>NC_056628.2:191831946-192569446 GCF_002870075.4 Lactuca sativa
TCCATTTCGAGCAAAGGTATTCTCATATCATGGACAAGCCGGATCATGAAGAAGGGGTAAGTGGGCGGGCAAAAAAGGGTTAGTTCAGTTTGAAATCGACGATTTTTTCTGTTTTTTCAAAGAAAAAGGGGTAGTTAAGAGCATCAATTTCGCCTTTTATATCTTATAGAAAAGAGAGGAAGTCTAGTGCTGGTCCTAAAAGGAAGATGCTTTGGGGCATTCGGTAACTACCTAGTATGATCTACTCTCTCCCGCCTTTAAGGACTCACGGCAGGAGAGCGATGACTCCGTTCCCTCACTCCCTCTAAAAGAAAACTCAATGCAAAACCGCTCGGGACCCATCCTCCAATGGGGCCCTTCTCTCAATTTTCGACCCTAACAGGGAGCTACATTTCTTTTTTTTTTTATTTAGCGTAAGTAGAATTAACATAAGTAGTTTAAGTAGTAGCGCGTTACCACCCTGAAAATAAAACCCTAGGGGGGAATCCTTTATTCTTAATCAAGATGCCTCAGCTGGGGAAATTCACTTCGAAGTTGATGTTGGAGGGTTTTTCCTCTTCTCTTAAGAATTTATATGATAGGAACAGGCTAAACAAAAAGAAAAGGGGCTGTTTTTCGTCGGAATAGGGGCTTGTTGACACAATCCCATTTCTTTCTCCCTATTTTTCCCATGTATTTCTTGGAAAAACCAAGGTGATTGAATTGAATTAGCAAGTCTCCAGACTGATTTACTAGAGCAGGAGAAGTCACATCACTGAATCAAGATGCCACTAACTTTATTCCTTACGCTTTTTCCGATGTTCGGGTCAGCTTTCTTTGTCGTACGTTTTATAGGAACGGACAGCTGCCCCATAATTTCCACTGTCATCGCTTTATTATTACTTTTGGTCACTTTAATACTGGTTTATATAATTTGATTTTCCAAAGGGAAGAAGAGTTCTTTTCTTTTCTTCGTCATTCTCATTCTAATTTACATATTCTGTACTTTTCCTAGATATTTGTGTTTTTCTCTGCTGGCAGGAATGACAAGCGCTTGCATTTGGCAAGTATCTTCCGAAAGTGGAAATGAAAGTAGTCTTCCGGCTTTGGAGTCTTCCTAGAGCAGTGAATCATTGGCTACGTTTAGAGCCGAAATAGCGGCCGATAACGAAGCTGAGATTTATGCTCGCATACGGAGTCTTCGGGGCCGTGATTACTACAACCTTCCTCCCCAGAATAATCCCGGGGAGTATGAGGGGCTTGTTCACAATAACTTCGAGCAAGCTATTGATGTGCCCCATTATAGGGCCATACTTGATAGAGAATATTTTGAACTCACAGTATTAGAAAGAAAGGGTCTATTGCAAGATAGGCTCTTCGATCTTATGTTTGGTGAGCAAAAGATTTATCGTATCATGGAGCTTTCGCTATATACGAATATAAGGACGGAGGCGTACGACTTCCTTGAGGGTAAGGTGGAGCCGGTGAGCTCTTTGCAACATTCCTTCCAACGGGATATCATGGACGGGAGTCTGAATTTCTTTATTCAGGATACAAACCAAAGCGGTAGAAATTCACAAATATACCGTGAATTCTACTCCCACTTTAACGATGAGGTATTCCGCCTCAAGTTCGGATTACCCCTACCTTAAAGGTCACACTTTCTTTTTGGATCAGACCGCTCTTGGTCTTCGAACTAGTCATTAATGGTCGGCTTCATTGGTACCCTTTCGGTATGCGTTGCGAACACTTTCATTTTTAGCGTCTCATCTTCTCTATTGAAGCAAAACTCGAACGGATAGAACATATGGTCCAACTACAAAACTTTTTATTTTTCATTACTTCCATGGTCATGCCTCATGGCACGACAGCACTCGTACTATTGGAATGGTTCGTCAGTAAAGATGTTCCCATAGGTTCCCCTTCTTCTAATGGTACTATAATTCCTATTCCTATCTCTTCATTCCCTCTTTTGGTCTATCTACATTCCAGGAAATTCATACGCTCCACGGACGGAGCAAAAAGTGGAGTCTTGGTCAAAGCAAGCCGACCTATTCTATTACCAGACATAATTGGGGGAAGCTCATCTGAAACTAGAGATAGAAAGGCCTTATTTTGTTTTGTTCCTGTTCTTCATTTCCTTCTTATCGAAAAAAAGGGGATTTCTCATATTTAGAATCTTTCTGCGGTGTGCTCCGTTTACTATTCTTTCGTACTTTCTTCTCTTTACCATGCGATAGGTCAGCGAAGCGTGAGCGGGCACGGAGAAGGAAAGGACAAAGACTTCAGCCAAACGGGAATGAGCAAGGACGAAATGACAAGATGAGGCACCCTGGGCACCCCCATTTAGAAAGAAGGGCCGAAGTTTTTGGGCCTGTAGCTTTACTCGTCCCCCCTGAGTCGGGCGGTGCTTGTGTGGGGGGTGCGCCACCAGAAATCGGGCTTGAAGCTCTCACCTTACCAACGAGCCGACAGCTGACGGCTGTTGGTCACGACTACTACAAAAAAGCCCCAATGAAGGTGAATATTTCACATGGAGGAGTGTGCATCTTTATGTTGGGTGTTCTTCTGTCTTGCGACCCGACAGCTTATGTGCGACCTGTGGCACACGCCTCCTACTTGTTCAGGGCGGGCGACATGAACTCTGATACGATCCTGGTATTCAATCCCGCCACTGAGATGCTCAGTTGTCTCCTTAACCTTGATAGGAAGATGGATTATTCAATAATTCGTGCACAAGGGTAAGGAACTTTGGATGAACTAATGTGAATGGGTGTAAGCCTCGCTGCTCGGAAACACCCAGTGCTAACCACACTGAGAGAAACGAAAGCGCAGGTAATGCCAGTTGGCTAAGTGGCATTAAGCATCCCTAGCGGTACGAAAAGAGAGGTCATGATGATCTCATCTATGTACGTATCGCTCCTCGTGGAGTAGATCCTGCATCCAACCAAGTCTTTGACCAGGGAATGGGATAATTCCCACTACCAATGGCAGGCCAACCAGGGCATGAGCACGGTGAGGACGGCTTCCCAAAAAGCCAGCCCGGGCCGGGGTCAGTATAGAATGAAGGGGACGACCCTAATGTTGTGTTGGAAAAGCCAACTTCTTGGGTTTCGGGCGGTGAAAAGCGGACGTGGGGACTCGGGTCGGGGAGCAGCGTAACTAAGGGATTCCATTTAGGGCGAGACAAAATGGGCGGGCACGGGCGGTCTGGTGTCCGAGCCGATTGGTCAGACGACGACTACTTCACTTATTAGATTAATATTAGCCGCCTGTCCCGGAATGGAATGGGATGGAATAGAAAAAATGGGAAGCGCTATCGGTTCGGTTTTTTTGGGAGGGAGAAGCTTGTGAAGAAGGAAACTTATCCCCACCCCGACTGTCAGCTGCTGGCTCTCTCCATCTCTCCTAAACTTCCCCCGGGTTTCGGCCCGAGCTGTATGAGGCAGAAACTCGTCCCACGTACGGTTCGGAGGCCGAGCCCCACCCCAACAGTAGGGGTGTGGCTTAGGTTAACTAACACAAAGAAGATACAGTTCACTCAACGATTGCCTTTGGGTTCCGAACTCCATATGGGGAAGGACTGTTGTTGTTTGCAAGGTCTCGATTATTTACATGGACCGACTTCTCATTCAATTTATGGGAATTTTCTGATCTATAAACCGTCCCTAACTAACAATCGGCTCATGTTTGAGGATGATGAATCACTTCGTGTTGACCTGTTGCCAATAAACTTTCCGGTCTCATATGAGGATGGAAAATTGGAGCATTTTCTGCATCGGTGGATGAAGAATCGCGAACATAAGAATTTCTGGTTGACCATGTTCCCAGAAAAAAGATACTTTCAAGAAACGACGAACACGACTGAAGTGCTATACATACAAATCCATTTACGGATCTATATGCTCCGATTGGAACTTCCAGTTCGAGAACAGGTGGCTGGTATACTACCATAATGAAACTGCCTTTTATTTTTTTTATTCGGATCGGATTTATGTTGGCTTCGTTGGGAGGATCGCGTAGTTTGTTACGTCATCTCAAAAAGGATAAGTTGCCTTGGAATAGAAAAACTTACGTGGAGTTCATAATTGCATAAAAGGAGTCAAAGTAAAGTAGTGGCTACGACGCGTTGAGGCACTTCTTTGACGGTTCCCGTACGCCTGGCCTGCCGGCCTACCGTGGTCAAATCTGCATGAAAAACCGCGGGGAATCCTTAGTATTAAGTATTATGCTCCCGTACCCCCTATCTCTTAAAGGCTCTGTGCTCCCGCATTCTGATTGATCTTGTGCAATGTTGTAATCCTGTTGTTCCTTTATCCCCCGCTTCGCAGCTGCTGGAGACTTAGTCAGATTTTTAGCCTTTTGCGGTACTGATTGATGTTATGGGGATTACTTGGGTTGGCCAGACTATTTGTTTGCGAAGGCCGAAGGACTAAAAAAATGAGGATTTTGATGTTATTGGACAGAATTGGTGCCGTTTTCCCACACCTCCTTTTCCATAATATGATTATGAGCGGCAGAATGCTTGAAGCTGGAATTTGAGCATTGAATTTTGAACACAAGCCAAACTACGCTCCTAGGCTCCCTTCATCGAGGTTGATTCCCCCAGATCAAATGACAAGGAGCCAAAATCGAAGATGGCAGCGGAGGAATCTGATGGCTAGGCGAATGGGGGGTTGAATACTCTGAGTCAACAGGGTTGGTTGGAAAGCCTCAGAAGAGCCGTGATAAAGAACAGCCTCGGAGAGAGTGCAGGTGGTGGTATCCTGAGAAAGAGTTCAGGTCAAAATTTTTTATTTTTTCCTTCTCTTCATTCTATCACAATGGTACTAACATGATGGCTGAGACTAGAGCTCTCAGAGATGGGTTCAAACTATGTTCTGATAAGGGCATCCAAGTGAATGACATCGAATATGATTCCAAAGTGATGGTGGACTCCATCATTGGTCTTATATCCACCCCTTGACATGTGCTTTAATTGATCAGAGAATGCATCAACTTATTGTCTTCTGGCATGATGGTTTCTCACATCTATAGACAAGGCAACTCAATTGCAGACAGACTGGCTTCTCATGCTTACTCTCACAGGTCTGATTGCATCGTTGAAGCTGCTTCTTCTCTCTTGCAAACAAGCTTACTACAATGACAAGGAAGGCCTTTACTCTTATTCCTGTTCCCAGAATGCTTTCTTTCATCAAAGTCACGTAAGAAATAGAAAACGTATAACTAAAGGCTTGTCAATTCTTGGTGTAATACTCACTCAAAAATGATGGGTGTCAGAACTTCTCACTTTTCAGGCAGTCTCATCCATGTAAGAATTAGGAATTCCTTTTCTAACTTGTCCCAGAATGGGCGTTATGGAAAAGAACAAGAAGAAAACAAAAGGGGAAATTTGTCCAATAGTCACAAATGGTGCCTCCACAGGTTGACATCCGATCCAACCTAGTAGTAAGTGATCCGCCAAAAGCAACCAAAATATTCCTTGGTGAATCGGGCGAAAACTTGAACTACGTGCATACATACTTTTAAAAAAAGTTAAAGCCAACAGACGTATAAAAACTGGTGTTATTGCGGCTACACCTCCCGCTTTGTAAGGTATACTACGAAGAATGGCATGGATCGGTAGGAAATACCATTCCGGTACAATATGAGGCGGGGTGGGAATCGGATTAGCAGGTATATAATTGTCGGGATGCCCCAAAACATTAGGAGCATAAAAAATAAAAATGGGAGAAAAGATAGCAAAATCTACCCAACCTACTAGATCCTTTACATAAAAATAAGGGTAAGAAGCAATTTTATCCATCTCTGAATGTACACCCAATGGATTATTTGATCCATATTGATGCAATGCGGCCAGATGAAGAAGACTGGCGCCTACTAAAAGAAAGGGGAGTAAATGATGAAGACTAAAAAAATGATTTAAGGTGGCATTGTCCATAGAGAAACCACCCCAAAGCCAAGTCACTATGGTATCTCCTACTATGGGTATGGCGCTAGCTAAGCTTGAAATTATTGTAGCCCCCCAAAAGCTCATCTGACCCCAAGGTGGTACGTATCCTATAAAAGTTGTCACAATCATTAATAGGAAGATTACAACTCCGAGACACCGAACAAATTCCCTAGGACTGCTATAACTCGCATGATATAGACCACGAAAAATATGAAGGTGAACCACAATGAGAAACATACTTGCCCCATTAGCATGCATATAATGGAGCAACCAGCCCCCTTCAACATCTCTCATAATGTGTTATAGGTTTTTGAAAGCTAGATCCACATGAGGTGTGTAATGCATAGCTAAAAAAACGCCAGTCACTATCTGAATGACTAAACAAATACCAGCTAACGGACCGAACCCCCACCAATAACTAAGATTGCACGGGGTTGGATAATCTATCAAATGTTGATTAAGTGTGGAGAATATAGGTTGTTTAAGAATCGATAATTGTTGGTTCCTTATAGTGATTTCTTTTTCTTTTTTAGATAGAGAACTCTGGTTTCCTCACCTTTTAGCGTTCTGGGGCCTTTATATAATATAAAAAAAGATATCAAAATCTTTAAAGTACCCTTAGAGTAGGGTGAAAGAAAGTCAATATGAGCATTGGTTTTTCCAATGAAATAGTGAAAGATGCTATTTTATCCTTATCCATGGATGGAGGGAGTGAATGGGGTCGCATCCGGGTATACGCCGTGTAACGACCATAAAATTCCAACCAATTTAAACTTTTCAAAAACAACCCGATTTCATAAAATTATTACAAAAAGATTTTCAATACAATTATTTCAGAGTCTTCCTAGAATCACATCACAAAACATAATCATGAGGAGTGGTACGATCACGCCTTTGCCTTGCCACGGTCTCTTAAAGAACCTAAAAACATTAAACCACAACTGTAAGCCCGAAAGATTAGTGAGATATCCCCAAAATACCAACCACATATACCATACACGCATAACATGCCATAACATAACAAAACACAGAACAACCATGCACTTCGGGTCTACTGTGTGACTGGTACGCCGCACCGGCCTTTAGTCCACCTGGTCCACTCTCCAAGTCTAACCACACACATCGAGTCTACAGTATGATTGGTCCGCCCGCACCGGGCCTTCAATCCACCTGGTCCACTCTCTGAGTCTACAGTATGACTGGTCCGCCAGCACTGCGCCTTCAGTCGGCCTGGTCCACTCTCTGAGCCTCGTCACGTCTGGTCCGCCCTCTTAGGGCCTACAGCCTATCCAGACCGCTCGCTGGGCCTTCGGGATAACCGGTCCGCCCTGGGTATGTTGGCCTACAACACAAAGCAGGTCCCGCCTCAACCCAACCCCAGTCCAACAACCATGTGCACATAAACATTCAATCATATAACATATCACATCCAATCAGACCGATCTAACAGATCACATAGCATAACTTCATCCTAACCAGGATACCGACCTAACCGGTCACTAGCATAGCATCATCCTATATACCAGGATTCCGACCTTAACCAGGTCTCTAACATATACCATCCTAACTACCAGGATGCAACATAGCAAAGCAATAACATAACAACGATACTCGGATCACAATCCGATAAAGGGACGGCCTTGGTGCCGTAGACCCTGTTGATATAGTAAGGATAACTCACCTCGCAACTGCTGACTAAACAGATAAACCCAAGCTGCTCCGACCACTGATATGATCTCCACCACTAGCCAACCACCAAAACACTGAACTCAAAACAAATGCCAATAATTACCAAAATGCCCCTGGAAATCAACTGTTCAACCCTTGGTCAAAGTCAAAGTCAAAGTCAACCCCTGACTGACTCTACTCGCCGAGTCAACCCGATGACTCGCCGAGTCACTAAGCACAGAACTTCCCCAATCCGCGACTCAACTCGCCGAGTCACCTCGAGACTCGCCGAGTCCAACAATGCTGAGTCCTTTCACACCCGACTCACCGATTCATAGCTCAACCAGAAGAAAGGTTAGGACCTCACGACCAGACTCGCCGAGTCCAAGAACAGACTCGCCGAGTGCAAGGCTATCTGCAACCAACTCGCCGAGTTCCTGCCCAAATTCAACCAACTCGCCGAGTTGTTCTTCCAACTCGTCGAGTTGCAATCTATCTTCAAGCAACTCGCCGAGTACACCCTTGTGACTTGCCGAGTACCCCTATATTTGAAATCATACAGAGGCTTTCCAAGCCATGCAGAAGCTCTAAACCATAGATCTACTCTTTTACAAGCCATCCATCACATAAAGTGGCAAACTTTATGTGGATCCAAAGAGATCTAGGCATTTTACACTCTAGGGATAGGGTTTGGGATAAAAGAAATTCACCAACAACTCTTGGGCATAGATTTTATGGCTTTTTGGATCATTAACAACCTAGATCTGAGGTAGCAACCTCAGATATTACACCAAACTCGAGATAGACCTCATTTATGCCCCAAAACCCCCCACAAATGATAGATCTAGATGTACAAAGGCTCAAACTGAAGATTATTACCTCAAATGAAGGCCCCCACTGATGAATGAACCAATTCTCTGCAAAGCCCCTTGCTCCACTCTTGTTGCTCTTCAATTTCCTTCCAAGATTACCTCCTCCAAGGCTCTAATCTCTCACCAAGGAAGGCTCACAAAAATTTAGGGTTTCTGGAACTCAAAGGGGAGGTAAAGAGGCTGGGGAAGAAGTGTTATGTTCTTTATATCGGGCTCAACCTCCGACATTGGGGCTTTCTCCACTCAGCACCAACTCGCCGAGTCCATCCATGCTACTCGCCGAGTCGGTCACTTAACACGCGACTAGTGTCGCGACCCTACTCGCTGAGTCCACTTGTGGACTCGCTGAGTTGCCCTCTCACACTTACACTTTTAGCCCTTCAACTCTACTCTTGATATTCCGGGATGTTACAATTCTCCCCCACTTAAATTAGGCTTCATCCTCGAAGCCTGCGGCAACACAACTCCAGAACTACTCTCGCAATGCACCACCTTGCATGGACCAGATCAGGTTCCTCAAAGCACAACCACCGAAACCCAAACCCAATTTTCCTTCCCGCGGTGTTCTGACCACCGCTTCAAGCCGGCCACCGGCCTCGTCCTCTGATAATCACACTTATCAACTGAGTACCACTCCATGATACTTTACTTTCTCCAATTCACAACAATCACTTGACTCATACAAGCTAGAAATAACCATGAACCACTGGAATTCCCGGTCTGAGCCCAACTTTATCCATTCCATGCTGTCAGGATGACACATCCTTTAGCCTCAGAGCAACTCCCATGAGTTTCTCCACCGCAATCTCATACCCATGCTGAACTGGCTCTAGCATCTTCGGGTTGGGAAAACCCGATACACTGATGATACCTCCAAATATCCCCCAAGATGAATTTCCACCACATACATAAATCCTTGATCAAAATCAAACTGGAAATCCAAGATTCCATCCCTGCATTCCTTCCGAGAATTTTGGCTCTACCCTCGGAAATTCCCTCCGTGACCTCAGCAAATATCCAACCCGGATGTGATCCTATACCACAGTCGCAGACACACTGCTCATCAACCATGATTGGGACACCCCAATCATACTCTGCACTACTGCTTTCACTTCCATGAACTTACACTCCATCTCGGAGCTACATTCCTTTCCCTTTCCTTACCAAGGAAATTCACTTGGCCGTCTTGTCACTACAACAAGTGCCACGGTGCTCACCCAATACTACACCATTCTCTTATAGCATAACCTCTATTCCATGCACCACACATGCTCTGGATCTGCTCGCAAGGACTCTCAAGTCCATGCTCTTCCTTCCACTTACCATGATCAATACCCGGGGCCAGACCTTCTGACGCTAACACGTCGCGACATACTCAATTCATTTTCACTTACCGATCTATCAACACATGCAGAATCTTCAGCATGACTAGACCGCCTTTCAGGCCTTCAGCCCATTTGGACCACTCTCGGAACCTTCAGCAGGTCTGGACCACCCTCCAGGGCCTTCAGCCTGACTGGACCGTTCTCAGAGCCTTCGGCCTGACTGGTACGCCTACCTGCCTTCAGTCTATCCGGATTGCTCAACCAGCATCCAACATCCTGAATTATCCCTCCAGGAAAACTCTCCCATGCATATTGTTCTAGCCCTCTAGGGGTTCCGAACTCTATCTCCACCCTACATACTCAATCCCGGTCCGATCCCAGGACTTCCACAATCAATCACCCTTGGTATGTATCCCGCCCCGCATGCCTGCCACTTACTCATATCGACCTACTCTCTTGGCTGACAGAACCACTACTGAATCCCAAGCAGCTAAACAACCTCACATGTCCATCGATCTTCCGGAGAATTTTCCAATTCTCCCCCACTTAGATCACTAACTATCAACCATCGGTCGCGATCACCGACCTCCCTTATTAACCCTACACAACACAATCCCTTACACGCGATCTGGTTCCCACTAGAATGAGCAACCTTCACAAAATCACATATTATCACGGATCATCACGGCTAGAAAGAAACCCGACCTTCAGCCAACCACTCCTCAGACTGCAGATGTTGCCCAACATTCAGACCAAATGCCAGATTCCCATTAATAACCCTCATGAAAGATAACCAACGAAATTCCCAACACCAAACCCTTAACCATACCATAACCCTCAAGGAACGAAGAATACAATACCCAAAACCACACAACGAGACTAGCAATTATACAATACTCCAAAATAATCATAAGATAACAAGACATCAAGAAAGAAACATACCTGCAGCTACATCTGGCATTGCCCTGACCTCCTCTGCTGTAAGCTGAAAAGCACGACCTTGAGCCCTTGGGGGCTCCGCTCCACCCTGACCTCCACCCGTAATCCTCAAAGTGGTAGGTACTGGAGCCTGCACCAGTCATGCAGCAAGCTGTGGACAGTTGACCCTCAAGTGTCCAACCTGATGACAATGATAACAAATCCTCAAATCCTGACCCGAGGCTGCCTGCCGACAATCCCTCGCTTAGTGCCCATCCTTTCCGCACTTGCGGCATGCACCACCGGACCTACAAACCCCAGTGTGACCCTTCCCACACTTCCCACAAGTGTGGCTGTTCTGATCTCCCAATCTAGAATCAACGGTCTTGGACCGTTTCGGCGCCGGCTGCGATTGCACCGGAGCCTGCCTCTGCTCTCGCAACTGCAACTCAATCTCCAACTCACGCCGCCTGGCGGCTTCCTGCAACTCCAACAAGGTCTCACACCTCTGCGTAGACACAAACTGCCTGATATCCCTCTTGAGCATACTCAGATATCGGGACATCTGAGCCTGCTCTGAAGCGAACTCCGGGCAAAACATTTCCTTCTCAGTGAACATCCTGGTGATCTCCGTCACCGACTCCGAATCCTGCTTCAGCTCCAGGAACTCCTGAGCCAATCTCTCTCTCTCTCTCTCTCTCTCTCTCTCTCTCTCCCTCTCTCTCTCTCAACCCGCAGAACATAACGAGTGCTGAACATCTCCCGGAACTGATCCCATGAAACCGCAACCCTCTGCAAATCTGAATATGACCCCGTGGTCAATCTCCACCAATCCTTCTCCCCGAGCCTCAACAGGTTCAGAGCACACCTCACCCTTTGATCAGCAGGGAATGAACACGTGAAGGAACACCCCTCCACGTCCGACAACCATCTCATAGCAACAATCGGGTCCTGAACTCCATCGAAGGTAGGAGGCTTCGTATTATCGAAGTCCCGATACTGAAAACCCCGACTAGCTCCTCTCCCTGCCGCTGCTACAGCCGTTGTAGCCGCCACGGCAGCCGTCTCTGTGAGAGCCGCATAGCGCTCATCAAAATACTCAACCATGGCGGTCTTGATCGACCCAAACAGTTCCGGAAACTTAGCCCGGAACAACGCAGCCACCTCATCATGTAGGATCTCACGAATCCTCGCATCTAACTCGCACGTGCTCATCTGACCAATAACCTTGGGCGGTACTGACCTGCCCTAACCTCCCTCTCCTGCTCCCAATCCTGACCCGGATCCACTCCCAGCATGCCTCATAACCACCATACTGAAAAACACCACAAGATCTCAGATACTTCCCACAAACCCGGGAACCAACTCCCAACCCAACCCTAGAGGTCATGGTTTCTTTGATACACGTATGGGTCTTGTGCTTTCAGTAGTACGGGCCCATACTACCTTCCACACCTACCCATATTTGTATCAATTATACCACAACACCCTAGTGAAGAACATACATAACAAGCACTCAACCGTCACTCTTAGAGGAACACTGGAAATCTCCCACAAAGGAAACCCTAGGCTAACAGGCATCATAAATCAGGCAACATTATCACGAAATCCTGAAGATCCCTAGCCTAGTACTAGCATGCTGCTCTATCAAAGCTCAAAACAAATATCGTGTATGGTATTTTTGTTGGAATAGTGTCTAAGGCTGTAACTATATTCGGTTGTGCATGGTCCTTTTGGGTTGCCTTCACCATAGCAACTTGATAGGATGATTTATTAAGAGAGAGTAAATATTATTAATATATTATGTGAATAATATAATGAATAATATATTTGTTATTTGATTAATATAAGTCATAGAATTAATTAGAATTAATTTGGTGACTTAAAGAGATTAATTAAATAAAGGGGTATAAACTGTCAATTGTTTGATAGTTAAGCTTTAGACTGTAAATCCATTTGGATATGGTTTGGACGGATTCTAAGAGCTTTAGGAAAGCTAAAATCGTCCATATACTTATCCATGGAATGGATTTGGATAGCCTTAAGAGAAGATTATCTGATAGGGACTTATCTGTAATCCTTAAGGAGTCTACAAGTATAAATAGACCCCATGGCTGATGGAATTCGACACTTGACCTAAAGCAAGGAACCTCTGGTCGAATTCCTCCCCTCTCCTCTCTCCTAAATCATTCTTATTGCTATTGGTGTTTGTAAGCCATTAGAGGAGTGACACTTGTGACTCTAGAAGCTCCAAGACCTCAAGATCAACAAGGAACTCAAAGGTATGATTCTAGATCTGTTTTAATGTTCTTGTTTAACCTAATTAGTAATTAGAAGTCTTGGATTCAAAGCATGTTTATTAGAAAGCCTAGATCCAAGCATTAGGGTTTTGCATGCGCACATAGGAAAGTTCTTATGGCTAAAACCCATCAGTGGTATCAGAGCCTTGCTTGGTTTTCTGTAAATTGTTGCTTGATTAACTGAAACAAACCTGCAAAATTCGAATTTTTGGTTTCTGAGTCATGGACTCGGCGAGTCTCAAAGTGGACTCGGCGAGTAGGCCTGACTCGGCGAGTCCATTTGTGCACTCGGCGAGTCCAGGCGTCAGGAATGGCCAGATTCGGGATTTCTTTGTGTTTATCTTATCTTAACTTACCATAAACTAATTAGATCAACATTAATTCGTTTTTCTGATAAATATAACTATTATCTTGATCTAGTTAAGGGTAATTATCAACTAATTAAATATTTAATTTCCTTATATGATAATTAATTAATTATTTTAATTATTTTGGTAATTATCTTATAAGAAATCTTGAATAAATCAAATATAGATAATTAGGATATTAATTGTTAATTGGAATTATTTGTTATTTGATCCTCCATGTTTTAAATGTTTAAAACCTACCCTCTTGTTTTGAAATTTACTTTTGTGATTAAAAGTTTTAATTTAGACAACTTAAATTTCAAACCCTAGATTTTAAAAGTTTTAAAATACAACCTTATACTAATATGATATTACTAGAATAATATATATATGTATAACTAAATGCTAGTCTTACCGTTAGTAGGCCTCATTCACGAAGCCGATCTATAAGGTGGGTATAAGGTTGCGGCCTATAAAATGGCGCTTAATGGGTGTACACTCACACCCACCGCTTGCTTGATTGGTGGAGGGTCGTTAGCCGAACGGGTAGGATAGGGCAACCTCATCCTCTCATTAAAAGTATAATAAGAAATACAAGTAACTACACATATTTCAAAAAAATTTCCCAATCCTAGTTACTTTAGGAAAAGTGAATTGATGCAATCCCATGAAATTACACTTTGCACCTTGCTAAGATGTTGGTGGAGCGTGTGTGGTTTACCGGCACACTAATTGGTTCTAAGCGAAGGTGGCAAAGGGTGATTCGTTGTTTATCATAGTTCGATGGAGCGTGTGTGGTTTACCGGCACATTGAATAGGTGATTGTTACAATGAAGGCACCATGTGAATTTGCATGGTAATTCACACCCGCTTTGTGATCCTCGGCATCCCAGTCACAAACAAGAGGGGCATATCGAGATTTAAACATGCCATTGAATAGTTTCAATGAATCTCATCCGAACCTAGGAATTCTCAAAAACACTTAGGACTAATAGTTTAAGTTTCGTGATGGAGAATTAGTGAATCGTCATTCACTTACCTTCAATTTATTTGCATATTAGATTACGGCATCCCTTTTCTAGTATGTAAATGTTATTGTTGGATCCTAGCCCTAATTTTCTTATTGGGTGATAATTAGGGATTCTTATTCTAATCTATCTTTGTCCTTTTCTAATTGTAGATGTCGAACGCAAACAACGCTGCTGCTAGTTCTTTCACATTGATGAGCCTTTGCCAAAAGGTCACCTTCGATGGAACGAACTTTAGCGAATGGATAAGATACATTCGCACCATTGCTCGCTATGAGGACAAAGAGTATGTCCTTGATGAGAAGCTCGAGAAAATCAACCCTGAAATTGCTACTCCCGCCGAAATCACCGCCTTTGAAACTCATGAGCGAGATGCAACGAAGGTACATTGCATCATGATCGCCACCATGAACTCCGAATTCCAAAAGTCCTACGAGGACATGTACCCGTACGAGATGCACCAAGACTTATTGGAGAGGTATCACCAAAACGCGAGACAAGAGAGGTACGAGATTTTCACTAACATGATTTCCGCGAAGATGGGTCATGGAGAATCTCTTACCGTGCACTTGCAAAAGATGCAAAGGTATGTCGACCGCCTTCGCAAGTTAAATGTTGACTTCGGTGAGGATTTGGCGATCGACATGGTGCTTCACTCTTTGCCTCCGATGTACAACCAATTTAGGATGACCTACCACATGAACAAAGAAGAGGTCACCCTAAGCAAGCTCCAAGGTCTCTTGAGGGTTGCTGAGAGCAACTTTAAGGACAAGTCTGTTGCACCTACTCCCAATCCGCCCGCTGCTCCTGTCTTGGCTATTGCACAAGGGAAGGGAAAGAAGAGGAAAGCTTCATCAAAGAACTATCGCAAGGTGAAAGCCCGAGATGGTGCCTCTTCTAGTGGGACCAAAGTTGATCCCGCCAAGCCCTGCTCTAACCCGAAGGAGGCAGAGTGCCACCACTGCCACAAGATAGGACATTGGAAGAGAAGCTGCCCGGATTACCTGCAAGCAATCAAAGAAGGAAAGATCAAGCCATCTTTCGCAGGTATATATACAATCAAATCTAACGATTCTAATCATGCTATTTCTTGGGTTCTTGATACCGGTTGTGGTTATCACATTTGTTCTAATGTGCAGGGACTAAGAAGAAGTAGGGATGTGGAGCAAGGAAGGATCAATCTAATCATGGGGAACAGAAGATCGTCGCCTGTAACCAAGATTGGAGTGTATTCCTTAGTGCTTAGGAATAGTTTAGTTTTAGATTTGAACAATTGTTGCTATTCGCCAGAAATGGCAAGAAACATCATTTCATTTCATGGTTTGTTTAGACAAGGATTTAGATTTTCTTTTAATAATGAGAATGGTTCTATTTTGGCTTATCTAAATGGTGTCTTTTACTTTGAAGCTATACCATGTAATGGAATATATGAAACTGTTATGATTGTTGATGACTTTGGAAATGATGTTTTGAATATTGATTCTTCCACTAGTATGGATAAAGCTTCCTTGTGGCATTGTCGTCTTGGACATGTCAACAAGAAACGCATAGCCCAACTCCAAAAGGATGGAGTGTTGGAGTCATTCGACCTTAGGGAAGATGACACATGCGAGTCTTGTTTGCTTGGAAAGATGACTAAGTCGCCCTTCACAAGTACTTGTGAAAGGGGCGAGGGTCTATTGGACCTAATACATACCGATGTATGTGGACCATTTAGATCAACCACGAAGGATGGGAACCGCTTCTATGTGACTTTTACCGATGACTATAGTAGATATGGGTATATCTACTTAATCAAGCAAAAGTCAGACACCTTTGAAAAGTTCAAAGAGTTCAAGAATGAAGTGGAGAATCAATTGGGCAGGAAAATCAAGATGCTTCGATCCGATCGAGGAGGAGAGTACCTAAGTCTTGAATTCCACGATTATCTCAAGGAGTGTGGAATAGTTTCGCAATTGACGCCTCCTAGGACACCGCAGTTAAATGGTGTGGCAGAAAGGCGTAATCGAACCTTATTGGATATGGTTCGCTCTATGATGAGTCGTGCTTCACTACCAATCTCCTTTTGGGGGTATGCCTTAGAGACTGCCGCCCATATCCTTAACCGAGTCCCTACTAAGAAGGTTGCCAAAACACCTCACGAGATGTGGACAGGGAAAGCTCCCTCGTTGGCACGTATCAAGGTTTGGGGTTGCGAGGCTTTCGTAAGACGAGATACTCACGACAAGCTTGAACCTCGAAGTGAGCGATGTATTTTCATCGGCTACCCGCAGACATCCTTTGGATATCTCTTCTATAGACCGAAGGACAATGTTGTCTTCGTTGCGAGGAGAGGAGTTTTCCGAGAGCGAGAACTCATAAGCCAAGGAGACAGTGGGAGGCAAATCGAACTTGAAGAGATTCAAGAGTCGATAGATGAAGGAACCTCTACCGCTGGCACTCAACCCGAGGAGGAAACTCCGGTTGAACCAATTGACGAATCCTTACCTCTTAGACGTTCCGATAGAGTTAGAGTTCTACCCCAGTTTTATGGTTTTCATATTACTACCGAAGGGGACACGTATATTAGTGATGGTACACTAGTAAATCTTGATGAACCTAATAGCTACAAGGAAGCCATGGCAGGCCCGGAGTCTGTGAAGTGGAAAGAGGCAATGGATAGCGAGATCCAATCCATGTATGATAACCAAGTTTGGAATTTGGTTGATTACGTGCCCGGACGTAAGACCGTTGGGTGCAAATGGATCTTCAAGAAGAAGACCGACGTGGATGGGAACGTACACACATATAAAGCGCGATTGGTCACGAAGGGCTTTACTCAAACTCCCGGAGTTGACTATGATGAGACCTTCTCACCAGTTGCGAAGATTAAATCTATTAGAGTGATGTTAGCAATTGTCGCATTTCATGATTATGAGATTTGGCAAATGGATGTCAAGACCGCTTTCCTTAACGGAAAGTTGGCTGAGGATGTGTACATGGCTCAGCCCGAAGGGTTTGTGGATCCGAAGCATCCGAATAGAGTGTGTAAGCTTGAGAAGTCCATTTATGGACTTAAGCAAGCGTCTCGCAGATGGAATCTTTGTTTCGATGAGAAAGTCAAAGAGTTTGGATTTGTACGAAGCAAAGACGAATCTTGTGTATATGTCAAAGCCAGTGGGAGTATAGTAAGCTTCCTCGTTCTATATGTCGATGACATATTACTCATAGGAAACGACATCCCGACTCTGCAGGAGGTAAAGTCCTGGCTCGGGAAGTGTTTCGCTATGAAGGACCTCGGAGAAGCTTCTTACATTTTGGGAATAAGGATAATAAGAGAAAGAAGTAAGAGACTAATTGGACTTAGTCAGAACACTTACTTAGAGAAGGTACTAAAACGTTTTAGTATGGAAAACTCAAAGAAGGGAGAATTACCAATACAAAGTAATGCCAAATTGAGTAAGACTCAAAGTCCGAGTACCGAAGCTGAGATAGCAGAAATGAGCCGAGTACCATACGCTTCCGCAGTTGGCTCAATCATGTACGCTATGACTTGTACTCGCCCTGATGTAGCCTTCGCTTTGAGCATGGTTAGCAGATATCAAGGGAATCCTGGCAAAGCACATTGGATTGCGGTGAAGAATATCCTTAAGTACCTTCGGAGGACAAAGGAATGGTTCTTAGTCCTCGGAGGGAGTGATGACTTGAAGGTGCGAGGGTATAGTGACGCCAGTTTTCAAACCGACAGGGACAACTACCGTTCGCAGTCGGGCTGGGTCTTTACCCTAAATGGAGGAGCAGTGACATGGAAAAGTTCCAAGCAGGAAACCGTAGCTGATTCAACGTGCGAATCAGAGTACATTGCAGCGAGCGAAGCGTCGAAGGAGGCAATATGGCTAAAGAACTTCATCGGTGATCTTGGAGTCGTACCTGCCATAAAGGAGCCAATGGAGATTTTCTGTGATAACGAAGGTGCGGTTGCCTTAACCAAGGAACCGAGGGATCATGGTAGATCAAGACATATCGACAGAAAGTATCACTTCATTAGACATCGTGTAGAAGAAGGACAACTCGTAGTTAAGAGGATATCATCAGAAGATAACCCAGCAGATCCGCTTACGAAGGGACTGAGTAGGGTTAAGCACTTGCAGCATGCTAGGAGTATTGGGCTAAAGGATGATATTAGCATAGATTAGATAGTATTAGAAATGTGTAATAGATAAATGTAATTGACATTTGATGATTAAATAAAGGAGTTTTATTTATGAGTAATGATACTATCTTATGTTAATTGTTTAGCTATTGTTTCACTTTGCATGTTTTGACTTCCAGAATAATTGAGGTTATTAGGAATAATCGAATTATTCAAATGGTCCACAATCGTTCATATGTTGGAAGTAGATATGAAAGAAGATTGTCGTGAATTGGTGTGTAGAGTGTCTAAATGGTGTTAGACATAGCAAAGGATTGCTGCAACGTTCATGAGTGCTTATGAACTAGTTTTGAGCATTGGAATAAACCCGCGCTTGCTGGAATCACCTTATGGAATAAGATATAAAAGGTGATCGCAAGACGATAATATCATATAGTCTTAAAACCTAGATATATGGTTTATTATTTGTTAATTGATTGTACATTGATAATGCGAAAACGCATCAGTAACTTGATGTTATAAAACGTATTGTTGTGTATAGTTGGTGAATGAATAAGTAAATGCATATAAGTCGAAGTTTATCTGTAACTTTTATCTAAGAAGGTAAAAGTGATATCTCGGCCGCTCGATGATTTGATTTGACTTATGTGCCGGGCCCGGTCAGAACTGAATTGATGTGTTCGATTAAGTTCTATGTCGAATAAATCAGAGATCGAGAAACCTAAATGCTTGACTAACCATTCCATAGGATTGTCAGCATGATATCTAACAGAGGACTGTACGTTCCCTTATCTAAAGGACAAGATTGATTAGATCAGAGTTGACAGCGTCTTTGAGAGCTACGATTGCAAACCAAATTGTACTTGTATAGTTACTAGACTTATCCAAGTGGGAGACTGTTGGAATAGTGTCTAAGGCTGTAACTATATTCGGTTGTGCATGGTCCTTTTGGGTTGCCTTCACCATAGCAACTTGATAGGATGATTTATTAAGAGAGAGTAAATATTATTAATATATTATGTGAATAATATAATGAATAATATATTTGTTATTTGATTAATATAAGTCATAGAATTAATTAGAATTAATTTGGTGACTTAAAGAGATTAATTAAATAAAGGGGTATAAACTGTCAATTGTTTGATAGTTAAGCTTTAGACTGTAAATCCATTTGGATATGGTTTGGACGGATTCTAAGAGCTTTAGGAAAGCTAAAATCGTCCATATACTTATCCATGGAATGGATTTGGATAGCCTTAAGAGAAGATTATCTGATAGGGACTTATCTGTAATCCTTAAGGAGTCTACAAGTATAAATAGACCCCATGGCTGATGGAATTCGACACTTGACCTAAAGCAAGGAACCTCTGGTCGAATTCCTCCCCTCTCCTCTCTCCTAAATCATTCTTATTGCTATTGGTGTTTGTAAGCCATTAGAGGAGTGACACTTGTGACTCTAGAAGCTCCAAGACCTCAAGATCAACAAGGAACTCAAAGGTATGATTCTAGATCTGTTTTAATGTTCTTGTTTAACCTAATTAGTAATTAGAAGTCTTGGATTCAAAGCATGTTTATTAGAAAGCCTAGATCCAAGCATTAGGGTTTTGCATGCGCACATAGGAAAGTTCTTATGGCTAAAACCCATCAATTTTGGGGTTACTTATTGGCTCCGGCTGATCGTACCTCCGCGTCCTCCTTTACTCATTTTGAAAAAGATTTTAAATTCTCTTTTAAAAACCCTCCTCGATTTGAGACTGGATTCACACGAATGTTCCTCCAATTCACTCAAACCAAGGCTCTGATACCAACTTGTAACGACCATAAAATTCCAACCAATTTAAACTTTTCAAAAACAACCCGATTTCATAAAATTATTACAAAAAGGTTTTCAATACAATTATTTTAAATTCTTCCCAGAATCACATTACAAAACATAATCATGAGGAGCGGTACGATCACGCCTTTGCCTTGCCACGATATCCTGACGAACCTAAAAACGTTAAACCACAATTGTAAGCCCGAAAGCTTAGTGAGATATCCCCAAAATACCAACCACATATACCATAAACGCATAACATGCCATAACATAACAGAACACAGAACAACCATGCACTTCGGGTCTACTGTGTGACTGGTCCGCCGCACCGGCCTTCAGTCCACTTGGTCCACCCTCCGAGTCTAACCACATACATCGAGTCTATAGTGTGATTGGTCCGCCCACACCGGGCCTTCAATCCACCTGGTCCACTCTCTGAGTCTACAGTATGACTGGTCCGCCCACACTGGGCCTTCAATCGGCCTGGTCCACTCTCTGAGCCTCGGCACGTCTGGTCCGCCCTCTTAGGGCCTACAGCCTATCCAGACCGCTCGCTGGGAATTCGGGATAACCGGTCCGCCCTGGGTATGTTGGCCTATAGCACAAAGCAGGTCCCGCCTCAACCCAACCCCAGTCCAACAACCATGTGCACATAAACATTCAATCATATAACATATCACATCCAATCAGACCGATCTAACAGATCACATAGCATAACATCATCCTAACTAGGATACCGACCTAACCGGTCACTAGCATAGCATCATCCTATATACCAGGATTCCGACCTTAACCAGGTCTCTAACATATACCATCCTAACTACTAGGATGCAACATAGCAAAGCAATGACATAACAACAATACCCGGATCACAATCCGATAAAGGGCCGGCCTCTGTGCCATAGACCCTGTTGATATAGTAAGGATAACTCACCTCACAACTGCTGACTGAACAGATAAACCCAAACTGCTCCAACCACTGATACGATCTCCACCACTGGCCAACTACCAAAACACTGAACTCAAAACAAATGCCAACAATTACTAAAATGCCCCTGGAAATCAACTGGTCAACCCTTGGTCAAAGTCAAAGTCAAAGTCAACCCCTGACTGACTCTACTCATCGAGTCAACCCGTTGACTCGCTGAGTCACTAAGCACAAAACTTCCCCAATTCGCGACTTAACTCGCCGAGTCACCCCGAGACTCGCCGAGTCCAACAACTCTGAGTCCTTTCACACCCGACTCACCGAGTCATTCCTTGACTCACCGATTCACGGCTCAACCAGAAGAAAGGTTAGGACCTCACGACCAGACTCGCCGAGTCCGAGAACAGACTCGCCGAGTGCAAGGCTATCTGCAACCAACTCGCCGAGTTGTTCTTCCAACTCGCCAAGTTCCTGCCCAAATTAAACCAACTCGCCGAGTTGTTCTTCCAACTCGTCGAGTTTCATTCTATCTTCAAGCAACTCGCCGAGTACACCCTTGTGACTCACCGAGTACCCCTAAATCTGAAACCATACAGAGGCTTTCCAAGCCATGCAGAAGCTCTAAACCATAGATTTACTCTTTTACAAGCCATCCATCACGTAAAGTGGCAAACTTTACGTGGATCCAAAGAGATCTAGGCATTTTACACTCTAAGGCTAGGGTGTGGGACAAAATAACTTCACCAACAACTCTTGAGCATAGACTTTATGGCTTTCTGGATCATTAACAATCTAGATCTGAGGTAGCAACCTCATATATTACACCAAACTCGAGATGGACCTCATTTATGCCCCAAAACCCCCCACAAATGATAGATCTAGATGTACAAAGGCTCAAACAGAAGATTATTACCTCAAATGAAGGCCCCCACTGATGAATGGACAAATTCTCTGCAAAGCCCCTTGCTCCACTCTTCTTGCTCTTCAATTTCCTTTCAAGATTACCTCCTCCAAGGCTCTAATCTCTCACCAAGGAAGGCTCACACGAATTTAGGGTTTCTAGAACTCAAAGGGGAGGTAAAGAGGCTGGGGAAGAAGTGTTATGTTCTTTATATAGGGCTCAACCTCCAACATTAGGGTTTTCTCCACTTAGCACCAACTCGCCGAGTCCATCCATGCTACTCGCCGAGTCGGTCACTTAACACATGACTAGAGTCGCGACCCTACTCGCCGAGTCCACTCGTGGACTCGCCGAGTTGCCCTCTCACACTTACACTTTTAGCCCTTCAACTCTACTCTTGATATTCCGGGATGTTACGAATTGCCTACATATCTTCTTCAAAAGAACCAGACCATTGTAGTTCAGTTAAAAAGACGTTTTCAAAAGCAATCAAAGAGAAGATCGAAGAGAATGAGTCACACGATGAAATGAAAATGAGTTCTCCTTCCAAACAGACTAGAAGACATAGTTGATTAGATCAAGAAACTTCAAAATTGATTGGCATAACCAACTATTTTATCCATGTAACATTACATTATAATAGGCATTGCTCATATAGCTTGGGGTGGCTAGCGCTTCCTCCCCTATCACTGCCCGAAAAAGGTCAGGCATGTCCCATTCGGGGGTAATTGCTTATCGGCTATCACCACCCACTCCGCGTATTCATTACAGATCTCTCAAATAACCGCTCTAACTCAGGTGGAGTGCTTTGTGCGTCCGACCTAGTTGAAGAAAGAGTAGTAGAGGTACCACCTGAAGATAAACAAAAACCCTCATCTACCATAAATTCTAGATCACTTGGCATAGCACTACCATAGAGTCTCATTTGAAAATGATTTCTCATTCAAATTTTTTAGTTTGCTCTGCTCTGCTTGACATCGGGATCATTCCCGGCACAAGACTTCCTTTTTTTATGCAGGTTAAAAAGCGTGGAACTCCTGCTGGAAGACTCGGCTGGTTTTTCCGCCGAAAGTCTAGAAGATAAGGTGTAAAATGTAAATCACTAGGTGTTGGATTCCCCTATAGTGCCAGACTCTTGTTATTCATTAAAGAATACTAGCTTCTATCGCTCCTTGCTCGTGGAGCAGCATACTGGAAAAAAAGGAACCTTTATCTCTCTTACAATAAGCAATATCTCAATTGAAAGGGAATGTCATTCTCTCATTCAGCATGGTGCAACTTACACGTTAATGAGCACAATGCAATTCACGTCACAGCCACTTTCTTGAACTATATTACGAGATTTTTCTTTTTTAGAAAGATTGTCTGTCCTAAGTGATCAAAGAAACTTCAGACCGATATGTTAGGCGAGCGTCGAGCAGTGAGCTTGGAAAGTAGAGTCGAGGTAGGTCAGGAAGGATAGCGTACAAGTGAAGCCCACTAGAGAGAAGTTAGCTGGCGAGTTCTTGTTTTTCGATAGGAAGAGGAAGGAAAATGCTTTGCTTCGACCTTACCTTAAAGTGGATGAGAACACGAGGTTAGTAAATCAAGCAAGTTGACGGTTAGAGAGAAAAGAAAAAACACGACTGATAGAAAGAGTAAGAGCGAGAGCTCAATCATAAATAGGGAAGCCCTTTCACAGAATCCGTAGATTCTCTCCCAAAGAGCAGAGCCACTTGACCAGAGAGATAGACGATGTTTGTACGGGTACCCCTTGAATCAATGCATTAATTTGACGTTGGGACTCAACCTCTTTTTGTTTGGCCCATGAGGATACTTTCACTATACTTGCTCTTCTTGCCTGCTCCACTGTTTTCCGCTTGTCACGAAAGATTATGCCTTGAAGAATGAACGACTGAAAGATCAAACTCCAGTGCGCTCCTGGAAACTAGAATGCAGCAAGTTCAAGCCTTAGCGCAAGATTCCTAAGGTGCAAGCACTTCCTTCTTTCTCAGGGAGTGGATTCTTCCTCTCCCGAGTTGAGTTAAGATTCTACTAAGATGGTAAAGGATATTAATCTCACCATCGAAATGGAAACCACTGAAACGTCTGGATATGCCCTTGTTTCGTCTATCTAGCTGACAGCTATAATTGGATTGATCCCTTTTCATCTTAGAATCCCACCGGAGTGAGTAGACACAGATGCACTACTCTTCTGTCCTCTTCTTCCTATGGATGCTCTTCTAGCCCATCTTTCTCTATTCAATCCACGACCTACCTCGAGACACCTGTGTCACAACGGATGATTTTTTGAGTGAGGGAAGCCAGAGCGTTGGTCAAGAGAGAGAGAAAAGAAGAACTATAGATCGAGAAAGTCACATTAGCTACACCAGACCAGACATACTTTCTTTTTTTTTATTATTATTTTTTGACTGACCGGATCGGTCACTCCTCAACCAACTAAGACATTTCTGAGTAGTTCCCCTCACCCCTATCACTTAAAGGCAGAGCTAACCCAACATTCTACTGCTCTCTAAAGGGCCTGCCTACTCTATTAGTCAAGCTTGGAGAACATAGTACTAGGACTTACTAGATGAAAGACCTTGATTGGTGAAGGGCTTAAAAGTTAGGTAGCTGCTATCTATCAGATCTTTTCTAAGAGGTTAGGTAGGTGGTTGAGTCGAAACGGAGAAGGAGACTAAGTCATCTGTCGTGCCGGGATTTCTTTCCTACTTCCAGCTGAATGAGCACCACACAGCCGCCAACCCTGCTGGAAGTGCTTTCTAGATCCAATCTCCTGGTCTTTCGTTCGCTATTCGAATGTCTGGACCAGTAGAAATGTACGAAAGGTGGTCTTGTCCTTTCCTTTACAACTAGTAGCTAGTAGCTCCGTCGTTGATCCCTCCTCTTCCCGGCCGGTTGTGACTCGTATGTCCAGCCAACGACTATCGATTCCTAACGAATCCATAGATTCTTCTACCATTCGACCAGATCTTCTAGATAGTATTCTCATTTTCCAGCCTCGAGCAACTTTACTAATAAGGGAAAAGCCCTTAACTTAAATGAATTCATATTATATTTGTAAGTCCCTAATCTGCCCGTGTATCAGTCAGATTCGTTTGATGGTGCGGAATCCCAATCAAACGGATGATGTTAGATCAAATAGAAGAGAAGAAGAAGAATAATATGAATCTTGATTGTATTGATGATATGAATGAAATACCTTACACAAGATTCACACACACAAACGTTCCTTTCTCTCTGGCCGTAAACTCCTTAGAGTTTATCAATCTGTACTCCTCACCCTAACACCTCTATTTATACTAGGGGAAAATGGGCCGGAAACAAATGTGCTGTAAATGAGTTTACGGCCGTAAGGTGTTTACGGCCGTAAACTCATCCGTAAACTAGACCATAAATTCATAAAATATTACACAAAAATATAATTTCCCAGAAAAGCAAAGTATAAACCATATTTTGACCTAACAATCTCCCCCTTGGTTTATAGCTTTCTTTTCTTAATTGACCCAACAAGCTCCCCCTAAAAAGTAGCTAGCTCTTCTTATCAATCTTCAATGGGAGCTTGGCTTGAGCTTTAACCTTCGATTTCTTCACAGCATCAGGATGAACATATGAATCTTCAATGAACGACTTCATCTTGAGAACTTGAGGTTTTCTTAAGAATTTGGCATTGAACACACATCGGGTGAGGAGGCTTGACGTACTGATTCATGAAAGATAACGCTTTCAGCTTGAGAATCTTCAGAGAGAAACATCAGAGAGAACTAAATCTTCTGGATTTCTTCAACAGGTACAACGATAGCAGTAGATTGATTGAGGAGGCTTCAATGCAATCCGTTACATAATCTTCAATTGCAGCTTCACCTTGGTTCTGGGGTTGAAGGATTGAATGTTGAAAGAATAATCTTCATTTCTTGCTCCTTCGAATGCGAATTCTTCGATGCTCACAGATGAAACCTTGGCTCAGAGATCTTCAACACAAACTCCATGAATCTTACCTATACCTGAAATCACTTTTCAAGACAAAAACAAAACAAAAAGAAAACTTAGCACAAAAATCAAAATAGAAACAAAAATATTTTTGGATTTTTGATTTTTCTGAACAAGAAATAAAACAGAAATAACACTATTTTTGGATTTTTAATTTTTTTTTTGATTTTTCTTTGATTTTTGAATTTTGAATTTTTTTATTTTCATTATTTTTAATTTTTAATTCTCCCCTAATATTTAAATTAGAAGAAACTATGACAAATTTAACAAAAATAAAAATGATATCTAACTTTAAGAGTGATTTGGAAACAAAGTTGTAGCACCTGGTTCCTGGTACGTAAATCTTAATTGAGTATTTTCCATTTTTAGCCTTGGACTCGACGAGTCATAGGTCCGACTCGCCGAGTAGAGACGGGACCCGGGACATGTTTAAGTTGGCGACTCGGCGAGTCCATATCCTGTACTCGGCGAGTCACCGTTGTTTGATGAAACCCTAAGTTTCAAGGGTTTGCACCCTATTTAATCTCTCATTTCCGCCCCAAACCAGCCGCATTCACCCTCAGAGCCCTATACCTCGTTCTAAGCTTTGATTCTTGTGGATTTGAAGCCTTTGGTGTTCTCTTGAAGCTTTGGAGTGAGAAGGAGAGGAGATCAAGAATGAAAAGAGGAGGTCAAGCATCTTTGAGCTATCTCAGAGTGTTCACTAAGGTATGGCTCGTTTTCCCCCATGTTTTCATGCTTATGGCCCCATTAAAGTCCTTCTTGAACCATTTCGAAGCTTGTGTTTACTTGAGGACTCGTAATAAGCAGAGTAGCTCATAGATCTAAGTGGAATCGAGCTCCAAGAGCCTGGATCTACCACCTTTATGGACCAATGTTGCTTGTTCACCCTATATCTACCCCTTTTGAGGCATTTTGAGCCCTAAATCCCTCATTGGTGAGTATCTACACGTAAAGTTGGAAACTTTACGTGTTATTCATGCTCTAGGAACCCAGATCTGTGAAGGGCATGGACTGGAATCGAGCAAAATCGCGTATATAGTGATTGCATGACGACGACTCGGCGAGTCGTTCATCTGACTCGGCGAGTCTGCTCGCGAGTCTCTAAGTTGTCCCCTTTTCGTTGTGACGAGTGTGATTAGTGAGTCACGGGGTGTGACTCAGCGAGTTGGAAGCCGAACTCATCCATGAAGGAAATTGGCGAGTCATTGCCCTGACTCGGCGAGTTCAAGGCAATCTACTTAGATTAAGAACAGACTCGGCGAGTTGTTCATACAACTCGGCGAGTCGCAGCATAAGTGTTCATCAGATGAAGATGAACTCGGTGAGTTGTTCATACAACTCGGCGAGTAGGATGAAGGACTTGAACCTCAGCTTAGAAGGAGAACTCGTCGAGTCAACGCCTAACTCGACGAGTAGGAACGGGATCCAGGGCAATCGATTGGATACGGACTCGGCGAGTTGGAGAGCCAACTCGGCGAGTCGGGTCAACTGAAAGTTGACTCTGACTTTGACTTATGACATGATTAGTGGTAAAATGTTCATTTTACCCAAAGGACAGTTAGCAGTGATTGATTGAGTATGTTGTGGGAATTACAGCCGGAGGATTTCCGGAGTAGCAGCAGCAGCAGTAGACAGTCAGTTCCCGATCAGACCAGCAGCTACTTCGAGGTGAGTTACCTTCCAGTAGCGGTGGGTCTACGGCCACAATGCCGGCCCACCAGTAGGAGTTGTATGTGGATAATTGTCTCCGTGATATTCATCTAGGGTTACTACTACCTACTCCATGCATATGTGCTAGTATGATGTGATGTTATGTGTTAGGGGTAGTAGGGGAGATAGTCCCCAAGATATCCGGTCGATAGGGCCAAAGGGGTAGTTATACCCAGCCATGCTAGATAGATTCTGATACTGTGGTACATGTTATGTGGTAGTAGTAGAGGGGAGAAGTAGTCTCCAGCACCCGGTCGAGAGGACCGAAGCGGAGGCCAGCACCCTGATATGCTTGGCAGTATCCGGTCGAGAGGACCGGAGGGGAGGCCAGCACCCAGGTATGCTAGGCAATATCCGGTCGAGAGGACCGAAGGGGTAGGTCGGGCACCCAGATATGCTTGACGACATATGTATGTTATGTGATTATGATGGTATGTGGTACAGTGGGGGAACTCACTAAGCTTTGTGCTTACGTTTTTCAGTTGTTGTTTCAGGTACCTCTTCAGCCAAGGGGAAGGAGCAGGCTCGGTACAGCATATCACACACACTTTTATTTCCGCAGTTATGAGTTTATTCTGGGATTGATACTCTGATATTTTGGTTGTTTAAATGTTGTGGATTTCAATTTGGTTTTCGATGTGAAATGGTTTAATTATACAATGTTTTAATTATTAATGATTTCCAAGTAATAATTTATAAACAAAATTTTTGGACGTGAAAATTGGGTCGTTACAAAAGTTTTTAGACAGCCTTTATGTACTTGTCGGTACCTTTCATATTCACATCTTTGTCTGGTCGATCGTCGGTATTGTTTTCCACTTAAACACGAAAAATTATGACAAATTTAGGACATACTATTTGTTACAAGACAGGTGAACTAAAGTTCCTAAAAATTATATATGATCCTAATTTCTTGGATATTATATCTTAAGGACCATTCATCTGACGACGACCAGGGATATTATTGTCCACCTAAATTGAGCAGCGAGATCTATAGACAATCTATATGAGTTCAATTTTAAGTGTACTAGAACGTGTTTCCCGCTTCTTGATATGCCCCAGCCATCAAGAACTTCCAGAGTACTCCTTACACCGGGTGAGTAGACAACCATTCAGAGAGAGAAGAGATTCAGAATTCTATTGCTAACTACTTCAGAGGGGTTGAGAAGAAGAAGGTTGCATATGCTGTGTACCAAGTCGGATTAGAAGTTGCGCAAACGAGACAGCATATGGCTAACAGATAAGAAGTATTTCACACACACACACACACACATATATATATATATATACACATATATATAGCCTGCAGAGAAATAGAGTTGCATATGTTGTGTACCAGGTCGGATTAGAAGTCACGCAAAGGAGACAGCATATGACTAACAGACGGAAAGAAAGAAAATGATATTCTACAGACCTAGTTTATCGGAATTTACCAGTCACCCCATCCAACCGGAATTAAGGACAGAATCCGCACATTGAGGAAAAGTTAAACCACGGTTCCAAGTACGGGTTCAATTAATGTGACGAGTAGATTCCCATATATATATCTCGCTGCTCAACCTATCCGAGCGTCATATTGTCAGGCTGAATGGATCTAACTAGGTCAAAATTTGTTAAGTCTAAATTTCCTAAGTTCAAATCTCCCTAGTCAAGTCCATTTAAAATTTTTCGTGCCTACCGACGCATCAAACCAGAGCATAGACCCTTCAACTTTGGGTAAGTTACGCAGACTCAGGTTGCCTGTTATCACATTATCATATCACTTCCCAAAAAATCTCCCTCAAGCACATTCCATTAACACCACATATTTGATTTTCTGATTTTCTAATGTTTTTTGAATTTTTGAAAATTTTCTAATTTGTTGTTTTGTTATGAGTTTATTCTGGGATTGATACTCTGATATTTAGGTTGTTTAAATGTTGTGGATTTCAATTTGGTTTTCGATGTGAAATGGTTTAATTATACAATTTTTTAATTATTAATGATTTTTAAGTAATGATTTATAAACAAAATTTTTGGACGTGAAAATTGGGTCGTTACAAGTTGGTATCAAAGCCTTTGTTTAAGGGATTCGGACACACCTTCGGGAGGGTGTCTGAACTCAAATCGAGGGGTCAAAAGATTTTGAAAAAGAAAACATTTTCTAAAAGGTCAAGTAAAGTATTTTAAGAAGAAACGATGTGTGTGATGTGCGCAACCAGCCGAGCTCAAGTAAGTATTCCCCAAAGTACCCATACAAGCTTATGTTCTTTTTATAAGTTTCAGTAGAATAGCATGCAAGAATAGGACTAAGGATCTAGTAGTGATGCCTTATGTGCCTGCTTTATGTGCTTCAGTGTATGAAAATTGCATGCTAGAATCAAGTAGACAACAGTAGGATAGCCTGTTAGGTTATGCCTGATAGTATGAGTTTAGCTTTGTATGCTAGATCAGTTTCTCTCTATGAGAGCGGATTTGCTTGAGATTGTTCCCTTAGTTCGAATGCTGCTTGCTTTGTGCTTTGTGAGACTCTGAGAGGTCGGAGTTAGCCATTAGGTGAATACGTCACGTCACATGTGATCAGGGTTGAATAATCTTAGAGTGCTGGATTTGGCCCTATTGCGCACCTCTCGTTTGAGTCTAACCGTTGTGGGGACGAGCCTGTTACTCGAAGGATTATCCGAGCCTCACCACATGTGATGGTATTCAGGTAATGGTTAATTTGCACTACTAAGACGCCTTCAACAGCTGAGGACCTGTTAGGGTGGAGCCTGAGATTTCCCTAGGGCAAGCCTAGGATGAGTATAGTAGTGATCAGCCGTAGTGGAAGGGATCTGGTGGAGTCGAGGCAATCCTTGAAGAAGGTACGGATAGATGTGGAAGGTAGTATGGGTCCGTACTACTGAAAGCAGAGGATCCGTACCCGAGCCAAGGGAGGCCAAGATGAGACCAGGGAACTTGTAGTAGATGTGATCCCTCAAGAAGTATTAGCATCACTAACAATTATTACTCCTGTATTGCAGAATGGTGGTACTACGTTCGAGGCCGATAGATGGCGGTTCAGGAGAGGGGTCAGGTTCGGGATCAGGTTCCGAGCCAGTCGATGAGGGACTATGCGAGTTCAGCGCGTCAGAGATTACCAGAGGCATCCTTGAGTCGACCCCCATCATCTTTGGGTCGATCAAGGAGGGGATCATCGAGTTGATGGAGGATCGCCTTAGGGCGTTCAGGAGCGACATGGCATCTGGCCAGTCGGGGCCTCGCACGCTGTCCTTTAAGGACTTCAGGGGCAGTGGTCGGCCAGATTTCCACGGGGTAAAAGACCCCATTGCTGCCAGGCGATGGATTAGAGACATCGAGTCTGCACAATTGACTAGCTTCTGCCCCGAGGGGTCGAAGGTGAGGTATGCAGCAGGGTGTTTACAGGACCGAGATCGAGATTGGTGGGAGTCAGTGGGTGACTCGTTAGGGGCCTCAGCTATCGAGGCTATGACCTGGTCGGACTTTGTGATCAAGTTCAGGGCGGAGTTTGCGCCGGCTGACGAGCTTTAGCAGCTGGCCATGGAGTTTTTGGATATGAGACAGACGACGGAGACTGTGGCGGAGATCACCGCCAAGTTCCGGGAGAGGACACTGCTGGTTCCCCAGTATGCGGGCAATGAGGACATGAGGAGGACCCGCTATCACGACATGGTCTGGGCTGATATCCGGGAGCACGTTAGTTTTTCAGTTTTCCCCACCTTGGACTCCATGATTGCCAGGGCAAGGGAGAGGGAGATAGACTTGGAGCACATTCGGAAACGGAAGGCAGAAGAGGATCAGTCAGGAGGGGCTTCAGGGAAGAAGCCCAAGGGATCAGATGTTGGGCCGAAAGGCCAACAAGGACAGGGACACTGCAGGAAATGCGGCAAGACGCACGAGGGGGCGTGCAGGTTGGGATCATCAGGCTGCTACAAGTGCGGCAAGCCTGGACACTATAGCAGGGATTGCACTGCTCCGACAGCAGTTATTCAGACGTCTGAGTTGCTATGTTTCCACTGCAACCAGAGGGGCCACAAGAAGGCCAATTGCCCCCAGTTGACAGTTTCAGCGCCAGTGAAGGCGCTAGCTCCAGCGACCCTGTGGATCACTGATGGCCGACAGGGAAAGGCAGAGGCTCCGGTGGTGAGGAGCCGGGCATTTCAGCTGACTACCGAGGAGGCACGTGCCGCACCCGATGTGGTGACGGGTATGATTCTTTTCCCTCTATTTTATTTTTATGATGCTATGTTATTGATATGTGCTCTGTGTGTATATGTATGCATTAGGATCGTTCCATGTGAACGGCATCCCAGTTCAGGTGTTGTTCGATTCAGGTGCATCCCGATCATTTGTTTCCCTTGCGCTTAGCAATAAGTTTCCTAAGTCTTCAGGCATATTGGATTGCCCTTTAGAGGTAGAGATTGCTGATGATCGATCGGTGCGATCATCGATGGTGTTTCGGGATTGCGTATTGCGTTTGTTTGAGGAGCGCTACTTGGTAGACTTGGTTCCTATTCCGTTGCGCGGGAACAAGGTGGTTATAGGCATGGATTGGTTGAGCCCTAATGGGGCAGTGATAGACTGCGCACAACAGCTAGTGCGAGTCAGGACCCTAGGTGGGGGAGAGTTAGTGATTCATGGAGAGAGGCCACATTGCGGACCCACTGTATCCTCAGTAGCGAGGGCTAGACGCTATCTTCAGCAGGGATGCGCAGGATATGTCGCATATGTGATGGATACCTGGGAGGCGGGTAAGGCGACAGTGAGCGAGGTTCCGGTGGTTCGAGATTTCGCAGATATTTTCCCAGAAGAGCTTTCTGGGATACATACGGAGCGACAGGTGGAGTTTAGGATTGACCTTGTTCCTAGTGCGGCTCCGATAGCCAAGGCACCGTATCGGTTGGCTCCTCCCGAGATGCAGGAGTTGTCTACGCAGCTGCAAGAGCTGCTAGACAAGGGATTTATTCGTCCGAGCAGTTCACCCTGGGGAGCCCCGATCCTGTTTGTGAAGAAGAAGGATGGGTCGCACCGGATGTGCATAGACTATCGAGAGCTGAATAAGGTAAGGGTGAAGAACCGTTACCCACTCCCGAGGATTGATGATCTCTTTGACCAGCTTCAGGGAGCGTCTTGGTTTTCCAAGATCGATTTGCGTTCGGGATACCATCAGATGAGGGTCAGAGAGGAGGATGCGCAGAAGACCGCGTTTCGGACGCGCTATGGCCATTATGAGTTCGTGGTGATGCCGTTTGGGCTCACCAATGCTCCTGCCGCGTTCATGGACATCATGAACCGCATATGCAGACCGATGTTGGATCGGTCTATGATAGTTTTCATTGACGACATCTTGGTTTATTCCAAGACACAGGAGGAGCATGAGGAGCATCTGAGGGAGGTATTGGAGACCCTGAGGAGGGAGAGCTTGTATGCCAAGTTCTCCAAGTGTGAGTTTTGGTTGCGCGAGGTGCAATTTCTCGGACACCTTGTCAACCGGAACGGGATTCTGGTCGATCCGGCCAAGGTCGAGGCCGTGATGAGGTGGGAGGTTCCGAAGTCTCCATCTGAGATTCAGAGTTTCCTAGGATTGGCAGGCTATTATCGGAGATTCATTCAGGACTTCTCCAAGATAGCCATACCCCTGACGCGGCTGACGAAGAAAGTCGTAGTCTTTCGATGGGGAACCGAGCAGCAGGCTGCGTTTGAGATGCTGAGACGGAGATTGTGCGAGGCGCCGATCTTAGCCCTGCCAGAGGGCGTAAAGGATTTTGTGGTTTATTGTGATGCGTCCATTTCCGGGTTGGGTGCGGTACTGATGCAAAGGGGGCATGTCATTGCCTACGCTTCGAGGCAGCTCAAGCCTCACGAGGCGAACTACCCGATGCATGATTTGGAGTTGGGGGCGGTGATTTTTGCCCTCAAGATTTGGCGACATTACCTCTATGGGGTTCGATGTACCATTTACAGGGACCACAAGAGTTTGAGGTACCTCATGGATCAGCCGAATCTGAACATGAGGCAGCGTCGGTGGTTGGACGTGGTGAAGGATTATGGTTGCGAGATCCTTTACCACCCGGGAAAGGCCAACGTGGTGGCCAATGCGCTTAGCCTCTAGGCGGCGCCGATCGGGGATGTTTGCATGAGGATGACCGTAGTGACTCCCCTGTTGGAGCAAATTCGGGAGGCTCAACAGGAGGCTATCAAGGAGGAACATCGGAAGAGCGAGTGTGTGGTGGGTCAGGTTCCCTCCTTCGATTATGATAGCCGAGGACTACTGACACTACACCGTAGGGTATGGGTGCCGTATCACGGAGGCGTGCGCCAAATCTTGATGGAGGAGGCGTACAAGGCCCGATTCTCTATTCATCCCAGGGCGACGAAGATGTATAGGGATCTTCGTCCAGATTATTGGTGGCCCTGCGTGAAGCGGGATGTGGCATGGTACGTCGAGCGATGCTTGACCTGCAGGAAGGTCAAGGCCGAACATCAGAGACCGCATGGCAAGATGCAGCCGTTGGATATTCCACTGTGGAAATGGGAAGATATCACGATGGATTTTATCACGAAGCTTCCCAGGACTGCGCGTGGAGTAGATTCAATTTGGGTCATCGTGGATCGATTGACCAAGAGTGCTCACTTTATCCTGATTCCGAAGAGCATATCAGCCGAGAAATTGGCCGACATCTATATCAGGGAGATCGTGGCGCGGCACGGGGTGCCAGTATCGGTTATCTCGGACAGGGATGTGCGTTTTACTTCCAGGTTTTGGAAGAGATTTCATGACGAGTTGGGCACTCGTTTGCATTTTAGCACCGCCTTTCACCCGCAGACGGATGGTCAGAGCGAGCGGACCATCCAGACCTTGGAGGATATGTTGCGGGCATGCGTGTTAGATTTCGGTGGTAGATGGGATACCTACCTTCCCTTGGCCGAGTTCTCATATAACAACAGCTACCACGCGAGTATTGACCGTCCCCCATTTGAGATGTTGTATGGTCGGAGGTGCAGGACCCCAATATGCTGGGGTGAAGTTGGCCAGAGGGTCATGGGGAACACTGAGGTGGTGCTCAAGACGACCGAGAGGATCCAGCAGGTTCGGAGCAGGCTTCAGACTTCTTAGAGTCGACAAAAAAGTTACGCCGACAAGCGTCGATCCGACTTGGAGTTCCAAGTCGGGGATATGGTTCTCCTGAAGGTGTCGCCTTGGAAGGGCATCATTCGATTCAGGAAGCGGGGTAAGTTGGGCCCGAGGTATATTGGGTCATTCAGGGTTGTAGCCCGGGTAGGCAAGGTGGCGTATAGGTTGGATCTGCCAGCCGAGCTCAGCCAGATCCATAGCACTTTCCATGTTTCTCAGCTGCGGAAGTGCCTACTGGACCACTCAGCGGTAGTGCCGTTAGAGGATATACAGGTTGACGACAGCCTGAATTACATTGAGCGCCCAGTCGCAATCCTCGACAGGAAGTCGAAGGATTTGAGGAACAAGAAGGTGGAGCTAGTGAAGGTGCAATGGCAGCACCGCAAGGGTTCGGAGTGGACTTGGGAGCCGGTGGAAGAGATGATGGATCATTACCCTGAGCTATTTCAGGATCGAGCAGCAGACTTCGATGACGAAGTCTAAAATAAGTGGGGGAGATTTGTAGCACCTGGTTCCTAGTACGTAAATCTTAATTGAGTATTTTCCATTTTTAGCCTTGGACTCGGTGAGTCATAGGTCCGACTCGCCGAGTAGAGACGGGACCCGGGACATGTTTAAGTTGGCGACTCGGCGAGTCCATAACCTGTACTCGGCGAGTCACCGCTGTTTGATGAAACCCTAAGTTTCAGGGGTTTGCACCCTATTTAATCTCTCATTTCCACCCTAAGCCAGCCCCCATTCACCCTCAAATCCCTATACCTTATTCTAAGCCTTGATTCTTGTGGATTTGAAGCCTTTGGTGTTCTCTTGAAGCTTTGGAGTGAGAAGGAGAGGAGATCAAGAAGGAGAAGAGGAGGTCAAGCATCTTTGAGCTATCTCAGAGTGTTCACTAAGGTATGGCTCGTTTTCCCCCATGTTTTCATGCTTATGGCCCCATTAAAGTCCTTCTTGAACCATTTCGAAGCTTGTGTTTACTTGAGGACTCGTAACAAGCAGAGTAGCTCATAGATCTAAGTGGAATCGAGCTCCAGGAGCCTGGATCTACCACCCTATATGGACCCATGTTGCTTGTTCACCCTATTGAGCCCTAAATCCCTCATTGGTGAGTATCTACACGTAAAGTTGGAAACTTTACGTGTTATTCATGCTCTAGGAACCCAGATCTGTGAAGGGCATGGACTGGAATCGAGCAAAATCACGTATACAGTGATTGCATGACGACGACTCGGCGAGTGTGCTCGCGAGTCTCTGAGTTGTCCCCTTTTCGTTGTGACGAGTGTGAGTAGTGAGTCACAGGGTGTGACTCTGCGAGTTGGAAGCCAAACTCATCCATGAAGGAACTCGGCGAGTCATTGCCCTGACTCGGCGAGTTCAAGGCAATCTCCTTAGATCAAGAACAGACTCGGCGAGTTGTTAATACAACTCGGCGAGTCGCAGCATAAGTGTTCATCGGATGAAGATGAACTCGGCGGGTTGTTCATACAACTCGGCGAGTAGGATGAAGGACTTGAACCTCAGTTTACAAGGAGAACTCGTCAAGTCAACGCCTAAATCGACGGGTAGGGACGGGATCCAGGGCAATCGATTGGATAAGGACTCGGCGAGTCGGGTCAACTGAAAGTTGACTCTGACTTTGACTTATGACATGATTAAGGGTAAAATGGTCATTTTACCCAAAGGATAGTTAGCAGTGATTGATTGAGTATGTTGTGGGAATTACATCCGGAGGATTTCCGGAGTAGCAGCAGCAGCAGTAGACAGTCAGTTCCCGATTAGACCAGCAGCTACTTACAGGTGAGTTACCTTCTAGTAGCGGTGGGTCTACGGCCACAATGCTGGCCTACCAGTAGGAGTTGTATGTGGATAATTGTCTCTGTGATATTTATCTAGGGTTACTACTACCTACTCCTTGATTATGTGCTAGTATGACGTGATGCTATGTGTTAGGGGCAGTAGGGAGATAGTCCCCAAGATATCCGGCCGATAGGGCCAAAGGGGTAGTTATACCCAGCCATGCTAGATAGATTCTGATACTGTGGTACATGTTATGTCGTAGTAGTAGAGGGGAGAAGTAGTCTCCAGCACCCGGTCGAGAGGACCGAAGGGGAGGCCAGCACCCAGATATGTTAGGCAGTATCCGGTCGAGAGGACCAAAGGGGAGGCCAGCACCCAGGTATGCTAGGCAATATCTGGTCGAGAGGACCGAAGGGGTAGGTCGGCACCCAGATATGCCTGACAATAGATGTATGTTATGTGATTATGATGGTATGTGGTACAGTGGGGGAACTCACTAAGCTTTGTGCTTACGTTTTTCAGTTGTTGTTTCATGTACCTCTTCAGCCAAGGGGAAGGAGCAGGCTCGGTAGCAGTATATCACACACACTTTTATTTCCGCGGTTATGAGTTTATTCTGGGATTGATACTCTGATATTTTGGTTGTTTAAATGTTGTGGATTTCAATTTGGTTTTCGATGTGAAATGGTTTAATTATACAATGTTTTAATTATTAATGATTTCCAAGTAATAATTTATAAACAAAATTTTTGGACATGTAAATTGGGTCGTTACAAAAGTTTTTAGACAGCCTTTATGCACTTGTCGGTACCTTTCATATTCACATCTTTGTCTGGTCGATCGTCGGTATTGTTGTCCACTTAAACACGAAAAATTATGACAAATTTAGGAAATACTATTTGTTACAAGACAAGTGAACTAAAGTTCTTAAAAATTATATCTGATCCTAATTTCTTGGATATTATATCTTAAGGACCATTCATCTGACGACGACCAGGGATATTGTTGTCCACCTAAATTAAGCAGCGAGACCTATAGACAATTTATATGAGTTCAATTTTAAGTGTACTAGAACGTGTTTCCCGCTTCTTGATATGCCCCAGCCATCAAGAACTTCCAGAGTACTCCTTACACCGGGTGAGTAGACAACCATTCAGAGAGAGAAGAGATTCAAAATTCTATTGCTAACTACTTCAGAGGGGTTGAGAAGAAGAAGGTTGCATATGCTGTGTACCAAGTCAGATTAGAAGTCGCGCAAAGGAGACAGCATATGGCTAACAGATAAGAAGTATTTCACACACACACACACACATAAATATATATATATATATATATATATATATATATATATATATAGCCTGCAGAGAAATAGAGTTACATATGTTCTGTACTAGGTCGGATTAGAAGTCACGCAAAGGAGACAACATATGACTAACAGACGGAAAGAAAGAAAATGATATTCTACAGACCTAATTTATTGGAATTTACCAGTCGCCCCATCCAACCGGAATTAAGGACAGAATCCGCACATCGAGGAAAAGTTAAACCACGGTTCCAAGTACGGGTTCAATTAATGTGACGAATAGATTCCCATATATATATATCCCTGCTCAACCTATCCGAGCGTCATATTGTCAGGCTGAATGGATCTAACTAGGTCAAGATTTTTTAAGTCTATAAATTTTCTAAGTTCAAATCTCCCTAGTCAAGTCCATTTAAAATTTTTCGTGCCTACCGATGCATCAAACCAGAGCATAGACCCTTCAACTTTGGGTACGTTACGCAGACTCAGGTTGCATGTTATCACATTATCATATCACTTCCCAAAACATCTCCCTCAAGCACATTCCATTAACACCACATATTTGATTTTCTGATTTTCTAATGTTTTTGAATTTTTGATATTTTTCTAATTTTTGTTTTGTTTTTGTTTCTCCCCCTAAATTTGTGCGTAGGAGAGAAACGAAAGTAAATGCGCAAATTTAAACTATCCTAAAACAAAAATTAGTCTTTAAAGCGAATCAGCTTAAGAAAAACACAGGAGTATAGAGAAGAAAACGCAAACCGTAATTCACCGATTGAATCTGCATTCAGAAGGTCTGAGAACAAAATGCGTAATCTCAGAACAGATCCGAAAATTCTTTACGTCGTTAAATACTAACCCCATTTGTGATCTCTTCCTTTCTTCCTTTCCCACAAAGGACACATACTCTCAACCAAAGGTCAAAATGTTGTACATTTGGGAGATGTCCCCTATCATATGCCAGGAGCAGCCACTACCAACAAACCGAAGTCTGATGATATGCCTCCATAGCTGCTCCAGCACAGAGCAGGATCAGTTGGTCTTTGGAACCCAGTCCATTTTGAAATTGGGTCGACCTTTGTCATCAACGCACGATACTCTCTCCCATGACATATCCTGCTTATCACAAACAGAAGATGTAGAAATACTAGAATCATTAATTGATTTGGGAGTTTTCACCTTTGGTACCCATCTATACTCGGGTTTAACCCATTTCTTGTTCGATCCGATGGATGCCTCGGCACTTGCTTTGGAAATTGAAGTCGGCTGCCGAGATGACTTTGACCTAGCCTGTCTTGGTTTTACAGGAGCATCTCTTGAACTAGACTTCTTGGCCTTGTGGGATTGATTCTTAGCCTTCTGCACATTCCAATCACCATTGTCTGAACGTGACCTTGAGGGGTTTCTTTTGAAGTATCTCCCTCTTGGCGCGTTTTGCCATCCTTGTGCGTACTAAGGAACGTATGCACGATTTGGGCAGTTTCGGGCAATGTGTCCAGGTGTTCCACAGTGAAAACCTGTATTTTTCTTCACTGTGAAGTTATTTCTTCCTGCCCCTGGTGGGGTATCCTTGCCTTGTCTCTTGTTGTTCCCACATGCACACTTGCCACAAGAACTCTGTTGCGTTGGAATTGGTGGCCTGTATTTACCAATGGCAGGTTGATTAGAAGCAAAAGAATTCAAAGCAACAGATTTTGAGTTCAAGGAGATGTTGGATTGTTCAATGGTTTTCTCCTTGTTCTCATCTTCTGTTACTTTGCCTGCACAAGAAGTAGCAACATTAGTATCTTCAATATTAATAACTCCTCCTGACACAAATCCAGCTCATTTTCCATATTGAAGATGTGCCTCCCTGTCAATTTCTTTTTTTTGTCATAGGGATGGATGTGTAGTTATGATTATAAGGAGGAGGTACACTATCATACCCAAGACCCTTGTTTTGATTTTCTTTGAATTTTAACTGGGTTTCATATAAGGATTCGACTGTCTGACTTGACGCAGTATAATTTTTGAAACTGACATCAGTTTTTCCATACTTGATTTTTAAAGCGTCAAGTTCTTCAGTTACAGCAACAAGTTGACTCTTAACATAATCATAATTTTCACACTTGTTGCTATACTCTTCCTGAAGTTTCCTAAAGTCCTTGGTTTTTGCTTCTAACTCAGCCTTCAGGGGTTTCTGTCCTTTCCTGAGTTGATATCCTTTATATCTCAGGTCCACAATTTCTCTTTTAAATAAATCAATTTGATCCCGAAGAAATTTAATCGTATCTTCACATGATTGAGAACATGAAACTTCACATGAATGAGAACATGACACTTCATTGACCGGAAGGTTTACAGAACTCTTTAACGCGTTAAGCTCTTCAATTACTTCAACAATACCAATTATAAGTCCCTAATTTGCCTTTGTATTAGTCAGATCCGTTTGATGGTGCGGAATCCCAATCAAACGGATGATGTCAAATAAAATAGAAGAGAAGGAGAAGAAGAAGATGGTGAATCTCAATGTATTGATAATATGAATTAAGTTCCTTACACAAGATTCACCCAGACAAAAAAGCTCCTGTTTCTCTACACTTTAAAGCATCAAGTTCTTGAATAACATCAGCAAGACTAAGATGATTGAGATCTTTTGTCTTCTTGATGATGGCCACGTTCATATCCCACGATTTCGGAAGAGAATTTAGCAGCTTTTTGTTTATCTCGGACATAGTCAAGAAGATCACGGCTATATTCATCTCAGTAGTGAGTGTAGTAAATCGCTGCAACTGAGTTTCGAGGGTTTCTCCAGGGATAAAATCGAAAAAGTTGAAATTTTGTCTTAACGTCTCCTGACGGCTCTCTTTCATGTTTTCAAATTCCCTCGTAGACCTTAAAATCGATTAAAAAAAACTAGAAGCTAAAATAAAACTTAAAAGTCAAAATTAAAAAAATTAAACTCAAAAGTCAAACATGAAAAAGTCAACCTTGAAAGTCAAATTTAAAAAGTCAAACTTGAAAAGTCAAACCGAAAATCTAAATTTAAAAGTTAAACGAAAAAGTCAAAGTTTAAAATCAAAGGTCAAACCTGAAAATCAAAATTTAAAGTCAAAAGTTAAAAATAAAAATCAATAATAAAAACAAATTTTATTATTATTATTATTATTTAATTAATTTATTTATTATTTTATTTTAATTTTCTTATTTTGGATGAAAAAGGAATTTAAAAAATAAAAGAAATTTAGTTTTTGGGCAGAAAGTGTAAATAATGCGAAACTTGCTGCGAATGGGAGAGGTTAAGTTTAATATTTCGGGGGATTGAAACAAAAGTTCAGTTGGTCGAGTTGGCTAAGCATGCTTGGTTTGTGAGAAAGAGGTCGCGGGTCCAATCCCCGCCTCCCCCTAACTTCACATCCTTTATTTTGCTGAAGTGCTAATGCAAGCCGGCTGCTGAGCCGAGATCCACCGAGCCGAGCCGCAAACACCGAGCCGCAAGCTCTGAAACCCTAGCCGCAGATACGAACTCCGCCGCCGGCCGTGAACTGTTTCCGGCAGTAAGCTCCGGCCGAAAACCCTTCAACGATTATGTGAAAAACAGCGATTTTTCGACTTTGAAGCTCCAAAACTCAATCAAAAACCTTTTTTTATGAAAAACACGAAGAACAAACCCCCCTTATTTTTGCGAGATCTATCCAAAAGCGCAAAAATATTTCGAAAATAAGATCAAATAATGCCCCAAAATAGGGTTTATGGCCCAAGAACTCGGTGTTTACGGCCGTAAGCTTGGACCGGAAAAACCAATTATTCAGATTCCAGACGAAACAATAAATCCTTTTGACTGATACAACCAGGCTCTGATACCAATTGTAAAGCCCTAATCTGCCCGTGTATCAGACAGATCCGTTTGATGGTGCGGAATCCCAATCAAACGGATGATGTCAGATCAAATAGAAGAGAAGGAGAAGAAGAATAATATGAATCTTTGTTTGTATTGATGATATGAATGTAATTCCTAACACAAGAATCACACACACAAACGTTCCTTTCTCTCTGGCAGTAAACTCCTTAGGGTTTATCAATCTGTACTCCTCACCCTAACACCTCTATTTATACTAGGGGAACATGGGCCGGAAACAAATGGGCCGTAAATGAGTTTACGGCCGTAAGGTGTTTACGGCCGTAAACTCAGCCGTAAACTAGACCATAAATTCATAAAATATTACACAAAAATATAATTGCCCAGAAAAGCAAAGTATAAACCATATTTTGACCTAACAATATTAGTATAAAATAAAGCGCTAGCGCCCAACCGGCTTTCCGCCTCCATTTTTTCGTGCTGCTATGATGTAACGTGCAGTCGTCCCGGGGCATTTTAGGGCCCCCCATTTTCTCTCCCTTAAAGTCCTTTATGGATTTCAATTCGGGAATAGAGTTGTGACTTATTTGGCGCTATATCACAATTCATTCATTCTCGGGCATAGCTGTTCACGAAACGTGGCATGGGACATCTGTCAGCGGCGGGTGAATTCCGAGCGAGATGTCAAACCAATCCCATTCATCCTGGTCAGATCCGAACGGATCTTGTTGAATGAATTGATCCATTGTTCTATGCCCTACTTCTTAGTTCATTTTTCCTACTAGGACCTATCGTACTTCCTTTGACTACTCCTGAGATATAGTGGAAACATTTTGTTCTGGTGGAGAGTGGGGAGTGAAAACACCAATGCAGCAGAGAAAGACCACATGAATCGGAATCCGCTTAACTTTTTAAGAAATACGACCGAGAAAGAAAGGCTCCACGTTCTCCAAGTGGTTGATCTTAGCTTAGCGTGCTATCCGCTACTTCATTTCGTATAGTGATAACGCCTTCTCTTTCATAGCGCTCCGCCCCCCCCCCCCCCCCTTGTATAGTAAGGGGAACTTTGGTTGCGCGGCTTTCTCTTATACTTATAGGGGTCTATTTACTCTGACTTGGCTCAGCTTGACCTACTTGACTCAGAGGTTAGAGTATCGCTTTCATACGACGAGAGTCATTGGTTCAAATCTAATAGTAGGTAAAACCGACCGAAAGCCCCGCTTTTGCCTGCATGAAAGCAAGCACGGACTGGCAGCAAGGAGTCAACTGAATGACCAAAGCATTGGTAGCTTCCACTTGTGGCCTTCTTCGAGCGCCTTGACACCTTAATATCAACTCACCCCCTTCTTCCACAAGTAGGTGGAGACCAGGAGAGCCGGAAAACCCAATGGGAACCCTTCACCGCGCCACACGATTCTTTCGCGAAGCGCTCTCTCAGAGGTTTCCACTCCTGCCCCCGCAAGCGAAGAGGTTTCAAGATACCAGTCGACCGAGTGAAAGTGAACAGCTCCGATCAAATCTTCTAGAGAGCGTACCCTTTGTTTCTACTCTTTTTTTCTTCTAAAAAGAACTCAAAATCGAAAAAAGAAAAAGTTTCTTAACAGTCAGGAGTCCAGTATAGATGTAGGTAGAGGGCCATCTTCGTTCCCTGAATCCGCTAGTCAGTCGTCATTCAGTGAAGAGTCCTAAAGCATACCAGCAGTGAAGTCAACCTCTTAATTCAAGTGCAGTTCAATGATCTCGCACTAGGGGCACGAAAAGCCATAAAAATATCTATTTACTTTCTTGGATGGAGATCCACTTCTTAGCTTAGTAAGATAATCGACTAGTCGCATAGCATGCTAGCAACATGATCATTGCTTACTATTCTTTTGGCACTAACTCAGGAAGGGAAGACATCCCAAACCTCATAGACCTTTATCCAGCGTGGAGAGCACTGTCGGACTTAGCACTTAGGAGCTCTTTCTCTGTGTGAAGATCCTTCAAAGAAAAACAAAAATGATCCTAAGTGTTTTGAAGTGGTGCTCAGATCTCTTAAGGCTTCTTACTCTCTCAGTCTTCATGATCAGACATGCATTCAAGCCTTGATAATCATTCTGCCCGCCATTCCCAAAAGAGGGAAATGGCTCAGATTCCTCATATTACAGGCCTTAAACTAAATGTGGATGGTTCTGCTATTGACTTAAATAGTGCAGTAGGTGGCTACATTAGAGAGTCGGTTTAATTGTTTTAGAATTCTCGTGCAACTTTGGTCAGGGCAATAGGAGGCTGAGGCTAAAGCCTTACTCCAGGGCTTCTCTTAGCTAATCAGTTTGGCATTACACTTCTTAATTACATAGTTCAGCTTGAAAGCTAATCGATCAAATTCCTCTACCTATAGCTCCAGATAGCATGTAGAAACTTTCTATTAGAAAGGCATTTTAACGTTCTCACTTTTTCCTTCGTAGACTGAGAGATCCATTAGAAAGTAGGCATCTCGCTAGTGTCAAAATGAGACTTTCACTCTTTCCTTCTATGAGGACCCTTCAATGGAAAAAGTTTATATCTCATAGAGTATAGGGGCAAGCTAAAATCGTATTGATGCTTTTAAGGCTTTCAGCACTAAATCGATCCTCATTCTCTCGTCTATGAAAAGGGACCTAAAGGGTGGGCTTCTCGGGTCACTTAGTCTTTTTTTTTCAGTACCTCTCTTAAGCTTTACTGGATTTAAGAGTAAGAGATAGGCTCTTTCCGCGTTTCCGATGGTAGTTGATAGAGGAAAGGGAGATACGCTTTTCTTATCTTAAAGGAAAGGTTTGAGGGTTAGATTCCAGACCCCTACTGACGAAGAGGCCAAGAAAGAATGAATTGACTAGCACAGAGGGAGAGGCGGTTTATTTCGACAGCTAGAGCTAGTAGAAAGAGGTCATGGTGGAGATAGGCTTCGAAGCCAAGGAAAGCTTCGATCTAGGAAGAGGATAGGCGAATAGAGATGGGCGAGAACCTTGACCTATAAATGAAACCGTCCCCGCTAGATGATTACTGATTCTTCTATACTATAACCCGTCTTTGCTTCTCTTATTCAGTTTCTAACTGATATTCCAATTCTTGATATTTCTCTAACTCTAAACCTGCCTATTCTCTGGTACCTTAAAAAATTGAATTCTATTAGGGGCATCTTCCCTTGTCTTGTCTATGATAATAATAGATTTCAATTCGACCTTTACTGATTGAACTGATCTTATTGAATCGATGGGCGGAAAGGAACCTACTGATTCTGCTCCCTACTAAAGGGGCCCTAAGCCAGCGAATCTTGCCCCCTTGTCCGGGTCGATACCATCCTATCTTCTAAGTGACATACTTGAGCATGAATTTCTAAAGTTGCTGCTCATCTATGTAAAAATGAGACTTTTCTCTCGGCCTCTTTAATGCCTAAAAAAGATCTGTCTTATCTCAAGCATTTGAAAAGCCCTATCCCATCTAGCAGCAGGGTGGAGAGCGAGACCGACCATTAGTTCGACTATTCTAGAGCCTATTCTAACTTTACTATACAAGAAGGTCCTACTACTTGTGTGAAATCAGTCGCTTGAGAGCTTCGGGCTAGGTTATGGACGAGAGTCTAGGTACGATTTCCGAGTGATTCAAGGAGAAAGCGATGACAATGACTTTCTCCTAGCTAAGAAAGGTAATCGATCCCCTTTCCCGGATGGAAAAGTTCGACCGATAAGGAGAGAAGGCGTTGGTGAGGCGACCGGAAGGTAGTTTAGTTTACTGTTAGAAAGCGAGAGTAGTTGTCTTTAGGGTGCTAGTTCCCTTTCTAACAAGCTGACCGGAATAGCGGCACTCGCTTCTAGTCCCACTTGTAGCCTGATCGGGACTTCTTTCTCTCTTGCTTGAATGCCAACCAACTTTTCTGACTCTCGTTAGTAGCTCTATAATTTCACCCGCTTGAAATACCTTATCATGCTGTAAGTGAATTAAGGTACTTTACTTGTCTCGTTAGAGAAAGGCAGCGAAGTAGAAAGCGAAGGTGGAGCCTTAGCTGCCTTGTCAAAGGAAAGCGAAGGTTGAGCCAAGCTACTTGTTAACTTTGGGTCCTATCCGTCCTGCCAAGAACTCGAACCGCCAACTCCGTTCACTGCCTTCTCTCCAGAACTCCAGTTTGGCTTGATTACTGGAACTCAAAAGCCCTAGCTTCTCTTACCTTCTAGAACTGTAAGGGAATTTTGGTAGTGAGGAACTGTCCCTCATGTTCCCTGCCTAATCTGAAAGACTAGCTCAGGTCAGAACTCATAGCTCAAACTCAACAACCTACCTTAGCTACAGAACTATGATCTACGACCACCCTCTCTCATCCGAAGCCATCGTAACATAACATATGTATCAACGATTTCAAAAAAGGACAAGAAATTGGATCCATCACTGGAGGCATAGGCATAGACGAAGAAAGCAGAAGCATAGGGGTAGATGAAAGCAGGAGCAAAGGGGAGTGAATGAGGGATGAATCTTCTGAACTGCTTGGGAGTTGTAAGATTGGGATATCCCGACTTCCCATTCTTATACCCACTTTTAAAGGTAAGATATCGACCTTTGATGGGGGGCTCTCACAGGTCTACTCGCCAGTGTCTTCCTTCCACAAGTTCTACCTACGCTTCCCGGTTATAAGATCTCATACGGAAGAAGAGCCTCTATGATCATTCATCATCCTCAGCAGCTTGAGCAGGCTCCTCAATGGCTTGGATAGCCCCTGAAGTAATATCCAAACGTGTACTCAAGAACACAAGAAAAGAGATTTTAAATGGCCTTCTTTTTTTTATCAAAAAGTACTGTGTTCCCGTGTTTTTTGGCCATAAACTAGAGAGTTAAGTTAAAGGTAAGCCGGCTAAGAGTTCTAGGAGCTTAGCTTGCTGGCGAGAAAGGGTGAGTGTTTAGTACGCTCTTTAGCCATTAACAAGGGCTAAGCCGCTAGAAATGGCTTGCTGGCCTGTTGAGAGAGTGGAACGAAGTGATTCTCGTTAGAGAAGCACGAGTGGAACAGCTTTAGTGTCAGTAGGTGCCTAAATAAAGCGATTAAGCGTCGGGGGCTTTGCTGGCTTGCTGGCTAGCTCGTGCAATCAATAAAAAAGGATTCACGTTAGTAAGCTAGCTTTGTAAGCTAAGCAAGCCTAGTTCTCCGGGCACTACGGTAGGACGTGGATCGACCATGATGAGAATGGACTTATCTATAATGTAATAGAAGAGTCATAGTCCAGTTCCACGGGCTTTCTCCCTTCTCGACCAGACGAAGGAGATATGAATTCCATTCAGGCGGGTAAGGGCTTGGCTTGACCCTGTGTTCTCTCCTGGTCAGGTCGGAGGCAAGAACTGGCAAAGTTCATCATTCAGTGGTGGCGTGTTCGTAGGAAAGAAGGCGTCGCCCAACGAGTGGCAGATTTTAATGGAGTCTCGCTTGGATGCTGGGGAGATCCATAGATCTGGATAGAGTCCCCATAATAGTACGCGTGCTAGCACGCTACGGCTTACGCAGTTGATCGGATCATATAGCCCTTTGGGCAACCAACCAAACTCGGCACATCAAATTCCATTCCGATCAAGAACTTGGAGGTATGGCTGAGTGGCTTAAGGCATTGGTTTGCTAAATTGACATACAAGAAGATTGTATCATGGGTTCAAATCCCATTTCCTCCGGAACAGAAGTGAAACGGGCGGGCGAAATGACGTGAGAGAAAGAACCTCTTGGTGGAGTCCAGCACCCCAGAATAGCACTACTTAGTGACTAGGAGCAGAGAGACCTTTGCGCATTCTTTTTTTTTTGATCGACCTATCTTCTTTCAATAAGCAAGCTCCCTCCGGCTGTCCAGGGACTGGACGACTCTCGGTTCTTGAGCATGTTGGGGGATTAGGCGGCAGTTGAAAGAGCTGCTCGTAAGCTTGGCGATGAAGCGAATAAGGCCTATCTATTCTCTTTTTTTAGTACAAGGGATTTTTACTAGTCAAGTGGTAAGGTAGGGCGCTATTCGATGAATAAAACATATTTTAGGAAAGTGGTTCAGGTAGCTCAGCTGGTTAGAGCAAAGGACTGAAAATCCTTGTGTCAGTGGTTCGAATCCACTTCTAAGCGGGCCAAGGGTCCAAAGGCCGGGAGACAGCCGTATTTTGAAATTCAAGTGCAAGAGTCAACCAAAAAATGTGACCGCTCCTGCACTATACGGCTTTTTTGCATCGCCCTATCTTGCTGGAGGCAGATTTCGAAAAAAAGTTGTTTCTTAGGTTCCCGCGTCCCTATGCCCAAAAGGATGGGTGAGTTCGGTTTGAGTGTTCATCGATCGGATGGATATATATGCTCCGGGGTGGTGAGACGAGGTGTAGCGCAGTCTGGTCAACGCATTTGTTTTGGGTATATAGGGCCATTGATATAACACCATAAACATTACACCATCTAAAACAAGTTTTATAACACCATAACAGTTGAAGGCAATGTTTCTAGTCCATTTCCAGTAGCAAAATTCGAAAAACTGGACACTGCAGCCTCTACTCGTCGAGTGCATGAACAGACTCGACGAGTAGCATGCATTTCTTCATGGACTCGTCGATTCCCCCCATGGAATCGGCGAGTTCATATGAGCAGTGAACAAAAAAACTCGATTTTTATGCAGTTTTTGCAAGTGTAACAAGAAAACAAGCGTAGGCTCTGATACCACTGATAGGTTTTGAGCATTCTAACACTCCTATGGTGTACATGCAACCCTATAAATCTTGGATCTATGTTTTATTTATTATACATGCAAATAAGAACTTTCCAAGGATTTAATCCTAACTAGCATCCTATGAGACAACTATACTACAAAGACTAGTTAGATGACATACCTTTTGATGTAGCTTGATGTCTTCAAGCTTTAAGAGCTAAACCCCGAAAGTGTGGAAGCCTCAAGTGGAATCACAAATCACCTAAAACACCTTGGAATACTTTGAGAATAAGGATACTTTGGTTCTCTCTAGTGAAATCGGCTAGCCCTCTTAGTGTACACACACTAGTGCCAATTTCACCAACCAAGGACATCTTTATATAGTGTGGAGACTAGGGTTAAACCCATGACCTTTCATTTCATATGATCCATGGGTTAAGCACTCCATGGACTATCTATGAAAGCTTAGCCCACCCTAAATGAACTTGGCCCATCACACACATATATCTAAGAGTCCATATTTAATTAGTTCATTTTGATCACTTAATTAATTATAAATTAATTCTTGATCAATACTAATTAAATAATATGATTATATATTAATATATTAGAACCAAATTTACTGAAAACTGCACACCGAATAACTGTAGTGTACATCCCCTGTGAACCCTCGCAACCCTAACGGTCCTGTCATCTGCTATCTCCACATCAAGTGGGCAATTCAGCTCCCCAGGGGCTCCTATAGATCGCTTGCTGAGTGCGAGCGACACAAAAGATCGGGTAGCCCCCGAATCAAACAATACCCGAGCAGATATACCGTTCACAAGGAACGATTCTATAACAAAACACATAAACATAAGCAACAATCAAAATAAATAAAGAGATAAGGAGAAGGTACACACCCGTCACGACATCAGGAGTCGCACATGCCTCATCTGCTGTCAACTGGAAGGCTTTACTCTTCCCCATTGGCGCCTCTGCACGACCCTGTCGGCCATCTGTAATCCTCAATGTAGCAGGAGCGGGTACTGCCACCTGTCATGTTGCTGCCAAACTCGGACATTGGGACCGCTTGTGGCCACTCTAATTGCACTGGAAGCAAATCAGATCAGATGTTGTCGTGGTGGTGGTGGTAGTTGTACAGTCTATGCTCACATGACCAGTTCGGCCGCACTTAAAGCAGCCCGAACTACCCGCCCTTCACAGCCCATCGTGTCCCCGGCTACACTTGATGCAACCGCCACAACCCTGTTGGCCCTTCCTTCAGGAATCTGTCTTGGGCTTCTTTCCCGAGCGCTCCATACCATATACCGCATCTGCTTTCCTTTTCCTCTCCATCTTTAAATCGATCTCTCTCTAGCTCTGGTAATCATATCCTCCAGCGTCTTGCAGCTGGAGCGGCTCACAAATAGTCGAATGTCACTCCTCAACATCTCATGATATCGGGCCTTTTTCATCTCCTCGTCTGCCACATACTGCGGAACGAGAAGGGCCCTCTCCCTAAACTTAGCGGTGATCTCCATCACCGTCTCAGTGGTCTGTTGTAGATCATGGAACTCCCTAGCAAGCTATTGCACCTTTATCAAAATTGTAAACTCGGCCCTGAACCTGGCCGAAATTCACTCCAAGTCATAGCATCAAGAGCTACATCATCACCAAAGGCATGTCCGACCTCCTCCCACCAGTCACATGCCCATTCCTTCAGAAGATAGGACACAAGTCGAACCTTGTCCCCCTCAGGACATCTGCTTGTGCGGAATGCATTAGCGACATCCGCTAACCATGTCGTGGTCGTGATGGGGTCCTGAGCCCCATGGTAGTCGGTAGCTCCACAAGCTCTAAACTCCTTGAATTTCAGTGTACGCGAACCCATCATGGCCGCCACCTCGGTGCAAAAAGCACTCAATCTCTCATCTAGAAGCTCCAAAATACTCTCCTTGATCGTGCCAAAGATCACAAGAGACTGATCCAAGATACTGCATGTGATCTCAGAGGAGATGAACTTCCTGGTCTGGTCATCTAGCTGCCCGACTCCTGAGCCTGAGCCTGATCCCACATTGGCGCCTGAACTGCCGACTGGTCTTGTGCGTAGTGTCACCATACTGAAAAACACAACACAACAAACATCTGAATACTCATCATAACTCGAGGGATCATATATACCACAAGTTTCCTCGTTTCATCTTAGCCTTCCTTGATTCGAGTATGGATCCTCTACGTTTAGTATTACAGGCCCATACTACCTTCCACATTTATGTGTACTTTCCTCAAGAACTTCCTGGACTTCACCAAGTCCCTTCTAATACTAATATTTCACACGCTAATCTCATCCTAGGCTTGCCCTAGGGTAATCACCATCCTACTCTTCGTCATCAACTACATAAGACGTCCCGACCATCTCCCCTTAACTAGCTCGCAAATACCATTACATATCACTAAGACTAGATAATTCTTCGAATGAGAGATCCTACCCTACAATGGTTGGACCCCAACAAGAGCTGCGAAATAGAGCTACACCTAAACTTCTGAAATTATTTAGTCCTCGCAATATTTAACTTAACTTATTTGTTTACTAGTTAGAAAAAGACAACTATAACTCCTAAAAGCACAAAGTAAGCAACATTCAAGAATTAAGTTAACATAATCAAGCATATAATAATAAGGCCATCATACTGTCTAATTTGTACTAGCACATAAGGCATCCTTCCTATATCCTCAGTCCTAATCTAGCATACAGTTCTCATAAAGATGATACATATATAATAACATAAACTTGTATCAGTAATTTAGGAGTACTTAGTTGAGCTCGGCTGATTGCATGCACCACACCCTTTTCTCTTTTTAAAATTCTTTTTTTCTTTTCAAAGTTCTTATTATCAAAATGATTTTCTTTTGAAAATTTCATACCTAGTCCTCAGTTTGAGTTCAGACACACTCGAGTGTGTGCCCGAATCCCTCAAACCATGTCTCTGATACCAAATTGAAACATCCCAAAAATACGGTCCAAAAATTTTGTTTTGATTATTTATAAAAACCATATATACCATTTTTCATTACATAAAAACAACATAAGTAATGTATCTAAAATCATCATAATAAAATACTGTATCCAAAATAATGTGTCAAATATCAGATTCTAAACATCCCAGGCTAAATCAATGGTGTGTGCACTGCATTCATCTCGAGCTCTTCCCCTTGCTACCGGAAGTACCTAAAACTAAAATTGAAAACTATAAGCACGAAGCTTAGTGAGTCTCCCCAAACTACCACATACCATACACAAACATGTAACTATGAGATACGGGCCCTGCCCACTCTCATGGAGATTTGGGCCCCTCCCACACTCTGATGTCTAGGAGATTTGGGCCTCGCCGACACTCCGCTATCTAACATGCATACAAGTATCACACAGAGAACAAGTATATCTATTCCTATCAACATTCACATAACTATACTTAATAATACTACAAGATTCGGGCCCCGCCCACACTCGGCTACTATTAGATTCGGGCCATGCCCACACTCAGCTACTAACATATTATATATACGGGCCGAACTTGGTGCCTTAGACCTGTTCCTACTGAAGGAAACTCACCATGCAAAGTTGTATGCTGAAATATCGAGTTAGGAATCTCTGACGGTTGCTCCCACGACTCCCCGACTATTATTATCACAATAACACTTAGTCAAAACCTGATAAATCTCCTTAGGGTAGAATGACTATTTTACCCCCGGTCAAAGTCAATACTTTGGTCAAATTCAACCTTCTGGCTGAACCAACTCATCGAGTTACTCCATCAACTCGTCGAGTCATAGAACCTGAAATCGCGATCTAACTCGTCAAGTTTCCCCTGGCTTGTTGAGTTCCCATGCTACTCTTAGTCGTGATTTACCGAATCTACTCATCGAGTCCCTTCACCGACTCGTCGAATTCTACCTTAAGCTAAAACGGGACAAACCAACTCAACTCGTCGAGTCCCTTTATTGACTTGCCGAGTTCCCATGTCTGATTAAGCCATCTCAATGGTTAAGCTCCTACCCTTCAGATCCAAACTCCATTCTTCATCTACACACCGGGAATACACTTTTAAGGGTGAAGTTTCCAACTCTACCCGCTATTAGTCCCTCCTAATGGATTTCGCTCAAACCCTAACTCTCTAGAACATAGACCTTGGTCCACAAGCCATAAATCTCTAAACCAAAGCAAAATATAGTAGATCTAGGCCTTGGACATCGGTTGGACAGGTAAAGTTCCTAGCTTTTCATCCATGCATTGCCTTTTAGGGCTAAAAAGGCCATCATAACATTTTTAAGCATGCATGGGGCTTCAATGATCATAAATTTTTCACCTTTATGCCAAGAAACCCCTTCTAGATCCCAGATCTGAAATGTAAGTCACTTGGGACGTCCAAATCCCAAAGACCGAGGTTCTTGAACCAAAACCCTCATAAAAATGGAAGTAAGTAGATCTAATGAATGAATGATCAAGTTAGCAACTTGATTACCAGAAAGTGATGAGGATGGAAGGAAATCCCTAGATCTACTAAGTTCTCCTCGAAACTTCTAGCTCCTTCTTCTTCTTCTAGCTTCAAGAACACACAAAAAACACTCAAGAATGGCTCACACACTCACAAAATGCTCTAGGGTTTCGTGGATTAGGATTTATGACTTGGAGGCTAGAAATGTGGCCAAAATGTGGGAATTAAGACGCTTAAATAGGGTAGAAAACCCCGAAATTACGGTCTCACTCTGGGAGATAAACTCGCCGAGTCGAGGGCTCTCGACTCGTCAAGTATATAGCTGAAAACCCGCATCAAAGAATCGATTCTACTCGCGAGTTCGGGGCTTCCAACTCGTCGCGTAGCTCTATAAAATGAACAATAAATAAATAAATGTGTACTAGAAACCAGACGTTACAATTATATATCCCTAGAATGCATGGTTAAGCATTATTTCTTATTCCTTGTTTGGCTGTGGACTTCGGGTAGAATTATTTATTCAACCATCTATATGATCATAGATTATGTATGACTGGTATACGTAGAACAGTTAACAAGATTAGTGGAGACTTCTAGCAATGTGAGTGGTTGTCTAGGAGAATCTAGGACGAGTAGCTAAGAGTTAGATGTGGCTCTTTGGAGCATATAGATGTGTGTGCTAATGCACTTACTGTGGAGTAGCTTAGTAACTTGGGGCCTTGGAAGGAATTAGAAGTCAATTACAGATAGTTATGAAAGGTAGTACGGGCCCAAACTATTGAAAGCACATGATTCGCACGAGATTCATGGAGATTCCTGATACTACTAGGAAGATAGTAGGAGTGTGTATCGTGTATGTATACGCTATGTCCTGTTTTGTGACCTTTTTCCTCACCTATTTTAGTATGTTGGTGACTACCCAAGGTTCAGTACACCACAACAAAATGGTGTTGCTGAGCAGACAAATCGAACATTGCAAGACGCTGCAAGGACGATGTTATGTGAATCCAAGCTATCAGTTTTCTTTTGGGCTGAGGCGATCAACACAGCTTGTTATGTTCAAAATTGTGTTTTAATAAACAAATCCCAAATGAAGACTCCATATGAAATTCTATACGGTCACAAGCCTTCTGTCAGTCATTTCCGCATTTTTGATTGTCCTTGAACCCTTCTTCACTTGGAATCCAACCCAAAATTCAATGCCAAAGCCGATGATTGTTACTTTTTGGGGTATGCTACAAGCACAGCGTATGGGGTCTATAATAAGAAGACAAAACAAATCGTAGAACCCTTCGATGTGCGCTGGTTGGAGGAGAACGAGATGGACGCTAGAGTGGGTCTAGATTGGCTGTTTGATTACATATCTTTATTCAAATCCTTTAATATGTTTTCAGATGATTTACCTGGTTCCACTTCAGGTTCAAAGACTGTGATTGAAGATGAAGACGATGAAGTTGTTCACAGACCACTTGTGGTGTGCTCTACGACTCCTACAGTGGATGCATCTGTTCCAATTACTTGTTCAGAATCTCCGAGTCAACAAAATAATCCAGATGTTGATGCCAATCCTCTTACTCCCAATGAAAGAGATTTTATATCCAGAGATGCTTCTTCTGCAACTCAAACTTTTATGGAACTTCTCTTTCCCGAACTGATTGCTAATGAGTTCGTGGCAAACCCTTCTGACGAGTCAGGGTCGTCTGATGTGGACCATTCAGAAGATGATGGATTTGTCAATATTCACAACCTTCCCGCCTCACTCAATAACATTAGCCAGGAGCTTCCTTCCAAAATTCAATGCGATCACCCGATCAAAAACGTTATTGGTCGGCTGTGCGGTGGTGTTTGAACACGAAGTCAGAGTGGAGATGTCAATACATGTCTCTACTCTTGCTTTATTTCTCAAATAGAGCCAAAGAATGTTGAAATGGCTTTGAACTTCACGGTTTACCAGATGGTAGTCTGTGGATTTAGACAAATCGAGGTTCTAGACTACACCGAAGTTTATGCTCCGGTGGCTTGCTTGGAGGCTATTCGTATTTTCCTTGCATAAGACTCCTACATGAACTTCACAGTTTACTAGATGGATGTCAAGACTTCCTTCTTGTACAGCGTAGTGAAGGAAGAAATATACATTGATCAACCTCCTGGGTTTGTTAACTCAAAATTTCCCAATCACGTCTACAAGTTGGACAAGGATTTGTATGGGCTACATCAAGCTCCTCGAGCATGGTATGCAACTCTTACGAAGCACTTGCTCGAGCATGGCTATTCATGGGGCACAATCGATCAAACCCTTTTCATCAAGCATGTTAGTGTTGATCAAATTCTGGTTCATATCTACGTTGATGACAGTATTTTCGGGTTCACAAGTCCTCAGCTATGCAAGGAGGTTGAAGTTGTAATGAAGAAGAGGTTCGAGATGAGTTCACTGGGAGAGATGACCATGTTTTTGGGGCTTTAGGTCCAACAAAAGTCAACCGGTATACTGCTACATCAAGCCAAGTATGTTGAAGATATGTTGGAGAAGTTTGGGTTTCGAGACGCAAAACCTGCACTGACGCCAATGGCCGAGAGACCCCTGTTGACTCTAGATATTGACGACGAATCCATAGATCAGACTGACTACAGATCGATGATCGGATCGTTGATGTATCTAACTGCAACCAGGCCAGATATTATGTTTTTAATTTTTCAATGCACACGATATCAGGCTAATACTAAACTTTCACATCTTATTGCTGTCAAAAGAATTTTTCGGTATCTCAAAGGCAGCTCAAAATTAGGTCTTTGGTATCCAAAAAATTCTGAATTTGATTTATATGCTTTTGCTGGCAGTAATTATGGAGGCTGTGAGCTTGATAGGAAATCAACCTTGGGTGGGTGTCAACTTCTTGGTGACCAGCTGGTGTCATGGCAGTGCAAGAAACAACACACAGTCTCAACCTCAATAGCAAAAGCGGAATATGTCGTTGCTTTTGCCTGTTGTTCTCAAGTTATCTGCATCCAACATCAACTGTTGGATTATGGTTTGAATTATCTAGAAACCCCTATCTTTTGTGATAATGAGGCTGCAATTCAGATTGCTAAAAATCCAGTCCAACACTCGAAAACCAAGCATAGCGATATCAAAGTGCATTTCATTAGAGATTGTTATGAGTGCTCGCTCATTCGGTTGGAACAGGTTCCCACTGCCGATAATATGGCGGATCTGTTTAAAAAACCGGTTAACAAAGCTTGATTCGATGTGCTTGTGGGATTTTTGAAAATGATACGTTTTGAGGACTAATTTTTGTTTTAGGATATTTTAAATTTGCGCATATTATTTTCATTCTCACCCATGCACAAATTTAGGGGAGAAATAAACAAAAAAAACAAACAAAAATTAGAAAATTAAATATCCAAAGATAGTAACTTTTCGCTAGGTTACGTGTTGGGAAGTTATATCAACATGTGTGATAACAGGCAATTAAAATCTATGTAACGTACCAAATCTGAATTTTCTAGGCTTTGCGTTCGATGTGCTGGTAGGCACGAGAGATTTAAATGGACTTGACTAGGCATAGATGAAATTAAGGAATCTAGAGACTTGACAAATCTTTACTTAGATAGATCCGTTTAGCCTGACAATATGACGCTCGGGTAGGTTGAGCAGGGAGATATACATGGGAATCTGCAGATTACATTAAATAATATGTATCTAGAACCGTGGTTTAACTTTTCCTCAATGTACGAACTTTGTCCTTTCTCTCTTCCTGTTAGTCATATGTTGCCTCCTCGACATGATTGAAATACATCCGACCTGGACTGCAAAATATGCACTTCAATATCTCTTCATCCTCTATATGTGCAATTTTTTATGTCTGTTAGCCATATGTTGTCTCCTTTGCGTGATCAAAAGATTCGACCTGGTACACAACATATGCACCATTCTACTTCTCAATCCCTCTAAATATAGTTAGTCATATGTTTCACCCTCTACATGATTGGAAGAGTTCCGACCTGGGTGTATAACATATGCATTCTAAATCTGTCTTCTCCCATAATAATTGTCTACTCATTTAAAGTAAGGAGTATTTTGGAAGTCTCTGATTATTGGGGTATATCAGGAAGCGGGAAACATGTTCTAGTACATCTAAAATTGAACAATTAATAGGTTGTCTTTAAATCTCGCTGCTCAATTTAGGTGGAAAACAATATCCTTGGTCGTCGTCAGATGAATGGTCCTTAGGAATTTTATCTAGGAACATAAGATCTCAATGTCTTGTCACTTGTAGTATGTCCTAATTTTGTCACAATCTTTTGTGCTTAAGTGGACCACAATATCAGCGATTGAACAGATCTATTCATGAAAAGGAGATGTACTGATACACGGATAAAAGTTGTCTAATAACTTTGATCCCAAAGTCACAAAAATATTATCTGCAGTTGTGAAAAGGAGAAATTAGGGTTAATTCATTCCAATTTTATTTTTCTTCTATTTTTATTTTGCTAAAAATAAAAAAAAATAAAAAAAAATTTATATTTCTATTTTAGTTTGAATTTTTAGATTTTAGTTTGAATTTTTAGATTTTGTTTTAATTTTATTTTTATTTTTAAAAGTCCTCAAAATGTTTTATTTAAAAAAAATGGATGTATTGGGTTTGCATCTCATAGGTTTTGAGAAGGATAATGATATAAGGTTAAGCAGTGAAGACCTAGATGCTTTCCTTGACACTGTCCATGATGTTGTGCAACCTGCAATGGAGACAGAAGGAGTTAGTTGTTCTCTTAAAGTTATGTCTCCAACTTTTAATCAGATGGCCAACACCTTTCAATCGATATGGATACGACTTCAAGGATTCCTCTATTTCCAGTTGTCACTCCAACTCTAGTGTTGTCTGAAAGTGATCTTGAATTGACACATGATTCCCAGCCTCCGTTGAAAAGAAGGCGAGCAACCCCGAGGTCGGGAGTGCTTCTTAGATATCAAGTCCAGCCAACGCAACCACCTGATGGGGTTTGAGCATTCTAACACTCCTATGGTGTACATGCAACCCTATAAACCTTGGATCTATGTTTTCTATATTATACATTAAAATAAGAACTTTCCAAGGATTTAATCCTAACTAGCATACTATGAGGCAACTATACTACAAAGACTAGTTAGATGACATACCTTTTGGTGTAGCTTGATGTCTTCAAGCTTTAAGAGCTTAACCCCAATAGTGTAAAAGCCTCAAGTGGAATCACAAATCACCAAAAACACCTGCGATGACTTTGAGATTAAGGATACTTTGGTTCTCTCTAGTGAAATCGGCTAGCCTTCTTAGTGTACCCACACTAGTGCCAATTTCACCAACCAAGGACATCTTTATATAGTGTGGAGACTAGGGTTAAACCCATGACCTTTCATTTCATATGATCTATGGTTTAAACACTCCATGTACTATCCATGAAAGCTTAGCCCACCCTAAATGAACTTGGCCCATCACACACACATATATCTAAGAGTCCATATTTAATTAGTTCATTTTGATTACTTAATTAATTATAAATTAATTCTTGATCAATACTAATTAAATAATATGATTATATATTAATGTATTAGAACTTATAATATATTAATATAAATCATAAATATACTATACTCAAAAGACTATCCATATAAATTGTGTCGGTGAAGTGCAACCCAAATGGGCCATGCCGGGTCGGGTCTAGTACATACCAAATATAGTTATAGACTTAGACATTAATCCAATACCAGCAACTACAACCGCCACTACACCATTACATCTAGCCCAAGTTGATATTCAAGAAGGTCCAAGCACTGTTTTTGAAACTAGGAGTTCTTCAGCTCCTAGGCATTCCTCCCCTCTAAGGCTTATGCATGATGCTGCGTATGAGAGGCTCGACAGGTTCTTAGAGCAACATGATGACGATCCTAGTCCTCGCGGAAAAGGCATATCTATCGGGGAAGGCAGCTCAGGGGGAGTGGACCTATCTATCCTAGAGCTAAGAGAGGAAATCACTACTCTTAAACAGAAGATCATCTAGAAAGATGTTCTGATCGGAAACCACGATATTCGAGTTTCTAAGCTTGAAGAAGAAAACTTTCAGAAGTCTAAACAGATCTCCGATCTCCAGCTTAGTCTTGGTGCCCTATCAGCAGGCTACTTTGACTTGAAGAACAAGCTTATTGCAGAATTTGGTGACAAGTTCAAGACCACAGTCGAAGAGCCATGCGCCACTGCAGTAATCAAGTTTCGAGATAGCGATTGCACTATTCGTCTTGATTGATGCTAAGGATCTTTTGCAGTTCAGGAAGCGAGACATACACACCTTGGTGATACTGATCAAGAAGACCTGAGTACATGTTAGTCCTAAACCATGGGGGAGATTGTTAGGTCATAATTATGTGGTTTAGGCTACGTAGTTATCTGTATAGGTCTTAGTGGGTTAACAATCATGTTTTGTTGATGTTTGTCATGTTTATGGTCAGGGTTGTGTGTACGGCCAACTATCCCCTATATATAGGGCTTGCCAGTGTCTGTCAGTAGTGGACGTATGTGTGTGTAATCAAGGTGTACCAGACGGTTTACGACCCTGATATAAAATCGTGTGCATTACTTGAGTTAACTCCTTTCCTATACTCCTTTCTTGTTTCTAACTGTTTGATCACTGGCTGGTTCCTAGATTCGAGTCCTTATAGTAGCTATGGAGGAATATCATCAGACTTCGGTTTGTTGAAAGTGATTGTTCCAAGCACATGATAGGGGACATCTCTCAACTGTACAACACTCAGAACTTCAAGTGAGAGTATGTGTCCTTTGTGGGAAATGAAGAAATGGAGGGGATCACAAATGGGGTTTGTGCTTAATGATGTCAAGAGTTTTTGGATCTGTTCCGAGATTGAAACACAATTAAGGTTGAATTCGTTGTTGTTTTCGTCTTTAATTGCTGACTTTCGGTTTGAATTCTTTCCATACTCCTGAGTTTTTCTTACAATGATTCGTTTCAAAGAAAAATTTCTTTCAATTTTGCGCATTTATTTGATTTCTTCCCTATGCTCAATTTATGAGGGATAAATCAAAATACAAAAAATATATAAAAAAGAACAATTTTTTTAAAAAAATGACTTTCCTTGGTAGGTATTATTTTGGGAAATGATATGAGATTTAGTGATAAAGGGCAAGTTAAATTGCTTGACAACTTTGATCTCAAAAGTTTTAGTATTTTTACTTTTGTTTTTGTTAAATATGTTCATATTTTCTTATATGCACAAATTTAGGGGGAGAGTTAAAAAAAAACAAAAAAAAAATCAAACAAAAATCAAAAAATTTCAAAAAACACAAAAATATTTTCATTCACGTTTTTATTTCTTTTTCAGTAAAATCAAAAATCCAAAAACTAGTGTTTTTGATCGTATTTTACTTTTATTTTTATTTCTTAGCGTGATAAGTTTACTTTTATTTTTTATGTTTATCTCAAAATTTTCATTTGTCTTGAAAAGTGAATTCATGAGAAGATGAGTGTTGAAGAGAAAAAAGTGACCCTCTTGAACTCCAGCTACCGCAGCCTCTAAGCAACAACAGTCAAGCAAGCTTCATCAGCAATCATCAACCGAAGTCTCTAGTACCACAGTCTCTATCCAGTTTACATTACTTTGTCTTCTCTATAAAACACTCTATTGTCCAGTATGCCTTGCATGGCTACTCTTAGAGTTGTAAATCTGTTATCTTTATGAGTCTCTATAAATATAGCTCATTCTCATGTATTCGAAAACAAGTGTCGATCTAATTCTAATACACGTCTTAGTAGTTCTCTATCTTACTCAATCTTCTTACTCCCTTAATCAATCACAATCTCTCCTCGGAGCAAGTCCTTTGTAACTTAATCACTAAGTTTGATCTCACTTATTAACTTGGCTTTAATGCATTCCTTGTTATGAATCAGCTTATGTGTATTCTTGCTATAACAATTTTTGTCATTTACATTTCTTTACTTTTCCGCAACTAACTCTCTAACTTCTAACTATTAATATTATTGTTGAGCTTTTAGATCCTTTGAGATTAACCATTCCGCTATATACTTGTTCTAATGTTTGTTCAAGTGTGTCTCAAAGTTTTTTCTCTCAACAATTTGTATCAGAGCCATAGTGGTTGCGTTTTGAAAATCGAAACTCTGACTTTTCAAAGAGCCTTCTATGCCACTGAAGCTCATTTCTAAAAAAAACAAACAAAAAAACTTCAAAACATGGCACATTCGTTATCCCTGAGTGTTTCCAATAGTGTTGGTGGTTCTAATCGTGCCCCAATACTGGTTGCAAATGAATATCATCACTGGTCACAAAGAATGGAAAGATACTTAAGAAGACTTGGTAGATGTATGGCGATCCATAGAAGAAGGACCGCATGTTCCATTCCTTACACTAGTCCAAAATGACGGAGCTACAACAAGACTTGGAGGAGGTCAACCAGCTATGAGCCGTCCCACCAAGGATGATCTAGATAAAATCGAAAATGATGCTGTTGCTTTTTATGAAATTTCATGTGGAGTTGCACCTGAGAACTTCGATATTATCATAAATTGCAAATCAGCAAAAGAGATCTAGGATGTTCTCAAGAATCTGTACGAAGGCTCAGAGCAAGCTCAAGACAAGAAGCTCACAAATGCACTCAATGAGTTCAACAACTTCAAAGCTCACACTGGCGAAAGTTTGGAAGACTCCTTCAAAAGATTCAACCTGATTGTCACCAAGTTATGCAATGCGGGCACCATCCGAAGTAACCATGAAAGAAACCTTCAGTTCCTTAATGGCTTGGGAAGACATTGGACTACGGCCAAAATGATAGTCCAAGGTAACAGAAAGATTCATTCCTTGTCACTCTACAAACTCTATGGGGAACTTCAAGCATAGGAATCCACCGTACTCAAAGACGATGCTGACATCGGAGGACGTCTTGCTCTTCTAGCACAAACCCCACAAAACCAATCATACACTCCCTCGTATGATATTTCACCGCAGTCATACGAAGCTGATACAGAGTATGAAGATGGAGAAGAATTTCAAACGGCAATCGCTCTTGTCAGCAAACAATTCAATCGACTACCACCTCACTACTTTTGCAAAAATCAACAATTCAACAAACCACCCTTCAATCGTAACTTCAACCCACAAACAAATCACTCACATTACCCTAAAAATTCTCATCTACCACCGCAATCTCTCAATACTCAACCTATGGAAGCACCACAGCCTACTCAAACCTCTAACTCTGGTACTCCCTCAGAAGACAAGACTGATGTTGTCGTTTGTGACAAATGCAACAAAGAGAATCACTTCGCAAGAGATTGTAAGGCCAATGTAGTTAAAGAAAGAGCATTCTACCTTAGAATGGCTCAAGAGTTGGAAGAAAAGGAGAAAGCAAGGGCATACGTAGCCCATGTCAAAAGAGACCATAAAGTCTGGTCATCCAAAGATGAAGATGAAGCCATCAGCAGTATTAATGGAAAATGAAAAATCTACAAGTTGGCAAGTACGAATGATGAGGGGTCGACAAAGATGAACAAAAACTAATGCTACATGGAAAATGATGGAACTCTAAGCATCGTTGAACATGTAAAACTCATGATCCGAACTCTAAATGATAGCATGCATGATTTTCAACCTTACATTGATAATCTAAATGACACATGTGCTGCCGTCCTTACAGACTATAACAAAGCCTTAGATGAGTAGAACATTGCGTCCCAGGAGATGTTCCATGTGAAAGGACGAATGGATAACAAAAAATGGCTATGTTAGAAAGAGATTTAGATTTAGAAAAAGATGCAAGAATGTTGAGTGAAACCCAATTAGAGATAGCTTTGAACGAGAGAGATTTAGCTCAAACTGAAATTGTATGTTTAAATTTGTTAATCGGAAAACTATTCAATGAAAGTGAAGCTATTGAAAATTTGGTAAATAATGGAACCGTGGACAATACATACAATTGGGGTTGGTCCAATGGATATCATACCATAATGGATTCCTCACCCCGGTTTATCAAAGACAGACTTTACGTCCCTCCAGACCGAGAATTTCATTTCCCAGTCAATGACAAGACTTTTCCCGAAGATATCAAAACTCACTTCGGTAGACTGCACAATCTAAGCAACAATTGTGTCATTGAGGAAATTGTGCCTGAGGTTTCTGATCACACATGTGATCAAACTCCTATCAGTAGCACTACTTTCCCAAGTTCTCAAAACTCATCCGTAGTCAATGAAGAAATTGTCATTGAGGATACCAAAGTCTCTAGAAACTTTCCATCTCTGTCCTCAAACCGAAATGCTCCTCACTGTAGTCAAAAGTCTCACATGAGTCCCACTAAAGTCCCAACTAAGAGATATTCTACGGTAGTCAAGTCATCCTCACCGCAGTCTTCAAAAAAGAGTTCTACCATCTTCAAACGATTTTTCATGAATTACCCATAGAAAATTTCAAAGTAGGTCAATGTTTCCAAATCCCAAAATCCTCAAGTTCTGATGACTCAAGCCCACGTTTTACAAAATTTCAAAGGATTCCAGGAAACCTCTGTTGAGTAACAGAGACTGCGGTTCACCAAAATCGTTGGCTAAAAAGGCTTTCAAAGAAGAAATTCGCTCCTGAGGCATAAATAGACAAATGTTTTCAAAAAATAAAAGGCATGTCAAATCCCAAAAGTCCAAAAGTCTAGAAAAATTTGTTTTCTCTCACTATTTTTCAAAAAATCCTACAACCAAGAAAACATCCAAAAAGGAATGTACAGTCTCAACAGTCATTCCAAAGTCATCTAACGCGACTAAAAAAGGTTCAAAGTCTTTTCAAAACGGTGTTTTTCAAATCTATTCCTCAGATGATCCGAAATGGAAAGGTATTTTACCCACTCCAACACATTTGAAGTCACGTCAAAATTTTCACAAATGGAAGGGTATTTTACCAAATCCAACAAAAAGGACACAAAGATCTACATGTGCTAAACCTATTTCGAAACAAACTTTTCAAAAAAATTCAAAAAAAATGACAACACTCATGTCAGATCTTTTCAACCTCAGTCTAGTAAATAACCAAACAACTCTTCCTTTAGACTGCTGACCAAACGAGGTGTCAGAACAAAAGACAAGATCTCAACCTGTGATTGTCATTGTAGTTGCAAGAATCAGAAACCTCGTAACTTTACAAAAACAAACTACACTCCAAAATTGCACAAACATCTAGGACTAGGTTTAAAAGTTGACACAAAACCTGTCTCTGCAACCTCGGTCTATGCATCACTCAGAAACTCATCTGTTATTCCAAGCTCCAAACTAGTTTGGATCCCTAAACTAACCGTGTAATTCTCAGGCTTTGTGTAAAGAGAAACAAGAAGATAAATGGTTAGTTGATAGTGCCTGCTCCTTGCACATGACCGGAAGGTTAGAATACCTTCGGAATTTCAGGCCTATATGCAATGGTGGAAATGTTACATTCGACAACAATGTGAATGGAATCATCCGAGGTTACAGTGTACTCACTACGGGGAACATCTCAATTCAGAAGGTTGCTTATGTAGAAAGCATTCAACACAATCTCATCAGTGTAAGCCAACTATGTAAGGCAGGCCATCGAGTTGAGTTTGATGATCAATTCTATTACGTTATGACGAGTGATAGGAGCACATGCTTGATCAAGTCACGATCTGAGGGAAGCATGTATCCTCTGGATGTCTCTCTCATCATTGTAGAACCGCAACTGTGCTTTCTCTCCAAAGTTGTATCCGAAGTTAGCTGGTGATGGCACCGCAAGCTCGCACATCTCAACTTTAAGTATATCAACACTTTGGTTACTGGAGAGCTGGTTAGAGGATTACCCATTCTCAAGTTCAGCAATGACACTCTATGTCCTGCTCGTGAATGTGGTAAGCAGCCCAAGGCAAGTCACCTCATGGTGATTGACTCTTCAATATCTGAACCACTTGAGCTTCTACATATTTATCTCTGCGGTCCGTCAACGGTAGCCAGTCTTCATCACAAAAAGTACATATTGGTTATAGTTGATGACTTCACTCACATCACATGGGAAATCTTCCTCAGACTCAAATCCGAAACACAGTAGATTCTCATCAACTTCATCAAAGAGATAGAACTCTAGATCAAGCTGCCTGTAAGACGCATCCGCAGTGATAATGGAATTGAATTCTCTAACCTTCCACTCAACAACTTCTTGGTATCTAAAGGTATCACTCACAACTTTTTAGCTCCTTATACACCTCAACAAAATGGTGAAGTAGAGAGAAGGAACCATATACTAGTCGAAGCATCCGGATCCATGCTCAACTTCGCACACCTTCCTCTTTACTTCTGGGCTGAAGCCGTAGCAACTGCATGCTTTGTAAAAAAATGACACATCATGTGCAAACGCCTCAATAAAACACCATATGAGAGCCTCAACAACCGTAAAGCAAAGGTTCGTTTCTTTCACATCTTTGGGTGTAGATGTTTTGTGATCAACAGCAAAGATCTACTTAATAAATTTGCACTGAAGTCTGATGAAGGTATTTTTCTTGGCTATTCTACGAACAAGGTTGCTTACCGGGTTCTTATCAGATGTACGAGGCTAATCATTGCGAGCTTTGATGTGGTTGAAGTCAATTATGATGATCTTTTTGATCCTGTTGAAACGGCAAAACTATCCGAAGTTCTTGCGTCACCAACTGCTGAACGACAACATGCTGATGTCTCTGGTCCATCTCTATCCGAAGTAGCATCTCTCAATACTTTCACCTCTCCGGTTGAGGAGGAAAGCTCTACTCCGGATCAAGCAACAACCATAAAGGCTCCAGTACTTGATGATGCTCCAGCTCCTTTCCTCAGAAAACCACTACCATCAAACGTATCTTCGGATTTGGATGATGAAATCATAGAGAACATTGATACTAGAACTGATTCAAGGATCATCACTCTCCCATCAGCAGTCTAGGGGGAACCTTCTCAGGTTCCAGAGGAACTCCCATCAGCAATCCAGGGGGAACCTCTCCAAGCTTGTCAAGAAAATTCCATTCTAGCTCCAACAAGCCAAGATAACTCTGTAGGATGTTCTCAAATCCAGGGGGAACTACCATCTCTATCCGAAGAAACCCCTAATATTGAAGACATTCCTTCTATCGAAGCCGCTGACCATTTGATGCCTCGTCTACATGTATGGATGAAACATATGCTCTGGTGGCAAGAATGGAAGCCATTCGAATCTTTTTAGCATATGCTGCCTACAAAAACATCAAGGTACACCAAATGGATGTTAAGAGTGCCTTTCTCAATGGGGAATTGAAAGAAGAGGTTTATCTACAACAAAATCTTGACTTTGAAATTATTGAATTCCCTGACCATTGCTACAAGCTTCAAAAGGCAGTCTACGGTCTGAAGCAAGCTCCAAGAGCTTAGTATGAAACTCTTTCTGAATTCTTAGTCTCTTCAGGCTAAAAAAGAGGAGTGATTGATCCCATGTTATTTAGAAAAGCAAACGGTGACCACCTTATGCTTGTACATATATACGTGCATGATATCATCTTCGGATCGACTGATCAAGGAATGGTGGATGATTTTGCTAAGCTCATCACAAACAAATTTCAAATGGGCATGAATAGAGAGATTAATTTCTTTCTAGGTCTTCAAGTCAAACAAATTCAGCAAGGGATATTCATTCATCAAGATAAGTACACCACTAAACTATTAAAGAAATACTCTATGGACAACTGCTCATCGGTTAAGGTCCCTATGACCTTCAGATATAAGATCTCTGTTGATCCCTCTGGCGAATCTGTGGATCACAAGACTTATAGAGGTATCATTGGCTCTCATATGTACCTCACCGCAAGCCGACCGGACATTGTCTTTGCTACTGGTGTATGTGCAAGGTATCAGGCTGACCCAAAAGTGTTACATATGACCACAGCCAAACAAATTCTCTGGTACCTAAAAGGAAGCAAATCTCTTGGTCAATGGTACTCCGCAGGCAGTGATTTCAGTTTGCAAGCATTTACCGATGCGGATCATGCCGCATGCAAACATGATCAAAAGAGTACATATGGTGGATGTCAATTTTTGGGAGGTACACTTGTCAGCTGGTCCTGAAGAAAACAAAGTTGTGTTTCTTTGTCTACCGCAGAAGCTGAATATGTGGCCGCAGCCAGCTGTTGTTCTCAAGTTCTATGGATGAAGACACAAGTGTTAGACTACAGATACAGAATGTTGCGGATACCAATCTACTGTGATTCTGAAAGTACCATAGCGGTTTCTCATAATCCTATTTAGCACTCCACGACGAAACATATTGAACTACGGTATCACTTCATTAAAGACCACATTCTGAAAGGTAAAATCGAACTCATCTTTGTCCCTACTCATGAAGAGATTGTTGATGTGTTTACAAAAGCACTTGACTCTACCAAACTTAATACGTTCTTACAAATGTTAGGGATGATGAATCCGGATCCTCAATTCTTCTTTAATTGATAGGTACCGCAGACCATCTTGGTCTCCATTGTGATCCTAACAGAAAGACATTTATAACAGATGGTTGTGTATCACAGTCTATGTACCGCAACCATGTGTTATATCTATCTTTCATGGATCTTTCTTGCTTGTTATCACTAACTTTTGTACAAGTTCTCTTCTCAATTTCTCCCACTGCAGTCATCCGCAATGACAAAGAAGCCATCCGCAATGATGTTTCCATCCGCAATCACATAAATTGATTCTCAGACTTTTCTTTCATTTTCAAATCAAAAACAAAAAATAGTGTGTTATTTAATGATCATTCATTAAATTAAAATATTAAATAAAAATATTCCTTTGAGATACTGTCTCATTCTTTTTCTCTAAACCTCGTGTCAGAACTATTTTAGGTATGATGACAAAATGAAAGATTTTCCAAATCAAATCCTTTAATATGTCTTTTCCTATTACCCCCAAACATCACATCCGTTACAACTTCCCCTTTATCCAACGGATTTTTCTCACCCCCTCCACACGTTCTTTAGACATGATACAACATCTAACATTTCATTAAATGCAGAGTCCTTTTGTGATTAATCCCAAATTCAATTTTTATCCCTCTTTTGTCAATATGTGGCTAAGATTAAAGATGCTAATTCTAAGATAAATTCAAACGTTTTTTCTTTTACCCAATTTCACTTAGGTAAAAAATAAACGTTTCCCGCTCCAATAAACCACTATAAAACCCTTTTCTTCTCCACAGAGAAATGTTTACGTTCTCAAAACCCTTAATCTTCTTCTGCATTCTTCAAGCTCTCTCAAACTCAACAATGGTGAAATCCGGTGTGTCAAAGAAACAATCAAAAGCCTCTGGATCAGTGAACCCAACTGGTTCAGACTCACCCACAATTACCTTAAGCAATTTTAGGGCCATATTTGAAGAACAACCCTCATACAATGCTCCCACCAAACTCGTGATCAAATTCTTGAAAAACCATCCTCTGTTTGAACCGGTTGATGCTTTTACAGAGGTTGTTCCAATTTCCACTCTCTACAAATGTGCCTTTTCTGACTATCACCCAATCAATAACCCCCAAGAAGTTCACCTAAACCTTATCAATGATTCTTTGGTCATTCTGTCCAAAGAAAAATTCCTCAATGCCATTAACCTTCTTGTTCATCCCTCCATTAAGTTTTTCACTCCATCCATGGCGAACATCACTTCAGCTGTAACAACGTAAATTTGAAAATAATTTTTCATTTTTAAAACATTCATTCATTCATAAAATAATGTCAAACATATTATATCAAATGTTATTGTCACAAAACATCTCCCCAGAATCTCTATAAAAACTCCAATGCGTGTGTGTACGGATCATGTCGGCGCCTTCCCGTGCTCATCACTAGTACCTGAAACACATAACACAACAATGGTAAGCATAAATGCTTAGTGAGTTCCCCAAAATACCACATACATCACATACGCCACTCGAGGCTATAATACGACCCTCCGGTCGATGTGTCTCAACGGGACCCTCCAGTCCCGTAGCTCGTTGGACCCTTAGGTCCGGTCATAGCTCGTTGGACCCTCCAATCCGGTCTATATCATCACACAACATACAAATATCACATAGCAGATAATCTCATACAAAACATATAAGACCCTCTGGTCATCGCATAGTACCACTCTAGGTAACGTATAGTGAGAAGACTCACCTTGATGTCTCGTTAAGTATCTGACTCGAAAGAAATGTGATCTAGCCTCCTCCTAATCACATAAAGTAAATACCCCCATAAATACAATTGTACTCAACCCTAAAAGTCAACAAGGTCAACGGTCAAACTTGACCCGACTCGGCGAGTGCACTAGGGCGACTCGGCGAGTCTACACGTTTCCACTGACTCTCTTAGACCCTCTCTTGGCACGTCGAGTACTTCCCTGGACTCAACGAGTTCCACCTGGCATGAATCGCGGGGCCACCCCGACTCAACTCGCCGAGTCTCAAGAACAAATCGGCGAGTTCCAACTTGAGCTCAGACCCCTGACTCTCCCTGACTCACCGAGTCATTCCCCCAACTCGACAAGTCCACTCACTGAGTGATTAACAGGCAACCTTCATACTACTCGCCGAGTCTGTTCTTCGGACTCGGCGAGTTCTTGCCATGCACAAACTCAAAACAACTTCTGAGGTCAGATATGTTCCATACAATCATAGATATGGCCTCCCCAAGCATGATAATCACGTAAAGTTCGGACCTTGATACACATATAACATAGAAATGGTCCAAAATGGTGATGTAGCCCCAAAAATGACATTCCAAGCTCAAGACTCCCCAAATGACTCATAAATCTCCAAGGGTTAAGGTCTCTGGACCTCATTGGGTCCAGATCCAGAACATAAACTCAAGAAGGGACCAAATACACCACTTAATCAACCTCTAAAAGGGTTAGAAAACCCTAACACTAAGAATCAACACCAAAACTGAAGAAGGTCCGAGAATAATACCTCAATGCAATGTCTATGAGCTCAAAACCACCAAAATCGCACCTCCTTCAGCCTCCTCTTGCCTTGAACACTTCCTTCTTGCAAAAACACCCACCAAAGTTCAAGATTGGCCTCTCCTTCCTCACAAACGCTCTATATCTCTTTAGGGTTTCTCTCTGTGGGTTGGTGGCCGCCAATGACGGCCATAAGGCCCTTTAAATAGGTCTCAAACCCTGGAAATTAGGGTTTCATTAAACAGTGTGGACTCGCCGAGTCCACTCATGAACTCGCCGAGTCTAGCTGTGAACTCGCATACAAATCCGCGACCATACTCGGCGAGTCTAGACGCCAACTCGCTGAGTTCCCCCAAAAAACCCAAAAATAAAGGAACAAAATATCATACCTGGGAATCCGGGTGTTACATCAGCACTCTATCAGATGGGGCATCAGAAAAATATCAATGAGATTGGCGAATTCAAGAAGAACCAATTGCTTGCGGTCTGGCAGTTTGCGTTCCATTTCATCATCCGTAGTCTATCCAGCAGAACCAGAGGCACTGACAACATGGGCCTGAAGCTACTGGAAATGGTTTGGAGCATATTCACAGGCCACGATGTAAACTGTGGACAGATCCTTTGAGATGATTTTCTATAATACATTCCCAAAGAGAGCCCAAGGCAGAACCCATCCGAGCTTACTTTTGCTAGGTTTTGGTTTCTCTGTATTTCTGACTTACATGCGGATGCTGGAATTGACATGGGTGGTGACATCAACTTCTTCGTCACCAAGGATCTAAAAAGGTACAAACCTTCCTCTGATCAAACAATCTTTGGTCCAATCCACAGACTCCCCACTCATATTCTTTCTACTCTTGGTCTTGAGACTGTTGATGTCTCAGACCACATTGAGGCTACGGAAGGTATTGACACATACCTTCCTACCCCGCCTCTTTCATCCGCAGTCATAAACCCTGAAGTTACCTTAGTCCCTTCTTCTACAACTCTCTCCAATGTCTCTCACTCCCAAAGACGAAAACTCAAAGTTTCTGCCCTTCATGGACTCCGCAACTCAAAGAAATCTGGAACTCCTAAAAAGGATGCTTCTAAACCTTCCAAACCCTTAAAGAAAAGAAAAACACCACCCGCAATCACAACTGTTGAACCAAGTCATCATGAATCCAACAGTGATTCTGAAGAGGATAACCAACCCATATCTATCCTCAAGAAACAAAAAACTGATCCTACTAGCCAAATGCATGACCGGACCGATACCTTAGCCTCTCTATAGGCTTCGGTAGTCCTTGGGATGCCTGCACATCCAGTCGAAACCACTATATTTTTCCTTTCAGACTCAAAAAGTGAGTCTGAATCACAAAAAATAGTAGACTCCCCAGTTCACTCCCAAAGGGATGAAATTGGTTCTCGCCCTAAAGTCTCCATGGCTTCCCGACTGCATATCTTTTCACCCGACGAGTTGAACTCCATCCTCTTGAATGTCACCCAAACACTTCAAACACATTCCCAACCGCAGTGTCACACCCCAAAACCACGAACGGCGGAAACGTTCAGGGGTGGAGGACGTCATGTACAGTATCACAACAGTGTAAAATAGTAAACAAGCAACAACATCATCCATTGCGTTAAAAGTAAAGTTTTAATACATGTGTGTTAATTCGTAATGTACAAAAATAATATGAATAATCAAAATAAGACGAGTCTTGTCTATGCTCCATCTTCTAGCAAATTTGGCCATCGCACCTGTCTAAATGATGACTTGAGAATACAAGTTATTTTGAAAGCGAGTATCAGCCTAAAGCTGGTGAATTCATAAGTATTTAAGTGTCATTGTCTTGTGTATGAAAATCTGTTATGAAGGCCATGTAAATATTTTAAGTGGAAGAATTGATATAAGTTTGAGAATCCTAGAAAATCCCTTATTTCCTATAAGTATGAAATGTAGTCTTCTACTAAGACCCGAATGTTCTATAAGTAAAATGATAGTTTTTCCTTTCTAGTGACTAGTACTAGAGTACTTAGTCTAACTCCTCGTTTACGTGAAAGTATCACAAAATAAAGTAAACAGGAAAAAGCACTAATGTAAGTGTTGTCGCTGGGTACTATGACTAACACAACATCGCAATAAGCGAAGAAGATAACCTAATGAACATCCGAAGATTGTCCAGAAAAAAGTATAAATGAAGTGTCATCACTGTGTACTAGGAGTAACGCAACATTGAAGATAACCTAATGAACATCTGAAGATTGTCCAGAAAAGTATAAATGTAAGTGTCATCGCTGGGTACTAGGAATAACACAACATCGTAATAAGCGAAAAGTATAACCTAATGAACAATCGAAGATTGTCCACTTGTCCTCTGTAGCAGCAGTAGGTAGGTGGAGGGGTTAGCCCCGGCTATCGATCTACCTAATATAAATAGTAACCATAGACCTCCGTAGATGGTCATCGACCACTGGTGCTAATCAGCGGGGTTCGGAATGGTTAGTCCCGCCGAGATATCCCATTGAACCGGGATAGGAAAGATAATTTACATAGAAAGTACTAATAAGTCATCCTCGTAGTTCTAAGTACAAGTATCCAGGTAAGTAACTACAGGATAATGCAACTATGTATCAGTGTTCATGTATGGTATTCATATAAGTGTGTTCATGTATCAGGTAAGTATATGTAAACATATTCATGTATCATGTAATCCTAAGTAAGTGTACTATCATGTAAGGTATTGGTATAGACTCATGAATGAACTGACTCTTATGTGATCCCTTTTAATATTAATAATGTTTTTTTCTTCTAACTATCCCTATGATAATTAACTGGAAAGTAATTGGTTGTTCAAGTAGATTTATGCACCCTCGATACACCAGGGTGTGGGAAACTGAATGAAGGATGGAAACTATAACATCAATACATATATAAGAACATATGCGTATAAGTGTAGTTTTATTCAAGAAGGTTAAATAATGGTTTTGCAAGATATCTAGGAGTTTTGAACAATAATTAAGATTGACTTGATGTCATTTTAATAAACATTTCAAAACTAATAATTTTGTTATCAAGGTATTTTAAGATAGAAAACCATTTCATGTGACACCTTTTGAAATATGTGAAATCTACTGAGTGAAAACACAGTTATAAAATACATAAGATTGATTTAATAACATATTGTTTTCTACTTGTATTCCCCCCCCCCCATTAAAGCATTTAAAATCATTTAAAACATTGATTAAGGGGTATGAACTCACCTGTTGTTGGTAGTTTAGATGAACTAGACGGTGTAGGATTGTTAGGCGTCAAGTGAGAAATTGTACACACACTACGATCCTAATGAACATATAATCACACATATATGCACTCAATTAGTCTCAAATCACCAATTGATAAAGTTAAGACATCCTAGACATAATAAACACTTTATATAAGTGTTTTAAGCCCTAAGGATTGCATCTAAGCTATTATGGGACAAGGCACTTGTGTTTAGGGTTCCAAAGGACCCCATATATGAGTTTACTCCCCATATACCAACACACATGGAGTTTACGGTTGTAAACTCTTGATTTTATGGCCATAAACTCCCAACCATGGGTTTTTTGTGTGTTTTGAAGTTCCAAATGATTCCTAGAATTAATCCAACTTGGTGGTTCAATTCTTGAATGGGTTTGAGGCCTAGAAACACTCCGTAGAGGAGTTTACGGCCCCAAGGCCATTTCCTTTGGAGTTTACGGCCGTAAACTCCCTTTGAATGGTGTTCTTGTTGATTTCAAGTCTCTTTCATTTGAAGGATAGGTTCTAGACATTTGTTTAAAGCTAATGAGGACCCTAGGCACACTTTGGTGCCCTTGTTTGGTGTTTACGGCCTAGGAGCATTACCAAGGCCGTAAACTCACTTCAAGAGGTGGTTTTGATGTGGTTTTGTCCTTCAATTAAGTGGGAAACAATTCCATGTAAAGGTCTAGGGCTTTAGGTGTCTTAAAAGCACCCTTTGCTCCATTTCAATGGAGTTTACGGCCTAAGATACACTTGGGCCGTAAACTCCCATGTTTTTGTGTTCTTTGATTGTTTTCTTGTCCTTTATACACCTACAATTGAGTCTATGGTAGTAGCATAACACAAGGAACAATCTAGACTCGGTTTCGGGAGTTTACCGCCCAAGAACACCTTGGGGAGTAAACTCCTAAATCTAGTGATTTAGCCTACTAAATCATGTTATTAACACATATAAAGCTTTCTAACACTACTAGAAAGAGGTACTCACGATTTGGGATAAAAACCCAAAGATCCGTGAGAGAGAAAATGGCTTTTCTCTAGTTGGAAATGCGAATAATTAATGAATTTGGTTCAGAATTCTATTTATAGTCCTGAGATATTTTTGGCAGAAAATATTTTTATTCCTGAAATGATTTCTAATATAACCGAGTGTTGGAATAACAGTGTTGCGCAAAACCCTAGTGCAACCACTCTCCTAATATCTCCTTAAGTGTAAATCCTGAAAAACTGCCAAACTTATACCCGAAGTCTGGAATTTCACTGAAACTGTTCTATGCTCTATTGTCTTGATATGGTTTGTTCAGAATGGAAATTTCGGGTTGTCACATCATCCCCCTGTTAAAGGGAATTTCGTCCCGAAATTAGAATTTAGACAAGTAAGTATGTACGAATGCTCAAGCCGTTATGTGAGCTTCCTAATCGATTGGTTCCCACACTCCTAAGTGAAATCGGGTTCTTGGTTGGTATCCCAATGAACCTTCACTAACGGGCGACAGCGTTGCTTTGTCCGCTTTACCTCTCGGTAGAGGTTCACTACGGTTCTAATACGAAGGCAAGGGTATCGTAAATCTCGATCTCATCGAGAGGGATTACGAAAGTCCTAATGGAAGGATACTGTTTCAAGTTCGAGACGTGAAGGGGAAAATGTATGTTACTGAGTTCGCGGAGTAGGTCTAGTTTATGAAATGCAGGACCGATTCTAGTAAGAATCTCGGAGGTCCTAACTATATTGGATTTTAGCTTTCCACGCTTTACGAAGCGTATTAAGTTGTTACCAGAGTGAGGTTTCCTTAAGAATTTCGTCTCTCACTTGGAATTCCAAATGTTCTTTCTCTCGCTTACTTCCCAGTCAAGGGCCATCCCTTGCTGGGTCAAATTCGAAAGGGTTTCTGAAGTTTACGGGGAGTTCCGAATGGACTATGATAGTATATCTGTAAGACCTAGAATTTGGTAAATTTTCCGTCGGTGACTATGGTGCCGACAAATTCCCAACGGTTTTGGATAATTTGATAGAGTACACAAGAATTTCCACATCACTAATAGTGTGTCTCAGGAAATTTGACTCTAAATTCCAAAACTCTTGATTAGAGAACTTTGCGAAAAGTATCTCCAAGGGTAATGTTTCCATGGGTTCTTTCTTACTACGAGGGTAGATAAGTAGTCATTATATGTAGAAATGACGAACTGATCCCAGTAAGAAAGGCGTACTCCACTCATTTAGCTCATGAATACTATGGGCGTATTGGTCCTATCCGATGTGTATCACTACGGACTCGAAGTGTCCGTATCAAGTTCGGAGGGTAGTCTTTAGGACATCCTTCCCTAACACTCAAATGGGTGATATTCGGATCTCAGGTCCATTTCTGAAAGTAACACTCTCCCTGTGGTTGCTCAATCAACTCGTCTATGCGAGGAAGAGACAACGGTTTCTAAGGAAATCTTAATGAAGTCTTCGGTCGTCGAGGTACATAAGATGCACTCCGTTGACTTCTGGTAATAATAAGACCGGAGCTCTCAAGGGTGAGAAGCCTGGTCTCCTAATTCTATTGTTGAGTAGTTCGTTGTGTTGTCCGGGCTATTCTTGTATCTTCCATAGGTGTTTAGACTAAAGACGATCTGGTTATAAGAGTCATACTGGGTTCTAAGTTTGTTCCTATGTCAATGCAATTACTCGTACTCCTGGACAGTCTCCGTCCTGAAGTTCATATTAGAATTCATACGTGATTCAATGATCACAATTTCGTGTATACGAGTCGTATATAATTAAGACTGAAAAGGTAGTCGAATAACTGATTCTTCCTTAATCTCACATCCCATCGAGGGAACAGAAGTTAAAGTGGAATCATCAATTCTAAACCTGTAGAACATTGATCATATATCACTCTCATGTATACATTCCTCAGTTATAGATCAACCGTATGAATCCTGGAATTGAACTTGACGTACTGCATGAGTAATATTGTGGGGATTCCTTCGGAAAGGAAAAGAACTATAAGGTACTCCTTGTATGAGTACTTCGGTGTTCTGATATAACTACTTTGCTAAAAGACGATTTCTGAGAAAGAGATGTACTTATGAAGCTGGTATTGCGAGGATCAAATTTACTCGAGTCGTATGATAAAGTCGGAAACATATGGAAACTAAAGACATTAGATTTGAACATAAGGCGTTACAAACAAAACATAACAGTGCCACCGTTAACAGAGTTACTGAACTTAGGATTTACTACAAGACTATTGCTGCGAACAAGGTATACTACAAAAGACAAGTATACGCAGCACGAACATCCCTAAACGGACGGGATCTCGCAAAAGGTAAGACTCTGGTTGCACTAGTTTTGAGATGGTTCATAAGTCTGTTACAACGAAACACCTAAATTACATTTAACGTGGGTCCGGAGTAGACTCTCCTGCGGCGGTGGTCGGTAGCATACTGTCGTGTGTGCCAGCATTTGCTGCCTCTGGGCAGTCCCTTTTGTAATGACCTACCTTGCCACAACCGTAGCAAGTTTGGTTCACACCGGTGTTTTGCACTTGAGCAGGCTGAGCTGTTGGAGTCTTGCAGTAACGGGCTGTATGCCCCTTCCTATTGCAGTGTGAGCACTGCATCTCCCTACAAGGTCCATGGTGGTGATAATTGCATTTGACGCATTTTGGGAGTTTTCCAGCATAAATTTTGGCTGGTTTGGGGACCATTGGGACGCCTGAAGGGATGGTAGTAGGAGGTACTGATGTCGTAACTGTGAAGGTTGTTACTGGTGGTTGTTTCCTGTTCGCCCTTCGAAGCGACTTGTCCTTAGAGTTAGTCCAAGACTTTCGCTTGTTACTTGGATTGGAATGATTGTTAACAATCCCGCTAATACCTACGCCGTTAGCGTTCAGGTGGGTTAGAATAGCTGACACGGCAACCGAGACTGCAGTTTGAAAGGTAGCTGCATCAATCTGAAGAGTTGGCGTTTGGTTGATGGGCTGATCATCTTTCTTGGATCACATGATTCTGTTACACGAAAGGAAACGAATTTGTGAGCGAAAATTGTTGAATCTAAACATAGTTCGGTCGCACATGAAAAGAATATAAGTATGTTCTCTAAGGTTCGACCTACATCCCTATGATGCAGTCCTAGTATGGAATGGAAGTATGTTCACGAAGGTTTGACCTACATCCCTATGATGCAGTCCTAGCAAAGATTGGAAGTCAGTTCATGCAATGGTCTCAAGATATTTGTTGTTCTAGCTGAGGTATCGTTGGTTGGTGAATAACATGATCCAACCATTACCAGAGACTTGGAGATGTCGCCGGAGTTAAATTGCTATAGTCTAATGACTTGACTAGAGCATGTTTTAAATAGACTCTAACGAAAGTATGATAATAGTATTCGATTAAAGAATGACTATGAAGTTAGCCGACTGTCAATATCTTTGATATTCGTGACGTACAGGTTCGGGAAAATGAGCTTCTAAAGGTCTTACATCATAACCAGAGAAGATGGTTCCTGACAGTAAAAAGACCTAACTAATGTACTTACAGTACAAGATAGTTTCATAGAAAATGCCACATCGGGCATAGACAGGAACACGATTCCTTTGTAACAAGGAATATAACGTAACGCATCTACTACTGGCGACGGTCATCTCTCTGGTGAACTCTCAGTTCAGCCAGTTGGTGTTCCACATCAAGTAGGTGTCTTTCGTACACTCTCTGGCGTACCCGAAGTTCCATGACTTCGGCTCGTGATTCAACCAGTGCTTGCAGCAGGGTTTCATGGTCTCTCTCAGACCTTTCACGAGCATGTTCAAGGTGACTGGTGCGAAGCATATGCATTCCTCCATTTGTATCAACTTCTGTGATACGTTGTAGAGCTGTCCTGCCCTGAATTTCGTTTCAGGCAACTCTTCGGATCAGAATTGGCATGACTCTGTCTGCTGAGCCCCCATTGCTCAGGTCATAGAAGCTTCGGTCACCATTAAATGGCATGAGCTGATCTTGTCCTTGGCTCCATGTTTCCAAACATTCCACCCACTCAGGCGTCGGGCCATGAAAAGCCGGACGAGGGTTAGGAATCGGAAATGGAGCTGCCTGAGGTAGGTTCTCAATCTCGGGCTCGGAGATGGCATCGTCTGAAAGGTCTTCAGCATGGTGATCATTCAGAGGGATTGGATGATCATTAACTGGTTCTTCTCCAAACCATCCAGCAATAACTGCGTTCGGAAGGAACATGTTGTCGTGGGGATGGAATCCAACCATATTATTTACGCAAGAATTTGGGGTAAGAAAATAATTATTAGACGAACTATCTAGATAATTATTTAGGAAATCTTCATTAGTTCCATCGCTATTTGTAAAGTGCATACCAGTTATATGTAATCAACACAGGATAGGCCTTCGAATAAGTGACCTTAACTCCAAATTCACAAGGAATAAGGGTAAAGCAAAAATTTCACCGATTCTAAGTCTATAACATCCTAGTTACATATAACTTTGGCGTATCCACTTAGCAATTATCAACTTAGGAATGAAGATCCCATTTTAGTTCTCAAGTATAAAGTACTTATAGTAACACAAAACACCCCTATGGTATTTTAGACATAGGTTCTGTTATAATGTTCTCATTGTGGTGATGTTGTTAAGTTTTTAGACTTGATGCCATATCACAACCATTCTTGGGCATGTGCTAATCACTCCTTGGAACAGCATAGTTGATCAGGCTATGCCACTCCCAAGACTGACCATACATCCCCGAGCTTACCTGTGATATTCAACAATCGTAATACTTTTGTTCTTGTCATTGTGACACTGATTTTAGTATGAATGCAGGCACGTATACTTTGTTAAATATTTTATTATTTAAAGGTATAAACTCTTATACAGAGTGTTTTAATCCCAATGTGTTTATAGTTAGTATATCTTTTATGGGTTGATATACTTAATTCACTATAAACAATGCTCTGATACCAATCTGTCACACCCCAAAACCACGAACGGCGGAAACGTTCAGGGGTGGAGGACGTCATGTACAGTATCACAACAGTGTAAAATAGTAAACAAGCAACAACATCATCCATTGCATTAAAAGTAAAGTGTTAATACATGTGTGTTATTTCGTAAAGTACAACAATAATATGAATAATCAAAATAAGGAGAGTCTTGTTTGTGCTCCATCTTCTCGCAAATTTGTCCATCGCACCTGTCTAACTGATGACCTGAGAATACAAGTTATTTTGAAAGCGAGTATCAGCCTAAAGCTAGTGAATTCATAAGTATTTAAGTGTCATTGTCTTGTGTATGAAAATCTGTTATGAAGGCCATGTAAATCTTTTAAGTGGAAGAATTGATATAAGTTTGAGAATCTTAGAAAATCCCTTATTTCCTATAAGTATGAAATGTAGTCTTCTACCAAGACCCGAATGTTCTATAAGTAAAATGATAGTTTCTCCTTTCTACTGACTAGTACTAGAGTACTTAGTCTAACTCCTCGTATATGTGAAAGTATCACAAAATAAAGTAAACAGGAAAAAGTACTAATGTAAGTGTTGTCGCTGCGTACTAGGACTAACACAACATCGCAATAAGCGAAGAAGATAACCTAATGAACATCCGAAGATTGTCCAGAAAAAGTATAAATGAAGTGTCATCGCTGGGTACTAGGAGTAACACAACATAGAAGATAACCTAATGAACATCCGAAGATTGTCCAGAAAAGTATAAATGTAAGTATCATCATTGGGTACGAGGAGTAACACAACATCACAATAAGCGAAAAGTATAACCTAATGAACAATCGAAGATTGTCCACTTGTCCTCTGTAGCAGCAGTAGGTGGGTGGAGGGGTTAGCCCAAACTATCGATCTACCTAATATAAATAGTAACCATAGACCTCCGTAGATGGTCATCGACCACTGGTGGTAATCAGCGGGGTTCAGAATGGTTAGTCCCGCCGAGATATCCCATTGAACCGGGATAGGAAAGATAATTTACGTAGAAAGTACTAATAAGTCATCCTCGTAGGTCTAAGTACAAGTATCCAGGTAAGTAACTACATGATAATGCAACTATGTAACAGTGTTCATGTATGGTATTCATATAAGTGTGTTCATGTATCAGGTAAGTATATGTAAACATATTCATGTATCATGTAATCCTAGGTAAGTGTACTCATGTATCATGTAAGGTATTGGTATAGACTCATGAATGAACTGACTCTTGTGTGATCCCTTTTAATATGAATAATGTTTGTTTCTTCTAACTATCCCTATGATAATTAACTGGAAAGTAATTGGTTGTTCAAGTAGATTTATGCACCCTCGATACACCAGGGTGTGGGAAACTGAACGAAGGATGGAAACTATAACATCAATACATATATAAGAACATATGCGTATAAGTGTAGTTTTATTCAAGAAGGTTAAATAATGGTTTTGTAAGATATCTAGGAGTTTTGAACAATAATTAAGAGTGACTTGATGTCATTTTAATAAACATTTCAAAACTAATACTTTTGTTATCAAGGTATTTTAAGATAGAAAACCATTTCATGTGACACCTTTTGAAATATGTGAAATCTACTGAGTGAAAACACAGTTATAAAATACATAAGATTGATTTAATAACATATTGTTTTCTACTTGTATCCCCCCCCCCCCCCCCCATTAAAGCATTTAAAATCATTTAAAACATTGATTAAGGGGTATGAACTCACCTGTTGTTGGTAGTTTAGATGAACTAGACGGTGTAGGATTGTTAGGCGTCAAGTGAGGACTTGTACACACACTACGATCCTAATGAACATATAATCACACATATATGCACTCAATTAGTCTCAAATCACTAATTGATAAAGTTAAGACATCCTAGACATAATAAACACTTTATATAAGTGTTTTAAGCCCTAAGGATTGCATCTAAGCTATTGTGGGACAAGGCACTTGTGTTTAGGGTTCCAAAGGACCCCATATATGAGTTTACTCCTCATATATGGGACAAGGCATTTGTGTGTTTTGAAGTTCCAAATGATTCCTAGAATTAATCCAACTTGGTGGTTCAATTCTTGAATGGGTTTGAGGCCTAGAAACACTCCGTAGAGGAGTTTACGGCCCCAAGGCCATTTCCTTTGGAGTTTACGGCCGTAAACTCCCTTGGAATGGTGTTCTTGTTGATTTCAAGTCTCTTTCATTTGAAGGATAGGTTCTAGACATTTGTTTAAAGCTAATGAGGACCCTAGGCACACTTTGGTGCCCTTGTTTGGTGTTTACGGCCTAGGAGCATTACCAAGGCCGTAAACTCACTTCAAGAGGTGGTTTTGATGTGGTTTTTTCCTTCAATTAAGTGGGAAACAATTCCATGTAAAGGTCTAGGGCTTTAGGTGTCTTAAAAGCACTCTTTGCTCCATTTCAATGGAGTTTACGGCCTAAGATACACTTGGGCTGTAAACTCCCATGTGTTTGTGTTCTTTGGTTGTTTTCTAGTCCTTTATACACCTACAATTGAGTCTAAGGCAGTAACATAACACAAGGAACAATCTAGACTCGGTTTCGGGAGTTTACCGCCCAAGAACACCTTGGGGAGTAAACTCCTAAATCTAGTGATTTAGCCTACTAAATCATGTTATTAACACATATAAAGCTTTCTAACACTACTAGAAAGAGGTACTCACGATTTGGGATAAAAAACCGAAGATCCGTGAGAGAGAAAATGGCTTTTCTCTAGTTGGAAATGCGAATAATGAATGAATTTGGTTCAGAATTCTATTTATAGTCCTGAGATATTTTTGGCAGAAAATATTTTTATTCCTAAAATGATTTCTACTATAACCGAGTGTTGGAATAATAGTGTTGCACAAAACCCTAGTGCAACCACTCTCCTGATATCTCCTTAAGTGTAAATCTTGAAAAACTGCCAAACTTATACCCAAAGTCTGGAATTTCACTGAAACTGTTCTATGCTCTATTGTCTTGATATGGTTTGTTCAGAATGGAAATTTCGGGTTGTCACACGCAGGGAATTTCTTCTGCCCATGCCAGAACTGAACCGAGGCAAAACTTGACCACGGGTCAAGGAGAACAAGGAAGCTCAGGAAATCCTACTCCGCTTTCATTAGAAATAGGTGGTTTAGGCACGGTGAGCACAAATGTGTAAGGATCCGTGAACCTAAGGGACACCTTGGAGCGTTTACAAGGAATTGACGGTGAAAACTCAAGTGATTCTTGGAGAAGGTATCAACCCTCTAACGAGGCTGAAGCCAAGAAATATGCCGCCTTTCGTAGGGCATTCCAAGCTCGCAAGGATCAGCAAATCAAACAACAGCAACTCAAGGAACAGGAAATACAAACTGTGGCTAAGTATTAGGCAGATGCCATTAACAATGCCAATACCATAGCCACAATTCTCAAAGTTCAAGATTGGATGACACAGATGGTTGAAACCTTCCACAAAACTCAGGAAGCGACTGCTGAACAACATGTCTCCAAAGTTCCTCCTACTCCCACTGCTAAAGGTTCACAGGATGAAGGACCAGAAATCGAAGTGAGTTCTGATCCCATCTTTGGTTTCGATGATGTTGAACCTCAAGAGGTAAACAAACACTCTCCTTCGGATGACGACCTAATGATTTTTGATGAAGACGAAGAATCGAGTGGTTCTCATCACTCAACGTCTAAGCCCAAAGAAAAGAAGAAGAAAAAGAAGAATGCGGTAACCTGGAAGGAATTTCTCAATCTACAGGACAAGGTTGATCAAATTCTTGCTGCGGTCAAGCCAAATCAACCGCAACCAGAAGACATTCCTGGACCGCAGTCCCTGATGGAAAGAATTCAAAGGCTGGGAACAAGAAAGAGAATGGCTGCAGAGTGTATCTCTCTGAAGGTGGAAATGGGAATCAGGTCACTTGACAATAATCGTCAAGCTGATCACAGAGAACTCATGGCTGCTGCGGAACGCCTCATCTCTGAGGTTATCACAATCAAAACAGATCTCCAAGCGGCCATTGTGGATCAAGCCTCACACTCTGAGAAGTTGATTGCTGAGACTCACACTGCTTATGAGTCCGTAATCTCTGTTCTTCAAACAACAATCAACAGACTGAAGCGATCTCTATCTGCAAACTTTCATGATCCAGAAATTCTTCACCTCACCAAGGAGATCCACAGACTACTCTTCAACTCCTCCATCCCAAACAATCAGCAACTAGCTGAAGCCCTCAAAGCACAATTTCAAGAGGTGTTTGACAAGGTTGATGGCATTCATCAATGCCTTGAGGAGGCTCTGGGTCTGAACTCCTCAAGAGGGGGAAGTGAAGAAGAAGTCCATCATTCCAACCACTCCATCTCACAACATCAAACTCCCCCAGTCTCTACTGAAAAAATTCCTACACCACAACCTTCACCCCAACCATTTCATCACACCCCACCTCACAACTCTCCTCTTCAAGTTGAAAATACTCCTGAAAAACCAGAGACTCCCCTCACATCAAAAACCTGGTGGAGTATATGTCTTCCCCGAGTTCAAATGACTTACCTGCCACTGCCCAAAGGAAAAGAGATTGGAAGGCAGTCAAACTCGCTGAAGAAGTATGGAGACTTTATGGATTTGACACTATCATGGATGAGTCCTTGATAAACTCTTGGGTCAATCCCAACAAAATATTGCTTGATGATGACTACATTCCACACCTCACCTATGCGGAACCCCCTTCAGATGGATACTGGGGTGTCCCAATATCTCACAATGCCAAATACTTCACTGTATTTGAGTAGTTCGACCACAGCCTTCCTGACGCCAAAAGACTACCAATGGAATTTGAGAGACTTAGCCAATTATTTGCTAAGCATGCATCTCCTGTTGAACACTTATTGTCTAACAATAGACCATCCGCAGTCAAAAATTACAAGATCCGGAAGTTATGAAGGCTGATTTCATCCAGTACACTCTGACCATAAGGGAACATGACTACATCCGCACCCAGGCTAATTTTCCATGTATGACACCTGAAGAAGTCTTTCTCATCGCTAAGGTGTTTCAGCACAAGTCTGAGAAGCATCCGAAGATCAAGATTGCACTTGAAAGGGCCAGTACTTTTATGAAGGAAACAGTCTGTGACTTCGCCAAGATCGACGCAGACATTCACCCTCCCATCTCCAAGATAGTCGATCTGCCACCATTTGACCCCGCACCGATGCCTACCGAAGGCTTTAAAGAAAGATCTGTAGGTGCAACTAACTATCCTGAACTTGGAGTCATTTTCAAGAGGAAGACAGACAATGCCAAATATTTCATTCCTATGACTGCCATGCATCATCTCACCAGAAAGTAACTTGACATCTGCCGAAACGCAGTTGAAAAATCCAATCACAGCACCGCAGAAGTCAAGTTCGAAATTCTTAAAAGAATTAGCTGATCAAAGTTAAAGAAGTTACTTAGGGGGAAATTGTTGAAGCAAAAAAAGTGACCCTCTTGAACTTCAGCTACCGCAACCTCTAAGCAACCGCAGTCAAGCAAGCTTCATTAGCAATCATCAACCGAAGTCTCTAGTACCGCAGTCTCTATCCAGTTTACATTACTTTGTCTTCTCTGTAAAACACTCTATTGTCCAGTATGCCTTGCATGGCTACTCTTAGAGTTGTAAATCTGTTAGCTTTATGAGTCTTTATAAATAGAGCTCATTCTCATGCATTCAAAAACAAGTGTATCACATCTAATTCTAATACACATCTCAGTAGTTCTCTTTCTATCTTACTCAATCTTCTTACTCTCTTAATCAATAACAATCTCTCCTCGGAGCAAGTCCTTTGTGACTTAATCACTAAGTTTGATCTCACTTGTTAACTTGGCTTGATTGCATTCTTTGTTATGAATCAGCTTATGTGTATTCTTGATATAACAATTGTTGACATTTACATTTCTTTACTTTTCCGAAATTAACTCTCTAACTTCTAACTATTAATATTATTGTTGAGCTTTTAGATCCTTTGAGATTAACTATTCCGCTATATACTTGTTCTAACGTTTGTTCAAGTGTGTTTCAAAGTTTTTTCTCTCAACAATTGGTATCAGAGCCATAGTGGTTGTGTTTTGAAAATCGGAACTCTGATTTTTCGAAGAGCTTTCTATACCACTGAAGCTCATTTTTAAAACAAAACAAAAAAACTTCAAAACATGGCACATTTGTTATCCCGGAATGTTTCTAACAGTGTTGGTGGTTCTAATCAAGCCCCAATACTGGTTGCAAATGAATATCATCACTGGTCACTAAGAATGGAAAGATACTTAAGAAGACTTGTTAGAGATGTATGGTGATCCATATAAGAAGGACCACATGTTCCAGTCCTTACACCAGTCCAAACTGACGGAGCTACAACAAGACCTGGAGGAGGTCACCCAGCTATGATCCGTCCCACCAAGAATGATCTAGATAAAATGGAAAATGATGTTGTTGCTTTTTATGAAATTTCCTATGGAGTTGCACCTAAGAACTTTGATATTATCATAAATTGAAAATCAGCAAAAGAGATCTGGAATGTTCTCAAGAATCTGTACGAAGGCTCAGAGCAAGATCAAGACAAGAAGCTCACAACTGCACTCAATAAGTTCAACAACTTCAAAGCTCACACTGGCGAAAGTTTGGAAGAATCCTTCAAAAGATTCAACCTGATTGTCACCAAGTTATGCAATGCGGGCACCATCCGCAGTAACCATGAAACAAACCTTCAGTTCCTTAATGGCTTGGGAAGACATTGGACTATGGCCAAAATGATAGTCCAAGGTGACAGAAAGATTCATTCCTTGTCACTCTACAAACTCTATGGGGAACTTCGAGCACGGGAATCCACCGTACTCAAAGACGGTGCTGACTTCGGAGGACCTCTTGCTCTTATAGCACAAACCCCACAAAACCAATCTTACACTACCTCGTATGATACTTCACCGCAGTCATACAAATCTGATACAGAGTATGACGACGAAGAAGAATTTCAAAAGCCAATCGCTCTTGTCAGCAAACAATTCAATCGACTACCACCTCACTACTTTTGCAAAAATCAATAATTCAACAAACCACCCATCAATCGTAACTTCAACCCACAAACAAATCACTCACATTACCCTAAAAATTCTCATCCACCACTGTAATCTCTCATTACTCAACCTAATGAAGCACCGCAGCTAACTCAAACCTCTGAATCCGGTACTGCCTCAGAAGACAAGACTGATGTTGTCGTTTGCCACAAATGCAACAAAGATAATTACTTCGTAGGAGATTGTAAGGCCAAATGATGGAACTCTAAGCATCGTTGAACATGTAAAACTCATGATCCGGACTCTAAATTATAGCATGCATGATTGTCAACCTTACATTGATAATCTTAATGACACATGTGTTGTCGTCCTTACAGACTATAACAAAGCCTTAGATAAGAATAACATTGCGTCCCAGGAGATGTTCCATGTGAAAGAATGAATGGATAACAAAAAATGGCTATGTTAGAAAGAGATTTAGAGTTAGAAAAAGATGCAAAAATGTTGAGTGAAACCCAATTAGAGATAGCTTTGAACCAGAGAGATTTAGCTCAAACTGAAATTGTACGTTTAAATCTGTTAATCGAAAAATTGTTCAATGAAAGTGAAGATATTGAAAATTTGGTAAATAATAGAACCTTGGACAATAAATACAATTGGGGTTGGTCCAATGGATATCCTACCGCAATGGATTCCTCACCCCGGTTCATCAAAGACAGACTTTTAGTCCCTCCAGACCGAGAATTTCATTTCCCACTCAATGACAAGACTTTTCCCGAATATATCAAAACTCACTTCGGTAGATTGCACAATCTAAGCAACAATTGTGTCATTGAGGAAATTGTGACTGAGGTTTCTGATCACACATGTAGTCAAAAGTATCACATGAGTCACACTAAAGTCCCAACTAAGACATATTCTACCGTAGTCAAGTCATCCTCACCGCAGTCTTCAAAAAGGAGTTCTACCACTCTTCAAACGATTTTTCATGAATTACCCATAGAAAATTTCGATGTAGCTCAATGTTTCCAAATCACAGAATCCTCAAGTTCTGACTCAAGCCCACGTTTTACAAAATTTCAAAGGATTCTAGGAAACCGTTGTTGAATAACAGAGACTGCAGTTCACCAAAATCGTTGGCTAAAAAGGCTTTCAAGGAAAAAATTCGCTCCCAAGGCACAAATAGACAAATGTTTTCAAAAAAATAAAAGGCATGTCAAATCCCAAAAGTCTAAAAGTCCAGAAAAGTTTGTTTTCTCTCACTATTTTTCAAAAAATCCTACAACCAAGAAAACATCCAAAAATGAATGTACAGTCTCAACAGTCATTCCTAAGTCATCTGACGCGACTAAAAAAGGTTCAAATTCTTTTCAAAACGGTGTTTTTCAAATCTATTCCTCAGATGATCTGAAATGGAAAGGTATTTTACCCACTCCAACACATTTGAGGTCACGTCAAAATTTTCACAAATGGAAGGGTATTTTACCAAATCCAACAAAAAGGACACAAAGATGTACACGTGCTAAACCTATTTCAAAACAAACTTTTCAAAAAAATGACAACACTCATGTCAGATCTTTTCAACCTCGGTCTAGTCAATAACCAAACAGCTCTTCCTTTAGACTGCTGACCAAACGAGGTGTCAGAACAAAAGACAAAATCTCAACCTGTGATTGTCAGTGTAGTTGCAAAAATCAGAAATCTCGTAACTTTACAAAAACACACTACACTCCAAAATTGCACAAACGTCCAGGACTAGGTTTAAAAGTTGACACGAAACTAGTCCCTGCAACCTCGGTCTATGCATCACTCAGAAACTCACCTGTTATTCCAAGCTCCAAACTAGTTTGGATCCCTAAACTAACCGTGTAATTCCCAGGCTTTGTGTAAAGAGGAACAAGAAGATAAATAGTTAGTTGATAGTGCATGCTCCTTGCACATGACCGGAAGGTTAGAATACCTTCGGAAATTTAGGCCTATATGCAATGGTGGAAATGTTACATTCGACAACAATGCGAATGGAATCATCCGAGGTTACAGTGTACTCACTACGGGGAACATCTCAATTCAGAAGGTTGCTTATGTAGAAAGCCTTCAACACAATCTCATCAGTGTAAGCCAACTATGTAAGGCAGGCCATCGAGTTGAGTTTGATGATCAATTCTATTACGTTATGACGAGTGATAGGAGCACATGCTTGATCAAGTCATGATCTAAGGGAAGCATGTATCCTCTGGATGTCTCTCTCATCATTGTAGAACCACAACTGTGCTTTCTCTCCAAAGTTGTATCCGAAGTTAGCTGGTGATGGCACCGCAAGCTCGCACATCTCAACTTTAAGTATATCAACACTTTGGTTACTGGAGAGCTGGTTAGAGGATTACCAATTCTCAAGTTCATCAATGACACTCTATGTCCTGCTCGTGAATGTGGTAAGCAGTCCAAGGCAAGTCACCTCATGGTGATTGACTCTTCAATATCGAACCACTTGAGCTTCTACATATTTATCTTTGCGGTCCGTCAACCGTAGCCAGTCTTCATCACAAAAAGTACATATTGGTTATAGTTGATGACTTCACTCACTTCACATGGGAATTCTTCCTCAGACTCAAATCCGAAACACGGCAGATCTCATCAACTTCATCAAAGAGATAGAACTCTAGATCAAGCTTCCTGTAAGACGCATCCGCAGTGATAATGGAACTGAATTCTCTAACCTTTCACTCAACAGATTCTTGGTATCTAAAGGTATCACTCACAAATTTTTAGCTCCTTATACACCTCAACAAAATGGTGTAGTAGAAAGAAGGAATCGTATACTAGTCGAAGCAGCCAGATCCATGCTCAACTTCGCACACTTTCCTTTTTACTTCTGGGCTGAAGCCGTAGCAACTGCATGCTTTAGGTGTAGATATTTTGTGATCAACAACAGAGATCAACATAACAAATTTGCACCGAAGTCTGATGAAGGGATTTTTCTTGGCTATTCTACGAACAAGGTTGCTTACCGGGTTCTTATCAGACGTACGAGGCTAATCATTAAGAGCTTTGATGTGAAATTCGATGATTCTTACATCCGCAATGCCCCTCCATCCAATCAAACCACTGCCATTGTTGGATTAGTGTCTAAGTCCATAACTATTTTGGTATGTACTTGACCCGATGGTGCATGGTCCTTTTGGGTTCCCTTCACCAAAGCAACTTGATAGGATGAATTATGGAGAGAAAGGATTAATTATGATTTATTAATATCTTATGAGAATAATATATTAAAGGAGAAGTCATATTGTTTAATTAATATTAGTCAAGAATTAATAAGAATTATGTTTGTGGCTAAAAGACATTAATTAAACTTAAGGGACTAGAACTGTCAATTTTATGATAGTTGAATATTGAGATAATGGACTCCATATTAAAGGGGTGGACGAATTCTATGGGGAAACCCATTAGAAATCGTCCTAGGCCTTTAAGGAAGGAGTCCACTGGTTGCTTAGGGCTTAAGCATCCAAATTAGGGTTTCCTTGTTAGATAACCCTAATAGCCTCACTATTTAAAGGACCCTTAAGGCTCAAAAACATGGTGAACTTGTTCATTAGGGTTTCCAAAAGTTTTGGGCAGCCTCCTCTCTCCTTATTCTTCATCCTCTTGCTCTTGGTGTTTGTAAGCCATTAGAGGAGTGACACTTGTGACTCTAAGCTTTCTAAAGTCATTACAAGGAGGATTTGAGATTGTTATTACTACATAACAATCAAGGTAAGTTCTAAAACCCTTTCACATGTTAATATGATTAATTGTATGCTAGAACTAGGGTTTAAAGTCTTGGATGAATTGCATGTACAATAGAGAAACCTAGATCCAAGAATTAGGGTTTGCATGAGCACATATGATGTTTATGGCTAAAACCCATCAGTGGTATCAGAGCCTTGATTGGTTTCTATTGTATTGATGCCTTGTTTGTTTGTTCAAGCTGTAAAATCGATTTTTGGCCCCCCTGTCTGATGAACTCGGTGAGTTCCAATGTGGACTCGGCGAGTAGCTCCAACTCGGCGAGTCCATAGAGGAACTCGGCGAGTTCGAGCGTCAGAAGGAGGTAGTTTCGGGATTTTTTTACCTATTTTGACTTAGGATAATTGCCATAATTGTTTAAAATTAATAAATTTCGAATTCTATTGATTCCTTATGATTATCTTTGTCAAAATAAAAGATTTTGGTCATCTAATTAGATAATTGTTACCTTATTTGATAAATGTTAAATTATATGAATTATTTGATCATTATCTTGCAAGAATTTGAACTAGATCTAATTAGATAACCACCAATTAATTGTTAATTGCCTTATTTGAATTATGTGATCTAGAATATTCTTGACAAAGTTTGGAAAAGTTTCAAATTAATCCCTTTAGGTTTTATAGTTTAAATTAGAACTTAAAAGTTTTGGTTTTGAAATTTAAATAAATTAAACCCTAATATTTTGAAATGTTTCAAAACTTTCCCTCAAGTTTTGGAATTTAAAAGTTGATTAAAAGTTTAATTTAGAAATGTTAAATTCTAAAACCCAAGCATTGTTTTGAAAAGTTCAAATCACACCCTTATGGTTTTATTAATTAATTAAAGTGTATAATTATTAAATTAGACCACCTAGTATTTTAAAAGTGTAAAATACACGCTATACTATATATATCATTAATAATCTAATATTATATATGTATGAGTAAAGTGTCAAGTCTTACCGTTAGTAGGCCTCATTCACGAAGCTGGTCTATAAGGGGTGTTTAAGGAAATTGCCTATAAAATGGCGGTTGAATGGGTATCCACTCTTACCCACCGCACTCTTGACAAGTGGAGGGTCGTTAGCCGAACGGGTAGGATAGGACAGAAACCTTCCATTATAAGTATAATGAAGTACAAAAGTAACTAAATGCTTTCATAAAATTCCCAATCTTAGTTACTTTAGGCAAAAGTCAATTGATGCAATTCCATGAAATTACACTTTGTGCCCTTGGAAAGACGTTAGTGGAGCATGTGTGGTTAACCAGCACACTAAATGGTTCTAAGCAAAGGTAGCAAAGGGTGACTCAATGTTTGTCATAGTTCGGTGGAGCATGTGTGGTTAACCGACACATCGAATAGGTGACTGTAACATGTGGGGGCACCATGTAAGTTTGCATGGTTATTCACACCTGCTCTGTGATCCTTGGTATCCCAGTCACAAACTAGAGGGGCACATCGAGATTTAAACATGTCATTGAAAGGTTCAATGAATCTCAAAAGATCTAGGAATTTTCAATAGATTTAAAACGTAAATTCCTTTTTCGTTTTTCATAGTGGAAATTAGTGAATCGTCATTCACTTACCTTCAAATATTCTGCAACTAGATTACGACATCCCTTTTCTAGGTTGTAGAGTATTGTGTTGGGTCCTAGCCTTAATATCTCATTTGGGTAATTTATTAAGGACTCAATCAATCAGTTAACTTGAATTTAATTTTTTCTCCCGTTTTGTAGATGCCAAAGTATGACAACTATGGTCTTCCCAAATCCCATGGAACAAGCTTTTCATATGAAGATGATATTCCACGATTCGATCGAGGAAAAAGAGATCATGCTTCACTTCCTCCTCCTCCTCCCGTTGTTCTCCCTAACCCACAAGATCAAATACTTGAAAACTTCAAGCTCACTCAAGCCCTTTTGGCAAGTAAGCATGAAGAAGGAAAGACAATGTGTGCACACGTCCTAGAGATGAAGTCACACATTGATAGGTTAAGAATGTTGGGATCCGTTGTCTGTGAGGAGCTGGCTGTTGACTGGGTTCTTCAGTCACTTCTTAAATCGTATAGTGAGTTCGTAAGAGAGTACTATATGATGAACCGCGACGTGAGCCTCATAGATCTCACCTATATGCTTATTGCTGCTGAATCAACAATGGTTTGGCCCAATGGAAAAGCAAAGTTGATTGGTGAATCTGCCTTCCAGACCTCTATGGATATAGGCAATGGCAACGAAAGGCATGCCATGATCGAAAAGTTTGATCATAAGAGAAAGGCAAAGTCAGAAGTAGTTCCGTGTGCTGTTCCAAAGGAGTCAATTTGCTTTTATTGCCAAGAGAAGGGGAATTAGAGACGAAGTTACCATATTTACCTAAAGAGATCTAAAAGATGGGAGATTCAAAACATATGGCTCTGCTTTAGGTAAAATCCATTAACTAACTCTTTTAAGTTGCTATTCTAGATTCTTAATACATGATGTGATAAGATTACATTTCGATGTTTTATAGGATCGAAGAAAAGAGAGGAAGCTTAAGGAAAGAAGTGAGCTGAATCTAATCATGAAGAAATGGATTTCGATCGCATTACTTGAAGATTAGAATCTTATGCTACTACTTGGAGTTAAAATAATATTGCTAAGAAATATGTATTAACATAGTTTTTCAATTGAATTGCATTGTAAGGACAAATTTTTCCGCCATAAAATAAATTCTGATTTTATATTATTTATTTATCCTTGCAATGGCGTGTATGAAAAATTGATGTTTGTAAGTTTCTAATGGATTTGATTCTTAATTATGTTATTTGTGGAAAGGTCAAGAATTTACCAAATAGGGAAAGTTTCTCATCGCCCAAGTTTCAATTGGATAGAAACTTGGAATCATACAACAAGTATTTCATGATGAATGAGAAGTTTCATATTTGGAAATTAGACTAATTCGTTGACAAAGTGTCAAGTGAAGGACTAGGAGATCAAGTACACAAGGTTGTGTGTTGATCAAGTCCACCACAAGAATGACAAAGATATTCGTCATGATTTACTAAAGGTTTAGTGGATATGATTATACTTATAAGATTAAGTGTAATTCCGAGTTGATTTGAAAGAGGTTAAATCAATAGCAGAACGAATAAGAAGAATCAAGTAGGCAGAAAGATAAAAGTTTCTCTATTCTAAGAACAAAGGAGAGTACCTTTTATTATGTTTTATGATAGGTCTTAATGATTAAGAACCATATCTCAATTGATCCTCTAAGTGAGTGTTATTACAATTATATGTCTGAGAGGAGGAATCAAGAATTGAAGAAATGGTTAAATCAAGAAGTCAATCATACTTCATTCCGAAACAAGTCTTAGAGTTAAGATTGTGACATTGAGTGACAAGTCTTAAGAAGGATATAACATTCATCAAATGTAGAATTTGGAAAAAGGTTTTCTTATTCTTGCACATTTGAAATTGGTAATTTCTGATGTCTTGGATTAGACAATGACCAACGAGGACCAATTTTGTGAAGTGTTTTGTCTTGATAAAAGCTACACTAACTCTTGAATATTTGTTTGTCATGAAATGTTTATTGACAAGAGAATCTTATATGTCAAGGAGTCAGTAGGAGTCTTAATGGTCTTGAAAGGGTTCAAGATCAAATCAATATAAACCTTATCGAACATCACTAGCACGCGACTTGAGGTTTACAACCTATCGTGTTGACACTATCTTGTTTCTGTGCCGTTCCAATCGAGTTAATTATGCATATGAGTTCTATGAGTTCTCATTTGAATGCATAAAAGACAAGTACCTTGATCAATGAAAAGTACATTGATAAGAAAGGGTGAGACGCTTAACTACTTGGAAGACATGGTGGGCACTCGTCTTACCATAAGGCAAGAAATCAAGATTGAGAAAGTTTGGTCCATATGAGTTTGGATTTGTCGCAAACCTTGGTTTTGACAAATTCACATGGATAGGAACACATACACCATTCAAATCTAAGTGTCATAAGATTCCCTCCTTCATGAAAATGACTGTGAGGAAATGCTTTCATTAAGAGAGATTTTAAGAAGATAGTAATTGTGAAAATTGGATTCTCGAATTCGATTATGGTTACGGTATCCCTTTCCATGATTCAAATTGTGAGATTTGGCAATTAGTCTGAATTGTTTAGACACACATATGAGCTATCTAAGGTAAAGGTGTATAAGTTTGAGAAGCTTAGATAAAAGATTATCAAAGCATTAGGTATTAGAAATATGAACTTAAGAAATTCAATAGGTATTGTTTTCTGAATACATGTCAAAGCTAGTGAGAGCATAAGTGTTATGCTTATATGATAATAATCATCATGATAGTGGGAGCATAAATGTTGTGCTTGTATGATTACTATGGAAAGTATTGCAAGTTAGCAATATTAATTATAGAAAACAAGAGTTATACTTTGCAAAGTTGCAATGGTTGAAAAGTTATTTTGCTATAATTAAGGGAGAGAATATTATGCTTCATTTCAAATTTAAAGGCTTAGGTTGTGGAATGTTAATAAATTTAGTCAAGGATACCTAGTGCGTTCTCAAATTTCGATTATGATTATGGCATCTCTCTTCATAAATCGAATTGTGAGAATGTGACACATAAAATATTATGGCAGAAGATTGATAAAGTATCAGATCTTTATGTAAGACATTATGCATCGTGTCTCATACGCTTCGGGTAAAGGATCGATTGCAAGTGCTATAATATTTGACCATTCTAAAATTTTCCAAATGTCTAGCGCATTTAGAGGGAAAAAGGACAAGAATTGGTTTTGACTAAGATAATTAAACAACTATCAAATGACGATCCAAAGCTCGCTGAGGATTGGTCGCTTGTGAGTAGTTGGAAGTATAGTATTGGATGGACCATATTGACATTATTATGAATAGAAAAGGTTCTATTAAGAATGAGTTGTCATATGGAAAATATGGAAATGGTTCCATATTATGAGTTGGATATTGAGAATCTATATCTAGATTAGAAAATTTTTATGCAAAAGAATGTTCAAAGGAATGTACTTTGAGTGAGAGACATCACGTCTATGGAATTGTATTGTAAAAATCTCAAATAGAGGACTTTGTAATTTCATTGGCAATAGTCATTGTGACTTTTGTGCTATGACGTTACGAAAGGATCATTGCATAAAATGTTAGAATCTAGCATATTCTATAAGTGGCAAGAATTTGATATTCTTTCACTTATGAAAAGGATTAGGAGTTGTGAAATGAGTGTGATTGGAAATGTGTTCATTTGACCTATTTCACAAAGTAAGGACCATAGGTAAATATTGTGTGCATGCTAAGAGCATGGGACAACTATAGTTATAATTCGAGTAAGAAGTTGATTACCCGAAACAACAAATAATGAGTAATCGATATGGTGATAAATAAAAGGTGTTTTATTTATACTCAAAGGTTTGAGGCCATATGGGATTAGTATTATTCTTGTGTTTCACTTTGCATGTTTAGACTTCCTGAATAATTTAATTGGTTCAGAATAGTCAAATTATTCGAACGGGCCACAGTCATTCGTATGTTGGAAGTAGGTACGAATGAAGACTGTCGTGAATTGGTGTGTGGATTGTCTAAATTGTATTAGACATAAGCAAATGTTTGCTGCAACGTTCATGAGTGCTTATGAATACGATTTGAGCATTGGATTAAACCCACGCTCACTTGGATCACTTCATGGATTTTATCACGAGTGATTGGTGAGAAGATAACATCTTATATTCTTGAAACCGAGATGTGTGAGTTGTATCTTGCGAGTCGGTTGCACATTGATAATATGTAAACGCACCAGTAACTTGATGTTATAAAACATATTGTTGTGTGTAATTCGGTAAGTGAGTGCAAGCGAGCATTGAGTCAAAGTTTATCCGTTCCTTTTATCCAATGTAGGATAAAAGCGATATCTTTGGCCCCCTCGATGATTTAGTGATGGCACCTAAGCGCTTGGCCGAGCCGAGACTAAATTGATGGTTCAATTGTAGTCTGTTGTCAGTCGTCATAAATCGGAAGTCGGGAAATAGTATAGAGGGAATGATTAAGTTCATGTCTCATATCTATACGATATCTAGAATGGAGGAATATATGATCCCTTATCGAAAGGACACGCGCATCTGATAAGATCAGAGTTGACAGCGGCTTTGGAAAGCTACAATTGCAGATCAGGATCTAAAGTCGTATGCAGAATAGTTATTAGGCTTATCCAAGTGGGAGACTATTGGATTAGCGTCTAAGTCCATAACTATTTTGGTATGTACTTGACCCGATGGTGCATGGTCCTTTTGGGTTGCCTTCACCAAAGCAACTTGATAGGATGAATTATGGAGAGAAAGGATTAATTATGATTTATTAATATATTATGAGAATAATATATTAAAGCAGAAATCATATTGTTTAATTAATATTAGTCAAGAATTAATAAGAATTATGTTTGTGGCTAAAAGACATTAATTAAACTTAAGGGACTAGAACTGTCAATTTTATGATAGTTGAATATTGAGATAATGGACTCCATATTAAAGGGGTGGACGAATTCTATGGGGAAACCCATAAGAAATCATCCTAGGCCTTTAAGGAAGGAGTCCATGGGTTGCTTAGGCCGTAAGCATCCAAATTAGGGTTTCCTTGTTAGATAACCCTAATAGCCTCACTATTTAAAGGACCCTTAAGGCTAAAAAACGTGGTGAACTTGTTCATTATGGTTTCCACACGTTTTGAGCAGCCTCCTCTCTCCTTATTCTTCATCCTCTTGCTCTTGGTGTTTGTAAGCCATTAGAGGAGTGACACTTGTGACTCTAATCTTTCTAAAGTCATTACAAGGAGGATTTGAGATTGTTATTGCTACATAATAATCAAGGTAAGTTCTAAAACCCTTTCACATGTTAATATGATTAATTGTATGCTAGAACTAGGGTTTAAAGTCTTGGATGAATTGCATGTACAATTGAGAAACCTAGACCCAAGCATTAGGGTTTGCATGAGCACATAGGATGTTCTTATGGCTAAAACCCATCACATGGAAGGTGACATTCCTGCTTCTTCTGGTCCTCTAAATCTGGTTGAAGTCAATTATGATGATCTTTTTGATCCTGTTGAAATAGCAAAACTATCTGAAGTTCTTGCATCACCAACTACGCAACAACAACATGCTGATATCTCTGGTCCATCTCTATCCGAAGTAGCATCTCTCAATACTTTCACCTCTCCAGTTGAGGGGGACAGCTCAACTCCAGATCAAGCAACAACCATAGAGGCTCCAGTACTTGATGATGCTCCAGCACCTTTCCTCAGAAAATCACTACCATCAAACGTATCTTCGGATTCGGATGATGAAATCATAGAGAACATTGATACTAGAACCGATTCAAGGATCATCACTCTCCCATCAGTAGTCCAGGGGGAACCTTCTCAGGTTCCAGAGGAACTCCCATCAGCAATCTAGGGGGAACCTCTCCAAGTTGGTCAAGAAAATTCCATTCTAGCTCCAACAAGCCAAGATAACTCTGTAGGATGTTCTCAAATCCGGGGGGAACTACCATCTCCATCCGAAGAAACCCCTGATATTGAAGACATTCCTTCTACCGTAGCCGTTGACCATTTGATGCCTCGTCTACATGTATGGACGAAGGACCACCCACCAGGTCAAATCATTGGCAATCCATCCGTAGGTATCCAGACTCGATCTGCCAAGGACCTATCTGACCATTGTCACTACGCAGCATTCATATCCACAGTCGAGCCACGATCGATCAAAGAAGCATTATTGGAACCCGTTTGGATTTCTGCAATGCAACAAGAACTGGAAGAATTCGAAAGAAACAAAGTGTGGCGAATCGTTCCCATACCGCAAGGCCATACTATTGTTGGAACAAGATGGGTTTTCAAGAACAAGTTAGATGAATCTGGTGCGGTTATCAGAAACAAGGCAAGACTAGTTGCAAAGGGGTACAGTCAACTGGAAGGTGCTGACTACGATGAAACATATGCTCTGGTGGCAAGAATGGAAGCTATTCGAATCTTTTTAGCATATACTGCCCTCAAAAACATCAAGGTACACCAAATGGATGTTAAGAGTGCCTTTCTCAATGGGGAATTGAAAGAAGAGGTTTATCTGTAACAACCACTCGGCTTTGAAATTAATTAATTCCCTGACCATTGCTACAAGCTTCAAAAGGCTGTCTACGGTTTGAAGCAAGCTCCAACAGCTTGGTATGAGAATCTTTCTGATTTTTTAGTGTCTTTAGGCTACAAAAGTGGAGTGATTGATCCCACGTTATTTAGAAAACCTAATGGTGACCACCTTATGCTTGTACAAATATATGTGGATGATATCATCTTTGGATCGACTGATCAAGGACTGGTGGATGATTTTGCTAAGCTCATGACAAACAAATTTCAAATGAGCATGAATAGAGAGATTAATTTCTTTCTAGATCTTCAAGTCAAAAAAATTCAGCAAGGGATATTCATTCAACAGGATAAGTACACCACTGAACTATTAAAGAAATACCCTATGGACTACTACTCCTCGGCTAAGGTCCCTATGGCTTTCAGATATAAGATCTCTGCTGATCCCTCTAGCGAATCTGTGGATCACAAGACTTATAGAGGTATCATTGGCTCTCATATGTATGTCACCGCAAGCCGACCGGACATTGTCTTTGCTACTGGTGTATATGCAAGGTATCAGGCTAACCCAAAAGTGTTACATATAACCACAGCCAAACAAATTCTCTGGTACCTGAAAGGAAGCAAATCTCTTGGTCAATGGTACTCCGCAGGCAATCATTTCAGTTTGCAAGCATTTACCGACGCGGATCATGCCGGATGCAAACTTAATCGAAAGAGTACATCTGGTGGATGTCATTTTTTAGGAGGTAAACTTTTCAGCTGGTCCTCAAGAAAACAAAGCTGTGTTTCTTTGTCTACCGTAGAAGCTGAATATGTGGCCGCAGCCAACTGTTGTTCTCAAGTTATATGGATGAAGTCACAACTGTTAAACTACGGATACAGAATGTTGTGGATACCAATCTACTGTGATTCTGAAAGTGTCATAGCGGTTTCTCATAATCCTATTTAGCACTCCACGACGAAACATATTGAACTACGGTATCACTTCATCAAAGACCACATTCTGAAAGGTAACATCGAACTCATCTTTGTCCCTACTCATGAAGAGATTGCTGATGCGTTTACAAAAGCACTTGACTCTACCAAACTTAATACGTTCTTACAAATATTAGGGATGATAAATCAGGATCCTTAATTCTTCTTGAATTGATAGGTACCGCAGACCATCTTTGTCTCCGTTGCGATCCTAACAGAAAGACATTTATAACAGATGGTTGTGTGTCGCAGTCTATGTATCGCAACCATGTGTTATATCTATCTTTCATGGATCTTTCTTGCTTGTTATCACTAACTTTTGTACAAGTGCTCTTCTCAGTTTCTCCCACTGCAGTCATCCGCAATGACGAAGAAGCCATACGTAATGATGTGTCCATCCGTAATCACATAAATTGATTCTCAGACTTTTCTTTCATTTTCAAATCAAAAACAAAAAATAGTGTGCTATTTAATGATCCTTCATTAAATTAAAACATTAAATAAAAATATTCCTTTGAGATACTGTCTCATTCTTTTTCTCTAAACCTTGTGTCAGACCTATTTTAGGTATGATGACAAAATTAAAGATTTTCCAAATCAAATCCTTTAATATGACTTTTCCTATTACCCCCAACCATCACATCCATTACAACTTCCCCTTTATCCAACGGATTTTTCTCACCCTCTCCAGATGTTCTTCAGACATGATACAACATCGGACATTTCATTAAATGCAGAGTCCTTTTGTGATTAATCCCAAATTCAATTTTTATCCCTCTTTTGTCAATATGTGGCTAAGATTAAAGATGCTAATTCTAAGATAAATTCAAACGTTTTTTCTTGTACCCACTTTCACTTAGGTAAAAATTAAACGTTTCCCGCTCCAATAAACCACTATAAAACCCTTTTCTTCTCCACAGAGAAACGTTTACGTTCTCAAAACCCTTAATCTTTTTCTGCATTCTTCAAGCTCTCTCAAACTCAATAATGGTGAAATCCGGTGTGTCAAAGAAACAATCAAAAGCCTCTGGATCAGTGAACCCAACTGGTTCAGACTCACCCACAATTACCTCAAGCAATTTTAGGGCCATATTTGAAGAACAACCCTCATACAATGCTACCACCAAACTCATGATCAAATTCTTGAAAAACCATCCTCTGTTTGAACCGTTTGATGCTTTTACAGAAGTTTTTCCAATTTCCACTCTCTACAAATGTGCCTTTTCTGACTATCACCCAATCAATAACCCCCAAGAAGTTCACCTAAACCTTATCAATGATTCTTTGGTCATTCTGTCCAAAGAATAATTCGTCAATGCCATTAACCTTCTTGTTCATCCCTCCATTAAGTTTTTCACTCCATCCATGGTGGACATCACTTCAGCACTCTATCAGATGGGGTATCAGAAAAAGATCAACAAGATTGGCAAATTCAAGAAGAACCAATTGCCTGCGGTCTGGCAATTTGTGTGCCATTTCATCATCCGCAGTCTATCCAGCAGAACCGGAGGCACTAACAACATGGGCCTGAAGCTACTGGAATTGGTTTGGAGCATCTTCACAGGCCATGATGTAAACTATGGATAGATCCTTTGGGATGATTTTCTTCAATACATTCCCAAAGAGAGCCCAAGGCAGAACCCAATCGAGCTTACTTTTGCTAGGTTCTGGTCTCTCTGCATTTCTTACTTACATGCGACGCTGGAATTGACATGGGTGGTGACATCAACTTCTTCGTCACCAAGGATCTAAAAAGGTACAACTCTTCCTCTGATCAAACAATCTTTGGTCCAATCCGCAGACTCCCCACTCATATTCTTTCTACTCTTGGTCTTGAGACTGCTGATGTCTCAGACCACATTGAGGCTATAGAAGGTATTGACACATACCTTCCTACCCAACCTCTTCCATCCACAGTCATAAACCCTGAAGGTGCTGTAGTGCCTTCTTCTACAACTCTCTCCAATGTCACTCACTCCCAAAGATGAAAACTCAAAGTTTCTGCCTTTCATGGGCTCCGCAACTCAAAGAAATCTGGAACTCCTAAAAGGATGCTTCTACACCTTCCAAACCCTTAAAGAAAAGAAAAACACCACCCGCAATCACAACTGTTGAACCAAGTCGTCCTGAATCTAACAGTGATTCTGAAGAGGATAACCAACCCATATCTATCCTCAAGAAACGAAAAACGGATCCTACTAGCCAAATGCATGACCGGACCGATACCTCAGCCTCTCTATAGGCTTCGGTAGTCCTTGGGATGCCTGCACATCCAGTCGAAACCACTATCTTTTTCCTTTCATACTCAAAAAGTGAGTCTGAATCACAACAAAGAGGAGACTCCCCAGTTCACTCCCAAAGGGATGAAACTGGTTCTCGCCCTAAAGTCTCCAGGGCTTCCCGACTGTATATCTTTTCACCTGAGGAGTTGAACTCCATCCTCTTGAACGTCACCTAAACACTTCAAACACATTCCCAACTGCAAGGCATTTCTTCCACCCATGCTAGAACTCAGCTGAGGCCAAACTTGACCACGGGTCAAGGAGAACAAGGAAGCTCAGGAAATCCTACTCTGCGTTCATTAGAAACAGGTGGTTTAGGCACGGTGAGCACAAATGTGCTAGGATCCGTGAACCCAAGGGACACCTTGGTGCATTTACAAGGAATTGATGGTGAAACTCAATTGATTCTTGGAGAATGTATCAACCCTCTAACGAGGCTGGAGCCAAGAAATATGCCGCCTTTCGTAGGGGATTCCAAGCTCACAAGGATCAGAAAATCAAACAACAGCAACTCAAAGAACAAGAAATACAAGTTGTGGCTAAGTATTAGGCAGATCCCATTAACAATGCCAATACCATAGCCACAATTCTGAAAGTTCAAGATTGGATAACATAGATGGTTGAAACCTTCCACAAAACTCAGGAAGCGACTGCTGAACAACATGTCTCCAAAGTTCCTCCTACTCCCACTGCTGAAGGTTCACGGGATGAAGGACCAGAAATCGAAGTGAGTTCTTATCCCATCTTTGGTTTCAATGATGCTGAACCTTAAGAGGTAAACAAACCCTCTCCTTCTGATGACGACCTAATGATGTTTGATGAAGACGAAGAATCAAGTGGTTCTCATCACTCAACGTCTAAGCCCAAAGAAAAGAAGAAGAAAAAGAAGAATGCGGTAACCAGGAGGAATTTCTCAGTCTACAGGCCAAGGTTGATCAAATTCTTGTTGCGGTCAACCAAATCAACCGCAACCAGAAGACATTCCTGGACCGCAGTCCCAGATGGAAAGAATTGAAAGGCTGGAAACAAGAGAGAGAATGGCTGCTGAGCATATCTCTCTGAAGGTGGAAATGGGAATTAGGTCACTTGACAATAATCGTCAAGCTGATCATAGAGAATTCATGGCTGCTGCAGAACGCCTCATCTCTGAGGTTACCGCAATCAAAACAGATCTCCAAGCGGCCATTGTGGATCAAGCCTCACACTTTTTATGAGTCTGCAATCTTCGTTCTTCAAACAACAATCAACACACTACAGCGATCTCTATCTGCAAACTTTCATGGTCCAGAAATTCTTCACCTCATTAAGGAGATCCATAGACTACTCTTCAACTCCTCCATCCCAAACAATCAACAACTAGCTGAAGCCCTCAAAGCACAATTTCAAGAGGTGTTTGACATGGTTGATGGCCTTCGTCAATGGCTTGAGGAGGCTGCGGTTATGAAATCTTCAAGAGGGGGAAGTGAAGAAGAAGTCCATCATTCCAACCACTCCATCTCACAACATCAAACTCCCCCAGTCTCTACTGAAAAAATTCCTACACCACAACCTTCACCGCAACCATCTCATCACACCCCACCTCACAACTCTCCTCTTCAAGTTGAAAATAATCCTGAAAACCCAGAGACTCCCCTCACTTCAAAAACCTGGTGGAGTATATGTCTTCCCTGAGTTCAAATGACTTACCTGCCACTGCCCAAAGGAAAAGAGATTGGAAGGCAGCCAAACTCGCTGAAGAAGTATCGAGACTTTATGGATTTGACACTATCATGGATGAGTCCTTGATAAACTCTTGGGTGAATCCCCACATAATATTGCTTGATGATGACTACATTCTACACCTCACCTATGCGGAACCCCCTTCAGACGGATACCGGGGTGTCCCAATCTCTCCCAATGCCAGATACTTCAGTGTATTTGAGCAGTTCGACCGTAGCCTTCCCGACACCAAAAGACTACCAATGGAATTCGAGAGACTTAGCCAATTCTTTGCTAAACATGTCACTCCTGTTGAACACATATGGTCTAACGATAGACCATCCGCAAACAAAAATTACAAAATCCGAAAGTTTATGAAGGCTGATTTCATCCAGTACACTCTGACCAGAAGGGAACATGACTACATTCGCACCCAGGCTGACTTTCCATGTATGAACCCTAAAGAAGTCTTTCTCATTGCTAAGGTGTTTCCGCACAAGTTTGAGAAGCATCCGAAGATGAAGATTGCACTTGAAAGGGCCATTACTTTTCAGAAGGAAACAGTCTGTGACTTCGCCAAGATCGACGCAGACATTCAGCCCACCATCTCCAAGATAGTCGATCTGCCACCATTTGACTCCGCACTGATGCCTACCGAAGGCTTTAAAGAAAGATCTTTAGGTGCAACCAACTATCCTGAACTTGGAGTCATTTTCAAGAGGAAGACAAACAATGTCAAATATTTCATTCCTATGACTGCCATGCATCGTCTCACCAGAAAGCAACTTGACATCTGCTGAAACGCAGTTGAAAAATCCAAGCACACCACCGCAGAAGTCAAGTTTGAAATTCTTAGAAGAATTAGCTGATCAAAGTTAAAGATGTCACTTAGGGGGAAATTGTTGAAGAAAAAAAACTGACCCTCTTGAACTTCAGCTACCGCAGCCTCTAAGCAACCGCAGTCAAGCAAGCTTCATCAGCAATCATCAACCGAAGTCTCTAGTACCGCAGTCTCTATCTAGTTTACATTACTTTGTCTTCTCTGTAAAACACTCTATTGTCCAGTATGCCTTGCATGGCTACTCTTAGAGTTGTAAATCTGTTATCTTTATGAGTCTATATAAATAGAACTCATTCTCATGTATTCAAAAACAAGTGTATCGCATCTAATTATAATACACATCTCAGTAGTTCTCTTTCTATCTTACTCAATCTTCTTACTCTCTTAATCAATCAAAATCTCTCCTCAGAGCAAGTCCTTTGTGACTTAATCACTAAGTTTAATCTCACTTATTAACTTGGCTTGAATGCATTCCTTGTTGTGAATTAGCTTATGTGTATTCTTGATATAACAATTGTTGTCATTTACATTTCTTTACTTTTCCGCAACTAACTCTCTAACTTCTAACTGTTAATATTATTCTTGAACTTTTAGATCCTTCGAGATTAACTATTCTGCTATACACTTGTTCTAACGTTTGTTCAAGTGTGTCTCAAAGTTTTTTCTCTCAACAATGAGACTTAAGGAGAATGTATTGAAATATTCTGAGCATGGAGGAGAAACCTGAAAATGGGAAAGGAATTGGCGGTCATTTCACTTCACACTACTTTCACAAGGAATTGACGGAAAATTCAAATGAGAGTGATAGACTCTTCCATATTGAGACATATACTAGTCTTAATAGGAGTCTTCGCATCAAATGTTAATGATCAAAGGTCATTTTCACCACGACCAATGTGAAACACCTAACCATTCTTCACCCATATCTAAAATTTTCTCCGTCAAATCATTTCGATGTACCAGTACCCCTTGAGGTTCAAGTATAAAACAACTCGGCTGACGGTTGCCAAAAAGTATGTGTTTATAATCTTAGATATAGTTGTCACCATGACTCTAAGTGAAACCCAAAATCCAAAACCATTTAATTCTGAATTAATGGTGAACATTTTTAATGTTCTAGATTTCACCCATGAATTGACGGATAAAGGCTCATACCTGGTGTGTCATTGTACAAAATGCCAGTCAGGCAGTTTCTTATTAAGAACTATCGTATCTAAGGAATTGAAAGTTTGAAACGGTACAAATTGTCAGATTGGTCTTGTCAGCTTTCTTTACCGAAAACTATCTGTTGGGTTTTGAGCAATCTAACACTTCCTAAGTGTGCATGCAACCCTAATAAACCTTGGATCTATGTTTGTCTAAATACATGCAAAATAATAATTTTTCCAAGGTTCATAACCTATCTAACATGGCATGGGGTACTTTTAAACATAAAAGAATTAGATGAGATTACATACCTTTTGATGATGAGTTCAATTCCTAAGGAGTTTGAGGGCCAAGCACCAATAGTGTGAATGCCTCAAATGGAATCACAAATCACCACAAACTCTTGGAAAACTTTGAGAGAGTGTACACACACATAGAAATCGGTCACACACAAACACACACACACACTAGTGCCACTAGTTACCCTTTTTTGGTTCCATTTCATGCTCCATAAGCATGCTTATATAGTGTGCATGGTTAGGATGAAACCCTAATAACCCATGTCTTTTCCTTTCCAAGGATCCATGGGTTTTCCATATAAGCCTAGCCCATTAACAAATGAGTGTTAGCCCACACCATATAAAACCAATAGCCCATAATCTAATTAGTCTTCCTTTTAATCTCTAAATTAATTCATAATTAATTTAAGACTAAGACTAATTAAATAACATAACTTCATATTAATATATTATAACTTATAATATATTAACAAACATATGTGTATAACTCTCATAAAATTATCCATAAATAGTTCGGGTGAGATGCAACCCAAATGGACCACGCCGGGTCGGGTCAAGTATATACCAAATAAGTTATGGACTTAGACACCTTATCCAACAGACTCCCACTTGGATAAGTCTAATAACTATATTTGCGTATGTTACTTCAGGAACCAACCAGCAATCGTAGCTCTCGAAAACTCCATTGAACTATGAAGAAAACTCTGTTGAACTATGAAGCGCCATTTTAGATAAGTGATCATTTAATCCTCTGTTCTCATGATATCAGCCGGAAAAATACATGGAACAACGTCGTACTTATTGTCCAACAGTTTGTTTCCCGATTTCCGATTTGTTTGACAAAGAACTTAATCGAACACATCAATTTAGTTCTGACCGGCTGGTACATAGGTCACAACAATCATATGCTTTGACTCATATGCTTGTTCTACTACTTGTTGAATTGTACACAAAGGCACGTTTTACAACATCAAGTTACTGATGCATTTACGCGCAATCAATGCACAACCAAATCATAGGTAACAACTCATATCTCTAGGTTTGAAGATTTATATGATATTACCGTCTTACGATCACTCGAGATAAATTCCATGAAGTGATACAAGTGAGCGTGGGTTTAATCCAATACTCATAACTTATGAGCACTCATGAATGTTGTAGCAACCATTGCTATGACTAAACCCATTTAGCCATCTACAAACTCGATTCATGACAGTCTTGATTCATACCTACTTCCAACATATGAACGACTGTGGAGTGTTTAAATAACTTAGTCATTCGGAAAGAATAACCTAGCTATTTTGGAAGTCAAAACATGCAAAGTGAAACACAATAATAATCGAATCCAATATGGTCTCAGAACCCTTTTATATATAAATAGAACCACCTTTTATTTATCACCATATTGATTACATATTATTCATTGTATAATGTTTCAAACAATCAACTTAAGACTTGAATACAAAACAACAGTCGTCCCATGCTCCTAGCATGTACACTTTGTTTTTCTAAACAATAGTTATGCCATATTCCAAGTATGCACACTATGTTTGTCTATGATCCTTACATTGTGATGTAGATCAATTGAACATGATTCCAATGATACTCATTTCATAATCCCAAATCCTTATCGTAAATGTGAGAATCCCTGATTCCTATTATTTACCAAAAAACTGTTAGATTTTAAACTTTTATGCAATGTTCCTCTTGTAATGATTATGCGCAAAGTCACCAAAACCTTGTCACCAGTCATTACAGAGTATTCCAAAGAAGGTCAACTTCTATGGAACGGAAGTCTCATATTCAAAGTACATTGCTTTGAACATCCTTCTTGCATTAAGGTTTTCTAATCTTACATAGATTGAATAACTTCCACCTATGGAGACATTTCCATAGTCCCATTTTGACTATCACTTCCGAACAAGAGTTACTTCTTTTCAGAATATGTCAATACGGTCCTTTCCAACAACTTACATCATACTTCCAACTTTCCCTGAGCAACCAATCTTTGGCGAACCTCAGATTTTTCCTCGACAATTGCTTAATCACTTTAGTCATATCCAGTTCTAGACTTTTCCCTTCTCAATGCCTTAAGCATTTGGAAAATTTAGAAAAGATGAATATTATAGCACATGCAATCGATCCTATATCCGAAGCATGGGGGACACGATTCATGATATTTGACATAAAGACATGATACTAGACCAGTCTTTTGCTACGATATTTTTTTATTTGCCATGTTTTCAAAATTTAACTATGAAGAGGGATGCCGTAATCATAATCGAATTTTGAAAACGCAATATATATAGAATTTCTTCAAGTTGAACCATTCCAACATAAAATTCATACATATATATTCTTGACTAAAGATGATTAAAATCTCAATCTAAGCTTTAGAATTGAAATGAAGTATAATTTCCTCTCCCTTAATTATAGCAAAACAACTTTTCAACCCCTACAACTTCACGAATTGAAACTTTGTTTTCTATAATTAACATTGCTAACTTGCAACACTAAGCATAATAATCATGCTCCCACTAACATGATGATTATCAGCATAACACTTATGCTCCCACTAGCTCTGACATATTTCCAGAAATCTGCTGGACTTCTGAAATTTAGATTCATACACCCTTTCTTAGATAGCTCACATGTGTGTCTAAACAATTTTCAGAACTATGAAAAGGGATACCGTAATCATAGTCTCAATTTCTTAGGCATTTGCCATTTTCTCACAAGTCCATGTTAGTGTGCCGGTTAACCACACGCGCTCCACTAACAACTTTTGAAAATGCAAATAACACAATTGATATCTATGTAAAATCTACTTAGTGAAAGCGTTTCCTCACCATCATTTTCATGAATCGGAGAGAAACCTTATGACACTTAGATTTTATAGTGTATGAGTTCCTATCCATGTGAATTTGTCAAAACCATAATCACAAGGCCCACCAATGCTTCCAAGTTGAACTCTGATAACTCACATGCAAATTCAACTTATTTGAAGTAGGTACAGAAATAAGAATTATGTCTACACGATAGGTTGCAAACCTTACGTCGTGTGCTAGTGATAAATTACAGGTTTTACTCTTGATTAAATCTTGAAACTCTTTCAGGATCTTTAAGGCTCCCACTGTCCCCTTGACATATAAGTTTCCCCAGTCAAGAACCATTCCTTGACAAAACAAATATTCAAGGGATAGTGCGGATTCTTATCAAGACTAACACTTCACACAATTGGTCTTAGTTGGTCTTTGTCTTATCCAAGACATCACAACTTACCAATCTCAAATGTACAAGAGTAGAAAACATTTTACTCTTACATTTGACTAGTGTTAATAAATCTTCCTGTATGTCACTCAAAGTTTACAATCTTAGAGTATGACTCTAAGAATTGTTTTGGAACGAAATATGACTCATCTTCTTGATTTTAACCAATCCAACAATTCATGACCTCTCTTCTTAGCCATAACAATGCACTAAGACGTCCTTAGAGTATGAATTTGTGATATGGTTTCATAATCATTAAGACGATCATGAAATATGATACTAAAGTACTCTCCCATCCTTTCAGATTTGAGAAACTTTTATCTTTCTGCCTAATTTGATTCTTCTCATTTGTTTTGTCATACATTGTAACCTTTCCAATGTTACAGAATTATACTTAACTTCATAAGTATAATCATATTTACTAATCTTTAGTAAATCATGACAAATCAATCTTTGTGGTGGACATTGACCAGCGCACACCCAGTGTACCTAATTCCTTAGTCCTTCAATTGACTCACATAGACATGTGATCAAAGAATCAGTCTTAATTTTCAAAGATGAAAATTCTCATTCATCATACAATTCAACTTGTATGATTCCAAGTTTCTGTCCAATTGAAACTTGGGTGATGAAAACTTTCTCCATTTGGTAAATTCAGACACTACCACAAAAGAATCAAATCCACTTTCCAATATTGCTATTACTGGAAACATATAAGCAACAATCTTTCACAGATGCCAATGTAAGGATATTTTTAAAATAAATAAAATTAAAACCCCTTTTTTTTCTTTTTTTTTAAACTTTGCGGAAAAACTTATCCTTACAATCCACATGAAAACCTTGTTGTTATCTATTCATAAGCAATATATTATAACTCTTAAGCAACAGCTCAAAATTCTGATTGTCGAACCATGCGATCGAAACCCACCTTCGCAATCAGAATCAACATATACTTACTTTAAGCTTCCTATCTTTTCTTTGATTCTTAAAACCATCAACATGTGACCCATTCACATTATGTAATAAGAATCTCCAAATAGGAACTTAATAGAGTTAGACAGTGGACTTTACCCGAAGTAGAGTCAAACCTCTTGACTTGATCAAACTTATGACCTTTCAGGTGAATAGGGCAGCTCCGCAACCAATGCCCCTTCCTTTGGCAACCAAACACATGGACCCTTTGGTAATGGAACATGAGACTATCTCAGAATTTGCCTTTCTCTTTACTATTTGGTCAACCGAGTTGACTATAGCCGATTCCTTTCCATTGGGAAGAGAAATCCTTTTCTAGATATCCAATGCTACCATTGTCAATGTCCATGTAGACTTGGGAAGTTGTTCTTTTAATCAAATTTTCTTTACTGGTGTTCCAAATCATTGTTGATTCCACAACACCAAGCAAAAAGATAACATCATTACAGGTCATGTCATAGTCTGTCTCATAGTAGTCCCAAAGAGACTCACTATGTTACTAAGAAAGTGATTCAACATCCAACTTTCATGAGACTTTGACACCCAACTCTCCCGGCTTGTCAATATGTGACTTTATCTCCAAGATGTGAGCACACATAGACTATGCTTGCCAATAGGGATTGAGTGACTTTAAACTTTTCAAGAACTTGTGGGTGAGGGAGAATAATTGGAGGAGGTGGAGGAAGTGAAGCATGATGTTGAGGGACACCATCTTCAAGAGATTTGGGAAGATCATAGTTGTCTGAACCAGACATCTATAATGGGAGAAAATCAAGTTAGTTGATTCAAAGTCCTTAATATAACACCCAATATGAAATATTAAGGCTAGGACCCAACACAATATTTTATAATTTGGAAGAGGGATGCCGTAATCCAAGCTATAAAATATTTGAAGGTAGGCGAATGACGATTCACCAATTTCCACCATGAAAAACGAAATAATTTATTAGGTTTTAATTGGATTTGAAATTCCTAGATCTTTTGAGATTCATTGAACTTTTCAATGGCATGTTTCAATCTCGAGTGTGCCCTCTCAAATTTTGTGACTGGGATGCCGAGGATCACAAAACAAGGTGTGAATAACCATACCAATTCACTTGGTACCCTTAATATTATCACCCAATCAATGTGCCGGTTAACCACACACGTTCCATTGATCTATGACAAACATTAAGTCACCCTTCGTGGTCCTTACTAGTCCAAGTTAATGTGCCGGTTAACCACACACGCTCCACCAACGACTTGGTAAGGTACAAAGTGTGAATTCCATGGGCTAGCACCAAATTCACATTTTTCCTAAAGTAACTAAGATTGGGAATTAAAAAAAATATTCAGTTACTTTATAATATTCATTATACTTTTAATGAGAATTTAAAGTCATTGTCCTACCCGTTCAGCTAACGACCCTCCACCGATCAAGCAAGCGGTGGGTGAGAGTGGACACCCATTAAGTCGCCATTTTATAGGCAACAACCTTATACCCACCTTATAGACCGGCTTCGTGAATGAGGCCTACTAATGGTAAAACGACTTATTCTTATACATATATATAATAATTAACCATTAATGTTATAAATAGTATAAGGGTTGAAGTTTAACTATTAAAACTCTAAGGGTTGGAATTAAAGTTTATTAAAGTGTGTGAAACTTTACAAATTCCAAAACTTGAGGGCAAGTTTTGTAACTATCCAAAACTTTTCATTTCATAACTTATGAATTAAAGGTTCATAAAAATGAAGACTCTTCATTTTCATGTAACTTATGTGTTTTAAGTGTGTGTTAAATAAAAGTGACCTTTGGATATCCATAACTTGAGGACAAATTATGGACTCCATTAAAACACATAAATGATCAAGAATTAATTCTAAACAATTCAGAAAATAATTCCTATCATCTTCTAAATTCATAAGAACATGAACATGATCATCAAAATTTCAAGAATTATATGAACACATAAAAACATGGAATTTTGATATATGCTATTGTAAATGGATAGAACAACCATTACACCAACTAAAACAAGTTTTAAAACACCAAAACAGGTTAGGGTAATGTTTCTAGTCCATTTCCAGCAGCAAAAGTCTAAATTCTGCATTCTGTTCATTCTACTCGCCGAGTGCACGAACCTACTCGCCGAGTAGGATGAATTTTTCCTTGAACTCGGCGAGTCCCCCCATGGACTCGGCGAGTCCATCAGCCAGACAACAACAATTTCAACTTTTTTTTCACTATTTTGCATCAAGTATCAAACAAGCAAACCTGGCTTTGATACCACTGTTGGGTTTTGAGCAATCTAACACTTCCTAAGTGTGCATGCAACCCTAATAAACCTTGGATCTATGTTTGTCTAAATACATGCAAAATAATAATTTTTCCAAGGTTCATAACCTATCTAACATGGCATGGGGTACTTTTAAACATAAAAGAATTAGATGAGATTACATACCTTTTGATGATAAGTTCAATTCCTAAGGAGTTTGAGGGCCAAGCACCAATAGTGTGAATGCCTCAAATGGAATCACAAATCACCACAAACTCTTGGAAAACTTTGAGAGAGTGTACACACACATAGAAATCGGTCACACATAAACACACACACTAGTGCCACTAGTTACCCTTTTTTGGTGCCATTTCATGCTCCATAAGCATGCTTATATAGTGTGCATGGTTAGGATGAAACCCTAATAACCCATGTCTTTTCCTTTCCAAGGATCCATGGGTTTTCCATATAAGCCTAGCCCATTAACAAATAAGTGTTAGCCCACACCATATAAAACCAATAGCCCATAATCTAATTAGTCTTCCTTTTAGTCTCTAAATTAATTCATAATTAATTTAAGACTAAGACTAATTAAATAACATAACTTCATATTAATATATTATAACTTATAATATATTAACAAACATATGTGTATAACTCTCATAAAATTATCCATAAATAGTTCGGGTGAGATGCAACCCAAATGGACCATGCCGGGTCGGGTCAAGTATATACCAAATAAGTTATGGACTTAGACACCTTATCCAACACTATCACGGCACCAGGGTGATTCACCCAACAGGGAAACATGTATTGTTGAAAGTCTCGCCAAGGGCCAAGTTAACTCGTTAACTTGATAACTGTATTGAGATCTATGATCAAGGATATATAGGGGCTAACATCAAAATTAGCCATGAGTAGTTCTCTGATACTCAACAAATCCCAGTACGTTCCTCCGAGTTTACACAAATACTGCAAGAAGTCTCTTTCTGAGCCAAGTATTCACCTTTGAACAACTGTGGTGAGAAGGGTCTTTATGATTCTTTCTGTGATCCACAGGGACTTTTTAGTCACGGTTACTTCTCAAGACGCATCGGTGATCATTCAAAAACATTCATTCGAAGGAACTAGAAGTGAATATCATTTTTCAACATTCAATCTTTCAGCCTCAGAAGCAAGGTGAAGCCACACTTGAAGATTATGTGACAGATTGCATTGAAGCCTACTCAATAAATTTGTTGCTATCTATGTACCTATTGAAGTGATCCATAAGGTTCGTTATCTGTTCTCTCTGAAGATTCTCAAGATGAAAGTGTTGATTTTCAAGAATCTCTACATGAAGCCTCCAAACCCAATGTTCGTTCAAAGCCAAATTCTGAATAAATGCCCATCCGTTCAAGATGAAGTCATTCACCTAGAAGATTCAATTGTTCATCTTGAAGTTGTGAAGAAATTGAAGAATAAATATGAAGCTAAGCTCCAAATGAAGATTGACAAGAAAAGCCAGCTACATTTTGTAACGTCCCGTTCCTGGTACATATTTAATCTATTTTATATCATTTTTATAAGATTAACTCGACGAGTATCAGTCCTAACTCGTCAAGTAGATGCGAGGATTGGACGCGGGTTTTAAGTAGTCTACACGCCGAGTCCGCGCTTGACTCGACGAGTAGGCCAGTCTAGGGGAGAAACCCTAATATTTGGGGTTTGCACCCTATTTAAGCATCATTATGGGTTTCAAGTCCAGCCTACATCACCTCCAGAGTATTAATCTCAAAACCCTAATTCCCCATAAGCGAGCTTGAACTTTTTTGGTGATTTTGAGAGTTATTAGTGCATCTTATAGCTAGTGAAAGAGTTGGAAGGAAGAAGGATTAAGGGAGAAGGAGTAGATCCAAGATCAACATTAGTTTCTCTTCACTTTCTAGTAATCAAGCTCAACACTTGACTTGTAGTTCAATAGATCTTCTTATTGTTCCTTTTTGGGTCCAACAAGATTGATACTTGAGACTTGGATGTCCCTAGTCGATTCACCTTCAGATCTAGGACCTTGAAGGGTCCTCATGGCATGAAGGTGCCCTCTTTAGGGCCATGAGAACACCTATGCATGCTAAAACCCCAGTTTTTGGCCTTTTAAGCACCAATGATACATGTACGTGCGTAAAGTTCATAAATCTATATGTTAGATCGACCTTAGAAGCCCAGATCTACCTTTTGGATGAGATTTGTACACCAGAAATTAAGTTATGGACTTGAACATTAGCCGACTCGACGAGTTGTTCGTGGAACTCGGCGAGTTATGGGCCTGAGTCCCCAATCTATTGTGTTTCAAAGGAGCCCAATTGAGTAATAGCAAGGATTTAGAAAAGTCCAGAGGAGTGATTCTACGTATTAAGACATAACCATAATCTGGAAACCATGGGACTCGACGAGTGTAAGAACACACTCGGCGAGTCCAAGACAATCTCCTTAGCCACAAGAACATACTCGATGCTTTGCTCATACAAATCGGTGAGTCATAGACTGGACGTGTTCATATGATGAAGGTGGACTCGACGAGTTGTTCATACGACTCGGCGAGTCGGATGAAGATTGACTCGATGTTAATATAGAAGGAGAACTCATCGAGTCTTTGCTAAACTCAGCGAGTAAAGTCAGGTGGAGAGCAGAAGAAAGGATAGGGACTCGGCAAGTTGGCGGCCCAACTCGGCGAGTCACGTTAACTGAAAGTTGACTTTGACCAGGATATTGACTTTCACCAGGGGTAAAATAGTCACTTTACCCTAAGATTAGTTATCAGTTTCTGATTACGTGTCTTTCTGGAAATTATAGTCGGGGAGTTGCCGGAGCAGCAGTCAAACATTTCCCGCTCAGTATTTGAGCAGTCAACTTCACGAGGTGAGTTTCCTTCTAGTAGGAACGGGTCTACGGCCACAATGTCGGCCCGTTTAGATGATAGTAGTTTCGGAGTATGGTCTGATGTCGAGGAGGTCCCGAGAAGTAGCTATGTATGCTTGATGTCTTTGTGATTCAGGCATGTCTATGTGTTATGTGTTCCGGACTGCAGTCCGATGTCGGGCAAACCTGATGCAATATATGTGTTTATGTTGTATGTTTATGATTATATTATGCTATGTTTAGTTGATTTCGGACTCTGGTCCGATCCAGTGGGCAAGGCCCTAGTTATTCCGAACCCGGTCCGATGAGTGGGCAAGACCCTAGTTAGTCCAGGCATCGGACTTTCACTAGTTAGTCTGGACTTCGTTCTGATGCAGTGGACAAGGCCCTAGTTAGTCCGGACTTCGGTCTGACGCAGTGGGTGAGGCCTTAGATATTATGGACTTCGGTCCGATGTAGTGGGAAAGGCCGAATAATTGTTTTATATGTTATTGTGTGATATGTGGTAGTTTGGGGGAGCTCACTAAGCTTCGTGCTTACCGTTTCAGTTGTGGTTTCAGGTACTTCCGCCAGCAAAGGGAAGGGCTCGAGTTGATGGCATGGAGCACACCATAGTATCCGCCTGGGATTTATCGACTCTGATATTTTATTATTCAGTTTTTTCTTAAAACAACGTTTGAAATGAGATTTTGAGACACACGCCACTTGTTTTCATTTTAATTATGGATGATTATGTTTTAGTAATGCTTTTAAAAAAAATCAGGCTGTAATATTTGGGATGTTTCAAGTTGGTATCAGAGCCATGGAACTTGAAGTAGATGTGATCCCTCTAGATATATCAGTATTTCTGGCAGTTGTCATTATGTGTCTTCAGAATGGTGGTACTACGCCCTAGACTAGCAGTTGGCAGTTCAGGTGGGGGATCAGGCTCGGGCTTGGGGGCCGAGCAGCTAGATGAGCAGACTAGGGAGTTTCTCTCCTCACAGATCACACACAATATTCTTGAGTTGACTCATGTGATCTTCCGTTCGATCAAGGAGGGTACTCTGGAGCTCATGGATGAGAGATTGAGCATGTTTCGCGCTGAGGTGGTGGCCATGATGGGGTCGCGCACGCTCACCTTCAGGGAGTTCAGAGCCTGTGGAGCTCCCGATTACCATGGGACCCGAGACCACATTGCTAGTACTAGGTGGTTGGCAGATGTTGCCAACACCTTCCGCACCAGCAAATGTCCTAAGGGGACAAGGTCATATTGGCATCCTGTCTTCTGAAGGATAGGGCAAGAGACTGGTAAGAGGAGGTTGGGAGAGCTATTGGAGATGACTCATCCTTGGATGTGATGACCTGGGGTGATTTCACTACCAGGTTCAGGGCCGACTTTACACCCTTCATTGAGGTGCAACAGCTTTCTAGGGAGTTTCAGGATCTCTAGCAGATGACAGAGACGATGGCAGAGATTACCGCCAAGTTTAGGGAGAAGGCTCTCATTGTTCCGCAGTATGTTGCGGATGAGGAGATGAAGAAGGCCCGAAATCATGAGATGTTGCGGAGCGATATCCGCCAGTTTGTTAGTCAATCTAACTATAAAATGCTGGAGGATATGATAGCACGAGCTCAGGAGAGGGAAATCGATATGGATATGGAGAGGAAGAGGAAGCCAGAGTTAGCGTCTGGCACTGCGGGTTCGGGAAAAAAGCCCAAGGTGTCTGATCACAGGTCTAAAGGTCAGCAGAGTCACAGTCGATGTGGCAAGTGTGGCAGGTTGCACGATGGGGTGTGCAAGGCAAGGAGTTTCGGCTGCTACAAGTGCGGTTGGACCGGGCACATGAGCACGGATTACTTAGTGGATGATTCAGCAGTGGTATCCCATTAGGACATTCAATTTGATGATAGCCTGAACTATATTGAGAGACCAGTGACGATTTTGGATCGCAAGGTGAAGGAGCTGAGGAACAAAAGGGTAGAGTTAGTTAAGGTGCAGTGGCAGCACCGCAAGGGCTCGGAGTGGACATGGGAGCCCGAGGAGGAGATGAGAGAGCACTACCCAGAGTTGTTTTCAGAGGCATCGGACTTTGAGGACGAAATATAAGATAAGTGGGGGAGAATTGAAACGCCCCGTTCCTGGTACGTATTTAATCTATTTAATATCATTTTTATAAGAGTTACTCGACGAGTAGCAGCCCTAACTCGTCGAGTAGATGCGAGGATTGGATGCGGGTTTTAAGTAGTCTGCTCGCCGAGTTCGTGCTTGACTCGACAAGTAGGCCAGTATGGGGGGGGGGAAACCCCAATATTTGGGGTTTGCACCCTATATAAGCATTATTATGGGTTTCAAGTCCAGCCTCCATCACCTCCAGAGCATTAATCTCGAAACCCTAATTCCCCATAAGTGAGCTTGAACCTTCTTGCTGATTTTGAGAGTTATTGGTCCATCTTATAGCTAGTGAAAGAGTTGGAAGGAAGAAGGATTAAGGGAGAAGGAGTAGATCCAAGATCAACATCACTTTCTATTCACTTTCTAGTAATCAAGCTCAACACTTGACTTGTAGTTCTATAGATCTTCTTATTGTCATTTTTGGGTCCAACAAGCTTGATCCTTGAGACTTGGACGTCCCAAGTCGATTCACCTTCATATCTAGGACCTTGAAGGGTCCTCATGCCATAAAGGTGCCCTCTTTAGGGCCATGAGAACCCCCATGCATGCTAGAACCCCAATTTTTGGCCTTTTAAGTAGCCCTGTCGAAAATACCCGATACCCGAATTACCCGCCCGATTTTTTCGGGTATCGGGTAAAACGGGTCGGGTAAATCGGGTATCGGGTAAATTTTCCGGGTAATCGGGCTACCCGAAATTTTTTCGGGTCGCGTAAAGGGTATATTTTTTGGGTTTCGGGTATACCCGAATTACCTGAATTACCCAAATTATTAATTTTTTTTTTGTTTTGTAGAGCTTGTACTATATAACAGGTATTTGATCACGTTTAAACTAACTATCATTATTGTAAAACATAAATATATTTATTATGACAATACGACACTAACAATATTAAAAGTAATTTTTATATATCATCACGTTCTTTAAAATTCAACTGGTTTCTTGATTATAGTTTTTATTACAACTAACAAACTCATTATCTTGACGAAACTTTAGAACATGGCAAAACTTATTACTACATTTATCTTAAACATTTTAAACTTTTAAATTAATATTTTTAGGTATTTGTTTTTTTAACATCTTATTAGATTAGATTAAGTCGTTAAAAAATTCTTGATATCTCATGTATTATTGAGTAGAAAACCTCAATGTTCAAAGCTTGAGTAACTTCGTTTATGTCTTGTTTGTTTATATAAACAAGAATAATAAAGCACGACGTATTTATTTCATTAAATTTATTTTTAGGTGAAATTCAAAAAAAAATCATATATTTCGGGTAATACCCGAATTACCCAAACCCGACCCGATACCCGAATTACCCAAACCCGAATTACCCGAATTTAGTTTGGGTAGGGTAACGGGTAATTTTTCTAACATGAAAAACCCGAATTACCCGACCCGAATTACCCGAAACCCGAAAAAATTACCCGTTCAACACCCCTACTTTTAAGCACCAATGATACACGCATGTGCGTAAAGTTCATAACTTTACATGTTAGATCGACCTTAGAAGCCCAGATCTACCTTTTGGATGACAGTTGTACACCAGAAATTAAGTTATGGACTTGAACATTAGGCGACTCGACGAGTTGTTCATGGAACTCGGCGAGTCCGGGGCTTGAGTCCTCAATCTGTTGTGTTTCAAAGGAGCCCAGTTGAATAATAGCAGGGATTTAGACAAGTCCAGAGGAGTGATTCAACGTATTAAGACATAACCATAATCTGGAAACCATGGGACTCGACGAGTGTAAGAACACACTCGGCGAGTCCAAGACAATCTCCTTAGCCACAAGAACAGACTCGACGATTTGTTCATACAACTCGGTGAGTCAAAGGCCTGGACGTGTTCATACGGCGATGGTGGACTCGATGAGTTGTTCAAATGACTCAGCAAGTCGGATGAAGATTGACTCGATGTTATTATAGAAGTTGAACTCGTCGAGCCTTTGCTAAACTTGGCGAGTAGAGTCGGTAGGGAGTAGAAGAAAGGATAGGGACTTAACGAGTTGGCGGCGGCAAGTCACGTCAACTGGAGGTTGACTTTGACCAGGATATTGACTTTCGGCAGGGGTAAAATAGTCACTTTACCCTAATATTAGTTATCAGTTTCTTATTACGTGTCTTTATCGAAATTATAGTCGGGGAGTTGCCGGAGCAGCAGTCAGACATTTCCCGCTCAGTATTTGTGTGGTACGTGGTAGTTTAGGGGAGCTCACTAAGCTTCATGCTTACTGTTTCAGTTGTGGTTTTAGGCACTTCCGCCAGCAAAGGGAAGGGCTCGAGTTGATGGTATGGCACACACCACAGTTTACGCCTGGGATTTATGGACTCTGATATTTTATTATTCAGTTTTTTTCCTTAAAACAGGATTTGATATGAGATTTTGAGACATATGACACTTGTTTTCATTTTAATTATGGATGATTATGTTTTAGCAATGCTTTTCAAACAAAAATTTTTAGGCTGTAATATTTGGGATGTTTCACATTTTTAGGGGAGTTTGTTGGGTCAAAAAAAAGAAAGCTATAAACCAAGGGGGAGATTTTTTGGTAAAAAATATGGTTTATACTTTTCTTTTCTAAGCATTTATTATTTTTAGTCTTGGGCCAAAAATATTATTTGGTGTAATTGTAGCTTGAACCAAAAACTCATGGGTTTTCGATTTGGGCCTTGGGTTTTATTCCATTAGTATAAATATATATGTAAAGGTGAGGAGTAGAGGTGGGCCATAGAATTAGACAAAGGAGTGGAGCATGTGCTAGAGAGAGAAAGTGAGAGAACTTGTATATGTGTGTGTGAATCTTGTGTTGGAATATCATTCTAATCATATAAACGTTGAAGATTCATCAAGTTCCTCTTCTTCTTCTTCTCCTTCTTCATTTTGATCTTCCATCATCCATGATTGGGATTCTGCACCATCAATTGGATCTGATTGATACATTAAGAAAATTTTGGGACTTACACATGGTTAGTCTATATCAGGAAAATCCTAAGCTCAGTCATAGGATGGCTATCAAGAATTTTATTAAGTATTTGAAAATACGAAAGACATTTTGCTTGTGTATGGCGGTGAACAAAAGCTTTTAGTGAATGTATATATTAATGCAAGTTTCCAAATAGATAAAGATGATTCAAAGTCATAGCCTAGATGGATATTTGGTAAGAATAGTGGTGCAGTGACACAGAAAAGTTCCAAAAATGAGACGGTGACAGATCTACATGTGAGACTGAATACATTGTTGGAAGTGAAGCGTCCAAGGAAGGTACCTGGATCAGAATCTACATATGTAACCTTGGAGATCTTCTGAGTAACAAATATCAATTGGAGATATTATGTGACAACGAAGGTGCAGTCGCTTTGAATAAATAACCTAGATATCATGGAAGGTTGAGGAACATAAAGAGCAAGTTCCACCATATTTGAGATAGATTTGAGGATGGACATTTGGTTGTGAAGCAAGTATTTTCGAAGGAGAATCCAGACAATCATTTTACAAAAGGGATGACCAAGGAAAGGCATAGTGTGCCTGTTAGGAGCATTTACATGAAGGATGATGTTAAGTTTCATAGTTAGTTGATTATTTTGCAATATTTGGAATAATGAATCAGTTTTTTTAATTTTATGACGATGAAATAATGGAGATTTATATATATTCAAGTGTGTTACCATTTACAATTTAGTTATTATTGTGTTTCATTTTTTTCATGTTTAGATCCCCATTTCCTGGGTATTAATTTACTTAAACTCCGTAATCGATAATACTCTTGGGAGTAAGTTGTCGTGCAGTGTTAGTAGATTGTCTACAGTGATTAGACATAGCATGAAGGTTGCAACTACTGTTCATGAGTGCTTAATAGATATTTAAGTATTGGAGAAACCCGCACTCAGAGAGATTACTTCATGAATTCAATCATGAGTAATTTGGAGATGATAATATATTTTATTCTTAAAATTGAGAGACATTCAATTATTTTCATATAAGTAAGTTGTGTATTATTCTTACTCTAACTGTATCCAAAACTGGTGGTCATAATGGGTATGACTATGCATGATTTCATTATTAGACAAAAACTTTGTAGTCAAAGTTTATCTATCCCTTTTCGCCTCAGCGGGAGAAGAGATATCATGGGAACCTCGGTGATTTGACGATGACATTAAATTGTTAGGACTCGCCTAGACAGAATTGATGTGTTCAATTGGTAGTCTGATTTGATCATTATAAATCAAAAATCAAGAAAGAAAATGTTAAACTGTTAGGTTGATTCATAATCCATGACTATGTTCACAATGATATCGTGTAGAAACAAAAGAATAATTGACCACTTATATAAGGTATGACTTTTGATTAGATCAGAGTTCAACAATGATGTGGAATTCACACTTTTGTTGATTATCTGAAGATTATTCGACCAATAGTAGTTCATGACTTGTCCATGTGGGAGACTGTTGGAAATAAGTTTCCAATGTCATAGCTAATTAGTATAACTTTGGGAATAATAACAAAGTCCTTTTAGGTTTGACCTCAAGAGCTAAAATAGCTAGAAAAGGATTTAGGATAATGAGATAAATATTTTATTAATTTATTACATGTTAATAAATTAATTAGAAACTCATTGATATTAACTTCATTTAACTAAAATTAATCAGGATTTATTTAAAGGTGTATGGATTAAATTTTAATTGTTTAATAGTTGAGTAAGGGGGATATTTTGGATCCTCCATAGGGGTGGACAGTTTTAGAGGTTCTAGAAACATTCTAGAAAATGATCCAGGTAATAGATAAGTTAAGGATTTGAATTATGATTAAATATGAATATTTAATTAATTCAAATTAGTTTTATTTGCAAGTTACCTCACCTATATAAAGACCCATGTGTCCTTCATAAAATCCCATCCTACTCTTTGCGAGGTTGAGATTTTTGTTTCTCATTATCCTCTCTCCTCTCTCCTAAATTTTTCCTAGGGTTTTAGTCTTTTGGGTGTAAGCCTTTAGAGGCATTCCTACTTTGGGTGCTAGAACCTTCCAATAGCACCCAAGAGTTCAAGATCTTCAAGGAATCACAAGTATAAGCGATTATACTTGAAAGCTTAGTAATTATATCATTCTTGTTAGTTTATATTTCTAACTTTGAAATTAAGTTTCTATAATAGTAAAATCTAGATCTATGATGAATCTACACTTAGGGTTATTACTTTAATGCTTCCGTTGCCTAAATTTTGTGTATAGATGCATAAAAATCCTAACATCAAATGCTTGGAAACAACAGATATAGAGGAGATAGTGGTTGTTACAATGACCAAAACAATCAAGTAACACAACGAGTTCGACATCCTCGAAGAGAGCAGAGTCAGCAAAAACTGAGCATGCGTAACACAACGAGTGTTGCTTATATCATGGATTTGGAGGACCAGTTGATGAAGCGAGATGATAGTTTGTCCTGATGCAGTAGGCCATCCGATTTGTTGGTCTATAAGCCTTGGAGTTTGAGGTCGGGAGCGAGGGTGGGTGATAGTCATTTGATGATGAGGAACATAGTCATTATATGTCACGGGAACTAGTCATTAGAGATGGTGGACGCCATGGACGTTTATTCAAAACCTTCATGGACTACAATTCGTCTACCTTCAAGGGAGGCTATAATTGTTTGGACTATCTCCATTAGATAAGGAAGATGGACCAAATCTTTCGATATGGTGATTTTGATGGGTTTTGGGCAATACATCAATCTTATGGTGTACATGCAAACCCTAATAGCTTTTGATCTAGTTTTTCTAATGAACACGCAATTGATAATCCAAAGCCATAAACCCTATATCTAATAAACTATAACTGAAATTAGAGTTTAGATCTTACCTTTGATTGTTATATAGCAATAACAATCAATCCTTGGCTTCAGAAAGCTTAGTGCCTCAAGTGTTGCACCTCTAATGGAGTCACAAACACCACTAAGCAACAAGATGAAGAAGAGAAGAGGAAAGAGGCCCCAAAACGTCCACGAAACCCTAAGGATTCAGTCACCACGTTTTTATGGCTTAGGTGCTCCTTAAATAGGTAGGCAATTAGGGTTATCTAATAAGGAAACCCTAATTTGACTACTTAAGCCCTAAGCAGCCAATGGACCCCTTCTAGAACATGCCTTGGAAGAAAATCATATGGGCTTCCATAGATTTCGTCCAACCTATATTCCAAGGTGATCCATAGCCCAATTGTAATTATCTTATAATTATAATTTCGGTCCCATAAGTTTACTTAATCTCTTTTATCCATAAAATTAATTCTTAATTAATTCTTGACTAATATCAATTAAACATTATGATTTCTCCTTTAATATATTATTCTTATAACATATTAATAAATCATAATTAAACCTTTCTCTCCTTAATTCATCTTACATATTGCTATGGTGAAGGCAACCCAAAAGGACCACGCTCATAATAGGGTCAAGTACATACCAAAATAGTTATGGACTTAGACACTAATCTAATAGTCTCCTACTTGGATAAGTCTAATAACTATTTTTCATAACTTCAGAACCTGATCGACAATCGTAGCTTTCAAAATCCGTTGTCAACTCTGATCTTATCAGATAGCGTGTCCTTTAGATAAGAGATTATATATTCCTTCATTCTCAAGATATCGTATAGACACGAGACATGGATTTAAATCATTCTCCCTGTCTATGTATTGTTTCCTGACATCTGATTTATGACGACTGACAACAGACTACAATTGAACACATCAACTTAATCCCGGCTTGGCCAAGCGCTTAGGGTCTCATCATTAAATCATCGAGGGGCCCACAGATATCGCTTTTATCCCACTTTGGGTAAAAGGAATGGATAGAATCTAAATCAAATGCTTGCTTGCACCTACCAATCGAATCACACACAACAATAAGTCTTATAACACCAAGTTACTGGTGCGTTTACTTATCATCAATGTGTAACTGACCAGCAAATAACAACTTACACGTCTCGGTTTCAAGAATATACAATGTTATCGTCTCACTAATCACCCGCGATAAATCCATGAAGTGATTCAAGTGAGCATGGGTATAATCCAATACTCTAATCTTATTAAAGCACTCATGAACTTTGTAGCAAACTTGTGCTATGTCTAAACTCTTCATACAATCTACAGACAAATTCATCACAGTCTTCCTTCATACCTACTTCCAACGTATGACCGACTGTGGAGGTTCGAATAACCCAGTTATTCTGGAAGTCAAAACATGCAGAGTGAAACACACTAATAATATTAATCCTATATGGCCCCAAAACTTTTAAGTGTAAACAAAACACTTTTATTTAAACACCATATTGATTACTCATTCTTCATTGTTTACTGTTTTAGAAAATCAACTTATTACTTGAATTACAACAATAGTTGTCCCATGCTCCGAGCATGCACACTATGTTTCGTAGGGTCCATGCTTTGTGAAATAGATCAATTGAAAACTTTTCCAATGATTCTCATTTCACAATTCCTAATCCTCAACAATAGTGTAAGAATACAAGGTTCTTTTCACTACTAGAATATGTTAGATTCTAACATTTTATGCAATGATCCTTTCGCAAAGTCATAGCACAAAAGTCACCAAGACTTGGCCAATGAAATTACAAGGTCTCTATCAGAAATTGTTACAAACACTTCTATAGATGTGATGTCTCTCACTCAATCACATTCCTTTGAACATCCTTTTGCATAAAATTTTCTAATCTAGACATAAATTCTCAATTTCAAACTCCCAATATGGAAACATTTCCATATTTGACATATGACAACTCATTCTTAATACAATCTTATCTATTAATAATAATGTCGATATGGTACATCCAAAACTATACTTCCAACTACTGACAAGCAACAAATCCTTAGCGAACCTCAGATCATCCTTTGACAGTTGTTTAATTATTTTATTCAAACTTGGTTGTAGTCTTGTTCCCTCTTAATGCGCTAAGCATTTGGAAAATTTTAGAATGATCAAACATTATAGCATACGTAATCGATCCTATACCCGAAGCATATGGAGCACGATTCATAATGTCTCACATGAAGACGTGATACTTTACTAGTCTTCTGCTATAATACTTCTAATTGCCATGTTCTCTTAATTTTGATTATGAAAAGGGATGCCATAATCATAACCAAATTTTGAGAATGCAATTATCCTTTCCATATATAGAATTTCCTCATTTTGAACCATTCCAACACAACATTCATATATATTTGACTAAATTTGATTAAAATTCCACAATCTAAGCCTTTAGATTTGAAATGAAGTATAGTGTTCTCTCCCTTAATTATAGAAAAACAACTTTTCAACCCCTACAACTTGGGAAAGTGAATCTTTGTTTTCTATAATTAATATTTCTAACTTGCAATACTTGAAATAATAATCATGCTCCCACTAACGCGATGATTATTACCATACAAGCATAACACTTATGCTCCCACTAGCTTTGACATATATTCAGAAAACATCTAAACTTCTAGAAAACAAGGTTTATTGAATTCCTTAAGTTCATATTTCTAAATAATTGATGCTTTGATAAGCCTTTATCTAAGCTTCTTAACCTCATACACCTTTGCCTTAGAAATCTCACATGTGTGTCTAAAGAAATTCAGAACTTATGTTACTAAGTCCCAAATGTTCAGACTAATTGCCAAATCTCACAATTCGAACTATGAAGAGGGATGCTGTAATCATAATCGAATTTGAGAATACAATTTTCACAATTGCAATCTTCTTAAAATCTCTCTTAGTGAAAGCATTTCCTTACAATCATTTTCATGAAGGAGGGAAACCTCATGACACTTAGATTTTAAAGTGTACGTGTTCCTATCCATGTGAATTTGCGAAAACCAAATTTTGCGACAAATCCAAACTCATATGGACCGAACGTGCTCAATATCGATTCCTTGCCTCATGGTAAGATGAATGCCCACCATGTCTTCCAAGCAACTCACTCTTTCATATCAATGTACTTTCCATTGATCAAGGTGCTTTGTCTTTATGCATTCAAATGAGAACTCAAAGAACTCACATGCATAATTAACTCAATTGAAATGGCACAGAAAAAGAGTATGTCATCCACGATAGGCTTTAAACCTCAAGTCGTGTGCTAGTGATGATCATCTAGGTTTAACTATTTATTTTTTCTTGAAACCTTTCAAGACAATTAAAACTCCCACTGACTCCTTGACATATAAGATTCTCTTTTCAAGAAACATTCCTTGACAAAACAAATATTCAAGAGTTAGTGCAGTTTTTATCAAGACTATCACTACACATAATTGGTTCTAGTTGGTCTTTGTCTTATCCAAGACATCACAACTTACCAATCTCAAATGTGCAGGAATAAGAAGACTTTTTCCAATTCGACATTTGTTGAGTGTTATAAACCTACTAAAGACGTGTCACTCAATTCACAATCTTCGAGTATAACTCTAATACTTGATATTGAAATGAAGTATGATTGACTTCTTGATTGAACAATTTCCACAATTCTCTATTCCTCTTCTTAGACATACAAATGCACTAAGACTCACTTAGAGGATCAATTGAGATATGGTTCTTAATCATTAAGACTTATCATAAAACACAATAAAAGGTTCTCTCCCTTCTTCTTAGAATGGAGAAACTTTTATCTTTCTGCCTACTTGATTCTTCATTATTCGTTCTTCTATTCATTGAAACTCTTTCAACCAACTCAGAATTACACTTAATCTTATAAGTATAATCATATTTACTAAACTTTAGTAAATCATGACGAATATCTTTATCACTCTTGTGGTGGACTTGATCAACGTACACCCTAGTGTACTCGATCTCTTAGTCCTTCACTTGACACTTTGCCAAAGATTTAGTCCAATTTCCAAATATTAAGTTTCTCATTCATCACGCAATGCATGTTGCATGATTCCACGTTTATGTCTAATTGAAACTTAGGCGATGAGAAACTCTCCTTATTTGGTAAATTCTCGACATTTCACAAATAAAAAAATCAAGAATCACATCCAATTCAACATTTCTAAAATTAGAAATACATAAACATCCATTCTCACATATGCCATTGCAAGGATAAATAAATAAGACGAAATCAAAATTCATTTTATTACAGAAAAACTTGTCCTTACAATGCACTTCAAATGAAAACTATGCTATTTCAATTTCTAAGCAATCTATTCTAACTCCAAAGTAGTAGCTCAAAAATCCGATCTTCAAGCAATGCGATCGAAATCCATTTCTTCACGATCAGATTTAGCTTACTTCTTCCCTTAAGCTTCCTCTCTTTTCTTCGATCCTACAAAACATCAAAATGTAATCTTATCACATCATGAATTAAGAATCTAGAATAGGAACTCAAAAGAGTTAGATAATGGGTTTTACCTGAAGTAGAGCCATATGCCTTGACTCTCCCATCTCTTATATCTCTCATGTAGTTTGGGCAGCTTCGTCTCCAATGCCTCTTCTCTTGGCAATAAAATCAAATGGACTCCTTTGGCACAACACATGGGACAATCTCATACTTAGTCCTTTCTGGACTTCCAATGTTGCCAGTGTCCATTGAAGTTTGGGAGTTTGATTCACCATACAAATTTGTTTGACCAGTACGCCAAATCATTGCTGATTCAACAGCTATAAGCAAATAGGTGAGATCAATGAGGGTCACGTCGTGGTCCATCATATAGTACTCTCTAACGAACTCACTATATTATCTAGGAAGAGACTGAAGAACCCAGTCAACAGCCAACATCTTTGAGATATTGACACCCATCATCCTTAACCTATCAATGTGTGACTTCATCTCTAAGACGTGTGCACACACAGGTTTCTTATCTTCGTGTTTACTTGCTAAAAGGGCTTGAGTGAGCTTGAATTTTTCAAGCTTTCAAACTTGTGAGTCAGGGAGAATAATTGGAGGAGGTGGAGGAAGTGAAGCATGATCTCTGGTTCCTCGATCATATCGTGGAATATCATTTTCATTTGGAAAACTTGTTCCATGGGATTTGGGAAGACCATTGTTAGATCCATACATCTACAAAACGGGAGAAATTCAAGTTAGTTGATAAGAATCCTTGATGTAACACCTAAATGAAACATCAAGGCTAGGATCCAACACAATACTCTACAACCTAGAAGAGTGATGTCGTAATCTAGTTGCAGAATATTTGAAGGTAGGTAAATGACGATTTACCAATTTCCACCATAAAAAACAAAAATGAAGTTTAAGTTTTAAATGAATTGAAACTCCTAGATCTTTTGAGATTCATTGAACTTTTCAATGTCATGCTTAATCTCGATTATGCCCTTCAAGTTTGCGAGTGGGATGTCGAGGATCACAAACAAGGTGTGAATAACCATACGAATCTACGTGGTGCACTCAATGCTACTATCACCTAATCAATGTACCGGTTAGCCACACACGCTCCATTGATCTATGAAAAACATCTAGCCACCCTTCGCCACTAATGTCAATCCCAAATTAGTGTGCCGGTTAACCACACACGCTCCACTAACGTTTGACAAGGGTACGAAGTGTAATTCCATGGATTAGCATACAATTTCACATTTTTTCCTAAAGTAACTAGAATTTGGGAATTTGTAAAAGCATGTAGTTACTTTATACTTCATTATACTTATAATGGAAAATTTCGTCCTATCCTACTCGTTCAGCTAACGACCCTCCACTAGTCAAGAGTGCGGTGGGTAAGAGTAGATACCCATTCAATCGCCATTTTATAGGCAATTTCCTTAAACACCATTTATAGACCAGCTTCGTGAAAGAGGCCTACTAACGGTAAGACTGACTGTTTACTTATACATATATACTATTAGACTTTTAATGTCATATATACATAGTATAGGGTGTATTTTAAACTTTTAAAATACTAAGTGGTTTAATTTTAATTAATTATACTTTTAATTTAATTAAATATAAACCAAAACTTTATGGATTTATTAACTCTTTTTAATTATACACTTTAATTAATTAACAAAACCTTAAGGGTGTAATGTGAACTTTTCAAAATATGAGGGTTTTAGAATTTAACATTTCAAAATTAAACTTTTAATCAACTTTTTAATTCCAAAACTTGAGGGCAAGTTTTGAACTTTTCAAAACATTAGGGATTAGAACTTAAATATTTCAAAATTAACTTTTAATCAAAAATTTAAATTCCAAAACTTGAGGGCAAGTTTTGAAACTTTTCAAAACTATCTAGGTCAAACTACAAATAATTAAATTTAAAAAAATTGGTAATTATCTAAACTTGACCTAATTCAATTTCTAGCAACATAATTCATCAAATAACTCAAATAATTAAAGGTTATTTTATAAGGTAATAAATATTTGATTAATTGGTAATTATCTTCTATTTTGGTAAGGATATTCACCAAAAATAAAAAACAAATCGGATTTTATTAATTAAAAAACGTTTATGGTAAGTATCCCAAGCCAAAACAGCAAGAAAATCGTCAAAAATCGTTGCCAGACCCTTGGACTCGCCGAGTCAGTCAAGCAGAAGGTGCAAAAAATGATTTTTTAGCCAATAAACTATCAAATAAGCATCAATTCATCAACAAACAGTCCTAGGCTCTAATACCACTGATGGTTTTTGAGCAATACATCAATCCTATGGTGTACATGCAAACCCTAATAGCTTTTGATCTAGTTTGTCTAATGATCATGCAATTGATAATCCAAAGCCATAAACCCAAGATATAATAAACTATAACTGAAATTACGGTTTAGATCTTACCTTTGATTGTTATATAGCAATAACAATCAATCATTGGCTTCAGAGAGCTTAGTGCCTCAAGTGTTGCACCTCTAATGGAGTCACACACACCACTAAGCAACAAGATGAATAAGAGAAGAGTAAGGAGGCTCCAAAACGTCCAGGAAACCCTAAGGATTCAGTCACCACGTTTTTAGGGCTTAGGGGTTCCTTAAATAGGTAGTCAATTAGGGTTATCTAACAAGGAAACCCTAAGGATTCATTCACCACGTTTTGGAAGCCCTAAGCAGCCCATGGACCCCTTCTGGAACATGCCTTCGACAAAAATCATATGGGTTTCCATAGATTTCGTCCAACCTATATTCCAAGGTGATCCATAGCCCAATTGCAATTATCTTATAATTACAATTCCGGTCCCCTAAGTTTAATTAAACTCTTTTAGCCACAAAATTAATTCTTGACTAATATTAATTAAACATTATGATTTCTCCTTTAATATATTATACTTATAATATATTAATAAATCATAATGAAACCTTTCTCTCCTTAATTCATCCTACATATTGCTATGGTGAAGGCAGCCCAAAAGGACCATGCTCATAATCGAGTCAAGTACATACCAAAATAGTTATGGACTTAGACACTAATCCAACAGATTTCACTAAAGATTAGAAGGTTGACTATGGCGTGTGGATATTTGATAAGTTTTTTTTGGAAAAAATCGTTAAAATTACCAAATCGAAAAAAAAAAATAAAAATAAAAGGAAAATTTCATTAAAAAGGAAAATCTTCAAAAATGGTCCTTGTAGTTTCCAAAAAATCGAGTTCAATCCTTAATTTTTTTTGTCTTCAAGGATCATCCTTGTGGTTAGAAAACATTTAATGGATGGTCTCTCACACATATAAAGTTATTTAAAAAAATTAAGAAAATAGGATGGACCCCATCCCACCCTACTCATCATCATCATCTCTCTCTCTCTCTATCGTTCTCTCTCTCTTTCTCTATATATCTATCTATCTATCTATCTCTCTCTCTCTCTCTCTCTCTCTCTCTCTCTCTCTCTCTCTCTCTCTCTCTCTCTCTCTCTTTTTCCAATAAACCAATAACATATCATCCCCCACTCACCTCACTAACCTTCTTGAATCTACTATTTCTCTTTCTATAAATTGGATATAAAAGAAAGTTCAAAAGGGGTTTTGCTAAAAGTCCTTTTATTCAGCCTCTTTAATCCTTTCTTTTCATATTCATTATTTTTTTTGTACATATCTGCTGAGCTTGAGTAGTCCAAATCAGGAACATTAATATGGGTTTTGCATCTTAGAAATTATTCATAACCATACATCGCAAGTTCTTGAACTACAATGTAACACTTTAACAGTTCATCCCGCAAATGTTAAAAGGTCAAGAAAAAGATTTATTCTTCGTGATGAGCACTTGTTGAATTTTAATAACCTTTTGATGTGGAAATTTGAGTGTTATGAGTTATCGTTTGTTTATTTTACCTGATTTATATATGAAAAACTTGAAATTGAGTTCTTGAAGTATTGGAATTAGAATGGGTAGAGTTATGAAGAACATAGAAGAACGTAAGTTGCGATGAGCCACTACCATCATTGAGGCGTCAATATAGATTCGATTCAAGTGAGGGATTTATTTTGGGGATTCGATTTTTGAGAGAATCCACTACCACCATTTTCTGCTTCCTCGAATTGGATTTTTTTTAGAGGAGCTACTACCCCTAAAAGTGTGGCGATCAAAAAGGGGAGGTGTTGGTTCTTTGAAAGCGTTAGGATCAAATAGACTCTCAGATCGCTTTCCTCCTCATCTATCACCACCACTAATATGAAGAGTAGAATTGGTTCCTCCAATAAAGAGAATGAAAAAATCTCAAGGCCTCCATCATCTCTGAAATCTTTTTTGAAAAATGCTAAAGCTCTCATCTCTAAAATGATTTTTGAAAAACATTCAAGCTCTCATCTCTCAAAAATGATTTATATAGGTATATGTGTGTTCATCTCGGTAAACCCATAATCTCTTCTCCCTCAAATATGAAATTGATGTGTGTGTTTGTGTGTCTTTATCCTTTTAAACTCTTTATGTGTGTGTGTTCATCCCTATAAATATAGTAGCGGTGGAGTCCTTGCCAACCAGGAATCCTTCTTGACGTTGTTTTCCATGATTTTAGTTACTTTAATTTTCTAGTGAAGTGAATTTTGGCAAGGATATACCCACTGATCTAGAGTGTGATTAGGAGTCAAATTGAAATTCTCTAAATATTGGGTTTGCAACTATGTGAATATAGCTTCTTAGATAAAGTGTGTGCCATATGAGAGAGAGACAGTATCGGTCCTAATGGTGGGCGACTGCCCAGGACCCATGTCTCTGGGGGGGACCAAAATTCTTGGGTTAAATAGTGTATGTATATAAAAAAAATAATAAAAATCTATATACATGTTTTTAAATAGGGTCGAAGTTAGTTGAAGCCCAAATAAGTATATGCAATGGAACGAAAGTTGAGTGTCCCTGGGATACGAAAGAAGAAACTAGCAATAGGAATTAGGGCGCCATCTGGAAGGAACAGAATCACCTTATCGTGAATCTCGACATCAGAAAACGTTGTAAACTCTCCCTCCCCTTTTCGCATCAGCAAAATCATTATTCTCTTTTTCTTACAATAATTCTTTCTCTTATTTCTATCTTGCTCTTATAGTCAGTCATTCTCTGCTTCTCACTCATCTTTCTCAAATCTTTACAATCTTGATTTCTCTTTCTTTGTTGATAAGTGCTGATTTCTCCCATTTCTGTGTTGAACTTATGATTTTGCCTTCCCCTTATGTGTTGAATTGTTGATTTCTGAAGTTATTGGGAGATGTCAGATAAGGTTTGATCAATATCAAAGCTTTTGATTTTTTTTTGTCTCTGATTTTTGTATCGTTTTTCATTATCGGTTCGTTTGTGTATCAGATTTCTAAAGTTCTTTCAAGTTTCTGTCTAAAATAGTGAAATTCAATGCTACAAGTTTCAAATATTTCACTCAATCAATAAGTACTATGTTTGTAAATTTATTTGATAAGGTAATATTGATTCTTTATTTTTGAAAGATTTATGAATTTTATTATCAATTTTATTTTCCAAACCTCCTTTGATACGCATGGTTTTAAGACATACATATGGTGTATTATTTTTGTTAAAGTAGTTTGTAGTTACCTGCAATCATGCAATGTGTTTGATGTGGTTTTAAAAGTGTTGCAAATACTTTGCCTATAATAATATATTGTTCTTTGTTGAAATTTTGATTTTGTTAAAGCTTTTGATTTTTACCCGGAACACTTTTATTTCGTATTGCATTTATTAACCATTATTGTTATGTTGCAGAAAGACGTTTAATAAAACTACATTTATTGAAGAATTACATAAGGTTATCAATGTCACAAGAAATATAAAATCATTTAATAATAGTATTATGTATAAAAAAAAATGTAGTGCGACTAGAAAAGATAGAGTTTTTTTCTAAAATTAGATGTTTTTGTAAATTTCATGGTTAAATTTTTTGTTTATGATAATATTATTAGCGATTTCAATTAAAATAGTGCGTCTATTTTTTAATGGATATTAGAATTTTCGATTTGGATGCTTTTTTTTACTAATTTTTTCATGGCTTAAAATATGTTTGAATCGGCCCTCGAAAGAGATGATAAGTGGGGTAGGGTCCATCTTATTTTCTTATATTTTTTTAAAACTAAAATTTGATTAAATGAAATATAAAATAAATATAAATGACTTTTCTATACCATCTTTGATAATATATATATATATATATATATATATATATATATATATATATATATATATATATATATATATATTAGCCTTCATAAAATTAATAATTTTTCTTTCATAAACACACACACGCGCACACACACAAATATATATATATATATATATATATATATATATATATATATATATATATATATATATATATATATATATTGTTAGGTCTAATGTTGTGTTGCGTCTATTAGGCTCGTTAGCTAGTCCACGTTTATCTCCGGTATGGGCCTGTCCATCCGTGAATTTTGTAGGGTTTAGTATAAATAGATGCTTGCATGCATCATAGAAGATAATGATTAGAGATGATTAGAGAAGTATTGTTCAGCATATTCATCGTTCTTATTTTGTAACCCTAGAATCCTCTACAGTGGAAGTTCTTAGTCGATCTCTGTTGAGGATCGAGTAATCTAATCATTCGACACATTCTGATTCATACCTGTGTTTCATTTTTACTATCTTTACGTTCATTACTTACCTGTTACAAAGATCTAATCGATCAAAGAGTTATCTTATAACTCATCAATTGTTATCAGAGCAGGAGGCTGTGTAATTCATACACATCTTTTCTGTGAAAGAGTTTGCGATTAGGGTTATTCCGCATTAACTAATATTTATTGAGTCGTCATTCCATAATTGACGTAACTCTGCATTTATTTGTTTTGCCCTAATATTACATATTACAAGTCTGATCTTTCAAACAGGTTAAACAATCAAGCATGGACGAGTCACAATCTAATCCCATCAACATCTCAAACAACATTGGATCAACGACGAAGATTCCTATTCTTTACACCTAGGATTACGAAGTCTGGGCGCATCATTTTGAAGATTATGTCATCGGATCTGAAGACAATGGATACCTTATTTGGGAAGCAATCGTATCTGGACCATTTGCTCACTCAGGAACATCAAAAATCATTAAAACTCAGAAAGAGTATAATGATCTGTTAAAGGATGTAAAGGATGTTGCTCAAGATGAAACGGAAAAGTTTCAGTGCAACATTAAAGCATTGAGACTGATTCGATTCACTCTTCAATCAAATACATTCAGGCTGGTGAGTTCATGCAGCACCGCTAAAGAAATCTGGGATAGGCTGTGAGAGCTATATTCCACAGATGAAGATTTGGAGCATTCTATTCAAGCCTTGCTTTTGTCTGAGTTTGGTGAATTTAAACAGAATTCTGATGAAACTGTTACTCAGACGTTTGATCGCTTCAATCATCTTCTTAGCAAGATGATCAAACACGATATAGAAAGGAAGCTGATTGAACAAAAAGTAACCTTTTTGAATGGCCTTAGATCCGAGTGGAGAGCGGTTGTGTCCACTGTTAAAGCTCATGAGCAATTTAAATCTTATTCATAGGCAAGGCTGGTGGGGATTCTGAAATCCCAAGAAAAGATTGTCTTGCAAGAGAAAAATATGGTCTCAAGTTTAGGGTCCTTGGCACTCCTGTCTAAAAGCAAAAGTGTGGTAGAAGATGAAGATCTCAACTTAGAAGACTATGATCTTACTTCTGAAGACTATGCAATGATGGTGTCGAATCCAAAGAGGTTCATTAAGAAAAGGTTCCCTACCAATAAGAACCGAAATTGGCAGGGAAGCTACAGTTCTGAAAAGGTTAAGGAGGAACCGAAGACAGAAGAACCAAAGAAAGAGGTGAAAGTTGAGGGAGATTCTGGTGTGAACTGCTATTACTATGGAGGAAAGAACCATTATGCCAAAGACTGTGTCCTGAAGAAAATGGTAGAGAAGGATGAGGGGAAAGATGAAGAAGTTGTGTTGATAAAAAGGTTGGAAGAGATCAAGAGAAAGAAAGCTCCTACTAACCCTTTGATGAATGCTTTAATTGTGCAGGGTTCGGCAGTGAATGATGAGTTCGGTGGCGTGCAGGTCTGGTCAACCGACTCTGAGGATGATGAAGTCAGGAATCCATCTCATGGAAAGGCGTATGTTGCAAGAGGTGATGAAAGCAGTAGGAAGTGTTTGATGGTGACAGATGTATCTCAAATGAGGGGATACAATAGAGACAGTGGGAAAGAGGACACCAAGGAGCGAGAGGACTTATGCTTCACAGCAAAACCTCTCAGTGTGCAGATCAATGAGCTTGATGAATTGATCAAGAAAGTACAATCCGTTTTTGTTTCATTTAAAGTCCCACAAAATTCATATGAAAAAGAATTAAAAAGCTTAAATTTAAGAATCTCAAATCTAGATAGCAGTTTAACTCAAACACAGGTCACCAATTCTAACCTAACTGACCAAATAAGCAGGGTGTCATCCAAGAGTGAGGAACGGAGGATGTGGATAGAGTTGAAGGAGTCGGAGCTGATTAAATCTAAGGACGAAAACATTTATTTACAAAGAGACAATTTAAAACTTCTGAAACAGAGAAATGTTTTTTGTTTAATTGCTAAACGTCTTTATGCTAACATCACTCAACTTCATCTGAACTGTGAAATAGGGCAGAAAATTCATCACATGATTTTGCCCTTCCTTGAGTTTAAGGAGGATGAAATCGATGCTGAAGGATATAATTGCGAAAGTGTAGTTTCGTCTGATGATGTGAATCCGACTTATATGTATGGTCTGGACAAAATTGAATCTTTTATAAAGTCCAAGGACCATAAGGACATGCTGAAAAACCTTTTGGATGAAAACGATAAACTGAAACTAAGGACCGAAACCATACAAAAATTTGACTCATTGAATGCCAATTTGAGCTCAGAAAATAAAATTGATGTTGAAAACGCGTATGAGCTTAATGAGGATGATGATATGAGCGTAATTTCTGTAGAGGATGAAGTTGAATGTTCTGAGTTTGTCAAGAGCGAACCCAAAAACCACAAAAATCTTATTTCTGAAAATTCTGTGGAGTTTGCTCGTTTGTCCCAAAATAAGTCCCCGATTCTTGAAGAAAAGGCCGTTGTGTACCAAAAGGTGAGAACAACACCAAATCAGGTGTATAAGGTCATAGGAGTAACCGAACATCAGACAGCCGAACTCACCACCATAGTAAACGAAGATAATGCAGATGGCTGTGATGAGTTTTTCTGGTCTGCTCCTGTAGATAATGCTGACGAAACCGTTGGTCTGTCAGAGCGAACGTCCTGGAAAACCAAAGGCAGATATGTGCCAGAGCCACTAAACAAGCCTGACAACTTCGATGTGCCAAGTACTAGTGGTACAAAAGAAGTTCCTGTAGAAGAAGTCACTCCTACAAGCGAAACATCATCTGTTAAAAGTGAACCGGCTGACAGGAAGCAAAAGCAAAAAGCCAACATCCACCGACAGCCAAAGCAAGTGAAGGATCAAAAGCAGCAAAGGAATCAGAGATACAAAAAGAATCTCTCAGAGCGAAAACAGTTTTGGCAATCTCAAAATGCCCATTTCTCTTATCATGACAAAAATTCAAAGTCAGAGAAAAGTACTGTCAGGCAACATGAAAGGAATAACAACCGAAGGGAAAGGTTCGGTTCAGAGAACACCAGCTACCGAAAACACAGGTTCGGTTCCAAGAGCAAAAGCTATCAAGGGTCAAGGTTCGGTCCCACTAATGACCAAAACCTAAAGGGTCACTTAGAACCTCAAGTCAAGAAAACATCTCAGTCTAAATTCTCTCATTCTAATTCTTCTCAACCCCATTCTAAATCCAATTCTGTTCAAACTCAAAATCCAAAATCTTCAACAGATTTGAAAGGAAAATTTAAGATTTCCTCAGTTAAGAATGATCAAAAGCAATCCAAGGCCCAAATGCCTGAACCTGAATCCAAACCGACTGTAACAAATCCTAACAAAATTAAAGTTTTCACTATTAAGAAGAAAGATGAAACAACTTTAATAAAAAGAACATACCTTGTTGACATTTCTCTTACTATTCCTATTCCTGTGAAAGGCTCATGTGGACCCAAGAAACTTTGGGTTCCTAAATCTGCTTGATTTTTGCAGGTTATCAGTGACGAGTAGTTCGACGAAGAATGGTATATTGATAGTGGCTGCTCACCTCACATGACAGGAAGGAAGGAAGAGCTGAGGGAATTTCGATCTCTTCCAAACGGCGGGAATGTCAAGTTCAGGAACAACTCATATGGCACGATAAAAGGTTATGGGATGATAACAAATGGAGACTTCATGATTAGAAAGGTTGCATACGTTGAAGGACTATAGCATAACCTCATTAGTGTATCTCAGCTTGTTGGAGGTACCGGTCTTAAAGTTTCATTTGACGATGAGGGTTCAGAAATAATTGAGAAGAAAACAAAAAGAGTGATTCTCAAATCAGAGCCCAAAGGCGAAATGTTTCCTCTCAATCTCAAACCTATCAATGGAAATCCAGCTATTTGTCTATTATCCAAAGCACATTCTGACGAAAGCCGGCTATGGCACCGAAGGCTCTCCCATCTCAATTTCAAGGATATCAACAAACTTGTCACAGGAGATCATGTTCGGGGTCTTCCATTGCTCAAGTTTGATCGAGAACATTTGTGTGTTGCGTGTGAAATGGGGAAGCAGAGTCGTCAAAGTCACCCATCCATTATAAACACTAAAGTCGTTGAACCACTTGAGTTAATTCACATTGACTTGTGTGGTCCATCATCTATCGAAAGCATTGGCGGTAGCAAGTATATTCTTGTTATTGTCGATGACTTTTCACGTTTTACATGGGTGTTCTTTCTGAATCACAAATCTGAGGCAACTCTCAAGTTAAAGATGTTTATTAAGCAGGTTGAAGTGCAACTGAGGAAAGTCGTTCGTAACATCAGAAGCGACAATGGGCTGGAGTTCAAAAATAAAGAATTTGAAGGCTTTTTGGCAGAAAAAGGAACCAGTCACAACTTCTCAGCCCCCTACACCCCTCAACAAAACGAGATTGTCGAAAGACGAAACCAATCTTTGTGTGAGGCGGCTCGAACCATGCTAAGTTTCGCTTCTCTACCTTTATATTTCTGGGCTGATGCTATTGCTGCAGCATGTTTTACGCAGAACATGTCCTATATCAATAAGCGTTTCACTCTTACTCCTTATGAGATCATCAACAACATGAAGTCGAACATTAAATTCTTCCATGTATTCGGCTCACGATGCTTTATCTTCAACTCTAAAGAACATCGTAACAAGTTCGACGTTAAAGCCGATGAAGGGATTTTTCTGGGATGCTCTCTTACTTCAAAATCATACAGGGTTTTAAACAAGCGTTCGAGGAAGATTGAAGAAACGTATTATGTGACTTTCGATGACAGCTACGTCAAGAAGCTGAAGGCCACTGAGGAAACAGTTGGAGAAATTTTCTCTCAAACAGGCCAAGTCACGGCCTCAATTGCAAATTTATTTGAGCAGTTTGTGGAGTTATTTGATGAACCAGAGAAGGCTACTCTCTTAGAAGCCAATGTAGCAGACAACAAAGTTGACAATCTGAAGCAAATCGTCGAAGACGCTGCTAAACCAATGGATGAAGGAGTATCAGTTCCAAATGAACCTCCTCAGCACGGTGCTTCAGTTGAGGGGGAGAATCCTTCTTCTTCAAAACGGCCGAGTTCACAAGTTGAGGGGGAGAACTCTTCTCCAGCTGCACCCGAAAGTCCTGTAGCACCGGATTGTCAAGATACACCTAAAAGCTCATCAGTCGAGGGGGAGAATGTCGATATGTTTTATGACGATGATAGTCAATCTGAATTAGAAGAAATGGTAAATGCTGAATTGGATCCATCATATGATCCAAATTACCCTCCTCTTGTCAAGTGGACCAGAGATCATCCCGTTTCACAGGTAGTGGGTAATGTCTCTGAAAAGGTCCTGACCTGATCTCAACTGAAGGCAAAGCAAGCATCTCTTTTCTCAAAAGTAGAGTTCTGCATGTTTAACTCTTTCGTCTCAAAAGTTGAACCGAAGACAGTAAATACTGCTCTTGATCACTCTGATTGGGTTCAAGCTATGCAAGACAAACTTAATGAGTTCGAAAGAAATAAGGTTTGGCGCCTCATTCCAACTCCTAAAGATGCCTCGGTTGTTGGTCTCAAATGGGTGTTCAGAAATAAAATGGACAAGGAAGGCAATGTGATAAGAAACAAAGCTCGTCTAGTGGTGAAAGGATACTGCCATGAGGAAGGAATCGATTATGAGGAAACTTTTTCCCTTATAGCTAGGCTGGAATCTGTTATAATATTTCTTGCCTATGTTGCACACAAGAACTTTGAGGTATACCAAATAGACGTAAAGTAGGCATTTCTAAATGGAGAACTTGAAGAAACGGTGTACGTGGAGCAACCTCCGGGATTCGTCAATGAAAAGTACCCCAATCACTGCTATATTTTGGACAAAGCGGTTTATGGGCTGAAACAAGCACCTAGGGCCTGGTATGAAATGCTAACCAAGTTTTTAAAGATGTCCAAATTCAAACAAGGTTCGGTTGACCCAACTTTCTTTCGTAAGAAGGAAGGTAACCACCTTATGATTGTTCAAATCTATGTCGATGATATCATCTTTGGCTCAACGAATCCTAGCTTAACAGCTAAATTCAGAAAGCTGATGGAGACTAAATTTGAAATGAGCTCAATGGGTCCGATTAACTTTTTCCTTGGTTTAAATATTAGACAGGGACCCGAAGGCATCTTTATTAACCAGGAAGCCTACACCAAGACTCTCCTTGCTAAATTCGGCATGATGGGAGACTCAAAGGTTAAAGTTCCAATGGCGTTCGGCACCAAGCTCACTCCATCCTTGGATAAGCCAGCAGTCGATATTACGCTATATCGCCAGATGATCGGTTCTTTAATGTACCTTACTGCTAGCAGGCCTGATATAATGTTTTATGTTTGTTACTGTGCTAGATTTCAGGCGAATCCTCGTGAACCTCATATGCTTGTAGTGAAGAACATACTCCAGTATCTAAAACGAACTACCTCTCTCGGGTTATGGTATCCATCAAACTCAGGTTTCTTCGTTCAAGCCTACTCAGATGCAGACCTTGGAGGTTGTGGACTAGACAGGAAAAGCACCACTGGAGGCTGCCAATTCCTTGACGGGAAGTTGGTTAGCTGGCAGTCAAAGAAACAGACTTGTGTATCTCTTTCTATAGCTGAAGCAGAATACATCGCAGCTGCCTCCTATACATCTCAAGTGATTTAGATCCAAAGCCAGCTCCGGGACTATGGACTCAATATGAAAAAGATCCCACTATATTGCAACTCCGAGAGTGCAATTAGGATCTGTCATAACCCAGTGCAACACTCCAAGACTAAGCACATAGCACTGAGGTATCACTTTATTAAGGATCATGTGGAAGATGGGAACGTCGAAATTCATTTTGTTCGAACCACTGATCAACTGGCTGACATCTTCACCAAAGCTCTTCCTGAAGCTTCTTTCAACAAAATTGTACAAGGGCTAGGTATGATGGAATCGGAGTCAGTACCAAAAATTACCTCTCAAGATTAAAAGTAAGAAGCGAAATAGACCGAACGTTCGGGTTCGGGTCTCATGTATGTCGAAATGAACCGAACGCTCGGGTTCGGGTCTTGTTCTGGTGTACCGAAATGAACCGAACGCTCGGGTTCGGTTGTATCATCTGATCTTCGCTTATCACTCAAAGGTAGTTTCTTTGGTTGTAAATCTTTTGTATTATTTTTCCAAATTCATTTATCTTATTGTCAAAGTTCTTTTCTTTTTCAAACTTATTTTTTTTTGGCAACCAAAATAGACCGAACGTTCGGGTTCGGTTCCAAAATTTATCTCACCCGAAATAGACCGAACGCTCGGGTTCGGTTCCAAGATTTTCTCAACCGAAATAAACCGAACGCTCGGGTTCGGTTCCAACATTTTTTTTTGTATTCATTTTTTTAAGTCTTATTTATTTTTTTTATCAAAAATTCCAAAAATATTTTTTTTTTTTTTTAAATTCAAAAACTCCAAAAATATATTTTTTATTATTATTTATTTTTCTCTTTCTTTATGTTATTTTAATTTTGGCTCTTATCTTTTTGTATGTCTCTTTATGGGTAAATCATTTCACTAGCTAAGTGTCCCTAGAAGCATGCTGCTGTATGTGTCAAAAGCCTCACCTGATTCTGAATAAAAGCCTTACTGACTTGGTACAAACAAACCTTGTCTTCCCAATTAGGCTCTCATATTTATTCTAATCATGAGCTACCTAACTCTCTTCTCACATGAGATAAGAGTTTTCTGCTTAGTCCTTATTTTTCAAAGCAGAGGTACTTTGGTCTCTTTACACCATCTACATTACTTTTTCTCCATGTCATTCGTTTCACAAACGTAACCCTTGAGACTCTCAGACATTACCACTGAGGTTTATGGTTGCACAATTTATGTGTTCATGATCTTAGCTTCGTGTCACTACGTGCTAAGTGAAACCCACAATTCAATACCTACTATGCATTGACGGTGAACAATTAACTTGCTCTAGCTTTCACTAATCAATTGACGGACTTATCCATGGGGGTACAACATGAAATCTCTATTTTTCTTTTGAGTGATTCCTATGAAATTGTTAAATCCAATAACATTTCTTCCCTTGGGATCCAGTTTTAATTTTTTTTTTGAGATTTCGCATACATTAGTTTACCTTGCCACTTAAATTATCTCCAACCTACTTGTTCAACAGACTACATTGGTCTCACAAGTACTTCGTTCGATTTCTATCTTATATCAAGATCAGGAATTATGAATCGAAGCGAAAGCCACCCTCATAAGCCTAATTAAAAGAAGCCTTTCAACACTTCTTAATAAGTGTCTGATCGTTATTCAACGGGAAACCACACAAACACTTTAAGGTCTCTCTTGACTTTGAAAGAAGAGATTTGTGCCCGGGATCAATTGTTTTGTGTCTTTATTGACATCACCTAATCCCTCAAAAGTGTTGCTTTATTTCTTTTTCTTTTACACACTCAGCACGAAAATCTTTTTGATTTTCCAAAATTCTGGTTTCATTAATTTCAAGACATTTTAATTGGATTGGTTGTTATAAAAAGGTTGTGGTTGATATTGATCCACGTGGGCGATTTTATTTTAAAGATGTCGTTAAACTCTAAAGGGATAAGATGACAAAATGATGACTCAGGCGGGAGTCCAATCGATTTGATTTCAAACGGTGCAAGAAGGCAAAGCGTGCGAATTGGAACCATTTCATCTCCAAACGGCGCCTGATGGGAAGGCGTGTAATTAGGGACTGACACTCTCTCTCCTGCGTAATCATCGGCAACACCAACTATCACGCGTCAATCGCCTCCGAAAAACTCTTCGTTTTTCAATCGAAGATTTGGGAAAGATTCTTCTCTCTCCTTTACCCACAGTATAAAAGGCAATGTAAACCATCGTTTACCTCTTTACTGCACCTATATTTCCAGAGAGCAAGAAAATCCTCCAATCTCTACTGTTCATCATCTCTCCCATCTTCATCACAACAATGACGGATTCTTCATCAGTTCACGCAACTTCTCACATCTTGCCTATTCGTCCCCAGCAGAGTTTGATCATTGATCTTACTCCTCAGGCATATGACGCTTTCATGTTTCCTATCATCGAATGCATGAAATACTCGCCAATTGCTCCTGCTCTTACCAGGGCTGAAGCTGTTCTCATTGAGTTCCTGTCACAAATTTTTGCCACAGCTCACTACGACAAGGTCGTCGACAGGATTTTCTTTGATGTCTTCGAGCACAAGGCGTCGATTTCCAAGCAGAGGTTCTGTACGCTGTTAGGGTTTGAACCTGATTCGTCGAGGGTTAATCCTGAAACCATTCCGATGGGTCATCTGTTCAACATGTTCTACAACATGGGGTACACTGAGGTGCTCACAACGGTCACGAAATTAGAGAAATCGTGCCTGCCCCCTCAGTGGAATGGGATGTTTACTATGCTTTTCAAGGGCTTGTCTGAAAGAAGTGCTGGATCCGACGAGGCAAGTCGTCTGTTCCTATCAATCATGTACGGGGTCTACAATGGTATCAACATGGACTACGGGTCGGTCCTATGGCAACAACTCATTCAGAGTCTTTCTTCCACTTCTCGACATTCAGAGATTTCATATGCCCGGTTCTGGACACTTGTCACTAAATGGGTGATGGATAAGTACCACGTCCCCATTGTCGTTGGTGCTCCAATGTCTTCGATTGGTACTTTCCATACCACGAAGATCATAATCTCTGACGCATCAAAATTTCCATTCAATGATTCTATCCCTGAAACAATGTATGGTGATGTTCCTGCCGAAAGTCGGATTATTAAAACGTACAAGGAGTTCCGACGATCTGGTCCGAGAGACCTTACTCCAGAGATGCTCAAATCGATTCATGATGCTGACAAGCCTGCCCCCAGAGGAAAGAAGGCTGATAAGGGCAAGCAGGTTGCAAAGGGAGCAAAAGGCCCATCTCCCAAGAAGAGGAAACCCACCAAAGCCGCCCAATCCCCTCCTATGAAGAAGCGAAAAACCCAACCAAGGCTAAAGCTAATCATCGCTTCGTCCTCAAGCGAATCTGAGGAACAGGGTTCTGATTCTGATGGATCTCAACGTGGTAACACTCCACCACGATCGCCTACACCAGAGATTCATATTTCCACTTCTCCTATTTCCTCTCCACCAATTACAATTCCTTTTTCCATTCCCCCCATAACCTCCACCACTCAAATACCATCCACCTCCATCCCAGTACCACCACCTATATTTACCGAAGCAACAACCACCACCACTGCAGACGTAAGAACCAATGTATCTGATACGGGGGTTCATACTGACGCATCCAAATCCACCTCAATACCCGAACCCACACCAACAACCGAACACACCACCCAACCCGAACCTACTATTACTACTACCGAGCCTCCAGCTTCACCACCACCATCTTCTCCTGCTAATGCATCAGAGGGTGAAGAACCACTCCTTGGCGGGGAGGACATGACCTTTGATTCGGTCTATTACAGTATGTTTCAAGTTCAAAGTGACGATGATGACGATGCTCCTGTCACTAAGAGGCATCTCAAGGAGCTGCATGATAAAATCGATTCGCTCATCGCCTCATCTTCCACATCACAGTCCTCAATATCTGAAGCTGCTATTTAGAAAATTGTTGATTCTTTTTCCAAAGCTCATCAAGTTTCTCTTGATTCCGCCACTGCAGCCATTGACGCCTCAACCAAAGCTTGTGCGGCAGCGACCGAAAAAGTCGATAAACTATTCACTGATGCTTCTTCCTTGTTGAAATCTTTATAGGAAAACGCTGAAGCCACCACGACAAAGCTGGAACCCATTGTCAACCAGCTGGCTAACTCAGTCGCATCAGAGCTGAAGTCGTTCGCTTCACTTCGTCAAACAATTTCTGACGACAACTCAGCTTTCAGAACAACCATTGAGGAGCGTCTCTCCAAGCTTTAAGAAGACTTAACTGTTGAGAACTCTCTCATGGATGCTCTCGCAAGGAAGACTACCACTCTGAAGGTTAAGAGTACTCAACTCTCCAACTCTCAATAGGAGATTGATTCTCTTCGATCTGAAAGAGAGGTGGTTAAATCGTGTGTTTCGGATGTCCACTCAGCTATCTCAAACATCCTTGAAGCACATGACCCGATCCTCAATTATTATGTGAGGCGTGACCTTGCAGAGAAGCTTGCTCCCGCCCTCTCTCTACTGAGCAAAATTGAAGGGCTCCTTGATTTCGTGTCCATTCTAAAACAAGGGGGAGAAAAATTGAATACGTCTCAACCGCCTCCTACTTCAACAGCAACACACACAACCGAACCTCCTCCAGGTGGCCAAGCGTCCGGTTCTGGTGTAAACAACAAGGGCAAGAAGATTGCTGAGGAGAGCGATGAAGATGATAAGGAGACAATTGCCGACCTTCTAAAACGACAAGGTCGAGATAAAGAGGCTGACATCAGTGCTCGTGTGGCTAGAGAGGCTGAAGAAGCCGAAAGAAGACAGAAAGAAGCCCACGACCTTCTCGAGAGCAGGAAAACTCTTTTTCCTCCTTGGACTCTTGAGAAGCTGATTAAAGAAGCCATCGAAACACCAAGTATCTTGTGGCTAGAACCTGTGATCTCTTTAGATCGTTCTAACACTGTCGACTCTCAGTTTGATATGCCACTGACCCGAAAGGCGTTTGTTTTTCATGCCTTTGACAACATTGCTGAGTTTCCCCATCCTCATCCACAGGTTGATCAGGACTTAGTCGAATTTTATCTGAGGGCAGCTCAACCACAATACCAAACTTGGAGCGCTCAGAAAATCGTCAATGTTCGGGTCCTAAAGCCGTTCAGGGAAGGCAACTTCACCAACGTTCGGTTCAAGGTACTACGGGGATCTTCCAAGACCGAACATGCCATCTCACTTGCAGATCTGCCCAACCTTAATCCCCATGACTGGATTATCTTTCACAACATCCTTCTTACAAATGAAGCAGAATATGGTCCGATCATCGACCACTTTAAGAGGATGCTTGTATGTTATGTCATGGAAGTTGCTCTGATGGATCAGGAGATAGCGAGCGTATTCAAGAAGAAGCCCACCATATCTCCTGTTGGCTCTGCCAGTGATCTCAACATGATGTAGATGGGGAAGATTGACCCAAAGAGAAACTTCGTCATGTTTACCAGGAACGAAGGACAGAAATATCTTTTTACCTTGGCAGACAAACATCTCTACACTACTGCCTGTTTGGAACATGTTTTAGGGATCATCCATCGATGCAAGCAGAACACAGCGGATGATATAAAGTACTTTGATGATATGATTCAATGGTACATTCGCTTCAGACAGACTATCCTTGCACTTATCACACGTCTGTTCGATACAATAAAGAAGGCTCCCGCTGCTGGTCCAAGCAAGAAGAAACGATAGTCTCGCTCCAAATTGACGCAAAGGGGGAGATTGTTAGGTCTAATGTTGTGTTGCGTCTATTGGGCTCGTTAGCTAGTCCATGTTTATCTCCGGTATGGGTCTGTCCATCCGTGAGTTTTGTAGGGTTTAGTATAAATAGATGCTTGCATGCATCATAGAAGATGATGATTAGAGACGATTAGAGAAGTATTGTTCAACATATTCATCGTTCTTATTTTGTAACCCTAGAATCCTCTACAGTGGAAGTTCTTAGTCGAGCTCTACTGAGGATCGAGTAATCTAATCATTCGACACATTCTGATTCATACCTGTGTTTCGTTTTTACTATCTTTACGTTCATTACTTACCTGTTACAAAGATCTAATCGATCAAAGAGTTATCTTATAACTCATCATATATATATATATATATATATATATATATATATATATATATATATATATATATTATAAAGCATATTAGTCATATCTTGAATTTTAAAAGGTATAAATTATAAAGCTTTTTGTACAAATCAATTATGCATATATAATTCATTAATACTTGTCAAAAGTTTGAAGATTTGAATTAAGAAAAGTGATTAAGAAATTCAATTTGGAGCAAAATGAAAATTTTAAAATATTAAATGCATATATATAAATTAGTTTATATTTCTTAAACTAAAACCAATATTAATTAATTTACATCAATAATATAAATTACAATAAAAACATAAGGTATAAACATAAATAGTTTATCTTAAAATGGTAATTATTTATTACATAATAACTAATAATAAAATTTAATAATTATTTTATATAAAAAACTATTACTGAAAAAAAAAAAAAAAAAAAACTATTGATCACCGCCGCTTTACGCGGGCAGACATCTATTGTGTGTGTGTGTGTCTATATATATATATATATATATATATATATATATATATATATATATATATATATATATATATATATATATATATAGGTTATATTGTTCTAAGTATCTATTGTATGCATCTAGGATTGATTCTGAACGTAATTAATGCATATTAGATGTTAAAGATATAATGAATATTAATTAGAACTTCAGCATTTAATATAGATTAATTACTTTTTTAAAATAATTAAAATGATTGGCTCATAATCAATCCTACAAGCACACAATAGATACTAAAAACATTTGAACATATATATATATATATATATATATATATATATATATATATATATATATATATATATATATATATATATATATATATATATATATATATATATATATATATATATATATACCCAAAGGTTCTTCAAAAGAAAAATAAAGGAGTCAAAAAATTCTTGTACGAGAAATAAACTTAAACGTGTATGATTGTGAAAAATATGCACAAAGATAATCACGGTAGCATCAGAAAAGAGTACTATCTTCCACATTACAACTTTTTGAAGCAAAATGTTCAAAAGGTACGGTTCATAAAATACATGAAAACGATATAAAATAAATTCTTGGAATAAAGTCCACTTATTCCATAATAATGGGTATTTCATACTAATCAATGTATAATTTCTTTTTAAGGGAATAATCCGAAACATATTTTTATCTTGAAATCGCTGCGACTAAAAGCATAAAAATCAAACCTTTACAACACAAAATGCCATTTGAATGGACTCCCGAGATTATACCCGCACTAATATATATATATATATATATATATATATATATATATATATATATATATATATATATATATATATATATATATATATATATATATATATATATATATATATAGAGAGAGAGAGAGAGAGAGGGTTCAATTGAGAAGAAAAAAAAGGTTGAGAATGGAGGGATCATTCTCAGCCACTCATTTATTTTTGTCGCAAAAGCCTCCGTCGTACTAGCAGAAATGGGAAAGGAATAGACATGTGTTTTCCAACAAAACATGTTTCCTTAAACTATGCTAATCATTACCTTAATATATATACAAAAACATAGTTTTTTCGTTTTTTTTTTAATTTTTAAGAAGCTATTTTTATCGAAAAATGATTTTTAAATATACCAAAATTCATGATTTTTTATTCTCTACAAATAGACAAACATATTGAGATAGTTTTAAGATAAAATAAAAAATTTGTTTTTTTTATATTTTCAGTTATCGTTATTAATAAGTGAATAAAAGTGAATCAGGTTTTTACTACAGTACATTCGTTATTCAGTTACGAATAAAAACTATGATTAATTTTTTTTTTTTACAATTTAAGTATCATTCATATATGAATATAGCATATAATAAACATAATATATTTATATTTAAATATTAGACGATGCATTCACTTATGAATATTACATAGTATATTCATTTGTGAATATTAGATGGTATATTAATTTATTAATATTAGATAATATTTTCATATCTGAATATTACAGAGTATTACATGGTATATCACATGTGAATATTACATAGTATATTCATTTGTGAATATTAGATGATATTTTCACTTATGAATATTACACAGTATATTCACATATGAATATTATAATATATTTTCACAAATATATATAATTTTTATATGTTATTCACATATGAATAACATACAGAGTTTCCTGTCAAATGATCCAACCAAACACACCATACATTTCTATCCAAACAAGATTAAATAATAGCAAACAAACATCCATGAAATCATTGTCATCTATTTTCTTCCCTGTCAAATGAAACAAACCAAACTCCCTTCGTTATCGTTGATTTCCAGTCAAACCCCTTTCTCCATCTGTTCATGATGAACACACCAAACCTGATCAAATCCTTTTCCCCCATCTACTCACCCGTTGAACATCGATCACCCAAACACCCACCTAACTGATTTACAATCAAAATAAAAGAAACGAGAAGAGGACCGTACCAATTGAAGCAGCAACTGCCCCCATCGAGATCCTTCAGCACTTCCCGTCGATTACCAAAGCCAAAAGCCACCATCTTCTAGACTATTTTCGTCGATTGGAACCTCGGTTTCCCTTTATGCCTTGGCTCGTTGACCCACTAACACCGATGCCATCTTCCCTCGCCTCCCTCTCTCTTCATTTCTCACCGGTAGGAAGCAAATGAGAGGCAGCGGACGTCCGACCCAATCTCCTAGCAAAACCAAACCCTCGCTTCTGGTTTCTTTCCGATCGCAATCTGCTAGCAAAACCAAACACCTCCTCCTTTGGTCTAGTCAAAACCACGGAGACCATCTCGGTTTGCGAGTCGGGCGATGAACCTCCGTGCTTCTCCCCCTTAATCAGACGAAGACGAGCATCAGAGAATCTTCACCTTGGTCTCCTTTGCTGCCGACGACGGGAGGTGAACGAAGGGTTGCTGCAAAGCCCGCTATGTTCGTTCATCGATTCGCTTCTCGTTTTCCTCTCGCCATCATCTGCTTCGTCTCCCCTTTACGGCTTTACCCGATCAAAAAAATGGATTGATGATGGTTTAATCGAAGAATTCTGGATGATTGTTGAAAGTTGGAGAAGAAATTTGGATGATGAACGATAAATGAGTTTGAACTACAGATACGTATTTGATATTAAAGGTTGTTCTCATATTTACAAGTTTTCCACCGTGTCTTTTTATGCTTGAATAAAATGAGTGGCTGAGAATGATTCCCTCATTCTCAACCTTTTTTATTTTCTCAATTGAACCCACCTCTCTCTCTCTCTCTCTCTATATATATATATATATATATATATATATATATATATATATATATATATATATATATACACACACACACACACACATATATATATATATATATATATATATATATATATATATATGGTTAGGTTATTTTTTTTCGCTATCTATTGTGTGCATGTATGATTAATTCTGGACGAATCATTTTAGTTATTTTAAGAAAGTAATTAATGCATATTACATGTTGAAGATATAATGCATATTAATTACATCTTCAGCATTTAATATGCATTAATTACTTTCTTAAAATAACTAAAATGATTGGTCCATAATTAATCATACATACACACAATAGATAGTGAAAACATTTGAACCTAAGTCTCTCTCTCTCTCTCTCTCTCTATATATATATATATATATATATATATATATATATATATATATATATATATATATATATATATATATATATATATATATATATATATATATGTAAAGGTTAAAATGAGAACCAAAAAAGATTAAGAACCTAAGAACCAACTAATTAAGGAAAATTCTTGTCAAAACATGGAATGGCAAGGTTGTAAATAATTTGAAGTCTAAGCCCATTTTCACAAACATTATTATTACATCTGAAACTTAAAATATCAAATCAAACCATTATATCTACAAAACTTTATTTCTCTCTCTCACCAAAGATTTCTTCCTTTCCATCACACCTCTGGTGGCTTTCCCACGCCACCACCACCTCCGGTGTCACCACCAACCACCGCGATCTACCTCCGGCGGAAACAACCTCAACCACCGCAAGCGTACCACTCTTACGACATTACTCTGGTGACACATCTTCATCCGCCTTCTTTTTTTTCTCAATCTCCTTGAAACACCACCAAAATTGTTCAGATCTGGTGCACCACCACCTCCACCTACCATTGATATGTGTCTTCGACCTCCAAAAGTTTTCGTTTTCATCAGATTTGTGTTGATTCTTTATAGATCTATGATCTCTAGGTGTAGATCTATGATCTTCGACGACATATCTCTGATTTGCGCTTAGAAATCTATGATTTACACCTCCATATATGTTATGTGTCGCCTCCTTCCCCTCTATTACTCGTTTTCATCTCTGTCTCTCTTATTTTTGGTCAAAACACTACCAAATCGACATCTGATATGATGTTTTTGTCCATTTTCAGGTTAGATCTGGTGTGTGTGTGTGTGTATGGTGTTTACATTGATTGTGTTTACAAAAGGGAGTTTTGATAAAAAGATGCACACAAGGTGTTTGATGAAATGCCTCAATGAAATTTGGTAAGTTATTAAGTTGTGAATTAAGTTGTAAATGCATATTTTTTGTATATTAAACTATGAAGTTTGTTATTTAGCTGTGATATTTGTGTTTAAAATTACGAATTGAATGCATTAAGCTGTGAATTTGCTGTTTAAACTGTAAATTGACTATATTAAGCTGTGAGTTTTGTATATTTAACTATGAATTAAGTGTATTAAACTGTAAATTGATTGTATTAAATTTTTTAGTTGAAAATATGCTTTTGAATGCATATTTTTTTGGGTATTAAACAGTGAATTTTCTGTATTTAACTATGAATTAAAAGTTTTAAGTTGATATTATGTTTTTCTACTTGCATTTGTTGTAGATCTCTATTATATTTTTTTTTTCTGTTAATGTGTGAATTTGATATTTTAATCTCTCATTTGTCATATAATTTTGTTAATCTTAGTTTTTACTGCTATTAACTTGTAAATGTATAATTTTTTTTATATTAAACTTGTAATTTATTATACTAGTTTGTGAATTTTATATATTAAATTTTGTATTAATTGTAATAAGTGTTTTAAGTTGATAGTATGGATGTGAATACTACTTTTTTGTATTAAAATATTAATTTAGTCTACTAAGCTGTCATTTTTGTGTTTTAAACTGTGAATTGATTACATTAAGCTTTGAATTTTCTTTTTAAACTACGAATTGATTGTATTAAGCTGTGAATTTTCTGTTTGAACTGTAAATTGACTAGATTAAGTTGTGAATTATGTGTATGAAACTATGAAGTTACTTGTATTAAGCTATGAATTTTGTGTATAAACTTTGTATTGACTATATAAAGAGTGTTAAGCTGAAAATATGGTTATGGATGCATACTTTTTGTGTATTAAACTTTGAATTTTATGTATTAAACTATGACTTTTGTATTTTAAACTGTGAATTGACTGCATTAAACTGTATATTTTCTTCTTAGACTATAAATTGACTATATTAAGCTGTAAATTTTGTGTATTAAATTATGAATTGATTGTATAAAGCTGTTAATGAATTGACATTAAGCTGTGATTATTTTATAATTCTTTTGTTTGCTTTTGAAATAATGTAAATTTTATTCATGACTTAATATATTAAATTCACAATTTATAATATGAATGATTTATGTATAAATTTTTTTGTTAATTTTTTTCTGAATATATTTGTTTGTCGTGTTGTATAAGTATATAAGAATACATTAGTTTTAATAATAATTTTGCATTAAATTCAAAATGAGTGAAATAAATGGTTTTATTAGACTGTGAATGCAATATTTATGTTATTAATGCATGACTTTGTTTACAGATCTAATTTAGAAGAAAATAATGGTTGCGATGCTGGTATAGGTGGTTGGTGGTAGCGTGTGGTGGTGGTAGTAGTAGGGTTTGAAATTTTGATTTCTTTAAGTTTATGAATTAGTATAAAATGGTTTGTATTAAATTGTGAATTTTGTGAATTAAATTACGAATGGACTGTATAAACTTGTAATTTATATAAGTTTTGAGTTCAAATATGAGAGCATATAAGAATGAAAATATTATCCTGTAAAATTACAATTTTTCCCTTTTTGTATCGAAAAAAGAGAAAAAAAAGATTTTCACATGTTTAACAAGAATATCATGTAAATATTTATTAACTAATGGGGTTCTTAGGTTCTTCATCTTTTATGGTTCTCATTTTAACCACTCCATATATATATATATATATATATATATATATATATATATATATATATATATATATATATATATATATATATATATATATATATATATGATTAGGTTCATATGAAACGACCTAATTTTGTGAGACCAAGAGACGCAATCTTAACCACTCATTTTGTAAATAAAAAAACATTTTTAAAATACAATATAATTAAAAACTTTCGAAAAAAAAATTTACATATTATTTTCGTCATTTATATTTTCCAAAAAAAAAATTAAACAAATACCGAAAAAAATAATAATAATAAATATGCTTTTTTTTACATATTCTAGTAGAATATTAGAATATTTTAAATATCTGATTAGTCTAATAAAATATTCTAACATTCTAAAAATCATATTAGAATATTTGCAATGCAATATTCTATTGGAATATTTAATTTATTTAAGAAAAACGATAATTTTTTTTATTTCTTTTAGGAAATTAAAGCGACGATAATAATAATTAAAAAAAAATTCGGATTTTTCCTTTTATTTTGCATTTTAAAATTATTTTTAGATTTGGTCTCACGGTCTCACATTTTTTTTTAAATTATGTAATTTTTGATGGTTCTATACCTAATATTAGGCACAACCAAATATTCCTCAGGCCAATATATATATATATATATATATATATATATATATATATATATATATATATATATATATATATATATATATATATATATATATATATATATATTGTAACATCCGGATTCGTAGGGACATTATTTATTCTTTATTTTGGAGATTTTGGAGGGACTCGGCGAGTTGATGCTTAGACTGGCCGAGTAGAGTCGCGAATTCCATCCGGGTTAATGACCGGGCTCGGCGAGTCGAGTAGTGGACTCGGCAAGTCTGTGCTGTTTAATGAAGCCCTAATTCACGGGGATTGAGACCTCTTTAAAGGGGCTTATAGCCACCAATTGCGACTACCAGACCCCTAAGTGATCTAGAGCGCTTATGAGGAAGAAGCGGCCATTTTTCATCCTTGTGTGGGTGTTTTTGCAGGAAGAAGGTAACGAAGGCAATAGGGAGCTGAAGAGGATGCTATTCTGTGGATTTCAGAGCCTAGGGACTTCATATTAGGTACATATTCGATCCTTCTTCAGTTTTGGGTGTTAATCCTTGAGAGTTAGGGTTTCTAGCCCATTTAGAGTGTGAATAATGGTGCAATTGGCCCCTTCTTGTGTTGAGGCTTCGGATCTGGATCCAAAGAGGTCTAGAGACCTTAACTCCTTGATCTTTATAGGGTGACATTGGGTAGTATGAGCTTAGGGTGACATATTGAGGCCATTTATTCAAATAGAGCCATTGGGTCTTTGTATGGGCCTCAAGATCCAGACTTTACGTGTTTATATTGCTTAAGGAGGCCAGATCTATGGGTTAGAGGAACGGATCTGATCTCAGGAGGTCATTTGAGCTTGAGCATGGCATGAACTCGCCGAGTCCCAAGAACACACTCGACGAGTAGGGCTAGGGTTTCCCATAGTTCACTTAGTGAGTAACTTGACGAGTTGGGGGAATGACTCGGTGAGTCAGAGGGAAATAGAGGACTGGAGTTCAAGGAGGAACTCGCCAAGTTCTTAATGGGACTCGGCGAGTTGATTTGGGGTGGCCCCGCGATTCATGTCAGGTGTAACCTGTCGAGCAGGGGAAAGACTCGACGTGTCATGCGAAATTAGTGGGATAGTGGACACGTGTAGACTCGTCGAGTCGCCTAAATGTACTCGGCGAGTCGGGTCAAAGTTTGACCGTTGACTTTTGTTGACTTTGAGGGTTTGGTCAACGTTGGGGTCGTTGTGTCAAGAGAGGGGTAAAATGGTCTTTTACCCTTCTGAGGGTGCCAACAGAGGATTGAGTCTAGTCTTGAGAGTTATATTTATGAGAGTATTTACTTTATGTGATTAGGAAGAGGCTAGACCATATTCCTACCGAGTCAGAGATTTACCGAGACACCTGAGGTGAGTCTTCTCACTATACTTACCTAGAGTGGTAACAGAGTTATGTGCTAGTGTACTATTGAGTTATGTGCCAGTGTATTTATATGCTATTTATGTGTTATTGTGATATGTGATATGCATGATTCAGAGTTTCCAGAGATAGGACCAGTGGGTCCATAGAGTTAGGGCTAGAGGGCCCACAGAGAGTTGGGACTGGAGGGTCCCACTGAGACACACTGACCAGAGGGTCAGCAGAGTTATAGCCTTGAGTGGCTAATATGTGTTAGAGTTGTATTTTGGGGAACTCACTAACCTTTTATGCTTACAGTGTTATGTGTTATGTGTTTCAGGTACCAGTGATGATCGCGGGAAGGCGCCGACATGATCCGTACACACACCCGCATAGTTTATTATGATTTGATCTTGGGATTTGTCATGAGATAATGTTGATACATTGTTTTCTTGAAAGTAATTATGAATGAATTTATATGGTTTTAAAAAGTGAAAAAATTGTTTTAATTTTACGGTATTATATATATATATATATATATATATATATATATATATATATATATATATATATATATATAGGCTTGGGGAATATTTGGTTGTTATGTACCTAATATTATGTATAGAACCATCAAAAATTACGTAATTTTTAAAAAAATCAATCAAATATCTCTACAATATTTCTTGTATCCTCTAATAGAGCTTATGTTAGACTTTGTATATATTTTTTATTGAGTTTTATAAGTTTAATTTTGCACCACAAACAGTGTATAAGAATATTTAACCAACTACATGTAGTTCAGTATATTGAAATTTATTATACAAAACTATAGTCGAAGAATGAAATTGTTCATTAAAAAATCTGATAAGCCTTTTCCCATAATCCATAAAAAAAACAATGAAAATATACATAAGGTAGGTGTCGGAGGATGTAATGAATCTTTTATTAGAGATCTAACAAAAAACACATTCGAAATAGATAGATGTTGGGGATGAATTCCAAAATAAAAAATAATATGAGTTCAAAAGCAATCGGAATAAACTATGAGTGAAAGAAAATTGTGTTTTTTTAATCAAAATGAAGTCAATTTAGATGGTTCTATACCTAATATTACATACATAAGAGCCACATACTCACTTTTCCTTATATATATATATATATATATATATATATATATATATATATATATATATATATATATATATATATATATATATATATATATATATATATATATATATATATATATATATATATATGCAAAAGTTCAACAATGAACTATTTTAAACCATACAAAACAAGGAACCATTATTTTTTCAAGTTTTACATTTTATTATTGATCGAAAAAAATTCTAGAAATATAGAAATTCATAACTTTTTATCTTCTTTCCATTGACATCAAATTTTATAATTTTTTTTACGTTTTTTATCTGTTTAGATTCATATTGTGAATTTGCACTATAAATTATTAATTTCGTATAAATTTACTGTATGAATGTGTATAGATTCATAGTGTGAATCTGCACAAATTTCACATGAGTGAATCTGTACAGATTCACAATGTGAATTTGAACAAATTCATAGTGTACATCTTAACAGATCATTGTTTTTTTTATCAAATTTGTTATCAACGGATGGAGGATAAAACTTTATGAATATCAATATTTTTAGTTTTTTTTTTATGGAAAATTTACTCAAAAAGTTAAGAAAAGATTGATTCATTGGTTCTAAGGTTTAAATTGGTTACTTGTTGAACCCAAACACACACACACACACACACACACACACACATATATATATATATATATATATATATATATATATATATAAGTTCTTCTAATATCATGCTAATTTTGTGACACATGGGGACGCGGTCATAGCTATTCATCATGGAGATAAACAAAGTTATAAATTGCAAAATATAATCAAAATTCCAAAAATTCTTTTTTTGAAAAAATAATATATATATATATATATATATATATATATATATATATATATATATATATATAGCACATGGTTCCTGGTATGTATGATTTATCTGAGTATTTAACATTTTTAGCCTTGGACTCGGCGAGTCATAGGCTAGACTCGCCGAGTAGGGACAGGATTTTGAGCATGTTTAAGTTGGCGACTCGGCGAGTCCACCAGCCTAGAAGAAACCCTAATTTCAGGGGTTTGCACCCTATTTAAACCCCTTTATGCGCCCCAAGTTAGCCTCCTTCACCCTCAGAGCATCATATACCGAACCCTAACCCTCTCCTTGTGATTTGAAGTGTTCTTGTGCTTGTTCCTTGAAGATTGAAGAAGATAAGGAAGGAAAGACCAAAAGAGAAGGTGAAGAGCAACGATCTAGGACTTAATCTAGAGTTCATTGAGGTACAATTTGGATATATTCTGTTTCTATGCTCAAATCCCCATTAGAACACCATAAAAGCTATCTTTGAACCATTTCCAAGCTTGTTAGTAGTATAGGGATCATAACGGGTTGAATAGCTGCTAGATATGGCTATGTTCGAGTTCCAAAAGCCTAGATCTAATACCTTTAAGGGACCATATTGCATGAAAGCCCTAGATCTACCCCTTTTAGTGAGTTTTGAGCTATTAAATCCCCATTGATGATTATATACACGTAAAGTTAGAAACTTTACGTGTTAATCGAGCCCAAGGAACCTAGATCTATGAATGGAATGCACCGGATTCAAGCAGAATCGAGTGTATAGAGATTGCATGTATGCGACTCGACGAGTTGTTCTTCGGAATCGGCGAGTCTAGTCGCGAGTCCCCGATTTTCCCCTTTTTCGAGTATGTGAGTAGAGCAGTGAGACATAGGTGGATTCAGTGAGTCGGAAGCCAGACTCAACAATGGAAGGACTCGGCGAGTTAATGCCCTGACTCGGCGGGTCCAAGGCAATCTTCTTGCCTCAAGATCAGACTCGACGAGTTGTGCATGCAACTCGGCGAGTCACAGCCTAGAGTGTTCATCGGATGAAGATTAACTCGACGAGTTGTTCATACAACTCGGTGAGTAGGATGAAGGACCATTGAGTATCAGTTAAGAAGTGGACTCGACGAGTCAATGCCTAACTCGACGAGTATAGACGGGAGTAAGGACAATCGACTGGATATGGACTCGACGAGTTGGAAAGCCAACTCGGCGAGCCGAGTCAAATGGGAGTTGACTTTGACTCTGACTTGACTGTGGTTTCGAATCAGTCAGGGGTAAAATGGTCATTTTACCCTGGGAATAGTATTAATGTTTGATTAAGTGTTTTATGGAAATATAGCAGGAGGATCACCGGAGCAGCAGTCAGACTTTTGTGGATCAGCTTTTCAGCAGCCAGCCTTTCGAGGTGAGTTACCTTCCAGTAGGGTGGGTCTAAGGCCACAATGTCGGCCCACCAAGTAGGAGTATTTTAGAAGATGATTGTCTTTTTGATAATTATCTTGGTAAGGATACGTGTTTGGTTATGAGATATATCTGTATGATATGTTACGTGTATGATAGGGATAGTTTTCCCCTGACAGTGGTCCTTAGGAGCGAAGGGTAGGTCAGTACTCGGATATGCCTGATTGTATGCTTATACCTTGTTGTTGTATGCTAGTATTAGGGGTTGGAATAGACCCCAATTACCGGTTGAAAGATACCGATCATGATTATCGGTTGAAAGATACGGATGGTATTGTATGGTATGTGGTATGATGGGGGAACTCACTAGCTTTGTGCTTACGGTTTCAGTTTATGGTTTCAGGTACCTCTTCGTCTAAGGGGAAGGAGTCAGCGACGTAGCATGGCATCACACACACATATGATTTTCCGCACAGAGTTTTCTGACATTGTACTCTGATATGATATTTGTTTATGACGTGGGTTTCGAACATGATACATTTTTATATGAAATGACGTGTTGGCACAGTATTTTCTAATGAATGCTTTTATGAGATAAATAATAAAAATGAAATTTTTCGGCTTGAATTTTGGGATGTTACAAGTTGGTATCAGAGCCCTGGTTTGAGGGATTCGGACACACCCTCGGTGGTTTTTGGACTCAAACCGAGGGACTAAAAGAATTTTACAAGGAAAATGGTTTTCTAAAATCTAAAATGGGAAGTTTTAAGAAAGACGAAGTGTGTGATGCGTGCGACCAGAAGGCCTCAAGTAAGTTTTCCCCAAGATACCCATACTTGTTATGTTATGTTGTATGGTTTTGATTCAGAAAACTGTATGCTAGAATAGGACTAAGGATCTATGAGGATGCCTTGTGTGTCTGATATATGATTCTGAGAATTGCATGCTAGTTAAGGCTAAGGATCTAGGAAGGATGCCTTATATGCCTGTTGTATGAGCTGTATGTTAGGACTGTTTAGTCAAATGTAGGATGGCCTGTGTAGGTTATGCCTGGTTTGGTTACTTAACACACGGATGCTGCTTGCTTGTGATATGGGGGTTCTGGCCAACTTCGACTAACTAGTGAACGGATATGTAACAGTATCCGCAAACTAGTTAGGGGGAAGCGGTAAGAACTCCTAATGCAACTGATGGTGGGGAGTATGTCGGAGAGTGCCCTAGGGAAACCTAGGATGTGATCAGTGGGAAGAGCATCGGTGAAAAGGGACTTGGTGAAGTCAAGGCAATCCTTGAGGAAAGTACGGATATATGTGGAAGGTAGTATGGGCCCATACTACTGAAAGCAGAGGATCCGTACTCGATTCAAGGAGGGCTGAGATGGAACCTGGAAACTTGGAGAGTGTGTGAGACCTTTCGGGGGTATATGTGATGCTAACAATTATGTTATTATTTTCAGAATGGTGGTCACACGTGATGGAGCAGGGGGATCAGGACCTGGTTCGGGATCGGGTTCGGGACCTGATTTTGGCAGAGATTGTACTGCCCCTGCTTCTGCGATTCAGAAATCAGACTTGATTTGCTTCCATTGCACTCAGAGGGGCCATAAAAAGGCCAATTGTCCTAGGTTGACAGCAGCAGCTAGGGATGAGCAAAGATGGGTACCCAGCCAAATTGATAGGAACCGGAACCGGAACCGCCTATACCGGTTTTGTAGATTTAAGAACTGGTCCAGAACCTGTTGGAACCGGTTCCAATATCGGGTACCCGGTTTTAAAATACTTCTAAAATTTTCTTTTATCCAAATAATGGTTTGAACCTATACAAAATACGATTTGAGTCCGCCTGATTTAGACAAAAGCCTTTTTAATTCGTCCAACTTATAAAAGACCATTTGGCAATTTCACAAAAGGTAGGCAAACCTAGTCAAACCATCGATGCCTTTCCCTCCTGTTTGCTTCGCAAGCCTTCCATTTTATAGGAAGTGACGTTCCTCTTTTCTCCTTCCCACAAACGATGTGGGATAGGAAGAATGAAAGCAAATTTTCTTTATTCCTTGGCCGCTTACATTTTTCTCATTCACATTCCATTTACGTATAATTTTGCTTAAATCTGTACATGACTATTAATTCTTTTTGTAGTTGACACTATCTTTTATATAAACAAACATAAATTGCAACATATGTAATATTATAAATATATATCTATATATTATTCGAAAGTAAAAAAAAAAAAGATGACTTTAATTTAATCACTACAATTCCAACGAAACATGTTATTATATATATATATATATATATATATATATATATATATATATATATATATATATATATATATATATATATATATATATATATATATATACACAACAAACCGGTTTCGGCGGGTACCCAGCGGGTAGCGGTTCCGAAAAAAATGAGAACCGGAACCGCTTAACGCGGTTCCAAAACTGTAGGAACCGGAACCGGAACCGCCTAAGGTGGTTCTGGTTTTGGAACCGACAGTTCTGAGGCAGTTCCGGTTCCGAAAGCGGGTACCCGGTTTCGATGCTCATCCCTAGCAGCAGTAGCAACACCGGCGGTGGCGCCAGCGTCAGTGACAACATGGGTTATGGATGGCCGGAAGGTCAAGTCGGAGGCTCCAGTGGTTTGGAGCTGAGCATTTCAGCTGACAGCCGAGGAGGCACGCGCGACACCCGATGTGGTGACGGGTATGATTCTTTACCTCTGATTTATTTATATGATGTTTTGATATTGATATGTGCTCTGTGTATATGCGTTTATGATCATTCCATGTGAACGGTATCCCAGTTCAGGTATTGTTTGATTCAGGTGCTACCCGATCATTTGTCTCTCTTGCGCTTAGCAAGAAGTTTCCTGAGTCTTCGGGCAAGTTGGACTGCCCTCTAGAGGTCGAGATTGCAGACGACCGATCAGTGCGAGCATCGGAGGTCTACCAAGATTGTGTTTTGAGGCTGTTCGAGGAACGTTACCTGGTAGACTTGGTTCCCATACCGTTGCGGGGGAACAAGGTTATTATAGGCATGGATTGGTTGAGCCACAATGGGGCAGTGATAGATTGTGCACATCAGCTGGTGCGGATCAGGACCCCAAGTGGGGGAGAGTTGGTAGTTCAGGGCGAGAGGCCACATCGAGGACCAGCTGTATGTTCAGCAGCGAGAGCTAGGAGCTACCTTCAGCAGGGTTGCGCAGGGTATATCGCTTATGTTATGGATACCCGAGAGGCGGGTAAGGCGACAGTGGGCGATGTACCCGTGGTGCGGGAGTTTATGGATGTATTCCCTGAGCAGTTGCCTGGGATACCTCCGGAGAGTCAGGTGGAGTTTAGGATCGACCTAGTCCCTGGTGCGGCTCCGATAGCCAATGCGTCGTATCGGTTGGCTCCTCCTGAGATGCAGGAGTTGTCTACACAGCTACATGAGTTGTTAGACGAGGGATTCATTAGACCGAGCAGTTCACCCTGGGGAACCCCGATTCTGTTTGTGAAGAAGAAGGACGGGTTGCATCGGATGTGTATTGACTATCGGGAGCTGATTAAGGTAACGGTGAAGAACCGTTACCCACTCCTGAGGATCGACGACCTCTTCGACCAGCTTTAGGGAGCATCTTGGTTCTCCAAGATTGATTTGCGATCAGGGTATCATCAGATGAGGGTCAGAGAGGAGGATGTGCAGAAGACTGCTTTTCGGACACGCTATGGTCATTACGAGTTTGTGGTGATGCCTTTCGGGCTCACCAATGCTCCTGCCGCATTCATGGATCTCATGAATCGCGTGTGCCGACCGATGTTGGATCGGTCCGTGATTGTTTTCATTGACGATATCTTGGTTTATTCCAAGATGCGAGAGCAGCATGAGGTGCACTTGCGTGAGGTTTTGAGTACTTTGAGGAGGGAGAGCTTATATGCTAAGTTCTCCAAGTGTGAGTTCTGGTTGCGCGAGGTGCAGTTTCTGGGGCACCTTGTCAACCAGGACGGGATATCAATGGATCCGGCCAAGGTAGAGGCCATGATGAGATGGGAGGTCCCGAGGTCTCCATCCGAGATTCGGAGCTTCCTAGGATTGGCAGGCTACTATCGGAGATTCATTCAGGACTTCTCCAAGATAGTCGTACCCCTGACCAGACTGACGAGGAAAGCCATGGTTTTTCGTTGGGGGTCCGAGCAGCAGGTTGCATTCGAGACGTTGAGACATAAATTGTGTGAGGCGCCAATCTTAGCCCTGCCAGAGGGCATGGAGGATTTTGTTGTGTACTGCGATGCATCCATCTCGGTTTTGGGCGTAGTGTTGATGCAGAGAGGGCACGTTATTGCTTACGCTTCGAGGCAGCTGAAGCCTCACGAGGCGAACTACCCGACACATGATTTGGAGCTGGGGGATGTTGTGTTCGCCCTCAAGATTTGGCGTCATTACCTCTATGGGGTTCGTTGTACCATCTACACGGACCACAAGAGCTTGAGGTATCTTAAGAACCAGCCGAATCTGAACATGAGGCAGCGTCGGTGGCTTGATGTGGTAAAGGATTATGATTGTGAGATCCTTTACCATCTAGGGAAAGCCAATGTGGTGGTTGACGTGCTTAGCTGCAAGGCAGCACCGATCCGAGATATCTGCCTGAGGATGACAGTGGTGACTCTGCTGTTGGAGCGGATTCGGGAGGCCCAACAGGAGGCCATGAAGAAGGAACATCGGAAAAGCGAGCGGATTGTGGGGCAGGTTTTGTAACATCCCGGAATATCAAGAGTAAAGTTGAAGGGCTAAAATAGTAAATTGGGAAGGGGAACTCGGCGAGTCCATGGGTGGACTCGGCGAGTAGGGTCGCGACTTTGGTCGAGTGTTAAGTGGCCGACTCGGCGAGTCAGCGAATGGACTCGGCGAGTAGGCGCTGAGTGGAGAAAACCCTAAATCCGGAGGATGAGCCCTATATAAAGAACATTATACCCTCTCCCCAGCCTCTTTACCCTCTGTTGAAGTCCAAACAGCCCTAAGACGTGATTGTGAGGGATTAGAGTGCAAGTGGAGCTTGGAGAAGTGGGCGTTGAAGAAATTTTGCAGGAGAAGAGACTTTGATCAAAGGGCTTTGCAAGGATCCGGATTAATCTTCTCTGGGAGCTTCGTTTTGAGGTATTATTTCATTGTTTGAGCTGCTATTATCTAGATTCATCATTTTTAGAGGTGTTAGAGATCATATCCTTTGGTGTATTGGAGTTTAGAGGTTAGATCTGAGGTTGCTACCTCAGATCTGGAATGGGGAAGGGTTAGAATGCATAAAAGTCCCTGTTTTTGAGTGATTGAAGGAGCTATTGTAAGTACCCAAAATTAAGGATCCAAATCAATGATCAATTAAGGCAAACAATCAAACAGAGTGTAGAAGAAGTAGAAGAAGAATTAATCCAAGCATGCACACATCTATATCATATAAATGTCAGGTACACCTTGGGAAAACACACGCATACGTCATTGAAGTCTATTTACAACTGACACAGACACACTCTATTTATAGGACCACCAGCCGCACACGTGTGTACAGCCGCACACGCGTGTATGGCCGCACACAGAGTGTGCAGCCGCACACACTCGCTAACATACTACAACCAACATAACAAACCCCAAGACCCTACCAAGACCTATACAAGATGAATGCCTAGCTCAAACAACAAAATTAAGACCTAACAATCTCCCCCTTGGTTTGAGCTAGCATGGACTCAGGTCTTCTTCATCAGTGATCTCCTCCTTGAGCTCTGAGATAGATGGGCCTGCTCCCCCTGAACTTCCTTCACCTATTGATATTTATTTTCCACGAGGTAAATGATCTAAATCTTGTTGAGCAAGAAACCTAGCAAGCCTCAAAGAGGCAACATCATGCACAGGTTGTGGAGGAGAAGAACCCCCAGGAGCAGAAGAACTCCCGACTTCAAACGAAGATCTAACATTACTTGGTCCTTTTAGGGTCGGTTGAGTTGGTGTAGCAGCTTTGGAGGGTTGTGGGATTGGTGGTACTTGTTCTTGGATAAGATCTCCCTGCCTCTGATCAAGTCATCTTGTTTTCACAGGAGGTTGGGAGGTTTGTGTCAGTATCTAATCACTCATCAAATGGCAATGAAGTTGGAATAGAAAATGGAAGGGGAGGAATCCTTGAAGTTGTATCCATATCGGTTGAAAGGTGTCGGCCATCTGATCAAAAGTTGGATACGTCACTTTGAGAACACCACTAACTCCTTTTGTCAATGATCAAGCAACAAACAATCGCAATAGAATAAGAAGATGAAAAGAAATCGAGCTTCCACACGTTTGTATTAGAAAAACGTCAGGTACAGCTCGATGGAACACTCTGTAATCACTATTGCATCGAGGTCTTCACAGCTTAACCTTATATCATTATCCATAGTCTATAAGCTGATCTGTGAGACACTCAACAAGCTATACTTTAACTCAGGAGCGTAGATGACGTTCTCAAAACTCAGCACTCCATTTACAACTATTCCTTTTTGAGTGATCTTCCCTCCATCTCCTCATGTGAAGGAAACATAGCCCCCATTAAAATTCTGAATGACGTGCAGTTGAGAGATGTCTCCTGTCAATGTGCCTGGAACAACCGCTGTCGACGTACCAAGGTTTGACGACATTCCTCCACAGCTGTTCCTGCACAATGAGCGGGATTATTTAGATTTGGGGACCCAGGTCATTACAATCCTGGGTCCCAACCGCACACTCAACCGCACACTCAATCGCACACTCCAATCACACACTCAGCCGCACACTCTAACCACACACTCAGCCACACACTCAACCGCACACTCAACCGCACACACCAATTGTACACACCAACTGCACACCTTCAAAATGCCGACCGCACACCTTCAAACTCTATCCGCACAACTTCAATTTTCCAACCGCACACTTTCAAAGTTTCTTCAAAATTGACACTGAATTGGCTCTGATACCAATTATAAGGTCATAATTTTGTGGTTTGAGCTAGGCGTTCATCTTGTATAGGTCTTGGTAGGGTCTTGGGGTTTGTTATGTTGGTTGTAGTATGTTAGCGAGTGTGTGCGGCCATACACGCGTGTGCGGCTGCACACTTTGTGTGCGGCCATACACGTGTGTGCGGTTGCACACTCTGTGTGTGGCCATACACGTGTGTGCGGCTGTACACACGTGGGCAGTTGTACACATGTGTGCGGCTGGTGGTCCTATAAATAGAGTGTGTCTGTGTCAGTTGTAAATAGACGTCAGTGACGTATGTGTGTGTTTTCCCAAGGTGTACCTGACATTTATATGATATAGATGTGTGCATGCTTGGATTAATTCTTCTTCTACTCCTTCTACACTCTGTTTGAATGTTTGCCTTAATTGATCACTGATTTGGATCCTTAATTTTGGGGACTTACAATTGGTATCATAGCCAATTCAGTGTCAATTTTGAAGGAACTTTGAAAGTGTGCGGTTGGAAATTTGAAGGTGTGCGGTTAGAGTTTGAAGGTGTGCGGTTGGCACTTTAAAGGTGTGCAGTTGGTGTGTACGGTTGGTGTGTGCGGTTGAGTGTGCGGTTAGAGTGTGCGGTTGTGTGTGCGGTTGAGTGTGCGGTTGAGTGTGCGGCTGAGTTTGTGGTTAGAGTGTGCGGCTGAGTGTGCGATTGGAGTGTGCGATTGAGTGTGCGGTTGAGTGTGCGGTTGGGACCCAGGCTTGTAATGACTTGGGTCCCTAAATCTAAATAATCCCGCTCATTGTGCAGGAACAACTGTGGAGGAATGTCGTCAAACCTTGGTACGTCGACAGCGGTTGTTCCAGGCACATTGACAGGAGACATCTCCCAACTGCACGTCATTCAGAATTTTAATGGGGGCTGTGTTTCCTTCACATGAGGAGATGGAGGGAAGATCACTCAAAAAGGAATAGTTGTAAATGGAGTGCTGAGTTTTGAGAACGTCATCTACGCTCCTGAGTTAAAGTATAGCTTGTTGAGTGTCTCACAGATCAGCTTATAGACTATGGATAATGATATAAGGTTAAGCTGTGAAGACCTCGATGCAATAGTGATTACAGAGTGTTCCATCGAGCTGTACCTGACGTTTTTCTAATACAAACGTGTGGAAGCTCGATTTCTTTTCATCTTCTTATTCTATTGCGATTGTTTGTTGCTTGATCATTGACAAAAGGAGTTAGTGGTGTTCTCAAAGTGACGTATCCAACTTTTGATCAGATGGCCGACACCTTTCAACCGATATGGATACAACTTCAAGGATTCCTCCCCTTCCATTTTCTATTCCAACTTCATTGCCATTTGATGAGTGATTAGATACTACACAAACCTCCCAACCTCCTGTGAAAACAAGATGACTTGATCAGAGGCAGGGAGATCTTATCCAAGAACAAGTACCACCAATCCCACAACCCTCCAAAGCTGCTACACCAACTCAACCGACCCTAAAAGGACCAAGTAATGTTAGATCTTCGTTTGAAGTCGGGAGTTCTTCTGCTCCTGGGGGTTCTTCTCCTCCACAACCTGTGCATGATGTTGCCTCTTTGAGGCTTGCTAGGTTTCTTGCTCAACAAGATTTAGATCATTTACCTCGTGGAAAATAAATATCAATAGGTGAAGGAAGTTCAGGGGGAGCAGGCCCATCTATCTCAGAGCTCAAGGAGGAGATCACTGATGAAGAAGACCTGAGTCCATGCTAGCTCAAACCAAGGGGGAGATTGTTAGGTCTTAATTTTGTTGTTTGAGCTAGGCATTCATCTTGTATAGGTCTTGGTAGGGTCTTGGGGTTTGTTATGTTGGTTGTAGTATGTTAGCGAGTGTGTGCGGCTGCACACTCTATGTGCGGCCATACACGTGTGTGCGGCTGCACACTCTGTGTGCGGCCATACACACGTGTGCGGCTGTACACATGTGTGCGGTTGTACACATGTGTGCGGCTGGTGGTCCTATAAATAGAGTGTGTCTGTGTCAGTTGTAAATAGACGTCAATGACATATGTGTGTGTTTTCCCAAGGTGTACTTGACATTTATATGATATAGATGTGTGCATGCTTGGATTAATTCTTCTTCTACTCCTTCTACACTCTGTTTGACTGTTTTCCTTAATTGATCACTGATTTGGATCCATAGTTTTTAGGACTTACAGCTATCTTGTTCCAAACCCAAACCCTAAAGTGAAAATGCCTAGATCTCCTTGGATTCACGTAAGGTTTGCCACTTTACGTGATGGATGGCCTTAGGAAGGGTAGATCTATGGTTTGGATCATCTGCATGGCTTGGAAAGCCTCGGTATGGATTCAGACCCGGTGCTACTCGGCAAGTCACATGGGTAGACTCAACGAGTTGTTTGAAGATAAGCTGGAACTCGGCGAGTTGGAAGAACAACTCGGCGAGTTGGATGAAGATGGCCTGGAACTCGGCGAGTTGGAAGAACAACTCGGCGAGTAAGTTGAAGATAGCCTTAGACTCGACGAGTCTGTTCTTGGACTCGGCGAGTCTTGTCGAAGAGTCCCAATCTTTTCTGGTTGAGCCGAGAATCGGTGAGTCAAGGGATGACTCAGTGAGTTGTGTGTGAGTGGACTCAGAGTTGTTGGACTCGGCGAGTCTCGGGGTGACTCGGCGAGTTGAGTCGCGGATTGGGGAAATTCTAAGCATGGGGACTCGGCGAGTCATCGGGTTGACTCGGCGAGTAGAGTCAGTCAGGGGTTGACTTTGACTTTGACCAAGGGTTGACCAGTGATTTCTAGGGGAATTTTGGTAATTGTTGGATATTGTTTTGAGTTCAGTGCCTTGGTGGTTGTCCAGTGGTGGAGATCGTATCAGTGATCGGAGCAGCTTGGGTTATCTGTTCAGTTGGCAGTTTCGAGGTGAGTTATCCTCACTATATCAACAGGGTCTAAGGCACCAAGGCCGGCCCTTTATCGGATTGAGATCCGGGTATTTGTTGTATGCTATTTCTTTGATATGTTGCATCCCAGTAGCTAGGATGGTATATGTTAGAGACCTGGTTGAGGTCGATATCCTGAGATGTAGGGTGATGCTATGCTAGTGACCGGTTAGGTCGGTATCCTGGTTAGGATGATTATATGTTATGTGATCTGTTTGATCGGTTTGTTAACTGTGAATTGTTATATGATTGTATGTTTATGTGCACATGGTTGTTTGGATTGGAGTTGGGTTGAGGCGGGTCCTGCTTTGTGCTGTAGGCCAAGATACCCAGGGCGGACCGGTTGTCCCGAAGGCCCAGCGAGCGGTCCGGATAGGCTGTAGGCCCCAAGAGGGCAGACCAGACGTGCCGAGGCTCGGAGAGTGGACCAGGCCGACTGAAGGCCCGGCACGGGCGGACCAGTCATACTGTAGACTCAGAGAGAGTGGACCGGGTGGATTGAAGGCCCGGTGCGGGCGGACCAATCACACTGTAGACTCGATGTATATGGCTAGACTCGGAGGGTGAACCAGGTGGACTGTAGGCCGGTGTGGCGGACCAGTCACACAGTAGACCCGAAGTGCATGGCTGTTCTGTGATCGGATATGTTATGGCATGTTATGCGTGTATGTTAAATGTGGTTGGTATTTTGGGGATATCTCACTAAGCTTTCGGGCTTACAGTTGTGGTTTAATGTTTTTCAGGTTCTTCAGGAGACCGTGGCAAGACGAAGGCGTGATCGTACCGCTCCTCATGTTTTTGTCGTGATGTGATTCTGGGGATACTTTAAATAAATTGTATTGAAAACCTTTTTGTAATAACTTTAATGGAATCGGGTTGTTTTTGAAAAATTTAAATTGGTTGGAATTTTTCGGTCGTTACAGGTTTCCTCCTTCGACTATAACAGTAGAGGATTGCTGACACTACACCGTAGGGTGTGGGTGCCATATCTCGGGGGTGTGTGCCAGGTTCTGATGGAGGAGGCGCACAAATCTCGATTCTCCATTCATCCGGGGGCGATGAAGATGCATAGGGATCTTCGTCTAGACTATTGGTGGCCCTACATGAAGCGGGATATATCTTGGTACGTGGAGCGGTGCTTGACCTGCCGGAAGGTCAAGGCCGAGCACCAGAGGCCCCACAGCAAGATGCAGCCGTTGGAGATCCCGTTGTGGAAATGGGAAGACATCACGATGGATTTCATCACCAAGCTTCCATGGACCGCATGGGGAGTGGATTCTATATGGGTCATCGTGGATCGGATGACCAAGAGCACCCACTTCATACCGATCCAGGAGAGTATCTCGGCCGAGAAGTTCGGAGCAGGCTTCAAACTGCTCAGAGTCGGCAGAAGAGTTACGCCGACAAGCGCCGATCAGACCTAAAGTTCCAAGTCTGGGATATGGTTCTCCTGAAGGTGTCTCCAAGGAAGGGCGTCATCCGATTCAGGAAACAGGGCAAGTCGGGCCCCAGGTACATTGGACCCTTCAGGGTTCTGGCCCGGGTGGGCAAGGTGGCGTATAGACTGGATCTGCCAGCCGAACTCAGTCAGATACACAACACTTTACATGTTTCTCAGTTGCGAAAGTGCCTGGTGGACGACTCAGCAGTGGTACCCCTGGAGGATATTCAAGTCGATGGCAGCCTAAATTACATTGAGCGACCAGTGGCAATCCTCGAACGGAAGTCAAAGGATTTGAGGAACAAGAGGGTGGGACTTGTGAAGGTGCAATGGCAGCACCGGAAGGGTTCGGAGTGGACTTGGGATCCAGTGAAGGAAATGATGGAACATTACCCAGACCTGTTTCAGGATCGAGCAATAGACTTCGAGGACAAAGTATAAATAAGCGCCGGGGGGGGGGGGGGGGGAGGGGGGATTTGTAGCACTTGGTTCCTGGTATGTATGATTTATCTAAGTATTTTACATTTTTAGCCTTGGACTCGGAGAGTCGTAGGCTAGACTCGTTGAGTAGGGACGGGATTTTGAGCACGTTTAAGTTGGCGACTCGGCGAGTCCACCAGTCTGGAAGAAACCCTAATTTCAGGGGTTTGCACCCTATTTAAACCCCCTTATGCGCCCCAAGTTAGCCTCCTTGAACCTCAGAGCATCATATACCGAACCCTAACCCTCTCCTTGTGATTTGAAGTGTTCTTGTCCTTGTTCCTTGAAGATTGAAGAAGAGAAGGAAGGAAAGACCAAAAGAGAAGGTGAAGAGCAACGATCTAGGACTTAATCCAGAGTTCATTAAGGTACAATTCGGATCTATTCTGTTTCTATGCTCAAATCCCCATTAGAACACCATAAAAGCTATCTTTGAACCATTTCCAAGCTTGTTAGTAGTATAGGGATCATAACGGGTTGAATAGCTGCTAGATTTGGCTATGTTCGAGTTCCAGAAGCCTAGATCTAATACCTTTATGGGGCCATATTGCATGAAAGCCCTATATCTACCCCTTTTAGTGAGTTTTGAGCCTTAAAATCCCCATTGATGATTATATACACGTAAAGTTGGAAACTTTACATGTTAATCGAGCCTTAGGAACCCAGATCTATGAATGGAATGCACTGGATTCAAGCAGAATCGAGTGTATAGAGATTGCATGTATGCGACTCGGCGAGTTGTTCTTCGGAATCGGCGAGTCTAGTCGTGAGTCCCCGATTTTTCCCCTTTTTCGAGTATGTGAGTAGAGCAATGAGACATAGGTGGAATCAGTGAGTCGGAAGCCAGAATCAACAATGGAGGGACTTGGCGAGTCAATGCCCTGACTCGGCGGGTCCAAGGCAATCTTCTTGCCTCAAGACCAGACTCGACGAGTTGTTCATGCAACTCGGCGAGTCACAGCGTAGAGTGTTCATCGGATGAAGATCAACTCAACGAGTTGTTCATACAAATCGGCGAGTCGGATGAAGGACCATTGAGTATCAGTTAAGAATTGGACTCGATGAGTCAATGCCTAACTCGACGAGTATAGACGAGAGTAAGGACAATCGACTGGATATGGACTCGACGAGTTGGAAAGCCAACTCGGCGAGCCGGGTCAACTGGGAGTTGACTTTGACACTGACTTGACTGTGGTTTGGAATCGGTCAGGGGTAAAATAGTCATTTTACCCTGGAAATAGTATCAATGTTTGATTAAGTGTTTTATGGAAATATAGTCGGAGGATCACCGGAGCAGTAGTCAGACATTTGTGGATCAGCTTTTCAGCAGCCAGCCTTTCGAGGTGAGTTACCTTCCAGTAAAGGTGGGTCTAAGGCCACAATGCCAGCCCACCAAGTAGGAGTATTTTAGAAGATGATTGTCTTTGTGATAATTATATTGGTATGGATACGTGTTTGGTTATGAGATATATCTGTATGATATGTTACGTGTATGATAGGGATAGTTTTCCCCTGACAGTGGTCCTTAGGATCGAAGGGTAGGTCAGTACTCGCATATACCTGATTGTATGCTTATATCTTGTTTTTGTATGCTAGTAGTAGGAGGTGGAATACACCCCAGTTACTGGTTGAAGGATACCGATGATGATTATCGGTTGTAAGATACCGATGATGATTACCGGTTGAAAGATACCGATGGTACTATATGGTATGTGGTATGATGGGGGAACTCAGTAAGCTTTGTGCTTACGGTTTCAGTTTTTGGTTTCAGGTGCCTCTTCGTCTAAGAGGAAGGAGCCGACGGCGTAGCATGACATCACACACACATATGATTTTCCGCACGGAGTTTTCTGGGATTGTACTCTGATATGATATTTGTTTATGACGTGGGTTTCGAACATGATACATTGCTATATGAAATGACGTGTTGGCACAATATTTTCTAATGAATTCTTTTATGAGATAAATAATAAAATTGAAATTTTTGGACTTGAATTTTGGGATGGTACAATATATATATATATATATATATATATATATATATATATATATATATATATATATATATATATATATTGTGAATCTGCTCTATAAATCATTAATTTCGTATAAATTCACTTTATGAATCTGTATAGATTCACAATGTTAATCTACACAGATTTCACATGAGTGAATTTGTACAGATTCACAATGTGAATCTGTATAGATTCAAAATGCGATCTGAACAAATTCACAGTGTGTATCTGAACAAATCAACTTTTTTTATCAAATTTGATATCAATAGATGGAGGATAAAATTTTATGAATATCAATATTTTTAGTTTTTTTTATGGAAAATTTACTCTAAAAGTTAAGAAAATATTGATTCATTGGTTATAAGGTTTAAAATGGTTCCTTGTTGAACCGAAACCTATATATATATATATATATATATATATATATATATATATATATATATATATATATATATATATATATATGTTCTTTTGATATAATGCTAATTTTGTGACACATGAGGACGCGATCATAGCTATTCATCTCGGAGATAAAATAAAATTATAGATTGCAAAATATAATTAAAATTTCGAAAATTCTTTTTTTAAATTTTATTTTCATTATTTATTTTATCAAAAAAATTAAATAAAATAAATTAAATTATTATTTTTTCGAAATATAACTGAAATATTCTAATAGAATATTATACTGTAAATAACCAAATCGATTTTTTAGATTGTTAGAATATTATAATATTCTACTAAAATTAGTTGATATGTTAAAATATTCTAATATTCTACTTTAATTGTTATATTTGTTAGAATATTCTAATATTCTATTACAATTTTTTTTTGAATATTTATACTTTAATATTATAGTAAAATATTCTAACATTCTAAAAATCCGATTTACATATTTACAGTATAATATATCTAGTAGAACATTTCACGTATATTTTGAAAAAAATAGTAAATTTTATTCTTATTCTTATTATTATTATTTGTTGATAAAATAAACAACGAAAATAATACTTAAAAGAAAATTTAAAATTTTTTATTTATTTTGCCTCTTAAAAATATTTTTTATCTCCAAATGAATGGTTAGAATTGCGTCATCATGTCACAAAAATATATGATGGCCTCACATGAATTTAATCATATATATATATATATATATATATATATATATATATATATATATATATATATATATATATATATATATATATATATATATATATATATATATATATATATATATATATATATATATATATATATTGAAACGTTCAATAGATCACCATTATCAATGGTTCTCAAAGGATATAAATATATCTTTTTTCAAATTTTAAAAATTTTTATTTATCAAAAATATACTAAAAATATCTAAATTAATAACTACACATTGTGAATGTGTATATATTTTTCTGATTTATCGTGGGAATTTATATTCACATTGTTAATCTACAAAGCTTCAAACTATGAATTTGACGAAAAAAAGTAAATTTTATTTATCGAATTTGGTATCATTATAAAAATGATAAAAAGTTATGAATTTCTATATTTCTAATTTTTTTTTGATAAAAATTAATTACGAAAAGTAGAAAAATTATTGGATGCTTGGTTCCATGGTTAATAATTATTCTATATTGATATATATATATATATATATATATATATATATATATATATATATATATATATATATATATATATATATATATATATATATATATATATATATATATATATATATATATATATATGGAGATGTTAAATTGAAAACAATTTTTTTTTAGAACGTGAGAACAATTATGGACCAATCATTAGTTAAGGGCATGATAAAAAATTACATTTTCATTTAATATAAATAAAACGTAACATATACTTAATGGGAAGTGATTTATACACAACAGTTTTTTACCTTACACAATAATTTATGTATTATAAATTTGTACGATACAACTTTTTAAAGTATCAATTGTTGTGTATGGAAAAAAATTGTTATGTACACATCATCTCCCATACCTAATACTATAGTTTGTAACCACTGTTTCCATTAATTTAGCAATAACAATTATTTTTTTTTATTAATCTAATTAATAAAGTTGGGTTGAACATGTTTGTGGAAGACAAGTGAATTTCTTGAAGATAAGAAATAAATGACACTGAAATTACTTTGAGATTCGAGTGAATGTTTGTTACTAAAAAAACGAATAATTTTTTTTGTATCTTATAGTTCACTTGATTTTATTAGTAAATGAATAAACCATAATGTAGTCATAATTTTATTAGATTTGCTTTTTAACTTAAAGTTTTTAGGGAATGAATAAACAAAATACACTTCTAATGATAAATGAATACATTTCGACATATAAATGAATAAAATACAATGTGAAGATAAAAATCTAAATACATTTATAATCATTAATGATTTAAATTACTTCATTTCATGATCGTTCATATATTCATAAATAAATATTCCAAGACAAAGTGCATACATTTATACATGATTATAATCAATAAATATTAAGCTACTCCATAGTAAAATTAAATGGTCACCACCTCTAAAAAACAATAAATATTATTTGCAAGCTTGTGTAAGGAATAGGAGTGATATCTAAAACGTTCAAACATCCCTTTTCTTTGATCAATATCTCCAAAATGACAATAATATGTAAATTCAATAAAAAGATCTATAAAATATTAAAATGAGTGATTAGTAGTAAAAACATGTGGTGTAATCATAAATGATTACAACCCGATGTTTTTAAAAAATTATATTTCCTATAGTTATAATCATTAGTCAGTATAATCAATTTATATTTCCTATAGTTATAAGTGTTCATTTACACCCATAGTTATAACCATAAATGATTATAACCATTGCAGCCAAACATTCCTCATGCATTAAACTACTAATTAAAACATATTTCATTCCATTTATAATCTATTTATGATTATAATTGTAATTATAAATGAATAACATAATGTTTTACATTATAATTATATAATGTATATAACAAAGTCTAAGTAGAAGTTTTGATGTAAGCAAATTTCAGAAAGATCAAGGAAAGGAGATTAATCTCACAAGCTACTGATAATAATCGATGCAAAACTCATTTTGTTTCTGTACTTTCTGAACCAAGAAACCCAACAAAAGTATACAATCAATTTCTTCAAACAAAAAAAACCTAAAATTTTCTAATGTAACAAAAAATAAGAATAGGAAACCGCACCTACACTTGCACCGCCATGATCCATTCCTTCGTTCGATTCATCATTATTCTTTATTCATTATTAGACATGGATGACAATAAATCATTTTTTTGTCTCCACCACTTTCTTGAAAATAAACTAGGATGAAAATAAATCCGTAAATTAGGTTATGCTTAAATGATAGTAAACTATAATAAATACCATCCTAATCTGTTTAACAAAATATAGCATAATTAAAAGTTATTGGGATGAATAATTAAGAGCTTTTGAACAAGGAAGGAAATGCTCTAAAAAAACCTAATTCGTGTATTTTTATTGAGCAAAAAGAATTGTAAGTGATTGATAAACTTTTATATAGTTGATAAATTGAGTATAAAATTGGAATGTGAGAGAAAGATTGCAACAATAAGGAGACCCCACATTCATTTGATTAAGAAATTAGTTATCACAAAAAAACATAATAAGAGAATTAAGTGGAAGAAACTCTTGGCTACTAGAATTAGGCTATAAATTGATTCATCTATATGAATAAATCAAAATTGTAAATCCCCTCTATAACCAAAATTGGACTCTCAAATCATCATTTTCACACCTAAATTAGACTATAAATTCACTCAATTATATGAATGGTATGTCAATCAAGTGATGTAGATGAATTATTAATCACATTACCTATCGTTTCATCCAGCCTCATATTGCCATAAAACACTTCAACTTTTGTCATAACTACCCTTTTGACTAAGTAAATTTCGTCCTTAAGTACGCAATGACTATTGTGAGACTTGTGCTAGCACACCTAAGTGTACAATATGAGTTCCTAAGGAGCCATGAAGTGTTAGTATGCGAAATCTCTCCAAGTAAGTGAAATCTTTCCCAAATCTTTGCAAGTGTGTGAAATCTCTCCCAAATCTCTTCAAGTGTGTGAAATCTCTCCCAAATCTCTCCAAGTATGCGAAATCTCTCCAAGTATATTGAATATCTCCCAAATCTTTCCAAGTATGTCAAATCTCTCCCAAATCTCTCCAAGTATGTGAAGTCTCTCCCAAATCTCTCCATGTATCTCAAATCTCCCTAAGTACCTTCCTCAGTTGAAAACAACTCAAAGCCGGAAGAGAAAACCCCAAAAGGAACATCTTCCTCCTAAACCTCTTGCTCCTGAACCTCTTGCTCATGAACCTATTGCTCCTGAACATCTTGCTCCTGAACCTCTTGCTCCTGAACCTCTTGCTCCTAAAACTCTTGCTCCTAAACGTCTTGCTCCTGAACCTCTTGCTCCTGAACCTCTTGCTCCTGAACGTCTTGCTCCTGAACCTCTTGCTCATGAACGTCTTGCTCCTGAACGTCTTGCTCCTGAACATCTTGCTCCTGATCCTCTTGCTCCTGAACCTCTTGGTCCGGAACCCTCTTAGTCTGAAATACCTTCTTAGGAGCCAAGAGGAATTACACTTCGGAACCCTCTTGTTGACTCCAGAATTTTGAGAAATGCTCCGGAAATTGAACTACAACTTCGGAATTCGCCTCTAAGTTTCGGGATTTAGACCATTTCACACCTTTTTAGCATTATAAGGTATTTTGACGTTAGGAATCCCACCAAACTCGTGTTTTTCTTAACTAAGACCCCTAAAAACCCTATTTAATGCTAAAATTAATTATTTTAAGCATATTTTTAATAAAAAAAATAAATGTTTGGGATTTAGGAAAACCTTATCCTAAATCAAGATAAGGACAAAGAGGTTGACTTTGTGAGGTGATGGAATCCTCATTTCCCATGCAAATCACATTATTCAATGCTTCACCCACCAAATATCCATGCATGGACCATAAGATCCCCATGCACCACAAATTCCCTCCCTTTTCTCACTCTTAAGCACGACAGTAGAAAGAAATTTTGGACTTCTCACATCTCCCTCTCACTTTCCTCTCATTTTCTCTCAAGGATTCATTTCAAGAGCAAGAACAAGATCTTACTGAAAACAAAATTCTAAATTTCTCCTTGGAGTTTTAAGGTAAATTCCTCCACTCATCTAATATTTTATAATATTCGAAGATGAATCCATATTATTTTATTCATAATAATATATGATGAACACCTTAAAGATAACCTTCCTTCTAGGGAAGTTCCTCATCTCACCCAAGAGTTTAAGCTTAAGATCTTCACTCCATAACTCCAGACAACTCCTCAACTAACTCAAGGTGAGCTTCATACCCCACCTTTTTCAATGTTGTAATGTTTTTGGGGGAGAGTGCAAGTCAAATCTTGCCTAGATTCTTAAATGATTGCATATATACGTATGTTTGTATGTGTGTGTGAAATATTATTAAATTATTATTTAGTAATATACGCATGAACGAAGGATTTTTAAATTTCATAAAGAATAGAGGATACCTTGTACGAAAGAGCCTCCCAACTATTGGGCGTGTGCAACTTAACCCCTTTATCTATGCTCGTATGTCTAGAAAAATAAGTCATAAAAAGGGATTTTGATAAGTGGACACCATTTCTAGTAATTTTCTAAAAAAAGGAAACTTTGTGACTATTTTGCAAACTATCAGGGAGTATTCTATAAATATTTAATATAAAAGTTTGCGTCAAGAAAATATGCAAATAGAGACTTTATGACAGAAATATTTGCATGTCATAAACCGATGTCGTAAAACCTCCAACAACATAAGAAATGTTCTATGTGTCATAAAACAGAAAATGTGTGTCATAACCGGTAGTTATAAAATTATACAAATTATAACTTGACACTTTTTCTCTTGACTAAAATGACTTGTTTTTTTTTTCAATAAACGAAAAGGAACGAACACGAGCACCTAGTTAAGGAGCACAATCAACGATATGGAACGAGAACGATATTTCTATTCAATAAGTACGAATTTCATTATTTATCTAACAAAGAATGTATCTCTAATGATTGCTCAAAAGGTTGTTAATATTCTAGTCACAAAAATCTCACAAGTACCTAAATATAAAAATATTAGTGTACGTCTAAGTCCTGTAAGGAGTTATAGCGAGAGTCTCGAAGAGGGTGAGCGGGAATTTGTGTATAGATCTATAAGGGGCTGACACCCGCACATTCGTTGTTCGCTATAGCTAGACAGGCCAATCTAGGGTGACAAATGTCTTTTCCAACCCGAGGGCGCCTGAGAATCGCCAAAACAGGCACTCCGTCAGATTAGTATGGTTATAACGGCTCACTGGAATATGTTATATTAACTAGAAATTTATGTAAGGAAAACCTCATAAATAAATTTTGGCACGTTGTGTTGACTGTCCTACACGTGATAGGTGATGGTCCGCATTTGTTGTGTTGACTGTTCTAACGACCCAATTTTCACGTCCAAAAATTTCGTTTTTAAAACATTACTTTAGAAAACATTAATAATTAAAAACATTGTTTGATCAAACCACATCACAATGTAAACCATGTCTAAAAGCCAAATCATACAACCAATCGAAATATCAGTGTATCAATCCCAGGGTAAACTCATAAATGCGGAATCAAGGAGTGTGTGTGATGAGCCGCTACCGCGCCTGGTCCTTCCCCTTGGCTGAAGAGGTACCTGAAACAACAACTGAGAAATGTAAGCACAAAGCTTAGTGAGTTCCCCCATCGTACCACATACCATACAACACATATCATACATACTGCCAGGCTATTCTGGGGTGCCAGACTACCCGGTACGGCGATTCTGGGGTGCCGACTACCCGTGCGGCCATTCTGGGGTGCCGTCCTACCCGTGTCAAGCCATTCTGGGGTGCTGACTACCCGTCGGTCCTGACAACCAATCCTCGGGGACTATTTCACCCCCTACTGCTACTACTATCACATATCATAACATAACATATTATCAGACATATCTGGGGTGTCTGAACTACCCTTCGGTCCTAACAACCGAACTCGGGGACTGCTCCCCTCCTACTACCTCCAACTCATATAACAGATCATGCTAGCATATAAACATAACATCACATACTGTCAGATGTATCTCGGGTGTCTGACTACCCTCCGGTCCTAACAACCGAACTATACTACTATCACATATAACATATCATGCTAGCATATAACATATCAGGTAGTAGCAAACCTAGATGATATCACAGAGACAATCATCTATCATACGTCTCCTACTGGTGGGCCAGCATTGTGGCCTTAGACCCACCGCTATTGGAAGGTAACTAACCTCGAAGTAGCTGCTGATCTGATCGGGAACTGGCTGTCTATTGCTGCTGCTGCTGCTCTAGAAATCCTCCGGCTGCAATTCCCACAACATACTCAATCAAACACTGCTAACTGTCCTTTGGGTAAAATGACCATTTTACCCCTGATCATGCCCTAAGTCAAAGTCAGAGTCAACTTTCCGTTGACCCGACTCACCGAGTTGGCTCTCCAACTCGCTGAGTCCCTACCCAAACGATTATCTTGAATCCCGTTTCTACTCGTCGAGTTAGGCGATGACTCGACGATTTCTCCTTCTAAACTGATATTCAAGTCCTTCATCCTACTCGCCGAGTTGTATGAACAACTCATCGAGTTCATCTTCATCCGATGAACACTTATGCTAAGACTCGCCGAGTTGTATGAACAGCTCGCCGAGTTCATCTTCATCCGAAGAGCACTTATGCTGCGACTCGCCGAGTTGTATGAACAGCTCGTCGAGTCCGTTCTTGATCGAAGGAGATTGCCTTGAACTCGCCGAGTCAGGGCATTGACTTGCCGAGTTCCTCCATGGATGAGTTCAGCTTCCGACTCACTGAGTCACACCCTGTGACTCACTGGTCACACTCGACACTACGAAAAGGGGACAAACTCGAAGACTCGCGAACCGACTCGTCGAGTCAGATGAACGACTCGCCGAGTCGTTTCCATGCAATTACTATATGGTCGATTCTGCTTGAATCCAGCTCATGCCATACATAGATCCGTGATCCTGGGGCTTGATTAACACGTAAAGTTTCCAACTTTACATGCAAATAGACAACCATGAGGGTTTTAGGGACCAAAATGCACCAAAAGGGGTAGATCTAGGGCTTTCATGCAATATGGTTCCAAAAAGACAGTAGATCTGAGCTCCTGGAGCTCAACCATGCCTAGATCTAAAGGTCAATCAGCTTATTACAAACCCTCAAACATACACAAGCTTGGAAATGGTTCAAAGAGGACTTTAATGGAGCTATAAGGGACAATAAGCTTAAAAATAGAGGGGAAACGAGCTATATCTCAGGGGAAACGTTGGAATGACACATAGATGCTTGGCCTCCTTCCCCTCTTCTTGATTCACTCTTCTTTCTCCTCAAAAACCTCAAGAACACCACAAAAACACTTTAACTCACAAGGAAACAAGGCTTGAGAGAGGTATAGGGCTTTGAGGATGAATGGGGGCGAGATTGGGGCGGAATGAGAGTTTAAATAGGGTACAAACCCCTGAAACTTAGGGTTTCATCCAACAGCGGTGACTCGCCGAGTACAGGATATGGACTCGCCGAGTCGCCAACTTAAATGTGTCCCGGGTCCCGTCTCTACTCGACGAGTCAGACGTATGACTCGCCGAGTCCAAGGCTAAAAATGGAAAATACTCAAATAAGATTTACGTACCAGGAACCAGGTGCTACAAATCTCCCCCACTTATTTTAGACTTCGTCCTCGAAGTCTGCTGCTCGATCCTGAAACAGCTCGGGGTAATGATCCATCATCTCGTCCACTAGCTCCCAAGTCCATTCCGAACCCTTGTGGTGCTGCCATTGCACCTTCACTAGCTCTATCCTCTTGTTCCTCAAATCCTTCGACTTCCTGTCGAGGATTGCGACTGAGCGCTCAATGTAATTCAGGCTGTCATCAACCTGAGTATCCTCTAACGGCACTACTGTTGAGTTGTCCACTAGGCAGTTCCGCAGCTGAGAAACATGGAAAGTGTTGTGGATTTGGCTAAGCTCGACTGGTAGATCCAGCCTATACGCCACCTTGCCCACCCGGGCTACAACCCTGAACGGTCCGATAAATCTCGGGCCCAACTTGCCCCGCTTCCTGAATCGAATGACGCCTTTCCAAGGCGACACCTTCAGGAGAACCATATCCCCGACTTGGAACTCCAAGTTGGATCGACGCTTGTCGGCATAACTCTTCTGTCGACTCTGAGCAGTCTGAAGCCTGCTCCGAACCTGCTGGATCCTCTCGGTCGTCTTGAGCACCACTTCTGTGCTCCCCATGACTCTCTGGCCAACTTTACCCCAGCATATCGGGGTCCTGCACCTTCGTCCATACAACATCTCGAATGGAGGGCGGTCGATACTCGCGTGGTAGCTCTTGTTGTACGAGAACTCAGCCAAGGGAAGATAAGTATCCCAGCTACCACCGAAGTCTAGCACGCACGACCGCAACATATCTTCCAGAGTCTGGATGGTCCGCTCGCTCTGACCATCTGTTTGCCGTGAAAGGCGGTGCTAAAATGCAAACGAGTGCCCAACTCGTCATGAAACCTCTTCCAAAACCTGGAAGTAAAACGCACATCCCTGTCCGAGATAACCGATACTGGCACCCCGTGCCGCGCCACGATCTCCCTGATATAGATGTCGGCCAATTTCTCGGCCGATATGCTTTCCTGAATCGGGATAAAGTGAGCACTCTTGGTCAATCGATCCACGATGACCCAAATCGAATCCACTCCACGTGCGGTCCTGGGAAGCTTCGTGATAAAATCCATCGTGATATCTTCCCATTTCCACAGTGGAATATCCAACGGCTGCATCTTGCCATGCGGTCTCTGATGTTCGGCATTAACCTTCCTGCAGGTCAAGCACCGCTCAACGTACCATGCCACATCCCGCTTCATGCAGGGCCACCAATAATCTAGACGAAGATCCCTATACATCTTCGTAGCCCGGGATGAATAGAGAATCGGAACTTGTGCGCCTCCTCCATCAAAATCTGGCGCACGCCTCCGTGATACGGCACCCACACCCTACGGTGTAGTGTCAATAGTCCTCGGCTATCGTAATCAAAGGAGGAAACCTGACCCACCACATGCTCGGTCTTCCGATGTTCCTCCTTGATCGCCTCCTGTTGAGCCTCCCGAATTTGCTCCAACAGGGGAGTCACTACGGTCATCCTCATGCAAACGTCCCTGATCGGCGCCGCCTTGCGGCTAAGCGCATCGGCCACCACGTTGGCCCTTCCCGGGTGGTAAAGGATCTCACAATCATAATCCTTCACCACGTCCAACCACCGACGATGCCTCATATTCAGATTCGGCTGATCCACGAGGTACCTCAAACTCTTGTGGTTCGTGTAGATGGTACATCGAACCCCGTAGAGGTAATGCCGCCAAATCTTGAGGGCAAAAATCACCGCCCCCAACTCCAAATCATGCGTCGGGTAGTTCGCCTCGTGAGGCTTGAGCTGCCTCGAAGCGTAGGCAATGACATGCCCCCTCTGCATCAGTACCACGCCCAACCCTGAAATGGACGCATTGCAGTATACCACAAAATCCTCCACACCCTCTGGCAGGGCTAAGATCGGCGCCTCGCATAGTCTCTGTCTCAGTGTCTCAAATGCAGCCTGCTGCTCGGGTCCCCATCGAAAGACCACGGCTTTCTTCGTCAGCCGCGTCAGGGGTACGACTATCTTGGAGAAATCCTTAATAAATATCCGATAGTAGCCTGCTAATCCTAGGAAACTCTGAATCTCAGATGGAGACTTCGGAACCTCCCATCTCATCACGGCCTCAACCTTGGCCGGATCGACCAGAATCCCGTTCTGGTTGACAAGGTGTCCGAGAAATTGCACCTCGCGCAACCAAAACTCACACTTGGAGAACTTGGCATACAAGCTCTCCCTCCTCAGGGTCTCCAACACCTCTCTCAGATGCTCCTCATGCTCCTCCTGAGTCTTGGAATAAACCAAGATGTCATCGATAAAGACTATCACAGACCGATCCAACATCGGTCTGCATACGCGGTTCATGAGGTCCATGAACGCGGAAGGAGCATTGGTGAGCCCAAACGGCATCACCACAAACTCATAGTGGCCATAGTGCGTTCGAACCGCGGTCTTCTGCGTATCCTCCTCCCTGACCCTCATCTGATGGTATCCCGAACGCAAATCGATCTTGGAAAACCAAGACGCTCCCTGAAGCTGGTCAAAGAGATCATCAATCCTCGGGAGTGGGTAACGGTTCTTCACCGTTACCTTATTCAGCTCCCAATAGTCTATACACATCCGGTGCGACCCATCCTTCTTCTTCACAAATAGGATCGGGGCTCCCCAGGGTGAACTACTCGGACGAATAAATCCCTTGTCTAGCGGCTCCTGCAGCTGCGTAGACAACTCCTGCATCTCGGGAGGAGCCAACCGATACGGTGCCTTGGTTATCGGAGCCGCACCAGGAACGAGGTCAATCCTGAACTCCACCTGTCGCTCCGGAGGTATCCCAGGAAGCTCCTCTGGGAAAACATCTGCGAAATCTTGCACCACCAGAACCTCGCTCACTGTCGCCTTACCCGCCTCCCAGGTATCCATCACGTACGCGACATATCTTGCGCATCCCTGCTGAAGGTAGCGTCTCGCCCTCGCTGCTGAACATACTGCGGGTCCACACTGCGGCCTCTTGCCATGAATCACTAACTCTCCCCCGCTTGGGGTCCTGACCCGCACTAGCTGCTGCGCGCAATCTATCACCGCCCCATTGGGGCTCAACCAATCCATGCCTATAATCACCTTGTTCGTACGCAACGGAATGGGAACCAAGTCTACCAAGTAGCGCTCCTCAAACAAACGCAATACACAATCTCGAAACACCATCGATGCTCGAACCGATCGATCATCAGCAATCTCTACCTCTAAAGGGCAATCTAACTCGCCCACAGTCTCATGAAACTTCTTGCTAAGCGCAAGGGAAACAAATGATCGAGATGCACCCGAGTCGAACAACACTTGAACTGGGATGCCGTTCACATGGAACGATCCTAATGCATACATATACATACGGAGCACATATCGATATCATAACATCATAAAAATAAAATAAAGGGAAAGAATCATACCCGTCACCACATCGGGTGCGACGCGTGCCTCCTCGGTAGTCAACTGAAATGCTCGACTCCTCACCACCGGAGCCTCTGCCTTGCCCTGCCGGCCATCCGTGATCCGCAGGGTCGCTGGAGCTGGCGCCTTCACCGGCGCTGAAACTATCAACTGGGGGCAATTGGCCTTCTTGTGGCCCCTCTGGTTGCAGTGGAAACACCGCAACTCAGACGTCTGAATAACTGCTGCCAGAGCAGTGCAATCCCTGCTAAAGTGCCCGGACTTGCCGCACTTGTAGCAGCCTGATGATCCCATCCTGCACGCCCCCTCGTGCAGCCTGCCGCATTTCCTGCAGCGGCTCGGTCCTGACTGGCCTTTCGGCCTACCATCTGATCCCTTGGGCTTCTTCCCCGAAGCCCCTCTTGTCTGTCTCTCCTCTGACTTCCGTTTCCGGATGTGCTCCAAATCTATCTCCCTCTCCCTCGCCCTGGCAATCATAGAGTCCAAGGTAGGGCAAGCTGAAAAGCTAACATGCTCCCGGATGTCAGCTCGTAGCATATCATGATAACGGGTCCTCCTCATATCCTCGTCACCAGCATACTGGGGCACCAACAAAGCCCTCTCCCGGAACTTGGCCGTGATCTCCGCCACAGTCTCCGTCGTCTGTCTCATGTCCAGAAACTCCCTTGCCAGCTGCTGAAGCTCGACAGCCGGCGCAAAATCTGCCCGGAACCTGGTCACAAAGTCCGACCAGTTCATAGCCTCGATAGCTGAGGCTCCCAACGAGTCACCCACTGACTCCCACCAATCCCAGGCTCGGTCCCGTAAACACCCTGCTGCATACCTCACCTTCGACCCCTCAGGGCAGAAGCTAGTCAACTGTGCAGACTCGATGTCTGCAATCCATCGCCTGGCAGCAATGGGGTCTTTCACCCCGTGGAAATCTGGCGCACCACTGCCCCTGAAGTCCTTAAAGGACAGTGTGCGAGGACCCAACTAGCCAGATGCCATGTCGCTCCTGAACGCCCTGATGAGATCCTCCATCAACTTGGTGATCCCTTCCTTGATCGACCCGAAGATAATGAGAGTCGACTCAAGGATACCCCTGGTGATCTCTGACGCGATGAACTTGCGTAGTCCCTCATCTACCGGCTCAGAACCTGATCCCGAACCTGACCCCTCTCCTGAACCGCCATCTACCGGCCTCGAACGAAGTACCACCATTCTGCAATACATAATACACTCATTAGTGATACTGATACTTCCTGAGGGATCACTGCTACTTACAAGTTCCCTGGTCTTATCTTGGCCTTCCTTAGTTCGGGTACGGATCCTCTGCTTTTAGTAGTACGGGCCCATACTACCTTCCACATCTATCCGAACCTTCTTCAAGGAATGCCTCGACTCCACCAGATCCCTTTCACTACTGCCGATCACTGCTATTCTCATCCTAGGCTTACCCTAGGGAAATCTCTGGTTCTACTCTATCCAGTCCTCAGCTGCTGCAGGCCTCCTTGTAATGCCAATTAGCCATTACCCGAATACCATCACATGTGACGAGGCTCAGATAATCCTTCGGGTACCCGACTCGTCCCTACCACGGTTGGACTCAAACAAGAGCTGCGCAGTAGGATCAAATCCGCCACTCTAATATTATTCAACCCTGGTCACATGTGACGTGACGTATTCGCCTAATGGCTAACTCCCATTATTCAGAGTCCCACATAGCACGAAGCAAGCAGCATTCAGACATGGGTAATAATCTCAATCAACTCTATCTGCTTACAGGAACTGTACTAGCATAAAGTGCTAAGCTCATACTATCAGGCATAACCTACTCAGGCTATCCTACTTGCTGTCTACTCAATAACTAGCATGCAATTCTCATACAACTGAAACACATAAAGCAGGCACATAAGGCATCACTCCTAGATCCTTAGTCCTATTCTAGCATGCTGTTCTACAAAAGCTGATAAACATAACATAAACTTGTATGGGTACTTTGGGGAATACTTACTTGAGCTCGGCCGGTCGTGCACATCACACACTTCGTTCTTTCTCAAAACTCTTTTCTCAATTTTAGAAAACATTTTCCTCTAGAAAATCTTTTAAGCCCTCGATTTGAGTCCAGACACCCCCGAAGGTGTGTCCGAATCCCTCAAACCAGGGCTCTGATACCAACTTGTAACGACCCAATTTTCACGTCCAAAAATTTCGTTTTTAAAACATTACTTTAGAAAACATTAATAATTAATAACATTGTTTGATCAAACCACATCACAATGTAAACCATGTCTAAAAGCCAAATCATACAACCAATCGAAATATCAGAGTATCAATCCCAGGGTAAACTCATAAATGCGGAATCAAGGAGTGTGTGTGATGAGCCGCTACCGCGCCTGGTCCTTCCCCTTGGCTGAAGAGGTACCTGAAACAACAACTGAGAAACGTAAGCACAAAGCTTAGTGAGTTCCCCCATCGTACCACATACCATACAACACATATCATACATACTGCCAGGCTATTCTGGGGTGCCTGACTACCCGGTACGACCATTCTGGGGTGCCGACTACCCGTGCGGCCATTCTAGGGTGCCGTCCAACCCGTGTCAAGCCATTCTGGGGTGCTGACTACCCGTTGGTCCTGACAACCGATCCTCGAGGACTATTTCACCCCCTAATGCTACTACTATCACATATCATAACATAACATATTATCAGACATATCTGGGGTGTCTGAACTACCCTTCGGTCCTAACAACTGAACTCGGGGACTGCTCCCCTCCTACTACCTCTAACTCATATAACAGATCATGCTAGCATATAAACATAACATCACATACTGTCAGACGTATCTGGGGTGTCTGACTACCCTCCGGTCCTAACAACCGAACTATACTACTATCACATATAACATATCATGCTAGCATATAACATATCAGGTAGTAGCAAACCTAGATAATATCACAGAGACAATCATCTATCATACGTCTCCTACTGGTGGGCCGGCATTATGGCCTTAGACCCACCGCTACTGGAAGGTAACTCACCTCGAAGTAGCTGCTGATCTGATCGGGAACTGACTGTCTACTGCTGCTACTGCTGCTCCGGAAATCCTCCGGCTGCAATTCCCACAACATACTCAATCAAACACTGCTAACTGTCCTTTGGGTAAAATGACCATTTTACCCCTGATCATGCCCTAAATCAAAGTAAGAGTCAACTTTCCGTTGACCCGACTCGCCGAGTTGGCTCTCCAACTCGCCGAGTCCCTACCCAAACGATTATCCTGAATCCCGTTTCTACTCGTTGAGTTAGGCGATGACTCGACGAGCTCTCCTTCTAAACTGAAATTCAAGTCCTTCATCCTACTCGCCGAGTTGTATGAACAACTCGTCGAGTTCATCTTCATCCGATGAACACTTATGCTAAGACTCGCCGAGTTGTATGAACAGCTCGCCGAGTTCATCTTCATCCGAAGAGCACTTATGCTGCGACTCGCCGAGTTGTATGAACAGCTCGTCGAGTCCGTTCTTGATCGAAGGAGATTGCCTTGAACTCGCCGAGTCAGGGCATTGACTCGCCGAGTTCCTCCATGGATGAGTTCAGCTTCCGACTCACTGAGTCACACCCTGTGACTCACTGGTCACACTCGACACTACGAAAAGGGGACAAACTCGGAGACTCGCGAACCGACTCGTCGAGTCAGATGAACGACTCGCCAAGTCGTTTCCATGCAATTACTATATGGTCGATTCTGCTTGAATCCAGCTCATACCATACATAGATCCGTGATCCTGGGGCTTGATTAACACGTAAAGTTTCCAACTTTACATGCAGATAGACAACCATGAGGGTTTTAAGGACCAAAATGCACCAAAAGGGGTAGATCTAGGGCTTTCATGCAATATGGTTCCAAAAAGACAATAGATCTGAGCTCCTGGAGCTCAACCATGCCTAGATCTAAAGGTCAATCAGCTTATTACAAACCCTCAAACATACACAAGCTTGGAAATGGTTCAAAGAGGACTTTAATGGAGCTATAAGGGACAATAAGCTTAAAAACAGAGGGGAAACGAGCTATACCTCAGGGGAAGCGTTGGAATGACACAAAGATACTTGGCCTCCTTCTCCTCTTCTTGATTCACTCTTCTTTCTTCTCAAAAACCTCAAGAACACCATAAAAACACTTTAACTCACAAGGAAACAAGGCTTGAGAGAGGTATAGGGCTCTGAGGGTGAATGGGGGCGAGATTGGGCCGGAATGAAAGTTTAAATAGGGTACAAACCCCTGAAACTTAGGGTTTCATCCAACAACGGTGACTTGCCGAGTACAGGATATGGACTTGCCGAGTCGCCAACTTAAACGTGTCCCGCGTCCCGTCTCTACTCGACGAGTTGGACCTATGACTCGCCGAGTCCAAGGCTAAAAATGGAAAATACTCAAATAAGATTTACGTACCAGGAACCAGGTGCTACAACTGTCCTTCTTCATCGCGTAGAATGTCCACAATAGCCATGTTGATTCTTTCTCCTAACAAGTATAGATTCGTAATACTGCTACTTTTACAAATTAAAAGGCACTGGACTCTATGGAAAACGTTTGTAAACGGTTTGGATAACAATAAACTAACCCACACATATACATAGTTGGAAACTAGAACTTATGATTATTTGCAGAAAATATAGGATTTTCTGGGGAAAACGATTTTTCTACGATTTCAATAACGATAAACTAAAACTTATGAATATTTTATAGCAGAAAATATAGGATTTTCTGGAGAAAATGATTTTCTACGATTTCGATAACGATAAACTAGAACGCACACACTCAATTTTACTCGACAAGAGGAACAAGATTTTCAACCATATTTTCTTTTTGAAAATAAGGGATTTTTCTTGACACAGTTGATTGTTACTATTCAAAAGAACTATGTTCGGACACAGTTCGCTTTTTCAAATCACACTACTTTTCAAAAGCACTCCTTAAATGGATGAACAAAAGTAATGTCATGCACACATATATCCATGATTTTCAAGGCAAGACTTCAAACGATTTCATAGAAAATATCGGATTTTCTGAAAGTACAATGAGAATGATTCTAAACAAGTGTAAACGATTCTATACAAAAATACTTATGAACTCACCAAATTTTTAGTTGACGCTTTTCAAAACGACTTGTATTCTCAGGGATCTAGTAAGCAGGTAACAAGGGACGCTGATGCAGGTCTAATTAGCTATAGTTTGAAGTTTTCTACTTATGTATCTTTTGTGTAACCCGAAGAACAAATACAATATGTAAAAAATGTAAGTTTGTTATCTCAATGTATGATGTTTGGATTGCTCTATTTCATTTATATTCAATTGTTATGATACTGCACAATGAAGTCACCCGCCTCCAGACGTTTCCGTCGTCTGGTCCGAGGGTGTGACAGATTGGTATCAATGCAATGTTTATAGTGAACTGGTATATCTAGCCATACAAGATATACAACTATAAATATAATGGGACTTAAAAAAACTCTGCCTTAAAGTATAAACAAACTCTGCCTTAAAGTATACTTTAAAAAGATGTACAAGTATTCTATAAAAGTATATGTATCTACTAACACAATATCATAACGAGAAGAAAACAAAAGTAACTAAAAGGTTGAACACTACAATCAAACCTGGGCAGTTATGTAATCATATCTGGGATAAATATAACCTGATCAACTATATTTATTTGAGATATGACCAACATGTGCTTGGGAGTGATAGTGGTGTTGCAACAAACCTAAAACCTAACAACTATGCGCACAAGAGAATACTAGAATTCGAACATCAAGTTTAAAATACTATAGGAGTATTTTAGGATACTATAAATCCCTCCCACACCTAAACCTTCCCCGTATATCTCGTACCTCGATACTCTCACAAAGAAGTAGTTGAAATTCCTCGCCAAGACTTCTTCTACCCTACCACGGTGATTTGCGGATGGGCAAGGAGAGACCGAAAGAAGCCCATGAGGAAAATCCAGAAATGGATCCTAAGGGATACCCAGAGATGAATTGTGAAAGGGAGAATTCCGACTAAGAACCCAAAAAGGATAAAAGCGCCAAGGAAACCCTTGACGAGCTTTACCCGATTGTGAGTAGACCCGAGACCCTTTCACCTTTCTCTTCCCAGATACGTAACCACCCAATATAAGTGCCCCCGGAATGAACATACCTAGAGACAAAACGATACCCACGCAAGAACAAGTTGAGGAATTTGTTCCTATCCAATTCATGGCGCATCTCCACAAAATACAGTCCAATCCACAATCGACGCACGCCAAACTCCGATAGCCAACACCCTCACAAATCAGGCATCATCTCTGTCTAGACCACAATTAACCCAAAGTGACTCCCGGTTTCCAACCCTCTGTCATGGAGGAGTGGAGACCATAAAGAAAGCCTGCTATAAGGGAATGTAAATCTGATCCCCCATGAGTAACAAGAATGCCATTCCAAATGCCTTACGAAACCCACAAGTAGGACCAGAAAACTATACACACCATGTACACTCCTTAAAAGGGGAAATGGTCATTTGGAGACTACAAATCATAGCAATCAAGGTTAGGACAACCTTAGTAGTGCAGAGAACACATAAAAGGCACCCATAATATAAGTGAAATGGCCACGTACTTTGTGCGCCAAAGGAGGATCACAACATTACTCGCCTTAGGTCCAAAATGCCCTTAATCGCAACCAATAGTAGTAAACCAAGAGGAGTACACCCTCCAAAAATCCATACAACCAAATACGTTAACTATACTGCCAACTATGTGCTATTTTGACAGACTTAACGTCATGCAATATGGGTTTCCACTCAATACCATAACTACATCATAGGGATATAGGTTGTCACGATTAACATCACTACGTTAAGATATTTCGAGTGAAACCCCATGGAACTAACTACGAGTACTCACAAGCTCACTTTTTTTGTGCAACAGAGTTATGTCTTCTCATGAAGGTAACCAGTACCCCGACCAGGCGCCGGTCCTACGAATACACTCCACCACTTTCCAATCCACTGTAACAGCAGTTGTGGCAGCCGTCATGGCATACTTCAATGCCAACGACACAAGCGAAGTTGGAAGCAGTATCAGTAATTTCAGCCGTAACAACAACCTAGGAAACCAACGAAGGACAACTCACCTATGCACTCAAAAACCTAAACCTAAGAACAAGAAACGAAAGTTTGGGAACGAAAAAGGAGGCAGTTCGATTCAGAGGCCTACTAAAAGGCAACAAGCAGGATCAGTCCCTAACCCTACAAATCCTACTCCTACCACATCGAGATAATCATACCTTGGGAACAATCCACCCGACAACAAGTTCAAATACCAGCATTGGGGAGCCTGCCAGACATTTTGTTGCAAAAGGTGCAACAAGATGGGACACACCTCCCGCTACTTTAGGGACCCGACCCCATGTGTCACCCCAACTCCCAACCCAAAATAAAGTCCATCTTATCACAAGTGCGGTGCAACAGGACATCTCAAGAGAGATTGTCCAGCAGAGATGACTAACGAAGGAGTCGACGACTAGATAGCAGTTGACGATAAGGAAACCTACCGCAGATTTTGGTATGTTCCACGATAAACGTAAGCATCAAACTATTACAAAAGTTTTTGTCAATCAAAAATATAATCCAAAAACTATTTTCTCGTTAGAGAAAATCCTGTAAATCACGGGAAGCGAGGGATCCTCACTAATGGACCATGATGGTTCCATATGAACGTTAGTATCGTATATAGTTAGGATTCCATAAACTAAGAGCATACAATCCCGCATCATTTTACTGTCCCTGGTCTGAATGTTGATTAGGACAGAACCCCACAGTCAATTACCTTTTAAAATCCTAAGTATGTGCAGTTAGGTCACATCCATCTATAGTGAAAGGACCTGGCAGAATTCAGATTACGAATTCCCTTGCCTTATAAAAGCACCCTCGTGTCACTAAGAACACCTAACATGCAGAACGAGATAGACCTAATGGTAACAACGAAAACGAAACTAGCAACGATAAGAACACGAACACTAGAACACCTAACAAGCAGAAATGAGATAAACTCAACGGTAACAACAAAAACAAAACAAGTAGCGATAGGAGCATGACCATAAAACACCCTGTTATTCCTAGCAACCAATACTCCTCAAATCAACTTAATAAACGGGAGTCTAATGTCATCAGTTGACACAGACAGGCTTTATTTTCACCTTACAAACCTCGAGCTATGAAAATAGACTTTCTTCTTACTCAACCGAATAACAAAACTCTTTCAGTCGATAACGACGAAATCCCTATCAACCAGACGCCAAAGTTTTTGCATAAGAAATACCACACCCTTCCCTAGCCCCAACAAACATGGAAAATTAAGGAGCAAAGGGCATATGAAGGAATCCATAAGGCTTCCAACATTCCTCCAGAGATTCCGAAAAATCTCTTAGAAAACCCTAACCATGTGCTAAGCGGAAATAGAATCTCCCCGACTCCTAGAGCCACCTTAATGACCAAACAACCCATACCACTTAGCACAGTCACAAGAACAAATAGTGTCTGATTACAAGCTCAACATATTATGTAAATGAAACATCAGATCTAGTCCTTAACCACAGGAAGCACCTATCTAAATAATAAGGGGAGAAAGACGAAACTGTCATAGGCACCATTGACTACGAGTAAGCCAAACAAACCCATCCTCAAGGATTGATACTCCCTACCCCGAATCGGAGACATGATCAACCACCGACAAGGAACTGGCAAAGACCGACCTATGATTAGCTTGGAAAGACCTTAGGGAGAAAAACGCCCACGATAATCAAAGACTCATAAAGTTAACTACCTCACGCAGGCTTAACCTTGGTGACCAGAGTACCAACTCTTAAGGCCAGAACACTCTACTTCTAGGACACCAAGATTCTGATTCCTAGAAGACCAATCCAAAGGCCTCGCAGAGCAAGGTCCGATAACCCATAGTCTCCGATTAACTCAAGAGCTCAGTTAGGCATTTTACATTCCATGCATTCAACACTCATAAGTGTCGGACCACCGAAACTCTAGAAATCCCACTTGACAAGAACAAAGTAAACAAGAATCTGCACCCCGAAGAGAATCATGTGTAATAGACATTGGCAAGACTTGGGAGACCCACCTGTCCCTATATCACGATCTCGAAGCTTCGGTTAATGCTAGAAAAATCCCTAATCAAGTACTTCTATACCAACAACTGCCACCCGAGCATGGGAGTTGTATCCTTCGAGGCCCTACATGGCCGGAAATGCAGATCATCCTCTGTTGGGCGTAGGTGAGAGACACCCGAAAGACAAGAGGACAAGCACCCATTAGCCCACCCACTAAGACTCGAGGTCATTCAAGAAACCACAAAAAGAATAGTCAAAACCCGAACACAACCCTAAACATCGTAACGCCGACAAAAGAGCTATAGCAGGTTAAAGCCTTGGAATCTCAAGTAACGGATTAGAGTATTCTTAAAACTCTTTTCTTGGGGAAAGATGACTCGATTTGAAAGGTAAGGTAAACTAACTCCTCGATGCACCAGACCATTCGAGATCCTCGTACGGATCGGTCCAGTAGCCTACAAACTCCAACTACCCTCCAAGCTTAGTAACGTACACCCCGTGTTCCATGTGTCGAACCTAGGAAATGTCGGTCAGACAAAACCCTCCTAGTCTCACTGGACAAGATTAAGTGAATTAGAACCTCCTAGTAGTTGATCAACCTATCAAGAGTAAGGATAGAAAAGTTAAGAACACAAAACAAAGCTGCATCCCGATGGTGAAGGTTCAAGAGAACGCTAGGCGTGAACCGATATTCACTTGGGAACGCAAAGACGAAATAACTCAAAAGTACTCTCACCTATTTCCACATATGTCACCCTATCTTTCGAAAGAATTTCGGGACGAAATTCCCTCTAACGGGGGAATGATGTCACAACTAGCCTTTTGACTAAGGAAATTTCATCCTCAAGTAAGCAAGGACTATTGTGAGACTTGTGCTAGCACACCTAAGTGTACAATATGAGTTCCTAGTGAGCCATGAAGTGTTAGTATGTGAAATCTCTCCAAGTATGTGAAATCTCTCCCAAAATCTCTCCAAGTGTGTGAAATCTCTCCCAAATCTCTCCAAGTGTGTGAAATCTCTCCCAAATCACTCCACGTATCTCAAATCTCTCTCAAATCTCCCTAAGTACCTTCCTCACCGAAAACAGCTCAAACCCGGAAGAGGAAACCCCAAAAGGAACATCTTGCTCCTGAACCTCCTGCTCCTGAACGTCTTGCTCCTGGACCTCTTGCTCCTGAACCTCTTGCTACTGTGATGAGAATAAATCTCTAGATCGTTTAGATCTTTCACAGGTATATAGATAAAGAACAAACAATTCAATCACAAAACGATTAAGAACACAATATGGAATCAATATGAAGCTTATGATTCAAATATAGTCATGCCTTAGCAGAGCTCGATAAATAACTTCCACTGTAGAGGCAAGCTAGGGTATACAATACTTTGATAAGAAAATAATAAAAGCGTTACTTACTAAGGATGCATGCATGCACCTTAAATACTAAAAACCTAGAATAAAAATAATCACGGTTGGACAGGCCCAAACCGGATACCAAAACTGGGCTAAGGACCGAGCCCATGATGCAACACTATAAGCCTAACAATCTCCCCCTTTGCGTCAATTGGGGCGAGACCTTCACTTCAGTTGATTAGCTGAAGTTCGCTTCACCACTTTGAACAAACAAGGAATTATAGCAAGAAGAACATGGCGAAAGTGGATATACCATCTTATCATATCAGTGAAGTACTTCTTGTCGCTTTCACTGTTTTGCTTGCATTTGTGAATAATCCCCAGAACATACTCCAAGCATGAAGTAGTAAAAAAAAGATGTTTATCCGTTAAGGCGAACCGACATTTCTTACCATCCTGTTTGGTGAACATCACAGAATTTAAGACTGGATCAATCTTTCCCATCTTCATCTTGTTGACATCACTTACAGAACCAACTGGCAGAATGGTGGGCTTCTTTTTGAGAACCGAAGCGACCTATTGATCCATCTTAGCTACCTCTAGAACATAGCAGACTAACAATCTTTTAAGATGATCAATAATTGGCTCATACTCACCGGGTTGGAGAGTAGAATGTTGTGCAGGACAATCCAATCATGAGGATTAAGATTGGGAAGATCAACAAGAGAGAAGGTATGCTCAGACAAAGTCGAACCTCTTGTGACTTTGAATTTGACGTTGATAAATTTTCCTGCTGCTTGAGGCTTAAGGACCCGAACTGTGATGATTTTCTGAGCGCTCCAAGTGACATATTGTGGTTGAGCGAACTCTAAGTAGTAATCGATGAGCTCACGATCAACCTTCGGGTATGGATGTGGGACTTCTACAACGGGAAGAAAGCAGTGAAACACAAATGCCTTTCGGGTGATAGGCATGTCAAATTATGAATCCTTTGTGTTTTCACAGTCCAGAGACACTACTGGCTCAAGCCACTGAGTGTTAGGAGAGTCAATGGCTTCTTTGAGCAACTTCTCCAACGTCCAGAAGGGAAAAAGAGTTTTCTTGCTTTCTAGGAGATCCTAAGCCTCCTTTAATCTCCTTTCTCTTTCTTCAGCTTCTTTCACAATTTTGGCGTTAAGATCGATTTCCTTTTCCCTTGCCTTTCGCTTCAAGGCATCAGCAATTGTTTCCTCTTCCTCATTGTTGTCATCCACTAGTGGATCCTTTCCTTTACCCTTAGGACCCGAACCTGAAGCATTCTCAGTCTTTTGTAGTTCTGGCTGGGAAGTGAGAGGAGGTTGAGACGACGATGTGAGTCCTTATCCCTCTTGTTTTAGAGGTACCATCACCTCGGAAACACCTTCAATGCGACTCAACATCCCAAGGGCAGGACGACATTTGTCAGCAAGATGGCGTCGAATAGAAATAGTCAGAATAGGGTCATGAGCCTCCAAAACGCCTAAGAGAATTGCATGAATGTCAGAGACACAACTCTTGACAACAGCTCTTTCAGAGTGAAGTTGAGTGACCACGTTGTTCGCTTAAGAAAGTTGAAGACTTTTGGTCTTGAGTTGAGTTGTCTTGCGAGCAAGTTCATCCATTAGGGAGTTTTCCATAGCAACGTCATCTTGAAGCTTGGTAAGACGCTCATTGAGAGAGGAAAGAAGAGCAGCATTGTCCTTTTGAATATCCTGGCGAAGATTGACAAAATTTTGCTTCTAAGCAGCAAAGGCTTCTTCAAGCTTGGTTATTAAGTTGGTCACTTTAGAAGCATTTAAGGCAGTTGCTCCCTGTAAGGACTCAAGATAATGTTTGCATCTTGAATTAGTTTATCGACTTTTTCAGTCGCTTCTGTGCACACTTTGGTTGAAGCATTAATGGCTTCTGTGGCACGAGAGATGGAAGCCTCATGTGCTATGACAAAGGAGTCAAGCATTTTCTGAATAACAGATTCAGAATTGGGAGTGTGAGAGGAAGAAGAGGCCATGAGAGTGTCAAGTTTGGAATTCAGCTCCTTGAGATGCTTTTTGGTAAGAGGAGCATCATCATCTTCGTCACTCTGAACACGATAAGGGCTATAGTATAAGGAATCAAATTCCATCTCTTCGCCACCCAAGACAAGGTTGGATTTGGTTGATGGTGTGGGAGATAAGGGTTTGGTTGTTTCTGGGACTGGAGACCGAACCCCCGTATCAGATACGTTGGTTTGAGCTCCAGTGGTGGTTGTTTTGGTTGCGTCGGAGAAGATAGGAGTGGGAATGGGAATAGTTGACGTAGGTTGGGATGTAATAACTGGGAAGGTTGTTGGTAATGAAATAGGGATTGAAGCAGGTGGAGAAGAGGGAACTGGGGAGTGAGCAGGTACCTCAGGTGTTGGTGATCTAGGCGGAGTATCACCACGAGCCGAAGCCTCCTCGTCAGAGCTTTCGCTCTCTAATTTTGTAGGAGTAAGAGGTTTGCTGCCAGGAGGAACATACTCAGAATCTGAATCACTAGAGGATTGAAGAATGAGTCTCCTGGCTGGCTTTTTGAGCTTCTTCTGCTTAGGCTGTGAAGGATCAGTTTTGTCGGACTTTCGCTTCTTGGGGGTTTGTCCTTTAGCTGGTTTAGTGACTCTCACCTCCTATTGTGTTTCTGGTTTGTTTCCCCTCTTCGCAGGCTTGTCTGCTTCCTCGATAGAGCGAATCATGGCAGGAGTGAGTTCCCTTGAGCCTGAAGAAGGAAGCTTCTTGTATTCTTGAATGACGTTGTTTGCCTCAGACACACAGGCATACATAGCTGCTGGAATCGATCCAATGAAGAAATACTTGGAAGGATCTGTGACGATGATCTTCGTTGTGTGAAAGGTTGTGATAAATGAAAGAAGGGAGTCCACCATGATTAGAACGTGAAGACGATCCATTGCCCACTTTGTGATAATGGACCAGTACCTACCACATGAAATCTCAGAATGTCGAGAAGAAGAGTATAAACTCTGAACCAACTGTTGCCATATGACTGCTCCAAAGTCCAAAGTAACACCATTGTACAACCCATAAAGCATTGTCATAAATGACTTGCTTGCTCCACTGAACTAGCACTACGCTCTGCGAGACCCTTGAAAAGAAGAGTAAAGAGGCCGTTCCATTGTGGGGGAAGGCGAGACTTCTTAAATTTTGTGACAGTGGTTAGGGTTTCTGTGTACCCCATTTGGTAGAATATGGAGAACAATTGACCAATAGTAATGGAGTCGGGATTTACCAGAGTTGGTTCTTGAGGAAGACCAATTAGGGAACAAAAGCGATTCTTGGAAATCGAGGTCTTCTCTTTGTGAATATCAAAGTGAATCCTTTCAGCAACCTTGTCATAATAAGCGGTTGAATAGATGTGAGAGAGGCAAGTCATGGGAACCAGTTCCACCTTTGTAAGAGCATCGACAAAGGGAGAGTATTTAAGGCATTCGACGACGTACAACATGTAGGGTTCATAGATGAAGGATGTAAGCTCAATGATGAGGTTTTGTTGTGGCTTAATGGTGAGAAGGTTGGAGTGAGCAGAGGTATCTTGAACAAAAGATGATTCCGCCATTGATGAAGCTTGAGAAGAAGATGATGAACAATGAGAGAGATCGCCCTTTTCTTTTTGAGGATTTATGAGTGATAAAAGGGTAAATTGGAGCATGAGAAATTCTTTTATACGTGAGAGTAGAAGAGAGAAATATCCGGCTGAAATCTTGCCTTTTTTGAAACCGTTCCTGATGCAATGGGGAGTGGACAGTTGGCAGCCCCGATGATGATGCAGGAGAGAGAAAGGACGTTTCACTTTTATGCGCCTTTTCATAGAAAGTACCTTTTTCAAATCATTGAAACGATTGGATAATTGCTGACTCATCCAAGAGCTTTATCCGAAACGTCACCCACATAATTTACATGAACTGTTGTCACCTTTATCTTTATTGATCTCCATAATACTTTTAGAACCCATGCTATAAAAAGTAGCTCATAGTTAATAAAACCAGACTTTTGGAAAATCAAAGATTTTTGTGCATAGAGTGTGAATTATAAAGAAATAAAGCAAACTTTTTGTGGGAATTTGTGATGTCTGTTAAGACATGAAGTGATTGATTCCGGGCACGAATCTCTTCCTTCAAAGTAAAGAGAAACTTCAAAGTGCTTGTGTGGCTTCCCGTTAAATAACGATCAAGTACTTGTTAAGAATCATTGAAAGGCATCTTTTTAATTGAAAGCTATAAAGGGTGGCTTTCGCTTCAATTCATGATTTTGAAACTTGATATAAGATCGAAACAGAGCGAAGTACTTGTGAGACCAATGTGGCCTGTTAAACAAGTAGGTAGGAAACATATTCAGTGACTTGTTGACAACTTAGAAATCTCAAAAAAATAACTGGACCCTTAGGGAAGAAAAGTCTTGGTGAAAGACATTTTCAGAAGGATCGCTCAAAATAAAAAGAGATTTCATTTATGAGAGATAGACCATGGTAATGGTTCACCGTCAATGCATTAAGGGTTTTGAATTGTGTGTTTCACTTAGTACATAGTGACACGAGACTAAGATCATTAACACAGAATTTTGTGTAACCATAAACCTCAGTGGTTAATGCTGAGAGTCTCAAGGGTTACATTAGTTAGATGAAGTGTAATGAAGAAAAATGATAAAGGTGGTGTAAGAAGCGAATGTACCTCTGATGTAAAAGAAGGACCAAGCAGAAAACTCTAAACTCAATATGAGAAGAGTAAGGTAGCTCATGATTAGAGTGAATATAACAACCTAGTTTGGGAAAACATGATTTGTATATATCACATTATTAAGGCTTCACTCTAAATCTGTAGAGGCTTTGGTTAACATGCAGCAACATGCATCTAGGGACACTTAACCAATTCATAGAAAAGAATTTATACCTGCTTGAGATTCACCATTGAGAGTAGCATTTATACAAAGAAAAGCATGAGAAAAGAAAAAAATATAAAAGGAAAGATATTTTTGTATTTTGTGGAAAATTTTTAATAAAACAAAAAAGAAAAATATTTTTGGATTTTATGAAAAGAATAAAAAAAATGAAAAGAAAAACATAAAAATGAGTATGTAAAACAATGTACAAAAGAATACAATCAAAATCCCTTTTAATGAAAAAGAAGCGAACGAGTTCAGAAGGACCGAACCCGAAATAGACCGAGCATTTGGTTCATTTCGGTTCTCGGGTGAACCGAACCCGAAATAGACTGAGCGTTCGCTCTATTTCGCTTCTTACCTTTAGTAAAGCGAAGGCGATTTTGGTACTGATTCTGCTTCCATCATTCAAAGGCCTTGTAAGATCTTGTTGAAACTTGCTTCAGGTAAAGCCTTAGTGAATATATCTGCTAGTTGATCAGTGGTTCTAAAAAATGAATTTCTACATTACCATCTTCCACATGATCTTTGATGAAGTGATACTGTAGTGCTATGTGCTTTGTCTTTGAGTGTTTCACTGGGTTATGACAAATCCTAATTGCACTTTCAGAGTCACAATATAGTGGGATTTTCTTCATGTTCAGCCCATAGTCCCTAAGCTGACTCTGTATCCAAACAACCTGAGATGTGCATGAGGCAGTGGCTATGTATTTAGCTTCAGCTGTGGAGAGAGAAACACAGGTTTGTTTCTTTGATTGCCAGCTAACCAATTTACCATCAAGAAGTTGGCATCCTCCAGTAGTGCTTTTACGATCCAATCCACAACCACCTAAGTCAGCATCTGAGAATGCTTGGACAAAGAAACCTGAGTTGGCTGGATACCATAGACCGAGAGAGGAAGTTCTCTTCAGATATCGAAAGATGTTTTTCACGGCTAGCATGTGAGGTTCGCGTGGGTTAGATTGGAATTGGGCACAATAACAGACTGGGAACACGATGTCTAGTCTGCTGGCTGTGAGATACATCAGTGACCCAATCATCTAACGATAAAGTGACATGTCAGCAGCTGGCTTTTCCAAAGATGGTGTAAGCTTAGTCCCAAAAGCCATAGGAACTTTTACTTTGGAGTCTCCAATCATGCCGAACCTGGCAAGCAATGTTTTTGTATATGCCTCCTGATTGATAAAAATGCCTTCGGGTCCCTGTCTAATATTTAAGCCAAGGAAAAAGTTAATTGGCCCATTGAGCTCATCTCAAATTTAGTTTCCATCAACTTCCTGAATTCAACTGTTAAGCTGGGATTCGTGGAGCCGAAGATGATGTCATCAACATAAATTTGGACTATCATAAGGTGGTTACCCTCTCTCTTACGAAAGAAGGTTGGGTCAATCGAACCTTTTTTAAATTTGGACATTTTTATGAATCGAGTAAGTGTTTCATACCATGCTCTGGGAGCCTGCTTCAGGCCATATACTGCTTTGTCTAGAATGTAGCAGTGATCTGGATGCTTCTCGTTCATGAAGCCTGGCGGTTGCTCAACATACACAGTTTCTTCAAGTTCTCCGTTGAGAAATGCACACTTTACGTCCATTTGATAGACTTCAAAGTTTTTGTGTGCAACATAAGCAAGAACGATTCGCACCGACACTAATCTTGCAACGGGAGATAATTTCTCTTTATAATCTATACCTTCCTCTTGGCATACCCTTGATGGGTTTGAGCCATAAGAACATTCCTATGTGCACACACACACCCTAATGCTTGGATCTAGGTTTCTCTAATTGAACATGCAATGTATCCAAGACTTTGATTGATAGATCTAGTGTAAACATTCAAATCATAACATATGAAATCAAATCTAAAGGAATACCTTGATTTGCTTGCTTGAATCTTCTTGTCCTTGGAGCTTAGAGTCACAATTGTCACTCCTCTAATGGTTTACAAAAAACAACTAGCAAGAGGATGATAAGAGAGAGAGAGAGAGAGGAGGGTGAGAAATCGGCCAGGGTTACTCCAATAACAAGGGTACAGATTTCCTCAACCCTATGCGTCTATTTATACTAGTGAGCTCCTAGGGTTTCACCCTTAAAACCCTAATTGGATAACTTAGGCCCTAAGCAATCCAATGATCCCTATGGACTAGGCCTTGGACGATTTCTAGGTTCTTCCAAACCCTAAAATCGTCCACGCTCCTATCCTTAAGGATTCATAGCCCAAAATATAACTATCACACATTTGACAATTTATACCCCTTTATTCAATTAATCTCTTTAAGTCACCAAATTAATTCCTAATTAATTTATGAATTATATTAATCAAATAAAAATATTATTATTACTTATATTATTCTCATAATATATTAATAATATTTCTTCTCTCATTATAAATCATCCTGCCAAGTTGCTATGGTGAAGGCAACCCAAAAGGACCATGCACAACTGGGTCAAATACTTGCCAAATATAGTTACAGCCTTAGACACTATTCCAAAAGTCTCCCACTTGGATAAGTCTAGTAAATATATATACAAGCACAATCCGATTCGTAATCGTAGCTCTCAAAGATGCTGTCAAACTCTGATCTTATCAGTCCTGTCCTTTAGATAAGGGATCATATAGTCCTCTGTTAAGATATTATGCGAACAATTCTATGGAACCAATTATCCAGCAGTTGGTTTCTCGATCTTAGATTTATTCGACATAGAATTTAATCGAACACATCAATTTAGTTCTGACCGGGCTCGGCACATAAGTCAAATCAAATCATCGAGCGGCCGAGATATCGCTTTTACCCTCTTAGGATAAAAGTAACAGATAAACTTCGACTTATATGCATTTACTTATTCACCAATCAATTATACACAACAATGTGTTTCATAACATCAATTTACTGATGCGGTTTGTTCCAATACTCAAAACTAGTTCATAAGCACTCATGAACGTTGCAGCAAACCTTTGCTATGTCTAATACCATTTAGACAATCTACATACCAATTCATGACAATCTTCATTCATATCTACTTCTAACATATGAACGATTGTGGACCATTCGAATAATTCGATTATTCTTAATAACTCAATTATTCAGGAAGTCAAAACATGCAAAGTGAAACAATAGTTAAACAATTAACATATGACAGTAACTTTACTCATAAATAACACTCCTTTATTTAATCATCAAATGTCAATTACATTTATCTATTACAAGTTTCTAAAACTATCTAATCTAAACTAATATCATCCTTTAGTCCAATACTCCTAGCATGCTGCAAATGCTTAACCCTACTCAGTCCCTTCATAAGCGTATCTACTGGGTTATCTTCTGATGATATCCTCTTAACCACGAGGTGTCCTTCTTCTACTCGATGTCTAATAAAGTGATATTTTCTGTCGATATGACAAGATCTACCATGATCCCTTGGTTCCTTGGTCAAGGCAACCACTCTTTCATTATCACAAAAAATTTCCATAGGCTCCTTTATGGAAGGTACAACTCCAAGATCACCGATGAAGTTCTTCAACCATATTGCCTCCTTCGACGCTTCGCTCGCTGAAATGTACTCTAATTCGCATGTTGAATCAGCTACAGTTTCCTGCTTGGAACTTCTCCAAGTTACTGCTCCTCCATTAAGGGTAAAGACCCAGCCCGACTGGGAACGGTAGTTGTCCCTGTTGGTCTGGAAGCTGGCGTCACTATACCCTCGCACCTTTAAGTCATCACTCCCCCCGAGGACTAAAAACCATTCCTTAGTCCTCCCAAGGTACTTAAGTATATTCTTGACCGAAATCCAATAGGCTCTGCTAGGGTTCCCTTGATATCTACTGACCATGCTCAAAGCAAAGGCCACATCAGGGTGAGTACAAGTCATAGCATACATGATTGAGCCAACTGCGGAAGCGTATGGTACTCGGCTCATTTCTGCTATCTCGGCTTTGGTACTCGGACTATGAGTCTTACTCAACTTAGCATTACTTTGTATCGGTAATTCTCCCTTCTTCGAATTTCCCATACTAAAACGTTTCAGTACTTTATCTAAGTAAGTGTTCTGACTAAGTCCTATTAGTCTCTTACTTCGTTCTCTCACTATCCTTATTCCCAAAATATAGGAAGCATCTTCGAGGTTCTTCATAGCGAAGCACTTCCCGAGCCAGGACTTAACCTCCTGCAGTGTCGGGACATCGTTTCCTATGAGTACTATGTCATCGACATACAAAACGAGGAAGCTAACTATACTCCCACTGGCTTTGACATATACACATGATTCATCTTCGCTTCGTACAAATCCAAACTCTTTGACTTTCTCATCGAAGCAGAGATTCCATCTGTGAGACGCTTGCTTAAGCCCATAAATGGACTTCTCAAGCTTGCACACTCTATTGGGATGCTTCGTATCGACAAAACCCTCTGGCTGAGCCATGTAAACATCCTCAGCCAACTTCCCATTAAGGAAAGCGGTCTTGACATCCATCTTCCATATCTCATAATCATGAAATGCAGCAATGGCTAACATCACCCTAATAGATTTTATTTTCGCAACTGGTGAGAAGGTCTCATCATAGTCAACTCTGGGAGTTTGAGTAAATCCCTTCGCAACCAATCGCGCCTTATATGTGTGTACATTTCCATCCACGTCGGTCTTCTTCTTGAAGATCCATTTGCATCCAACGGTCTTATGTCCGGGCACATTATCAACCAAATTCCAAACTTGGTTGTCATACATGGATTGAATCTCGCTGTCCATTTCCTCTTTCCATTTTGCAGACTCCGGGCCTGCCATGGCTTCCTTATAGCTATTAGGTTCATCTAAATTTATTAGTGTACCATCACTAATGTACGTGTCCCCTTTGGTAGTAATATGAAAACCATAAAACTGGGGTTGAACTCTAAATCTTTCAGAACGTCTAAGAGGTAAGGACTCGTCAATCGGTTCAACCGGAGTTTCCTCCTCGGGTTGAGCGCCAGCGGTGGAGGTTCCTTCATCACTCAATTCTTGAATCTCTTCAAGCTTGATCTGCCTCCCACTGTCTGCTTGGCTTATGAGTTCTTGCTCTCGGAAAACCCCTCTTCTCGCAACGAAGACAACATTGTCATTCGGTCTATAGAAGAGATATCCAAAGGATTTCTGCAGGTAGCCGATGAAAATACATTGCTCACTACGAGGTTCGAGCTTATCGTGAGTATCTCGTCTTACGAAAGCCTCACAACCCCAAACCTTGATATGTGCCAACGAGGGAGCTTTCCCTGTCCACATCTCGTGAGGTGTTTTGGCAACCTTCTTTGTAGGGAATCGGTTAAGGATATGGGCGGCAGTCTCTAAGGCGTACCCCCAGAATGAGATAGGTAGTGAAGCACGACTCATCATAGAACGAACCATGTCCAACAAGGTTTGATTACGCCTTTCTGCCACACCATTCAACTGCGGTGTCCTAGGTGGCGTCAATTGCGAAACTATTCCGCATTCTTTGAGATAGCCATGGAATTCAAGACTTAGGTACTCTCCTCCTCGATCGGATCGAAGCATCTTGATTTTCCTGCCCAATTGATTCTCCACTTCATGTTTGAATTCTTTGAACTTTTCAAACGTTTCAGACTTGTGCTTGATTAAGTAAATATACCCATATCTACTATAATCATTGGTGAAATTCACATAGAAGCGGTTCGCATCCTTTGTGGTGGATCTAAAGGGTCCACATACATCGGTATGTATGAGATCCAATAAACCCTCACCCCTCTCACATGTACCAGTGAAGGGTGACTTGGTCATCTTTCCAAGAAAACAAGACTCACACGTGTCATCTTCCCTAAGGTCGAATGACTCCAACACTCCATCCTTTTGGAGTTGGGCTATGCGCTTCTTGTTGACATGTCCAAGACGACAATGCCATAAACATGCTTTATCCATACTATTGGAAGAATCCATGCATAAAACATCATTTCCTAGGTTATCTAAAATCATAACAGTTTCATAAATTCCATTACAAGTCATTGCTTCAAAATATAAGACACCATTTAGATAAACATAAATCGAACCATTCTCATTATTAAAAGAAAATCTAAATCCAACAAACCATGAAATGAAATGATGTTTCTTGCCATATCTGGCGAGTAGCAACAATTATTCAAATCTAAACTTAATCCATTACTAAGCACTAAAGAATACACTCCAATCTTGGTGACAGGCGACGATCTTCTGTTCCCCATGATTAGATTTATTCTTCCACGCTCCACATCCCTATTTCTTCTTAGTCCCTTTCAATTCAGAACAAATGTGGTAACCACACCCGGTATCAAGGACCCGAGAAATAGCATGAGATGAATCATTAGATTTAATTGAGTAAATACCTGCGAAAGACGACTTGATCTTTCCTTCCCTGATGGCTTGCAAATATTCTAGGCAGCTTCTTTTCCAATGCCCTATTTTGTGGCAATGGTGGCACTCTGCCTCCTTCGGGTTAGGGTTGGGTTTAGCAGGATCAACTTTGGTCCCACTAGAAGAGGAACCATCTCGGGACTTTCCCTTGCGGTGGCTCTTTTAGGGAGCCTTCCTCTTCTTTCCCCTTCCCTGCCCAATAGCCAAAACATGAGTAGCGGGTGGATTGGGAGTGGGTGCAATAGACTTGTCCTTGAGGTTGCTCTCAGCAACCCTTAGGAGACCTTGGAGTTTGCTTAGGGTGACCTCTTCCTTGTTCATGTGGTAGGTCATCCTAAATTGGTTGTAACATGGAGGCAAGGAGTGAATTACCATGTCAATCGCCAAATCTTCCCCAAAGTCGACATTCAACTTGCGAAGATGATCGACATACCTTTGCATCTTTTGCAAGTGCACGGTTAGAGAATCTCGATGTCCTGTTTTATCAGAGATCATGTTAGTGAAAATCTCGTAACGTTCCTGCCTCGCGTTTTGATGGTATCTCTCCAATAAATCTTGATTCATCTCGTAAGGATACATGTCCTTATAGGACTTTTAGAATTCGGCGTTCATTGTGGCTATCATGATGCAATGAACCTTCGTTGCATCACGTTCATGAGTTTCAAAAGCAGTCATTTCAGCCGAAGTAGCGACTTCTGGATTGATCTTCTCGAGCTTCTCGTCAAGGACATACTCCTTGTCCTAGTAGCGACCAATCGTGCGAATGTATCTTATCCATTCGCTAAAGTTCGTTTCATCGAAACTCACTTTTTGGCAAAGGCTCATTAGCATGAATGAGCTAGTAGCAGCGTTGTTCGCGTTCGAGATCTACAAATAGAAAGGAAAAAGTTTGACTAGAATTGAATCCCTAATTATCATCCAATATGAAAAATTAGGGCTAGGATCCAACAACATTTTTTACACATTAGAAAAGGGATGCCGTAATCCAACATGCAAACAATTTGAAGGTAAGTGAATGACGATTCACTAATTCTCCACCATGAAAACATAACCTTAAGTTCTAAATGTATTGATAATTCCTAGGTTTCGATGAGATTCATTGAACTTTTCAATGGCATGTTTAAATCTCGATATGCCCCTCTCGTTTGTGACTGGGATGCCGAGGATCACAAAGTGGGTGTGAATAACCATGCAAATCTACACGGTGCCTTCATTGTTACAATCACCTATTCGATGTGCCGGTAAACCACACAAGCTCCATCGAACTATGATAAACAATGAATCATCCTTTGCCACCTTTGCTTAGAACCAATTAGTGTGCTGGTAAACCACACACGCTCCAGTAACTTCTTAGCAAGGGTGCAAAGTGTAATTTCATGGGTTTGCATCAATTCACTTTTCCTAAAGTAACTAGGATTGGTAATTTGAAAAACATGTAGTTACTTTGTATTTTGATATTATACTTTTAATGAGGAGATAGGGTTGCCCTATCCTACCCGTTCGGCTAACGACCCTCCACTGATCAAGCAAGCGGTGGGTGTGAGTGTACACCCATTAAGCGTCATTTTATAGGCCGCAACCTTATACCCACCTTATAGACCGACTTCGTGAATGAGGCCTACTAATGGTAAGACTAGCATTTTAATTATATATATATATATATATATATATATATATATATATATATATATATATATATTAGTCTTGTAATATTATATTAGTATAGGGTTGAATTTTAAACTTATAAAATTCTAGGGTTTGAAATTTAAATTGTCTAAATTAATCTTTTAATCAGAAAACATAAATTTCAAAACATGAGGACAAGTTTTAAACTTTTAAAAACATAAGGGATCAAATAACAAATAATTTAAATTAACCATTTAATCTCATAATTATCCATATTTGATTTATTTAAATGTTTCTTGCAAAACAATTCACCAATTTAATTAAAATAATCAATTAATATCACATAAGGAAATTACTATTCAATTAATTGGTAAATATCTTTTGTTAGGTCAAGGATATACTCACATATATGTCTAAAATCGGATATTATTGACCCATGAAGATTAAGGTAAGTTTCCATAAAAAAAACAGCAAGAAATCTCGAAACTAGCTCCTTCTGACGCTCGAACTCGCCGAGTACCACAATGGACTCGCCGAGTACACTATGGTACTCGCCGAGTTCATCATGCAGAAGGACAAAAACGATTTTTTTTAATCAACAAGCAATCATCCAATGCATCAATTCAATAGAAACCAATCAAGGCTCTGATACCACTGATGGGTTTGAGCCATAAGAACATTCGTATGTGCACATACAAACCCTAATGCTTGGATCTAGGTTTCTCTAATTGAACATGCAATGTATCCGAGACTTTGATTGATAGATCTAGTGTAAACATTCAAATCATAACATATGAAATCAGATCTAAAGGAATACCTTGAGTTGCTTGCTTGAATCTTCTTGTCCTTGGAGCTTAGAGTCACAATTGTCACTCCTCTAATGGCTTACAAACACCAAATAGCAAGAGGATGATAAGAGAGAGAGAGAGAAGAGGGTGAGAAATCGGCCAGGGTTACTCTAATAACAAGGGTGCAGATTTCCTCAACCCTATGGGTCTATTTATACTAGTGAGCTCCTAGGGTTTCACCCTTAAAACCCTAATTGGATAACTTAGGCCCTAAGAAATCCAATGATCCCTATGGACTAGGCCTTGGACGATATCTAGGCTCTTCCAAACCCTAAAATCGTCCACCCTCTTATCCTTAAGGATTTATAGCCCAAAATATAACTATCACACATTTGACAGTTTATGCCCCTTTATTCAATTAATCTCTTTAAGTCACCAAATTAATTCCTAATTAATTTATGACTTATATTAATCAAATAACAATATTATTATTACTTATATTATTCTCATAATATATTAATAATATTTCTTCTCTCATTATAAATCATCATGTCAAGTTGCTATGGTGAAGGCAACCCAAAAGGACCATGCACAACCGGGTCAAATACTTGCCAAATATAGTTACAGCCTTAGACAATATTCCAACAACCCTTTCACGACCAACTGGGCCTTGTTACAAGTCACATTCCCCTCCTTATCCATCATATTTCTGAATACCCATTTGAGACCGACAACCGAAGCATCCTCTGGAGTTGGAATTAGACGCCATACTTTGTTTCTTTCAAACTCGTTCAGCTCGTCTTGCATGGCTTGAACCCAATCAGAATGGTCAAGAGCTGAATTCACTGTCTTCGGTTCAACTTTGGAGACAAAAGATTTGAACATGCAAAAATTCTACTTGAGAGAATAGTGTAGCTTGTTTCGCTTTGATCTGTGATCGAGTTAATACCTTTTCTGAAGATTCCCCAATGATTTGAATTTGAGGATGGTATTTGGTCCATTTAATGAGAGGAGGGTAATTTGGATCACAAGAGGGATCCAATTGTGCATTGACTTCTTCTTTCAATTCTGACAATGTATCATCATCATCATTGACATTTGTATACTCCCCCTCGAATGATGACACGAGTTCAATTTCTGGATCAGAACGTTCCCCTTTATTTGGACTTTTGGTTGAGCTAGATGATTGTGACGATGAATTCTCCCCCCTGAAATCAAGAACCATGATCATTTGGTAGAGAAGAACCCTCCCCCTGGATAGAAGAATAGTCATTAGAAGGTTCGCTTAAGTCAGGACTTTCGGTTGCCTTTGGTTGATCAGCTGCCATCTTCTGTGCAACATCGTCAATAATTTGCTTCAAACTGTCGACTTTGTTATCTTCAGCCTTGGATTCAGAATCGACAGCTTTTTTAGGTTCATCGAAGAGAAGCATATATTGCTCGAAAAGATTTGAGATAGGCATAGTGACTTTACTAGACTTTGGAAAGATTTCCTGCATTGCACCTTCAGTTGTCTTCAACTTCTTGACATAACTGTCATCAAAAGTGACATAGTATATCTCTTCAATCTTCTTTGAGCGTTTATTCAGAACTCTATACGCCTTAGAGTGCAAGGAGTAGCCCAAAAAGATCCCTTCATCGGCCTTAGCATCAAACCTGTTTCGATTCTCCTTTGAGTTGAAGACGAAGCATCTTGAACCGAGCACATGAAAGAACTTCACAGTAGGCTTGCAGTTGTTCAAGATCTCGTAAGGAGTGATAGAGAATAGCTTGTTTAGATATGATCTATTCTGAGTGTAACATGCAACAGCAATAGCATCAGCCCAGAAATATAAAGGCAAGGAAGCGAAGCTTAGCATAGTTCGAGCCGCTTCGCACAGAGATCAGTTTCGCCTTTCGATGATTCCATTCTGCTATGGAGTATATGGAGTAGAGAAATTGTGAGTCGTTCCCTTCTCATCCAGAAAATCTTCGAAATCCTTGTTCTTGAACTCTAAGCCATTGTCGCTTTGCACGTTACGAACCACTTTACGCAGTTAAACCTCTACTTGCTTTATGAAGAGTTTGAGCTTAGGAGTTGCCTCTGATTTTTGCTTTAAGAAGAATACCCATGTGAATCGAGAGAAGTCGACAACTATGACAAGAATGTACTTGTTCTCACCAATGCTTTCAATAGAGGATGGACCATATAGATCGATATGTAACAGATCCAATGGTTCTATCACCTTTGTGTTGATAATAGAAGGATGACTTTGTCGACTTTGCTTTCCTATTTCACAACCCGCACATAGATGTTCTTTGTCGAATTTAAGAACTGGAAGACCTCAAACGTGATCCCCAAGTACCAGCTTGTTGATGTCTTTGAAATTAAGATGAGAAAGCCTTCAATGCCATAACCAGATTTCGTCTGAGTGTGCCTTCGTTAGCAAGAAAACTACTGGTTTCCCTCGAATTGGATTGAGATTTAAAGGGTACATTTCCCCCCTTTCGCTTCGACTTCAACAGTATGTTATTTGACTTCTTTTCGACTATCTCCGAGCCTTCATCATCAAAGAGACCTTCAATCCGGTCCCAACTACTAGCTGTGATACACTTATGAGGTTGTGTCCCAACTACTAGCTGTGATACACTTATGAGGTTGTGTTGCAATCCTTCAACGTATGTGACCTTTCTGATTGAGAAATCACCATTCGTAATCATTCCATAGCCTTTGATAGTTCCAAATTAATTGTTGCCGTACTTCACTGTTCCACCATCCTTGAGAGACCAAAACTCCCTCAGTTCTTCTGTTCGTCCTGTCATGTAACGCGAGCAGCCACTATCAATGTACCATTCTTCGTCAAACTGCTCGTCACGTATAACCTGCAAGATATCAAGCAGATTTAGGAACCTAAAGTTTCTTGGGTCCTTGTGAGCCTTTTACAGGACAGGGAATAGTAAGAGAAACATCAACCATGTAAGTTCTTTTTATTAGAGTTGTTTCATCTTTTCTTTTTATTGTAAAAACTTTGATTTTGTTTGACTTAGATTCATTTGATTTAGACGTAGGATTTGAAATTTTGACGTCTGCATGCTTTTGGATCTTTTTCGGGCATTTGTTGTCTTCTGGAAAGAGCATTCCTTTCCCTTTTGAATCTTTTGAATAATAAGAATTAGAATAAGAATGAGAAGAATAAGGTTTAGAAGCAATTGATTGAAACCTTCTTGGCTGAGAATGGAAACATTCTTCCCTTCGGTTCGTCTGATTGAACCTAGTACTGAACCCATCCTTTCGGCTGCTATTATGTTGAGGACCGAAACCTTTCTTTCGGTTGCTTACTCGCTGAGGACCGAAACCCTCCTTTCGGTTGCTTTCATGTCGTGGACCGAAACCTTCCTTTCGGTTGCTTTCATGCCGAGGACCGAAACCTTCCTTTCGGTTGCTTCTTGGTTCTCCTCGTGACTTATGTGTCTTTTCATACCTTACGTAATGAGGATTCTGAGATCGCCAAAACTGTTTTCTTTCTGAGAGATTCTTCTTGTATCTCAGATTACGTTGGTGTTTTCTTTCTGCCACATGTTTTGGATTTTTATGAATATTGGCCTTTTTCTTTGGTACTTGATCATGGCTTTCGCTCTTTGACGAACATGTCTCACTGGACATTATCACTGGTTCGCCCGAAGATGTTTTTGTACCACTTGTGCTTGGTACATCATATCTTGTAGGTTCATTAAGTGGTTGCGGCACATACCTACCCTTCACCCTCCACGAGGTTTTCTGAGATAGGCCTTTTGTTTCATCAACATTATCTATTGGTGCTGACTAGAAGAACTCCTCACATCCATTTGCATTATCTTCTTCTACCATTGCTGTCAGTTATGCTGTTTGTTGAGGTGTAACTCCCTAAACTGTGTAGACTTGATTTGGAGTGGTTTGAACCATTTGATATACAACCGCTTTTTCCTTGAGGATTTTGGTCTTGTCTATCGATGAGCGAGCGAACTAAACGGAGTTTTCAGAGATCAGATCTTTATTACTTTCGGGTTCGCTTTTGACAAATTCAGAACAGTCCACCACGTCCTCTACAGAGATTTCACTCATGTCATCATCCTCATTAAGTTTAGATGCATTTTCAACATCAATTTTATTTTCTGAACTTAATTTGGCATTTAACGAGTCAAATTTATGTATAGTTTTGGTTCTTAGTTTCAATTTATCATTTTCGTCTAACAGATTTTTGAGCATGTCCTTATGGTCTTTTGACTTTATGTAGGACTCTTTTTTGTTAAGACCAATTTTGTAGGCCGGTGAGATTTCGTCAAAAGATACAACATTTTCACAGTTGTAAGCTTCGGCATCGACTTCATCCTCATTTAACTCAAGGAAGGGTAAAATCATGCGATGTATCCACTTTCCTATTTCACAATCGAGATGCAATTGAGTGATATTGAAATATAGTCTTGTCGCAATAAAAAAAAGATGTTTCGCTATTTTAAAAGCTTAAGATTGTCTCGATGCAAATAGATTGACTCATCCCTAGACCTAATTAATTCTTTCTCCTTCTGCTCAATCCAGATCCTCCTCTCCTCACTCTTAGACGATATACTGCTGATTTGATCAGTTAGGTTAGAGTTTGTGACACGAGTTTGGGTAAGACTACTACTTAAACTAGAAAATTTACATTTTAAGTTATTAAGTTCCTTTTCATAGTTAGTAACAGGAATTTTTAGAGAAGTAAGAATATTTTGTACCTTCTTCATCAACTCATCACATTCGTTGATCTGTGTACTAACAGGTTTCGTAGTGAAACATCTATCCTCTCGCTCCTTCTCATCTTCCAGGCCACCATCTGTTGTGTATCCTCACATCTGTGATACACCTTCCGTCACCATCAAACATCTTCCCGCAACGTATTATACTTTCACCAGCATAGCCTAGCCATGAGTCGACTTTCTCACTTCTTCGTCCTTTTGATCTGTGGACCAAACCTGCACTCCAACAAATTCATCATTGTCACCCATATCCTGTACAATCAAAGCATTCATGGTGTTATTGTTAGCTGCTGATTTCCTTTTCTTGATCTCCTCCAATCGTCTCAGGAGGTTTTCTTCCTCATCATCTTCATCAACCTTTTCAGCCTTTTTCTTCAGCATGTAATCTTTGGCAAAGTGATTCTTGCCTCCACAGTAATGGCAATCAAAACCTGATTCACCACCAATCTTTGACTACTTCTTGGATTCTTCTGACTTCGAACCCATCTTCGTTTCCTCCTTCACTTTTTCAGAACTATAACTTCCCTGGCAGTTTCGGTTCTTGTTGGTTGGGAACTTTCTTTTGATAAACTTTCTTGGATTGGAAACCATCAGGGCATACTCTTCACCAGTTAGATCATATTCAGTAAGATCCAATTCTTCTTCTTCTTCAACAGCACCTTTTCCTTTTGAAATAAGAGCTAATGACCCCAAACTAGAAACCACATTCATTTCCTTTGACACCGCACTTTCATGGGACTTCAGAATTCCCACCAATTTCGCCAGAGAGTATGATTTGAACTGTTCGTGTGCCTTCACTGTGGACATAACTGCCATCCATTCAGGTTTAAGATCGTTCATGAAGGTAACCTTCTGCTCAATAACCTTCCTTTCGATCACGTGCTTTATCATCTTACTGAGAAGATGATTAGACCGATCAACGGCCTGAATGAGTTTCTCTTCGGGCTTTTGTTTGAAATCACCAAATTCAGAAAGCAGCAAGGTTTGAATCGAATGTTCCAGATCTTCATCTGTAGAATATATTTCTTTCAACATATCCCATATCTCTTTTGCTGTAGCACATGAACTCACCAATCGAAACGTATCCGATTGTAAAGCGAACCTGATCATTCTTAAGGCTTTGATGTTGCACTGAAACTTCTCTTTCTCGTCTTGAGGAATGTCTTTCACATCATTCACGAGCTGATTGTACTCCTTTTGAGTTTTGACAATCTTTGAAGTGCTTGAGTGAGCAAACGGACCAACTGTGATTTCTTCCCAGATCAAGTACCCATTATCCTCTGAGCCTATTACATAATCTTCAAAGTGGTGCGTCCAAACTTCATAATCCTAAGTGTATAAGATTGGAATCCTTGTTGTTGATCCAATACTGTTAGAGATGTTGATTGGATTGGTTTGCGAATCATCCATAGACATTATGATGATGTTTGATCGATAACCTGTTTAAGATCAGACTTGTAATTTATCGTTAGAGTGAGAGCGATAATTAATGAGATACACTAATTTGGAATGACGTCTCAATTAATATCAATTAATGCGGAAAAACCCTAATAATTTCTTCAAAGGAAGAGATGTGTATGAATTACACAGCCTCCCGCTCTGATACCAATTGATGAGAACAAATCTCTAGATCGTTTAGATCTTTCACATGTATATAGATAAAGAACAAACAATTCAATCACAAAACGATTAAGAACACAATATGGAATCAATATGAAGCTTATGATTCAAATATAGTCATGCCTCAGCAGAGCTCGACAAAGAACTTCCACTCTAGAGGTGAGCTAGGGTTTACAATACTTTGATAAGAAAATAATAAAGGTGTTACTTACTAAGGATGCATGCATGCACCTTAAATACTAAAACCATAGAATAAAAACAATCACGGTTGGACAGGCCCAAACCGGATATCAAAACTAGGCTAAGGACCGAGCCCATGACGCAACACTATAAGCCCAACATCCTAAACATCTTGCTTCTGAACCTCTTGCTCCTGAACATCTTGCTCCTGAACGTCTTGCTCCTGAAACTCTTGCTCCTGAACGTCTTGCTCCTGAACCTCTTGCTCCTGAACGTCTTGCTTCCGAACCTGTGGCTCCTAAACATGTTGCTCCTAAACCTCTTGCTCCTGAAAGTCTTGCTCCTGAACCTATTGCTCCTGAACCTCTTGCTCCTGAACCTCTTGCTCCTGAGCCCTCCTAGTCCGGAATACCTTCTTAGGAGCCAAGAGGAATTACACTTCGAACCCCTCTTGTTGACTCCAGAATTTTGAGAAATGCTGCAGAAATTGAACTACAACTTCGGAATTCGCCTCTAAGTTTAGGATTTTAGACCATTTCGCACCTTTTTAGCATTGTAAGGTATTTTGACGTTAGGAATCCCACCAAACTCGTATTTTTCTTAACTAAGACCCCTAAAAACCCTATTTAATGCTAAAATTAATTATTTTAAGCATATTTTTAATAAAAAAGAAATGTTTGGGATTTAGGAAAACCTTATCCTAAATCAAGATAAGGACAAAGAGGTTGACTTTGTGAGGTGATGGAATCCTCATTTCCCATGCAAATCACATTATTCAATGCTTCACCCACCAAATATCCATGCATGGACCATAAGATCCTCATGCACCACAGATTCCCTCCCTTTTCTCACTCTTAAGCACGACAATAGAAAGAAATTTTGGACTTTTCACATCTCCCTCTCACTTTCCTCTCATTTTCTCTCAAGGATTCATTTCAAGAGCAAGAACAAGATCTTACTGAAAACAAAATTCTAAATTTCTCCTTGGAGTTTTAAGGTAAATTCCTCCACTCATCTAATATTTTATAATATTCCAAGATGAATCCATATTATTTTATTCATAATAATATATGATGAACACCTTAAAGATAACCTTCCTTCTAGGGAAGTTCCTCATCTCACCCAAGAGTTTAAGCTTAAGATCTTCACTCCATAACTCCAGACAACTCCTCAACTAACTCAAGGTGAGCTTCATACACCATCTTTTTCAATTTTGTAATGTTTTTGGGGGAGAGTACAAGTCAAATCTTGCCTAGATTCTTAAATGATTGCATATATGCGTATGTTTGTATTTGTGTGTGAAATATTATTAAATTATTATTTAGTAATATACGCATGAACGAAAGATTTCTAAATTTCATAAAGTACACAGGATACCTTGTGCAAAAGAGCCTCCCAACTATTGGGCGTGTGCAACTTATCCCCTTTATCTATGCTCGTATGTCTAGAAAAATAAGTCATAAAAAGGGATTTTGATAAGTGGACACCATTTCTAGTAATTTTCGAAAAAAAAGGAAACTTTGTGACTAATTTGCAAACTATCAGGGAGTATTCTATAAATATTCAATATAAAAGTTTGCGTCAAGAAAATATGCAAATAGAGCCTTTATGATAGAAATATTTGCATGTCATAAACCGCTGTCGTAAAACCTCCAACAACATAAGAAATGTTCTATGTGTCATAAAACAGAAAATGAATGTCATAACCGGTAGTTATAAATTTATACAAATTATAACTTGACACTTTTTCTCTTGACTAAAATGACTTGTTTTTTTTTTCAATAAACGAAAAGGAACGAACACGAGCACCTAGTTAAGGAGCACAATCAACGATATGGAACGAGAACGATATTTCTATTCAATAAGTACGAATTTCATTATTTATCTAACAAATAATTTATCTCTAACGATTGCTCAAAAGGTTGTTAATATTCTAGTCAAAAAAATCTCAAAAGTAACTAAATATAAAAATATTAGTGTACGTCTAAGTCCTGTAAGGAGTTATAGCCAGAGTCTCCTGGAGGGTGAGCGGGAATTTGTGTATAGATCTATAAGGGGCTGACACCCCACACATTCGTTGTTCGCTATAGCTAGACAGGCCAATATAGGGTGACAAATGTCTTTTCCAAACCGAGGGCACCTGAGAAACGCCAAAACAGGCACTCCATTAGATTAGTATGGTTATAACGGCTCACTAGAATATGTTATATTAACTAGAAATTTATGTAAGGAAAACCTCATAAATAAATTTTGGCACGTTGTGTTGACTGTCCTACACGTGATAGGTGATGGTCCGCATTTGTTGTGTTGACTGTCCTTCTTCATCACGTAGAATGTCCACAATAGCCATGTTGATTCTTTCTCCTAACAAGTACAGAGTCGTAATACCGCTACTTTTACAAATTAAAAAGCGTTGGACTCTATGGAAAACGTTTGTAAACGGTTTTGATAACAATAAACTAACCCACACATATACATAGTTGGAAACTAGAACTTACGATTATTTTATAGCAAAAAATATAGGATTTTCTGGGGAAAACGATTTTTCTACGATTTCGATAACGATAAACTAAAACTTACAAATATTTTATAGCAGAAAATATAGGATTTTCTAGAGAAAACGATTTTTCTACGATTTCGGTAACGATAAACTAGAACGCACACACTCAATTTTACTCGATAAAAGGAACAAGATTTTCAACCATATTTCCTTTTTGAAAATAAGGGATTTTTCTTGACACGGTTGATTGCTACTATTCAAAAGAACTTTTTTCGGAAACAATTCGCTTTTACAGATCACACTACTTTTCAAAATCACTCCTTAAAGGGATGAACAAAAGTAATGTCAGGAACACATATATCCATGATTTTCAAGGCAAGACTTCAAACGATTTCATAGAAAATATCGGATTTTATGAAAGTACATGGAGAACAATTCTAAACAAGTGTAAACGATTTTATACAAAAATGCTTATGAATTCACCAACTTTTTAGTTGATGCTTTTCGAAACGACTTGTATTCTCAGGGATCTAGTAAGCAGGTAACAAGGGATGCTGATGTAGGGCTAATTTGCTATAGTTTGAAGTTTTCTACTTATGTATCTTTTGTGTAACCCGAAGAACAAATACAATATGTAAACAATGTAAGTTTGTTATCTCAATGTGTGATGCTTTGATTGCTCTGTTTCATTTATATTCAATTGTTATGATACTGCACAATGAAGTCACCCGCCTCCGGACGTTTCCGTCATCTGGTCCGGGGTGTGACAACTTTCCCCAACATCGATATGAACCATCATCATTCTAGACATGCATAACCTTTTTATTTTTTTTTTTTGCGAAATTGAAAATCTAGTGAGCTTCAATGTGAAACATGCACAACCAAATGACTCATCATTGTTCCTGGATAGTTCTTTCTCCATCTGACGGGCATTGATCGATTCAGATTTTGTGCAATTTTGCTCGAGGCCTACCTAGTGCTACGATTCCTTATGGTTGTCGTTCAATTCTAAAGAGAGAGATAAAGGGAAGATTTTTTGATGTCTTTGGGGCTGCCATTTACCTAGGGAAGCCCTAATTCAAGAGGGAGAACGTTGAATAGGCATGTGTGAAGAGAGATAGATAGCTAGATTTTAGGGATTACCAATCAGTTTGCTGCATGAAATGGATACATTTAGTTTTTTTACTTCCAATTTTTACCCTTACTACCATTTAAAATTAGAGATTGTGCACAACATTTATCGAATTTACAACAATAATCCGTATAATAATAACCATAGATCTAAACATTTTAATGGTTGGGATCTGTTATCGTGTTTTCAACCTTTTTGATATTCTCAAAATAACCTACATCTCTCTCTCTCTCTCTCTATATATATATATATATATATATATATATATATATATATATATATATATATATATATATATACACACACACATATATATACATGCATGCATATAAACGAATCAGTAGTCATATTGACTCCTGATTTGGAGTTTTCAATTACGGACGCATAGTTCACAAGCTCTCACATATTTTAAGTTTGAACAATAACACAAACCTATATATAGACAGTTCGATTGAGATTCTAAAAAATATAGAGTTCTTGAGATTCAACATCAACCACTTATTTTTCATTTTCTACTCTAACACTCTAGTGTACTGGCAGCAGAGGGGTAAGCGTAACCATAAATGATTAAATGACGTACATGTATAATCATATACAATTATACATGTTTATACATATATGTATAATCATAAATTATTATATATACGGGTTTGGTCAAAAAATGCATAATCATATATGATTAATTTGGTTGATGGGGGAGGAGGTGGTAGTGGTAGAGGTAGTGGTGGTATAGTTGACGGAGGTGGCAGTAGTGTGGTCGATTGGTGGTGGTGGCCGTTGTGGTGGTGGGGAAGGCGGTAGAGGAAAAAGGAACAGGTGGCGTTGCATAGTCATTTATGATTATAAACTCTCCTGTCGTGCCGGTATGCCGGAGGGTTAGAGCGGAAAATGTGAAATATATGGTTAAGGTTGAATCTAAAAAGATCTCTATTTTTTAAAATCACAATGGAACCTACATCTCTCTCTCCCTCCCTCTCTCTCTCTCTCTTTCTATCTCTTTATATATATATATATATGTATATATATATACACACACACACACACACATACACAAGAACTGAAACATTGTTAGAACTCGAGAACTCCTAAACTGCTCATCATTTTTTAGAACCAAGTCCATCATTCGTCTTCAAAATCAGCGACTAAGCCATTTCCAGGCTAAAAAAATTGATGATTTTTTTCTTTGAAATGTGCATTTGAATGTTCATGTATATTCATGCATTCATATTAATTTTCTTTTCAACAATAAGATAACAATCACAATAATAGGATTCTAATACACGTGTTTAAGGCAATCACAAACTGAAAACATCATAAAAAACACAGAAATGATAAATATGCATGCATGCATATTTTTGATGTGAATATATGCACATTACCAAAACAAGTTCATCAAATTTTTTTTGAACCAAGGATTTGTCTTAGTCGTTGGTCTAGGAGTCTTAGGGTGCCTTATGTTTTAAAAAATTATGAGCGGATGATGAGTTCTCGAGTTCTCGTAAATCTTTAAGTTCTCAAAAGAACTTACTTATATATATATATATATATATATATATATATATATATATATATATATATGTGTGTGTGTGTGTGTGTGTGTGTGTATGGAAAAATAAATATACCCTAGAAGGTATATAAGCTTAGGTACTCTAACCAACCATACTACGTCTTGTTTGTCACATGCATGCATTATAACCATCCAAAGTTCTAATAATTCAACTCTTAACTTGATTTACTTCCAAGATTTTTAGAAGTTTCACCATTGTCTTCCACTTACATAATTTCCATTTGCAACTATAATATATATAGCACGGTAGGCGTTCGATAGAAAGATGTGATGTAAGAAGAAGATAATAGTGAATTTCAAAAATCTTGGAACTATATCAAGCTAGGGGTTAATGTTTAAGAACCTTGTATGATTGCAATGCATATATATGACACAAACCGACTTAGTATGGTGGGGTTTGATACCTAAGCTTATATACCTTATATGGTATATTCAGTTATGTCATATATATATATATATATATATATATATATATATATATATATATATATATATATATATATATATATATCGGACGGTTCCAACGAAATTCTAAAGAACTAAAGATCTTGGGATTCAACCTCACTTACATATTTCTCATTTGTCACTCTAAAGCTTCAGCTTACTAGCACGGGGGATAATGGCTATTTATAAATGATTATATGGCGGAAAGATATAATCATATATGATTCTATATGTTATACATATATTACTAATCATAATTGATTGTACACAAATGCTTGTTCATAAAGTGGATAATCATATATGATTATGGTGGTTGGTGGTAGATTAGGTGGTAGAGGTGACGAAGGTGGTGGTGCTTGCGGTTATGGTGGTGGGGAGCGTGGGGAGGGAAAAGGAAAGAGTGGAGCTACATAATCATTTATAATTATAACCATCCTATCGTGCTTGGAATGCTAAAGCGACGGATGAGAAATATATCGATAAAGTTGAATCTTAAGATTTCTATTTTTTTCGAAATCTCAGCAGGACACACATACACACACACACACACACCCATATATATATATATATATATATATATATATATATATATATATATATATATAAAGAGAGAGAGAGAGAGAGAGAGAGAGAGAGAGAGAGAGAGGTTCATTTGAGACCATGTTAATTTTGTGTGAAATGTGGACGCGATCCTAGCTACTCATCTTACAGATCAAAACAATTATAAAATGAAGAATAATAGGGAAAATCCAAAAATTCTTTATTTAAATGTTATTTTCGTTATTTAATTTATCCAAAATAAATAAATAAATAAAAATAATAAAGAAGAAACTCGTCGTTTTTTTTTTAAATACGAGTGAAATATTCTAATAGAATATTACACTGTATATATAATTAACTCAAATTTTAGAATGTTAGAATATTCTAATATTCTAAATAATTTTTAGATTTGTTAGAATATTCAAATATTCTATTAGAATTTTTTGAATATTTATAGTTTAAAATTCTATTAGAATATTCTAACATTTTAAAAATTCGATTTGAATGTTTACAGTATAATATTCTATTAGAATATTTTATGTATTTTTTGAAAAAAAAACGGTATTTTTTTGTTGACTTATTAATTTTTTTGGATAATAAATTACGAAAATAATATTAAATTTTTTTTTGAAGTTTTTTATTTATTTTGCATTTTAAATATATATATTTTTTTATCTCCAAAATGAATGGTTAGGATTGTGTCTCTATGTCTCACGATATATATATATATATATATATATATATATATATATATATATATATATATATATATATATATATATATATATATATATATATATATATATATATATATATATATGTCGAATTGTTTAATTGAGAAACGTTTTTTAATCAAGGAACCAAAGAAGCAATCCAAAGAGTAGAAATTTAAAGTAATCGAATGCCAAATGAATGGTTGTAAATTTGTTCATAAGACGCTAATGCACTAGATTATAACAAAAACTCTTTTTGTTTTTTTACTTTTATTTTTTATGGCATTTGTTTGTTGAAAAAAACCCTGAGTATATCATTGTTAATGATTTTTCGCCTTTTTAAATAGAGATATATATTGGTATATAAAAACGATTATTTTTCCAAAAATATCACTTTGTTTTCTTTGTTTTTTGAAAACTGCAAATTTATTTTTTATCGAAAAAAAACTAATAAATATGTCAAACTTTATGATTTTTGTTACTCTTTAAATATAGATTAATATTTATGAAAAAAATTCTTCGAAATTTTAGTTCAGATTCACAATGTCAACCACTACAAGTCAGATTAACATTGTTAATCTTAAAAACATAATTATATATAGTTCAGGGCCACTATGCGAATAAAATCACTTGCGAATTTTGCCAAATTAATTTTCAAAAATACCCCAATTTGTTTGGTTGCTTTGTTTTCAAAATATTTAGGTTTTTATCGAAAAAATAAAATAAATATATCAAAATTCATAATTTTTATACTATTTAAATAGTCAATCGTATTGATTTAAGTGTGAATCTGCTAAAACCGAATTATATTTAGTTCATGTTCATAGTATGAATAACAGTAAGTCATACTGACATTATAAATTCTGAAAACTGAATTACATGTAGATCAGATTCACAATGTAAATAAATTCACTTGTGAATTTTATAAAACTAATATATAAGTAATCAAAATGTTAAATATCAAAAAATTACAAGGAAATATAATTCGATCCACATGTGTATATTACTAAATTGGTTTGTGAATGATCATAGACGTGAAATACTAAGGTAGATTTAGGTTGTGAGTGCTAAAAACTGAATTATTTACTGTTTAGATTCACTGTGTGAATCAGTTTTGATTCATATTATGAATTTGTTTAGGTTCACAGTGTAAATTTAACCAGGCCATTGTGAAAAAAAAAATTATATCGATGTTGATGTCTATTTATAGACGACAAAAAATTGAGAATTTTGATATATTTAGTTTTTTTATTGAAAAAATTAAACCTAAATATTGGGAAAAAAACAACAAAACCAAGTGGATATATGAATGGGTATATACTTATTCATATATGAATAGATATTCATATATGAATAAAGTCAGTTCCATCCTCTCGGTAAGCTATAGCGTTTAAGTGACAGATTCGAAATGAGTGGTTCATATTAATTACCTTGTTCTCAATCTTTTTTTCCTTAAACCATCATATATATATATATATATATATATATATATATATATATATATATATATATATATATATATATATATATATATATATATATATATATATATATATATATATATATATATATATAGAGAGGTAAAAGATCAAATAACAACCACTAAATGTTAATAACCATAAGTTTAACTAATAGCTAAGGTTATTTGTATATTTTCTAACATTTGATTTATTTTAAAGTTTTTATAAATGAAAAAAACCAAAAACCAATAAGGAAAAAATGGTCCTTATGAGAAAAATATTCTATAGGTTAGATTCATATCATTTCCTCATTATATCCAAGAGAAAAACAAGTATCCTCTCACCTCCTTCAATCATATCTGATGAACAGCACCTCCGAGAACTTTCCACCACATTCGTCACCAAACTCCGACGCATCAGATCTATTACATGATCATCTATGTTAAACCACTAACCACCGCCTAAACTTAAGTTTTCTTACTAAACGACCGAAAAATGTTAGATTTGGATCTAAATCACCAGAAAAAGAAATCGAGAAAAAATTATCAAAACATGCCAAAATAGCTCATATCTATAACCTTAGTGTAGCTATTGGTGTAAACCGACAAGTTTATGAGCTAAGACTACTGACGAAGCCATATCTTCAAGCTTCGGCGATCGATAACAAATCACCACAACCTCCCCCATCTATTTCTTTCTCTCCGATTACTGGTGAAACACATCAGGTATGTCGATTTTATTGTTTTTCTTCTATTAAACTGTAAATGTTCTATTAAAATGTGAATTTAATGTTTTTATCTATTTTTTGTTTGTTTTTGTTAATATTAGTTTTAAACGTTGTTAAATTGTGAATCCAAGTTTATTCTCTTACTTGTTGTGATATTTTTACAAAAATTTTATTCATATTTATGTTTTATGGTATATGTTGTAGATTGAATTTAGAATGTATCTTATTATATTAGTGTTTTCTCAAATAATGTTATTTTAGGTTTTTTTAAGTTGTGAATCAAGGTGTTTTAATGTTTTAGATATTGTTTAGTTCTGTTAGTGTAATTTTTAACCGTGAATGAGTGAATTAATATGTTTTTAAGTTGTAGATCCTATGAATGACTCCAAAATATTTTATTAAGTTGTGAATCAGAGTCTTAAAATGCTCTATTAAACTATGAATTTATGTGGTGCATACAAGGTGTTTGATGATGTAACGCTTGGTCCAGGTATTATTTCATTTCTCAACTTTGGGGTTTTTGTGGGAAACTCGTCGAGTTGGGGAGCTCCAACTCTTCGTGTAGAGACTTTTGTGTCCACGGCTTTTAAGGATCCAACTCGACAAGTCGGGGAGTTCCAACTCGACGAGTTGACATCTATTGATGAAACCCTAATTTTAGGGTGTTGCACCCTATTTAAAGGACTTTAACCCCTCAGCTGGCCTCCTTACCAACGTCCCTTTGTCCAGAAAACCCTAAGTTCGTTATCCTTTCAATATTGAGTGTGTGAGCCTTGAGAATTGATTTTGGGTGGTTCTTGGAAGGAACTTGGAAGTTGGAAGAATTTTTTTTAGAAGGAGTATAGATCCAGAAACTCTTCACCAAAGGTAGTCTTGTTGAGGTATAAAGTCGACGTCTTGCTTTGTTTTATCCTAGATCTCTTTAATCGAAGTTTTGGCATGTTTATGGGATTTTGTTTGGACTAGCTAAGATGTTGAAGGGTCTAGGGGTTATTATATTAGATCTAACCCCTTCATGACTTCTCATGGCTGAAAGTTGCAAACTTTTCTTAGTTCCAAGCCCTATTCATGCAGTAAGTCCCTCATTAAGTTCTTGTTAAGCTCTAGAGGGTAGTTGTAGCTTGCATGGACGTAAAGTTGGAAACTTTACGTGATTATCCATCCTTTGGACACTAGATCTGTGTTTTGGGGCTATATTACGAGAGTTCAAGGGCTTTATAGATTAAGAATCTCTCTAAAGAGCTTAGGGCTTGAGTTTGCTTTTATTTAGATTGTTCTTAAGGGCAAAGTTGGAAACTTTACCCTTCTAGACATCATTTCGGGTGAGATCTGAGATTTGGAGTCCCTAGATTCGATGGTATCAGCTTAATGCATTAAGAGGTTGGATTTCTAGCCAACTCGACGAGTTTATTAGTGAATTGTACGAGTTGATGGGATTTTTCTCGTTCTGTTCGGGTGAAATGGGAACTCGACGAGTTGAGGGACAACTTGGAAAGTTGGGTCAACTCAGGACGTTGACTTTGACATTTGACCATAGTCTTTGTCCAAGTTTGACCTTTAAGGGGTTTTGGGACATTTTGAGTGGTATTTAAGAACTAGTTTCTGTTTTAGGGTTGCGTAGAGTGGATATTATAGTCCCAACCTAGTCAGCTTCCGTGTAGTATTGAGGTGAGTCTTCTTACCACACTCATGGGTTGAAGGTAGCAAGGCCGGCCAATTAATTGATATGAGATGCTTTGTTTGAAAACGTGTAATGGTTTGCTATTTGGTTTATATATGGGTTCATGTAAAGACCATGAGGGAGCCCATGACACTTGGCAAGACCATTGGAAGAGCCCATGGCATGAGGGTATAAGACCATTGTGGGTGCCAATGACATTCCATTGATGACCATGGAGGGAGTCCATGGAAAACTTGTTTGTATATGTATGAGCATGACATTATGTGATTATATGATTTATGTGATTGGGAAACTCACTAAGCTTGTGCTCACATTTTTATTAAACGTTTCAGGTACTTCTATTGATAAGGGCAAGGGATCGGTTTAATGATGTGGCGTGCATTCTCTAGTGTTTTCACATTTAGCTCTTTGTACTCTAAATTCAAAAATAAAATGGATATGTATTGTTATCTTTTTGTACTTCCTATGGATGATGTTTATGAAATTAAAAGTTTAAAAACTTTTTGAAAAATTGGGTTGTTACAAGTTGGCATCAGAGCCTTGGTTTGAGAGATTCAGGCACACTTCTAGGTGTGTCAGAACTCAAATTGGGGAATTGATAAAAATTGCTTTTCAAAAAGAAAACAAAATTAAATTTCTTGAAAACAATTTTTGTAAGAAAAAGGGGAGAATGCAATGCGCATAATCGATCGAGTTCAAGTAAGTATTCACAATGTTTTAGTCTTGCTACAGTATATATGGAAATATGATTGTATGGATTATTTGCTATGTGTATGCTTTCAAAGTTGTACATATTTAGAATTGCATAGCCCTAGAATGAGGGAATCTGCCTCATTCTTGTACCTTGTTTGGTTATGGTTTAGGGTAGAAGATTTATTTGATAGTATATGTGATTCTCTTTGTGTATAACTTGCATGCATAGGGCAACTTGCTATGATTGATCTGGATTCCTGGTTTTGTGAGGGTTGAGAATCCTAGGGCAGTCTAGGATCAGAGTTAGTGTTGTGCTTATGAGTTATAATTTGTGGTTGGATGACTTAGGTATATTAGGTATGGCCTTTGGGAAGGTACATTTAGGTGTGGAAAGTAGTATTGGGCCCGTACTACCGAAAACACAGGGCATGTACCCAAAGCAATGACATACCTGGTTTTTCTTAGAAGTCCGGTGACAAGGTATCTCTTTCGAATTCCTTATCTTGGTTATTTGTGACATTTTCAGTTTAGGATGGTGATGATCACACGAGGTTCAGGATTAGGATCAGGATCAGGTTCGACCTCCGGTGCAGAGCCCACAGATGAGAGGTTGCATGATTTTATCGCAACTGAGGTTACTCGTGGCATCCTTGACGCCACCTGATGATTTTTGGTACCGTTAAGGGGGGCATCATGGAGATAATGGAGGAGAGACTCAGGTCCTTCCGAGCCGAGATTGTTGTAGGCCAGATTGGGACCCGAGCTCCCTCGTTCAGGGAGTTTAAGGCGTGCTGAGCACCTGAGTTCTTTGGGGTTAGGGATCCAATCACTAGACGATGCTGGGTGGAAGACATCGAGAATGCCCAACGCACAAATTTTTTCCCTAATGCGGTAAAGGTGGGGTTTGCATATTGTATATTGAGGGATCGAGCATGAGACTACTGGGAGGAGGTGACCCGTGAGTTGGGATCAGTAGGGGTGGATGAGATGACTTGGGAGAATTTTGTGAGGAGGTTTGATCGGGAGTTTGCACCATCCATCGAGGTGTACCGTTCGGTGAGAGAGTTCCAGGATTTACAGCAGACCACCGAGACTGTGGCGTAGATCACCGCCAAGTTTCGAGAGAGGGCACTTTTGGTTCCGTAGTACTCTACGGATGAGGAGATGAAGAAGACTAGGTATCATTCCATGCTGAGAGATGATATTTGGGAGTTTGTGAGTTTTTAGGGTGCAATACCCTGAATGAGATGGTGAAGAAGGCCTGGGAACAGGAAATTGAGTTAGAGCTCCACACGAAGCAGAGCTGGAGCAGGTTCAGCCAGCACTAGGTCAGGCCAAGAAGCCTAAGACCTCCGATCCTTCCAGAAGGGTCCAGTAGGGACGTGGCCGTTGTGCCAAGTGTGGTAAGCCGCACAGTGGTGCCTACCGACAAGCAGGCTCAGGATGTTATGCATGTGGCCAGCCGGGTCATAGGAGCTGGGATTTCCCCAAGAAGAGCTTGATTTGTTTCCACCGCAACCAGACCGGTCATAAAAATTTCGATTGTCCGAGGTTGGTTTAGGGAGGAGAAGAGGTGGCGGCGCTTGCGCCTGCCACTATGAGGATTACAGATGGCCGCCCAATCAAGGTGGAAGCTCTTGTAGTGAAGAGTCGTGCATTTCAACTGACTACGAAGGAGGCCCAAAAAGCGCCAGACGTCATGACTGGTATGTTATCTATTCTGTCTAGTTTATTTTATTGTTATGCTTATTTTATTATGATTTTGTATAGGGACCTTCTTGGTCAATGGATTGTTGGCTCATGTTCTTTTTGATTCGGGGGCTACCCGATCATTCGTAGCTTATGCACTCAGCAAGAAGTTTTGGGATGCTCCAGGGACCTTGGATTCCCCACTTGAGGTGGATATTGCAGATGACCGCACCGTGAGTGCTGTGAGGGTATATTGGAGGAGCGTTCTAAAAGTGTTCGGGGAGAGGTTTTCTATCGACTTGGTTCTGATTTCTTTGTAGGGGTTGAAGGTGATCAACAGGATGGATTGTTTAGGGCCCAATGTATCCATGATAGACGGCAAGCGTCAGCTGGTGAAAGTTCGAACCCCAAGTGGGGGAGAACTGATTATTCATGGAGAGAGCCTCGCATGAGCCAGCTCTTTGTTTGTTTATGAGGGCTAAGAGGCTTCTTCAGCAGGGTTGTTTTGGGTTATTGGCTTTTGTTTCAAACACAAGGATTGAGACCTTGCCAGAGTTGAGCAGTGTTCTTATTGTGCGAGAATTTCCTGATGTATTTCCTAAGAAGTTGCCAGGGGTGCCTCCGGAGAGGCAAGTGGAGTTCCTCATTGATTTAGTGCCTGGTACGACTCTGATAGCCAAAGCACCGTATCGTCTAGCTCCACCTGAGATGCAGGAGTTGTCTATGCAACTTTAAGAGCTGCTAGACCAAGGATTTATTTGTTCGAGCAGTTCCCTATGGGGAGCACCAATTCTATTCGTGAAAAAGAATGATGTGTCACACAGGATGTGTATTGATTATTCGGAGCTGAAGAAGCTTACAGTGAAGAACCATTATTCGCTTCTAAGGATTGATGATTTGTTCGACCATCTTTAGGGTGCATCTTGGTTTTCCAAGATTGGTCTTCGGTCAGAGTATCACCAAATGAGGATTAGGGATGAGGACATACCGAAGACGGCCTTCAGAACTCGTTATGGTCATTATGAGTTTGTGTTGATTCCATTTGGGCTCATCAATTCTCCAACAACATTCATGGATCACATGAATTGGGTTTGTAGACCGATGTTGGATCGGTCCGTGATCTTCTTCATTGATGATATTTTGGTTTATTCTAAGACCAAGGAGCAGCACGAGCAACATTTGAGGGAGGTATTGGATACCTTGAGGATGGAGAGGTTGTACGCCAAATTCTCTAAATTTGATTTTTTTTTGTTGCGTGAGGTGCAGTTTTTGGGGCACATCATCAATCAGGAGGGTGTTTTGGTTGATCCAGCCAAAAATAAGGCGGTGATGCTTTGGGAGGTTCCGAAAAACGCATCTGAGATCCGGAGTTTCTTGGGTCTTGTAGGGTACTATCAGAGATTTATTCAGGATTTTTCCAAGATCGCCGTACCTTTGACCAAGTTGACCAAGAAAAGTGTGACATTTCGGCGGGGTCGAGATCAACAGTCGGCATTCGAGACCTTGAGGTAGAAATTATGTGAGGCCTTGATTCTAGCACTACCCGATAACATTGTAGTGTATTTTGATGCTTCTATTTTGGGATTAGGAGTGGTTCTGTTGCAGAGGGGGCATGGGATTACTTATGCTTCGAGACATTTGAAGCCCCAAGAGGCAAATTACCCCACTCATGACTTGAAATTGGGGGCGGAGGTGTTTTCCCTCAAGATCTGGAGACATTATTTGTATGGAGTCCGATGCACCATTTTCACTTATCACAAGAGTTTGAAGTATTTGATGGATCAGGACAATTTGAATATGTTGTAGAGGAGATGGCTCGATGTAGTAAAGGATTATGACCGTGAGATCCTGTACCATCCCGGGAAAGCCAAAGTAGTAGCCGATGCTTTGAGCCGTAAGATGGCAAGTGCCCCTATTCGAGATATGTGTTTGAGGATGACAATGATTTCACCTTTTTTTGATATGATTAAGGAGACACAAGTGGACGGTTTAAAAAGGGAGAACTGGAAGATCTAGCGGATTTGGGGGAAAATCCCGTTGTTTGTTCGAGATGGTCAAAGGTTATTGACTCCGTGTGGCAGAGTTTGGGTTCGCCTTCTAGGGGTGTGAGGCAAACAATCTTGGAGGAGGCTCACAAGTCCAAATTTTCTATCAATCCGGGGGCCACAAAGATGTATAGACACTTGAGATTGAGTTATTAGTGGACCTACATGAAGCGGGAGGTTGCGTAGTTTGTCGAGCGGTGTTTGATCTACAGGAAGGTCAATGCCGAGCATCAGAGGCCTCACGACAAGATGCAACCGCTACCTATTCCGATGTGGAAATGGGAAGAGATTTCTATGGATTTTATCACGAAGTTACCTAGGACGGCGTGGAGTGTGGATTCCATCTAGCTTATTGTGGACATGTTGACCAAGAGTGCTCATTTTATTCCGATCTCTGAGAGTCTCTCTGCCGAGAAATTAGCATATATTTATGTGCTGGAGGTGGTGGTTAGACACAGTGTGCCAGTATCTATATTCTCAGATCGTGATGTTCGTTTCACATCCAGGTTTTGGTGGAAGTTCCATGAGGAGTTGGGAACTCAGTTGCATTTCACCATTGCTTACCATCCCCTAGACCGACGGTCAGAGTGAGTGAACGATTCAGACGCTCGAGGATATGCTTCGGGAATGTGTATTGGATTTCAGAGGGAGTTGGGATACTTACCTTCCACTAGCAGTGTTTTTATACAACAATAGTTATCATGCTAATACTAACCGACCCCCGTTTGAGGCGCTTTATGGTCAGAGATGTAGTACTCTAGTTTGCTGTGGGCAGGTGGGGTGCCGAGTTATGGGAAGTACCGAAGTGGTGCTTAAGATGACCGAGTTGATTCAGCAGCTTCACAAGAGGCTTCAGACGACGCAGAGCAGGCAGAAGAACTATGCGGATAGCTGCAGATCGGACCTGTAGTTCCAGGTTGGGGACATGGTACTCTTGAAGGTGTCACCTTAGAAGGGTGTTATCTGGTTCAGGAGGCATGGCAAGTTGGGCCCCAAGTATATTGGCCCGTTTCGGATTATTTCCTGGGTGGGCAAGGTCCGCGGAGTCAGTTGGACTTGCCTGGGAAACTCGGGCAGATCCACAATACACTTCATGTTTCGCAGTTGCCGAAGTGTGTAACTGATGAGTTGATGGTTGTATCGCTATATGATATTCAGGTTAATGAGAGCCATAATTATGTGGAAAAGCCCATTGCGATTCTGGACAGAGAAACGAAAGCCCTTCAGAATAAGGAAGTGAAGTTAGTAAAGGTGCAATGGCAGCACCGAAGAGGCTCCGAATGGACCTAGGAGCCAGAGGATGAGATGAGGAAGCATTATCCAGACCTTTTTGCATCAGCAAACTTAGAGGAAGAAGTCTAGTCAAAGTGGGGGAGATTCGTAACGCTTGGTCCAAGTATTATTTCACTTCTCAACTTTGGGGTTTTTTGTGGGAACTCGACAAGTTGGGGAGCTCCATGTCGTCATGTAGAGAATTTTGTATCCACGACTTTTAAGGATCCAACTCGACGAGTTGATGGCTATTGATGAAACCCTAATTTTAAGGTGTTGCACCCTTTTTTAAAGGATTTTAACCCCTTGGTTGGCCTCCTTACCAGCCTCCCTTTGTCCAGAAAACCCTAAGTTCGTTATCCTTTCAAGATTGAGTGTATGAGCCTTAAGAATTGATTTTGGGTGGATCTTGGAAGGAGCTTGGAAGTTCGAAGCATCTTGTTTAGAAGGAGTATAGATCCAGAAACACTTCACCAAAGGCAGTCTTCTTGAGATATAAAGTTGACATCTTGCTTTGTTTTCTCCTAGATCTCTTTAATGGAAATTTTGGAATGTTTATGTGATTTTGTTTGGGCTAGCCAAGATGTTGAAGGGTCCAGGGGTTATTATGTTAGATCTAACCTCTTCATGACTTCTCATGGCTGAAAGTTGCAAAATTTTCCTAGTTCCAAGCCCTATTCATGTAGTAAGTCCCTCATTAAGTCCTTGTTAAGCTCTAGAGGGTAGTTGTAGCTTGCATGGACGTTATTGGGTGTATGGTGTTGCGTCTTGGGCTCGGTTCTTAGCCTTGTTTTGTATCCGGATTGGGCCTGTCCATCCGTGATTTATTTGTTAGGGTTTGAGTATTTATAGATGCTTGCATGCATCTTGGTACGTAAGGTTTTGGAGTCGATTATTCATAACGTTTATTGTTTTTATTGATTGTAACCCTAAAAGCCTCTACAACGGAAGTTCTTTGTCGAGCTCTACTGAGGCTTGAATCATTTGAATCATTAAGCATACTGTTGATTCCATCTCTTGTTTATTACTTTGTTTGAATCATTTTGCTAAACCTTTGTAAGATCTAAACGATCTAAGAGAATAATATCTCATCAATTGGTATCAGAGCAGGAGGCTGTGTAATTCATACACATCTCTTCTGTTATAGAAGTGATTAGGGTTTATTCCGCATGCATTGATATTTATTGAGCCGTCACTCCATTATAGACGTATCTCATTAATTATTAAATCTGCCCTAATATTACGTATTACAAAGTCTGATCTTATAACAGGTTAAACGATCAAGCATGGACGATTCTCAATCCAATCCAATCAACATTTCTAATAGCATCAGATCGACAACCAAGATTCCAATCCTCTAAACTCAAGATTATGAAGTGTGGACGCATCATTTTGAAGACTACGTTATTGAATCGGAGGACAACGGGTATCTCATATGGGAAGCAATCATAAATGGCCCATTTGCTCATTCAAAGACTTTGAAAATCATTAAAACTCAAAAAGAGTACAACGATTTGTTGAAAGATGTGAAAGACGTCGCTCCGGACGAAAAGGAGAAGTTTCAATGCAACATTAAGGCATTGAGACTAATCCGGTTTGCTCTTTAATCCGACACATTTCGTTTGGTTAGTTCATGTAGTACAGCGAAGGAAATCTGGGATAGGCTGAGAGAACTGTATTCGACAGATGAAGACCTGGAGCACTCGATTCAGACCCTTCTTCTCTCTGACTTTGGAGAGTTCAAGCAAAAGCCAGAGGAGTTAGTTACACAAACATTCGATCGGTTCAATCATCTTCTCAGTAAGATGATCAAACATGACATTGAAAGAAAGCTGATCGAACAGAAGGTTACTTTTTTAAATGGTCTAAGATCTGAACGGCGGGCGGTCGTATCAACAGTAAAGCACATGAACAGTTTAAATCTTATTCATTGGTGAAACTAGTAGGAATTCTGAAATCGCAGGAAAAGACGGTGTTGCAAGAAAAGAGTGTGGTCACAAACTTGGGATCTTTGGCCCTTCTGTCTAAAAGTAAGAATGCAGTAGAAGACGAAGATCTGGACCTAGGGGACCACGATCTAACTTCAGACGATTATGCTATGATGGTGTCCAATCCCAAAAGGTTCATTAAGAAGAAGTTCCCTACCAATAAGAACTGAAATTGGCAGGGAAGCTACAGTTCTAAAAAGGTGAAGGAGGAGTCGAAGACTGAACAACCTAAGAAAGAGGCGAAGGTGGAAGCTGATTTTGGTGTCAGCTGTTATTACTATGGAGGAAAGAATCATTACGCCAAAGATTGTGTTTTGAAGAAAATGGCGGAAAAAAGATGAGGAGAAAGATGAAGAAGCAATTCTCCTGAAAAAAGCTGGAGGAGATTAAACGGAAGAAAGCTGCTACTAATCCCTCTATGAATGCTCTTATTGTACAGGGTTCAGCAGATGATGATGAATTCGAGGGCGTTCAAGTCTGGTCAACCGACTCAGAGGATGATGAAGTGAGAAAGCCTTCTCATGGAAAGGCTTATGTTGCGAAGAGTGACGATATTAGTGGAAGATGTTTCATGGTGACGGATGTATCTCAGATGAGGGGATACAACACTGATGGTGGAAATGATGCAACCAAGGAACGAGAGGACGTATGCTTTATAGCAAACCCTCTTAGTGTGTAGATCAATGAGCTTGACGAATTGATCAAGAAGGTACAATCCATTTTTATTTCGTTTAATGTTCCACAAGCATCATACGAAAAAGAATTAATAAACTTGAATTCAAGAATTTCGAATCTAAATAGTTGTTTAACTCAAACACGGGTCACAAATTCTAATCTGACTGACCAAATGAGAAGGGTGTCATCCAAGAGTGAGGAGCGAAGGATGTGGATTGAGCAGAAGGAGTTGGAGCTAATTAAGTCTAGGGGTGAAAACATTTATTTGCAAAGAGACAATCTGAAATTGTTAAAACAAAGGAATGTTTTTTGTTTGATCGCTAAAAGGCTTTATGCTAACATGACTCAACTGAATCTAAATTGTGAAATAGGGCAGAAGATACATCGCATGATTCTACCCTTCCTTGATTTTAAGGAGGATGAAATCGATGCCGAAGCATACAACTGTGAAAGTGTCGTATCTTCCGATGATGTTAATCCTACTTATATGTATGGTCTGGACAAAATAGAATCTTTTTTAAAGTCCAAAGACCATAAGGACATGCTTAAAAATCTTGTGGATGAAAATGATAAGCTGAAACTTAGGACCGAAACCATACAAAAATTCGACTCATTGAGTACCAATTTAAGTTCAGAAAACAAAATTGATGTTGAAAACGCATCTAAACTTAATGAGGATGATGATATGAGTGAAATTTCTATAGAGGTTGAAGTCGACTGTTCTGAATTTGTCAAGAGCGAATCTGAAAACCACAAAAACCTGATTTCTGAAAATTCTGTGGAATTCGCTCGTTTGTCCAAAACTAAGTCCCCGGCCCTTAAAGAAAAGGTTGTTGTCTACCAAAAACTGAGAACCACACCAAATCAAGTGTATAAGGTCACAAGAGTAACCGAACATCAAACAGCCTAACTCACTACCATATTGAACAAAGATAATGCAGATGGTTGTGATGTGTTTTTCTGGTCAGCACCCATAGACAATGCAGACGAAACGGTTGGTCTGTCGGAGCAAACATCCTGGAAGACCAAAGGTAGATATGTGCCTGAACCGCTGAATAAGCCTACCAATTCTGACGTACCAAGTACAAGTGGCACAAAAGAAACTCATGTAGAAGAAGTCACCTCCACAAGCGAAACCTCACCTATGAAGAGTGAACCTGTTGCTCAGAAGCCGAAACAGAAGGCGAATATTCACAAACAACCCAAACAGGTGAAAAATCAAAAGCAACAGAGGAATCTGAGGTATAAGAAAAACCTCTCAGAGCGAAAACAATTTTGGTGCTCTCAAAACCCTCACTACGCTCACTTTGATGGAAACTCCAAGGCCAAAGAAGAAGAGAAACAGGATAAAGGAAGCTTCAATCATTTGGACCGAAAGAACCAAAAGAACACGTCTGGATCACAGATAGAACAAGACCAAGAGGACAGGTTCGGTCCTGTAAGAAACAACAACCCAAAGTCTTGTTTCAGTCCTCCAAATAACAGCAGACAAAAACCAGGGTTCATTCCATCTAACTTTTATAGCAGGAAACCCAGTTTCGGTTCAGAGACCCACAACAACCGAAAAATCGGTTTCGGTCCTTCTTCAAAAGAGAACCGAAGGTCAAGGTTCGGTCCCTCAAATGATTACAACAGAAAGGGTCATTTCAAATCTGAAGACAGGAGAGATTCCAATTCTAATTCCTCTAATTCTTCTCATTCTCCTTCTTCTTCTAAATCTAACTCTCGTCCTTCACCATGCTCTCAATTGTCAAAGGATTTGAAAGGAAAGACTAAAATTTCCTCAGCAAAAGAAGACCGAAAGCAAGCTAGCAACAAAACCCCTGAACCTAACTCCAATAAAATCAAAGTGTTCACAATTAAGAGGAAAGATCAAACAACATTAATAAAACGAACTTATCTTGTTGATGCTTCTCTTACTATTCCTGTTTTTGTAAAAGGCTCACGAGGACCCAAGCAACTCTGGGTTCCTAAATCTGCTTAACTTTTACAGGTTATAAGTGATGAGTAGTTTGACGAAGAATGGTACATAGACAGTGGCTGCTCACGTCACATGACAGGAAGGAAGGAAGAGCTAAGGGCGTTTCGGTCCCTTCATAATGGCGGCAATGTTAAGTTTGGTAACAACTCCTATGGCATGCTAAAGGGTTATGGAATGATAACAAATGGACACTTTACAATCAGGAAGGTGGCTTATGTTGAGGGGTTACAACATAACCTTACAAGCGTGTCTCAACTGGTGGGAGGTACTGGTCTTAAAGTTTCATTTGATGATGAAGGTTCAGAAATCATGGAGAAGAAATCCAACATGGTTATTGTCAAGTCAAAACGAAAAGGAGAGATGTTTCCTTTAAATCTTAACCCAATCAAAGGGAATCCTGCCATCTGTCTCTTGTCCAAAGCTCATTCAGACGAAAGTTGGTTATGGCACCAAAGGCTCTCACACCTCAACTTCAAAGACATCAATAAGCTCGTCATCGGTGATCATGTTCGTGGTCTTCCATTGCTCAAGTTTGATCGAGAACACTTATGTGCTGCTTGTGAAATGGGGAAACAAAGTCGCAAAAGTCACCCAACCATTATAAACACCAAAGTTGTTGAACAACTTGAGTTACTTCACATCGACTTATGTGGTCCATCATCCATCGAGAGCATTGGCGGTAATAAGTATATTCTTGTTATTGTTGATGATTTCTCACGGTTTACATGGCTGTTCTTTCTAAAGCATAAATCAGAGGCAACTCCCAAGTTGAAACTCTTTATCAAGCAGGTCGAAGTGCAATTGAGAAAAGTCATTCGAAACATCAGGAGCGATATGGATTGGAATTCAAGAATAAAGAATTCGAAGACTTCTTGGCAGAAAAGGGCACCAGTCACAATTTCTCAGCCCCATATACTCCTCAACAGAACGGGATTGTCGAAAGGCGAAACAGATCTTTATGTGAGGCAGCCCGAACCATGCTGAGTTTCGCCTCACTACCACTGTACTTCTGGGCAGACGCCATTGCTGCAGCCTGTTTCACTCAAAATAGGAGTTATCTCAACAAATGTTTCTCTGTCACCCCTTATGAGATTCTTAACAGTAGGAAGCCGAATGTCAAGTTCTTTCATGTGTTCGGCTCAAGGTGCTTTATTTTCAATTCAAAAGAACATCGCAACAAATTTGATGTCAAAGCAGACGAAGGCATTTTTATGGGGTACTCTCTTACTTCAAAGGCGTACAGGGTTCTGAATAAACGTTCCAAACGTATTGAAGAAACCTATTATGTAACATTCGATGATACCTACGTCAAGAAGTTGCAATCTATTGAAGGCAAAATGGGAGAGATCTTCTCTCAATCTGGTCAAGTCACAGCCACCATCTCTAATCTGTTTGATCAATTCATGGATTTGTTTGATGAACCAGAGAAAGCTATTCACTTTGTAGCCCAGGCAGCAGACAACAAGGTGGATCATCTTAAGAAGATTGTCGAAGACTCCACCAAACAGATGGATGAAGAAGAACCAGTTCGAAACGAACCTTCTCAGAGCAATACTTTAGTCGAAGGGGAGAAACATTTCTCTTCAGAACGACAAGATTCACATATCCAGGGGGAGAGTCCATCATTTTCAATCGGTGATAATCCTCATGACCAAAGGGAAACTCCAATCTTTGAAGGAACCGAAAGCCCTGCCAGATCCGACAGTCCGGTTGCACCCGAAAGTCCTGTAGCAACCGAAAGTCCAAAATCAACCAAAAGCCCTGCCAGACCCGACAGTCCGGTTGCACCCGAAAGTCCTGTAGCAACCGAAAGCCCGGAATCGCTTGGAAGCCCAGTAGCAGAAGAATTTTATGGTTCACCTCCAAATGATTCGTCATTTGTCGAGGGGGAGAATTCCACTTTGCTTTATGACGATGGTATTCAATCTGAGTTGGAAGAAGAGGTAAATGCTGAATTGGATCCCACTTATGATCCAAATTATCCTCCTCTCATCAAATGGACTAGAGATCACCCTACGTCTCAAATCGTGGGTGATGCATCTAAAAAGATTCTGACTAGATCACAACTGAAGGCGAAGCAAACTGTTTTATTCTCAAAAGTAGAATTCTGTATGTTTCATTCTTTTGTTTCAAAAATAGAGCCAAAAACCGTCAATACTGCTCTCGATCACTCTGATTGGGTTCAATCAATGCAAGACGAACTCAATGAGTTCGAAAGAAATAAGGTGTGGAGACTTATTCCTACACCAAAAGATGCCTCGGTAGTCGGTCTCAAATGGGTGTTCAGAAACAAAATGGACAAGGAGGGTAATGTAATCAGGAACAAGGCACGGTTAGTAGTGAAGGGTTATTGCCAGGAAGAAAGAATCGATTACGAAGAGGCATTCGCTCCGGTTGCAACGCTGGAATCTGTTCGATTATTTCTTGCCTATGCTGCACACAAGAACTTTGAAGTCTACCAAATGGATGTGAAGTGTGCCTTTCTAAATGGGGATCTTGAAGAAACCGTGTACGTGGAGCAACCTCCTGGTTTTGTAAACGAAAAGCATCCTAATCACTGCTATATCTTGGATAAGGCAGTTTGTGGTCTGAAACAAGCTCCTAGGGCATGGTATGAAACTTTAACTAAATTTTTAAAGATGTCTAAATTCAAACAAGGTTCGGTTGACCCAACCTTCTTCCGTAAAAAGGAAGGTAACCACCTTATGATCGTTCAAATCTATGTCGATGATATCATCTTCGGCGCAACGAATCCTAGCCTAACAACTGAATTCAGGAAGTTGATGGAGACAAAATTTGAAATGAGCTCAATGGGTCCGATTGACTTTTTCCTTTGTTTAAATATCAGACAGGGACCCGAAGGCATCTTTATCAACCAGGAAGCATACACAAAGACTCTTCTTGCTAAATTTGGCATGATGGGAGAATCAAAAGTCAAAGTCCCTATGACATTTGGCACCAAGCTCACACCTTCTTTAGAAAAACTGGCAATCGACATCACTTTATATTGACAAATGATTGGTTCCTTGATGTATCTCATAGCTAGCAGGCCCGATATAATGTTTTCAGTATGCTATTGTGCTAGATTTCAAGCAAATCCTCGGGTTCGGTTCACATGGGAACCGAAATGAACCGAACGCTCGGTCTATTTCGGGTGCGGTCCCATTGCACTTGGTTTCGTTCAATCTCAAAAGGTGTTGTCTATGGTTGTATACTTATGTACAATTGTTTTCCAAAATTTTTTTTTTAGGAACCGAAATGAAAAGAGCGTTCGGTCCATTTCGGGTTCAATTTTTTTTCTTTTTGGTTTGGTTTTTCTCTTTACAAAAATATCAAATCTCCAAAAAATTTTGCTTTCTTTAGTTCCTATTTTTGTTTATCATTCCTGGAATATCGATGGGGCAGGTATCATTCTCACACTTTATACTAGTTAAGCGTCCCTAGAAGCATGCTGCTGCATGTTGTCCAAAGCCTCAACTGATTTTGAATAAAGCCTTAATGACTAGGTATATACAAACCTTGTCTTCCCAATTAGGCTGATACATTTATTCTAATCATGAGCTACCTTACTCTTTTCTCATACGAGTCAAGAGTTTTCTGCTTGGTCACTATTTTTAGCAGAGGTACTTTGGTTTCTTTTCACCACCTCAAAAATTTTCTCCATCATATTTCGGTCCCATATAGTAACCCTTGAGACTCTCAGAAATAACCACTGAGGTTTATGGTTACACAATCTCTGTGTTTATGATCTTATCCTCGTGTCACTACGTGCTAAGTGAAACCCAAAATTCAATATCTAACATGAATTGACGGTAAACAATTACATTTGTAGTTGTATCATGAAATCTCTTTCTTTTGTGTGATTCTTATGAAATTGTTACTCACCATGACATTTCTTCCCATAGAATCCAGTTTTCATAGTTTGAGATTTCACAAACAAAATCTCCAACAAGTCACCACAAATACATCCCAACCTACTTGTTCAACAGACCACATCGGTCTCACAGGTACTTCGTTTGGTTTTGGTCTTATGTCAAGGTCCGGGATTCTAAACTGAAGCGAAAGCCACCCTTTTAAGCCTTATCAAAAGATGCCTTTCAACACTTCTTAACAAGTGTTTGATGGTAATTCAACGGGAATCCATACAGACACTTTAAAGTTTCTCTTGACTTTGAAGGAAGAGATTTGCGCCCGGGATCCACTGTTTTGTGTCTACATTGACATCACATATTCCCACATAGATGTTGTTTTCTTTCTTTATCTTTTGACACTCTATGCACGAAAATCTTTTGATTTTCCAAAAGTCTGGTTCGGTTCGATACATGCTATTTCCTCTTGTGTAGCTTTGGGTCTCAAATAAATACTTAATCAAAGACTGACGTGGCTCTTCTAATATCTTTGATTCTATCTCATGATAACAGCTATGTTAAAAGATAAGATGATGACTCAGCCGGAAGGTCAAAAGTTCAAAAAGGTGATATGATGGAAAGGCACGTTTAACGGCACATTTTTTCTCTCTCATGCGTCATCATCGTGGTTGCTAACAGTCACAATTCAGTCAATTCTGGAAACGTTTCGCGTTTCGAGAGGATTTGGGGGCTGATTCTTCTCTCTCCTCTACCCACGGTATAAAGGAATCATTCCTTGTTCCTTTACCACTTTACAGCAATCCAAAATCAGAGAGAAAACTAAGGCGATTTATCCTTTACTGTTCATCTTCTTCAACCCAACATTCAACAATGGCGGATTGTTCGTCTGTTCATGAAACTTCTCCTCGCACCCACATTCTCCCTATTCGACTTCAACAAAGCCTGGTGATTGACCTAAACCCTCTTGTATACAATCATTACATGTATCCCATCGTGGAGTGTCTCAAATACTCTCCAGTGGTTCTCGCCTTGTCGAAGGTGGAAATCGTACCCATGGAGTGTCTTTCCCCGGTATTCTCCACTGCTCATTATGACAAATCAGTGGATAGAATCTACTTCGACATTCTTTCCAACAAGACCTCCATATCCAAGCAACGTTTTTGCTGGCTTCTAGCGTTTGAACCTGATGAATCAAGGGTTAACCCTGATTCAATCTCTATGGGACAGTTATTCTCAATGTTCTACAACATGGGCTACACAGAAATCCTCACTACAGTAACGAAGTTTAAAAAGTCGTGTCTTCCTCCTCCATGGATCGGCTTCTTCACCATTCTATTCAAGGGATTATCTGAGAGGAGTGCTGGTTCTGATGGGGCCAGTAAATTGTTTATGACAATTCTCTACGGGTTGTACAATGGGATCAACCTAGATTATGGCTCGGCTCTCTGGCAACAGCTAATTCAAAGCCTTGCCTCCTCATCCCGTCATACTAAAGTATCCTATGCCAGATTTTGGACGCTCATCACCAAATGGGCAATGGACAAGCTTCATGTTCCCACTGTAGCCGATTCCCCCCTCTCCTCGATCAGTGTCTTCCACACCACCAAGATAATTGTCACTGATCCCACCAAGTTCTCTTTCATTGGATCCATTCCGGAGTCTATGTACGCCGGTGTGTCAAAGGAGAACATTATCATGAAGACCTACAAGGAATTTCGTCCTTCGGGTCTGAGGGAGCTGACTGCAGAGATGCTTCAGTCCATCCATGACGCAGATAAACCAGCTGCCAGGGGAAAGAAACCAGAAAAAGGGAAACTTAAGAAAAAGGCTAAAGGGCGAATGGTCCTTCTCCTAAGAAGCGAAAACCCTCAAAGACAGATCAATCACCCCCACCAAAAAGGAAGAAAAACCAGCCGAGGAGGAAACTAATTCTCGCTTCTTCCTCAAGCGATTCAGAGGCTGACAAGTCTGACTCATAGGAATCAGATCGAGGTGATACTCCTCCCCATTCACCTTCACATGAGGTACTAGTTTCATCCAAACCTATTTCCCCTCCTCCTACCACCATACCTATTTCCATTCCCATCATAACCTCATCTATTTCCATTCCCCCTATAACTACTCCTATTTCTATTCCCCTCATACCTACCACTATTTCCATTCCCCCGATAACCTCTTCTAACCCTATACCACCCACCTCTATTCCTATACCACCACCCATTTTCACTGAAGCCACCCAAACAACTATCAGTGAGGTTCGAACCAACGTATCTGATACAGGGGATCGGACTTCAGCACCCGAAACCACCTTCACCACCGAGCCATTTTCTACACCTGAACCTACCCCTACCACTGAACCTCCAACATCACCCTTATCTCCCACTCCCTCAGCAGAAACCGAGACATTTTTGGGTGGGGAGGATATGACCTTTGATTCCACATACTACAGCCCTTACTGGATCCAAAGAGATGATGATGATGATGCTCCTGTCACCAAAAAGCAGATCAAAGAACTTCATGAGAAAATTGACAATCTCATCGCTTCTTCCTCCTCCTCTCGGTCCCACGTGACAGAGGTTGCTATTTAGAAAATAGTGGATGACTTCACCAACAAACATGAAGCTTCCATCACCTCTGCCAATGCTGCCATTGATGCATCCTCAAAGGCATGCTCAGCTGCGACCGAAAAAGTCGAAAAACTATTCAAAGATGCTACAATTTTTCTGGAGTCTTTGCAGGGAGCTGCCGAAACCAATGCATAGAAGGTCAATTCTACTATTACGAAGCTGACCACTTTGTTTGCCACTGAACAACAGAACTTTGCTAGTCTTCGACAGACTATTGAAGCAGACCATAAATCCTTCCAGTCCAGCATTGACGAGCGTCTCTCCAAACTCCAACAGGATCTGGCCACAGAAAATTCTGTAATGGATGCTCTGGATCGCAAAACCTCTGCGCTTAAAGCCAAGAACCTTCTTCTTTCTCAATCTAGGAAGGAGGTTGATACTCTTCTGTCAGAGCGAGCAGTGATCAAAAGTTATGTTTCGGATGTCCACAACGCCCTTTCTAACATCCTTGAAGCGCATGACCCGATTCTCAACTACTCGGTGAGGCGAACCCTGCATGAGAAGCTTGCTCCTGCACTTGCCATGCTCAGCCGAATTGAGGGGCTTCCTGAGCCTGTGGCCTATCCAAAACAAGCGGGAGAAGACAGTCCAAAGGGAAGTGATCAATCTCAACCTCCTCCTGTTTCCACAGCTCAATCCCAACCGCCTCCCATCTCTTCATCTACTCTAACCAAAGCAACCGAACCACCAACTGGTCATGCATCAGGTTCGGGTGCTAAAGATAAAGGCAAGAAGGTCACTGGTGATAGTGATGGAGATGAAGATAAAGAAACGATTGCAGAGATCTTGAAGAAGCAGGACAGGGACAAAGAACTGGATTTGAACGCTCGGGTTGCTAAGGATGCCGAGGCAAATGAAAGGAGGATGAAGGAGGCTCATGATCTCCTTGAAAGTCGAAAAACTCTGTTCCCTCCTTGGGCTCTTGAAAAGCTTATCAAAGAAGCAATCGAGTCTCCAAGTCTCCTCTGGCTAGAACCTGTGATCTCACTGGATCGAGACAATTCTGTCGACTCACAGTTCAACATGCCCCTGACCCGAAAGGCCTTCATCTTTCATGCTTTCGGCCACATTGCTGAAGTCCCTCATCCACACCCGAAGGTTGGCAGGGAGTTGACTGATTTCTACCTGAGGTATGCTCAGCCTCAGTACAAAACATGGAGTGCACAGAAAATCATCAACGCCCGGGTTCTCAAACCTGCAAAAGAGGGCAACTTCATCAATGTTCGATTCAAAATCTTGAGAGGATTAGAGAAAACAGAACATGCCATTTCTCTTGCTGATCTTCCCAACTTAAATCCTCATGATTGGATCATTCTGCACAATATCCTCCTCGCCAATGAAAAAGAATATGAGCCGATCATAGATCACATAAAAAGGATGTTGGGCTGCTATGTCATGGAGGTTGCCAAGCTGGATCAAGAAATCGCAAATGTCCTCAGAAAGAAGCCTATCGTCGCCCCAGTCGGTTCTGCAAGTGATTTGAACAAAATGCAGATGGGGAGGATTGACTCGAAGCGAAACTCGGTCATGTTCACAAGAGGAGAAGGCCAGAAGTGTTTGTTTGCCTTAGCGGATAAACATCTTTACTCTACATCTTGTCTGGAGCATGTTCTGGGGATCATCCATCGATGCAGGCAAAACTCTGACAGTGATAAGAAATACTTCAACGATATGATCCAGTGGTATATTCGGTTCAGGGTAACTCTTCTCGCCATCATTCCTTGCTTATTCAATGTTACAAAGAAGGCTGATGCTGTTGGGTCTAGTAAGCCGAAGTAGAGTCTCACCCCATTTGACGCAAAGGGGGAGATTGTTGGGTGTATGGTGTTGCGTCTTGGGCTCGGTTCTTAGCCCTGTTTTGTATCCGGATTGGGCCTGTCCATCCGTGATTTATTTGTTAGGGTTTGATTATTTATAGATGCTTGCATGCATCTTGGTACGTAAGGTTTTGGAGTCGATTATTCATAACGTTTATTGTTTTTATTGATTGTAACCCTAAAAGCCTCTACAGCGGAAGTTCTTTGTCGAGCTCTGCTGAGGCTTGAATCATTTGAATCATTAAGCATACTATTGATTCCATCTCTTGTTTATTACTTTGTTTGAATTGTTTTGCTAAACCTTTGTAAGATCTAAACGGTCTAAGAGATTAATATCTCATCAGACGTAAAGTTGGAAACTTTACGTGATTATCCATCCTGTGGACTAGATCTGTGTTATGGGGCTATATTGGGAGAGTTCAAGGACTTTATAGATTAAGAATCTCTCTATAGAGCTTAGGGCTTGAGTTTGGTTTTATTTAGATGGTTCTTAAGGGCAAAGTTGGAAACTTTACCCTTCTAGACATCATTTAGGACGAGATCTGAGATTTGGAGTCCCTAGATTCGATGGTATCAGCTTAATGCATTAAGAGGTTGGATTTCTGGCTAACTCGACGAGTTGAAGGACAAGTCAGCGAGTTTGGTCAACTCTAGATGTTGACTTTAACCTTTGAACTTAGTCTTTGACCAAGTTTGACCTTTAAGGGGTTTTGGGGCATTTTGAGTTGTATTTAAGAACTTGTTTCTATTTTTGGGTTGCATAGAGTGGATATTGGAGTCCCGACCTAGTCAGCTTCCGTGTAGTATTGAGGTGTGTCTTCTCACCACACTCATGAGTCGAAGGCACCAAGGCCGACCCATTAATTGATATGAGATGTTTTTTTTGGAAACATATAATGGTTTGTTATTTCTTTTATGTATGGGTTCTTGTAAAGACCATGGGGGAGCCCATTGCACTTGGCAAGACCATGGGGGAGCCCATGACATGAGGGTATAAGACCATGGGGGAGCCCATGACATTCCATTGATGACCATGGAGGGAGTCCATGGCAAACTTGTTTGTATATGTATGAGCATTACATTATGAGATTATATGATTTATGTGATTGGGAAACTCACTAAGGTTGTGCTTACAATTTTATTGAATGTTTTAGGTACCTCTATTGATAAGGGCAAGGGCCCGACTTGATGACGTGACGTGCATTCCAGTGTTTTCACATTTAACTCTTTGTACTTTGAATTCAAAAATAAAATTAATATATATATATATATATATATATATATATATATATATATATATAGGGATCTTTTTATACTTCCTATGGATAGTGTTTATGAAATTAAAAGTTTAAAAATTTTCTAAAAAATTGGGTTGTTACAGATGAAATGCTTCCACAAAATCAAGTATGTTTTTTAAGTAGTAAATACTATGAATGAGAGTCTTGAACTGATTTATTAATTTGTGAATTAAAGTTTTGAAATGTATGTTTTAAGTTGAGAATACGGTCCTGAATGTAAATTTTTTTGTTTTAAACTTTGAATTTATTATATTAAATTATGAATTTTGTGTATTATACTGCGAATTGATTATATTAATATGAGAATTGATTGTATTTATCTATGAATTAATGGTATTAATCTGTGAATGAATTGTATTAAGCTGTGAATTTAATACGATTTTTTTGCTTCTAAAATATAAAATGAAAGTTGCATTATACACACATCTTATTTTATAATTGTAAATAAAGTATGTAAAGATTAAACTGTGTATGTTTGTGTAAATAAACTTTTAAATAAGTACTATCCTATAGATCTAAAGATATAAATGTAAGTTTGAAATTGATAATTTCTTATGAAAGTATAATTCGTGTGTATTAAATAGTGAATTTATCATATTAAACTGTGACTTTTGCATACTAAACTATGAATTGATTGTATTAAGTTGTGAATTGATTCTATTAAGCTATGAATTTTGTGTTAAAATATGAAAAATTTATCAATGAATGTTGTGATATATACACTAAAGTTTCAATATTTTCAACGATTTGACAAAAAAGTCCTAAACTTTATTTTTTTTACAGTAAGGTCCTTGCAATCGACAATTTTTGATGTGTTTACCCTTTTTTCTCGGTTAGCCAGTAAATAAGACTTTACTATAAAAAAAAGTGTAGGATTATTTTTGTCAAATCGTGAATTAGGACTTTACCGTAAAAAAAATAAAGTTTAGGACTTTTTTGTCAAATCATTGAAAATATTATGAATTTAGTGTATATCCTTTTTTTGTTACAAATTTAATTGTATGATAGTCTTTAAGTATAAGAGTTACTAAAACATGCTCTGGTCTGTTGGATTCTATTGAAATCTTTAACATTTGCTTCTTTTTAAATAGTTTTTTTTTAATCTCAACAAACTGACATTAAAAAAATAGAGATAATCAAGAAAGAAAGAAAGAACTAGGGTTGTCTTGGCTTTTTGCAGTCCTAAAAATAGAGAACTAAGAAACTGTAAAAAAACAAAACTGCCTTTGTTACCCCTTCTCCATATTCACGCCCTTTTAACTAGGCAGGTGTTGTTTGTATTTGTATAATCTGTTCCCTCTTTCAGTTTTGGATTTGGCGGCGAACCAAAAAGAAAACTTTACAAGTCTTCTCACCCTATCTCGCTCTCTCTTTTGCATTTATTTCCCCTGATCGTGATTGTATCAGTTTAAAGATGATGATGGTAAGAAAAATAGTGGCGTTGCCACGAAAATCACAACTAAAAGTTCTTGAGCTATGAAAATACACTAAACTCCTAATATTTTCAACGATTTGACAAGAAAGTCTTATACTTTATTTTCTTTGATACTAAATCCCAATTACTGGCTAACCGGAAAAAGGGTAAAGATGTTAAAAACTGCTGGTAACGGATGGTTGCGACGATGGCATAGGTGGTTGGTGATAGCATATGGTAGTTGGTGGTGGTGGAGGTAGAGTTTGAGTTTGACTTCTCTGAATATATGAATTAGTGTATAATGGAATATATTAACTTGTGAATTTTATATATTAAACCGATAATAGATTGTATCGGTTGTGTATTTTATTTAAAATTTGTGTTAAAATATGATGAAATGCATTCATGAAAATAATAGAATGTGAAGTAGTGAATTAATATTTTATTAAACTATAAATAAGTCTTATAAACGATATATTTTTTCTAAAGAGATTTACAATTCAAAAAAGGAAAAATGAATTTATCAAGGCACAATTTCATTTTTTTTATTAAATTTTGTGTATTAGGCTGTAAAAATAAAAATGTATATGTTAAAAGTTAATACAAGAGAAATATGAGATATAGTGTTTGCTCCATAAAGATGTGAATATGACTAAAAAATTTCACTGAATTTGTTACTCCGGTGGCGGTCCAATGGTGGTATGGTGGTGGTCCTATGACAAGTGGCAACTAATTATGAACTAAGGAGTAAAAAAGTTTGTTTAATATAATATTAATATATCATTTGTTTAAAATACCCTCAATGAAAACATCTAAAAATGTTTCTTTGCGTTCTTAACCATTTTTTGTTCTTAAAGACACACACAGAGAGAGAGAGAGAGGTAGACACAAATGTGGATGAACAAATATTATGTGGATCTAGGATTAATATGAGCTAAGTATTATTTAATTTTATTAAATAATTAATTAAATCACTACCATTTAATTTAGGCAAATTACTTTATTTAAAATCCTATTGTCTCTTCCATCGACACCAACAAAATTTTATCCCCACTGCTTGCATCGAGATTTACTGAACCACCTCTAGCTAGCACATCCTCTCTCCTGTGAAGCTACGACTGGAGCGCCGCAACCCACCGTAGACCTTCGGCCCCATCAGTGACTCAAGAACTCCATCTTTCGTCTCTGTTCTCTCTCTCTCTCTCTCTCTCTCTCTCTCTCTCTTTCTCTTTCTCTCTCTCTCTCTCTCTCTCTCTCTCTCTCTCGTTCCAAAAGCCTTGAGTAGGTTTAAGTCAAGAAAAGAGAAAAAATCGTGATTTGGTTTTTCTACATTTGAATCATCACCGGATCGAGGCTATATGGATTTAGACTTTGAGCTAGGAAATCGAGAATCCGACAGCAGTGGAGGCAGTGGTGGTGGTAGGAAGGGTTTAATTATTGTCATCGTCAAGAATAGGACTCAATTTGACTGTGTGTTTCATCGATTCAGCCGACCCTATTCTCTTAGCCATCATCGATTTCTCCCAGGTAAGTTCTCGATTCCACAAAATCAGTTCTTTTCCATTAATCCTTATTATATTTTTCCTATGTTTTTTACGCTTTTAGCTTGTTTTTAGAGTAGTTTTCAATTTTGAATCAAACAGATAGGTCAATTTTCCCCTTCAGGTTTGATCTAAAGAAATAAGGTATCCTATTTGTATTGATTCAGATCATGTTCCTAGCGCTTTTTTTAATATTCTATACTACTTTTTCACAAATTTATCCATAGATAATTTTTGTGATTTTATTCGTGTTTCAATATTTTTCAATTCCATCATCATTATATGTTAACTAATGATAGTAAAATACTAACTGCTAGAAAAGCCAAAATCAAGTTGACCAGTGCAATTGTTCTTGTTTTCAAGACAATTTACTTTTTACTCATTGTTTCTGTCTTTTAGCCTTGTATATAACTATACAAAATCATAACGAAACTAATCACAAATCATGGATGATGCAATTACAAAATCAGATAACTAAATCACCTAAACAAGTAACTGCTAAACTCTTCTAATTTTCAATAAACAAAGTATTTGTATAAATGGACAATTGGTCCATGAAGCCATCAATTGTATGTATTTATATTCTTGAACTTCATTATTTGTATGTGTTTTGTTTCAGGAACACTCAGAAAGTAGCAAAGTTGTTTGGAACAACAATGATAGATGGAAATAAACAGACAATTTCATAATAATTGAGATTCACCACACCAAAATGTCAAAATATAACAGCATGAAACAAGGGTGAGAATGAGATTCTTTCATGAATGACATTGTATTCTTATAGAATGAAGAATTTTTCAAGAATGACTTACTATAAAACTTGTATTCTTATAAAATGTGACAAAAATTCAAAAAATGACATTATATTTATATAGAATGTGACAGTAAAAATTATTTTTTAATTTATTTTTGAATCTTAGATTCTTCAATAATGTTAATAATAAATGATTATTTTTTAAGAATGTTATTATTCTTCAATTTATGGTTCAAAATTTTGTTATTCTTCAAAATGTTTATTCAATCAGAACATGTATTCTATTAGAATATGTATTTTAAACTCTTGGTCATATATATATATATATATATATATATATATATATATATATATATATATATCCCTATACTAATAAAAGAGTAGTCATTTTGTCTTGTGTCACTATATTAGACTTCTTAATTAATATAATGTCACTTGTCATTTTATTAGTTCTCCATTTTAAATTTGTTAGACCTCCTAATAATATGATGTTATTTGTCAATCTATTTATTCTCCATTTTAAATTTTAAATTTTATATTATTGCTTTTATTAATTCACAAATAAAAAATGTCTAATATATATGCCTATACTAATAAAAGAGTAGTCATTTTGCCATGTGTCACTATATTAGACCTCTTAATTAATATGATGTCACTTGTCATTCTATTAGTTATCCATTTTAAATTTATTAGACCTCCTAATTAATGTGATGTTATTTGTCAATCTATTTATTCTCCATTTTAAATTTTAAATTTTATATTATTGATTTCATTAATTCACAAATAAAAAATGTCTAATATATATTAAAAATTAATTATATATATTTATTTGAATCAACGATTATAATTTCACAAAGCTAATAAAAATATATCGTACTTAATAATTTATTTAAAATAATTAATTATTAATTTTGAGGTTTTACTATAAAATTTCAATTAATTATATAACCGTGGTTGTCGCGGGTTATAAACTAGTATATATATATATATATATATATATATATATATATATATATATATATATATATATATATATATATTGTGATGAGAGCGAATAAGATACTTTTTAATTAATCAATTTGCCCATTAAATTCTCTGTGACCATCCATGTATTAAAGTTGTATGCATCTTGTAATCATGATGCCCTAAGTGGTAACACCATTTCAAGTGTTTTTTTCTTTAATTCAATGGTTCTCCTTCAATGATTTGGTCAACCCTTTGATCGGGGAGTATTGTACACTAAAATGTAGTATCTCAATCTCACACACATATATATATATATATATATATATATATATATATATATATATATATATATATATATATATATATATATATATATATACATGAACATATTGAAGATTTGTTTTTAATAAGAAAATGTTATAAACAATTAAAACATGCATTTATATAAGAACTTTTGTTTAACAAATTAAAAAAAAATATGTATAGATGAAATGTGTATATATTCAAAATTCATATATACATTTTTTTTAAAATTTGTTCAAACCGAAGTTCTTATACATGTACGTTTTAGAGGATTAGAGGTGTATAAACTTTCATTTTGAAAAAAAATCTACAACAAAAAAGATTTTAAGGTTCTTACGAATAAATAGATTCTCTAAGAATCCTCTCTTTCTTTCTCTCTCTCTCTCTCTCTCTCTCTCTATATATATATATATATATATATATATATATATATATATATATATATATATATATATATATATATATATATATATATATATATATATACACACACACACATACACTAGATGTGTGTCCGCACAGAGCGGCGATAATAAATAATTATTTCTGCGAATAATTTCTTATGGGAAAATAGTTATTAAATTTTGTTATTAGTTATTATGTGTATACCTTATGTTTTTGTTTAGACCTTATATTTATATTGCCTATTTATACTAATGATTTGAATTAATCAATATTGATGTTTAGTTTAACAAAGAAAAAATAAATTTCTGTACATGAATTTAATATTTTAAAATTTTCATTTTGTTCCAAATTGAATTTCTTATTTATTTTCCTTAATTCAATTCTTTAAACTTTCGGCAAGTATTAATGGATTATTTATGCATAATTGATTTGTACAAAAAGTTTTGTAATTTATAGCTCTTAAAATTCAAGATATGACTAATATGCTTTATAGTATTGTATTATATATATATATATATATATATATATATATATATATATATATATATATATATATATATGCTCCGTAATAAATGAAAATAATTCTGCCACTTGTCATCCTCTTATCTATTATGTCACTTGTAATTTTGTGTTTTTTTTCTATTTTTTTAAATTTTATATAATAATTAAATGTAGTAAATGTAATAATAAATGTATATCTATTCATTAATGCAACTTTCCTTATAATTTCTAAATTTCTAAAATAAATTCAATTATTTTAGTTTTTTATTTATTTAAATTATTAGTTTAAATTTAAAGGATAAATAAGCACTACAATTTAAATAATTAATATTTTATATTTTTTCTTATAAATTTAAATTTTCGGTAATATTTTATATTATTTATTTTTAAGTAATATATATATATATATATATATATATATATATATATATATATATATATATATGGATGGAAAAAACTATACTTGATGGGGAACCCGATACACGTACCTGGTTTGAGAGGGGATAGGGAATTCCTAAATAAAAAAGTGGGCATGGGGCGGGGATACCCCTATCCCCCCGATCATCAGACCCATCTATATATTATTATAAGAAAAATATACAAAACATATATTTATAGTAAAATTTACAATACCTAAAATTTGATCAAAGTAAACTAACTCATTATTAGCTACTTGGTGGGAATTATATTTTTTCTTTTTCTGTAACGCCCCGATTTTCAAGTATTGAGTTATGTTGAATCTTTTTGGTCTTTGGGTCTACTCGACGAGTTGGTTGCCCTACTCGTCGAGTAGTAGCGGGTTGGTCCACGCGTTTTAGTGACCTACTCGCCGAGTCCAAGAAGGGACTCGACGAGTAGGAGCTGGCAGATGAAACCCTAAATCCCTGGGTTTTACACCCTATTTAAAGAAGCACAAGCCTCCTTTGGCCTCTCTACGGTCCCTTGAGAGTCCAGAAAGGCCCTAACTTGAGTGTGTGTGTATTCTTTGGAGGTTTAAGCTTGAAGGGAAGTTTTGGTGAAGGACTCAGTTGGGAAGCAAGCTAGTTGAAGCAAGAGTTTGAGGGTTTCAAGTTCTGCATCAGAAAGGGCTCTCTTGAAGGTATTAGATCGTTTTTCCCTTGGCTCATATTCTCCTAAACCCTTTTGTGCATGATTTTAGGAAAGGGTTCTTGTGTTTAAGCCAAGATCCAAAGTTGTAACTTCAGATTTTGACTCCCCTTGGCTTCTAGATTCATAAAGCCATTAGTCTTGTCTAGTATGAGCCTTCCCCCAAGGATGTGACTTCATTGCAAGCTTAGTTGTGCCATTTTAGGGTCTTAAAGCTTTACATTCACGTAAAGTTTGTAACTTTACGTGATAAGCATGCCTAAGAAAGTTGGATCTGCAATTTGGGGCCTTGGCATGGCTTAAAAAGTGTCTGCATGGTTAAAGGGATGAAGGGACTCGGCGAGTCATATAAAGATAGACATTGAACTCGATGAGTCTGATGAAGATTACCATAGACCCGACGAGTTGGATTAACAACTCGACGAGTCGGTTATGTTTCCCAGATTGATAAATGCATGTAAACCTATCGAGTTGCAAGAAGGAAACTTGACGAGTGGCCTTAGGGTTTGATCGCGAACGTTAGGAACTCGACGAGTCATTCCGTAGACTCGGCGAGTGAACGAGTATCTCGAGGAACTCGGTGAGTAGCGGAGGGTACTCGACGAGTAAGGGTCAACATGGACTGTTGACCTTGATTGTTGACTTTAACTAGGACCAGGGGTTGACTATTTGACTTAGGGGGTACCTTGAAGAGTTGGGAACTTACGAGTATGGTTATACTATGATAATAGGTGGTGGAGTTTGTGGCACTGATCTGAGAGTTGGAGTTTATTTACCGAGTCGGCATTTGCAAGGTGAGTTATCCTCACTATACTAAGGGGTCTAAGGCACCAAGGCCAACCCATTGAATATGTTATCCTAGCAGTGTTAGTATGTTGAGTATGAAGTTAATGTTGCATGCTCAGTGGTTATGCCAGTTAGGTAGATCTGTAGGACTACCTGTGTTATATGATTATCTACATGCTTAGTGGTTATGCCAGTTAGGTAGATTTGTAGGACTACCTGTGTTATATGATTATCTACATGCTTAGTGGTTATGCCAGTTAGGTAGATTTGTAGGACTACCTGTGTTATATGATTATCTGCATGCTCAGTGGTAATGCTATCTGTTGATATGTTATGTGGGATGGGTTGAGGTGGGACTGCTCCGTGTGGTAACCAACAGACCCGAGAGCATTCCAGTTACAAGCTAATGAAGACTCGTACTGTGGGCTCGATGGCAAGCTAGATGTGAGCTGTGGGCCCGCAAGGCAATCCAGACTCACACTGTGGGCCCAGGGGGTAATCCAGTATGTAAATCTGTGGACCCGTTGCATTCTGTTCAGTTGTTATGTTATGATGTTGCTGGCATGGTTATGTGGATTGTATATGTATCGGTATTTTGGGGGAACTCACTAAGCTTTCGGGCTTACAGTTTCAGTTTATTGTTTCAGGTACTTCAGGGGATCGGGGCAAGGCAAAGGCGTAATCGTGCAACTCCTCACTTTTTATGAATTTGTTTATGGGATACTTTGATATGAATGATTTTGAAAAGAAGTTTGTAATGTTTAAAGAATTTGAAATGTTTTTAAAAGTTTAAATTGGCTTGAATTTTTATGGGTGTTACATTTCCGTTTTTCTAATTTTTTTTTCTCCTTACTTTATCTATTGTTACCTTAAATATCAATATGATAATTTATTTTTACTTCATTTCCATGTATATATTTAAATTTGATTGAAAACTTGTTTATAATTTTTATGTAATCTATGAATTTTTTTATGTTTTGTAAAATCTTTAAACTTGTATTGGTAAAATTGAAATTTAGATTTTTTTTTGTAAATTTTTTCATATTAAAATAGAAAAAAAGATCTTTTAGAGATCCTCAGTCCCCTTTAGGGGTGAGGATGAGGATTCATTTATATTCTCCAATGGGCATGAGGATTGAAATGAGGATTCGGGAATGTTGATGAGGAATGGGGTCCACGGTATTCGCCGACCCCGTTGACATCTCTCTCTCTCTCTCTCTCTCTCTGTATATATATATATATATATATATATATATATATATATATATATATATATATATATATAGGCGTAGGTTATTATGTTCTAGCTAACTATTATGTGGATGTATGAATGATTGTGGAACAATCATTTTAGTTATTTTAAGAAAGTCACTTATCCATATTGTGAAATTAAAAAATAAAATAATACCATTTAATTAAAAAAAGGGTAAATTGATGTGACAACCCGAAATTTTCTATTCTATACAACCATTCACTTCAATAGAAGTCGGAACAGCTTCTGCTAACTTTTTGGAATAAGTTTGAGCATATTAGGATTAACACTTTAGGAGATGTCAGGAGAGAGGATGCACTAGAGCATATTGTGAATCTTAGAAGTTTCAAAACTCCAAGATTTTGGAGTTTATGGCTCAAATGTTATTTTTGGACCGAAAACTCCATGGGGTATATATATGGCCCTTAGCCATTTTAGTCATTTGTTCCATTTTCAACTAGAGGAAAACCCGATTCTCTCCCAAGGATCTTCAATCTTTTGTCCCAACTTGTAAGTACTTCTACCCTAGAGTGTTTTAAAGCTTACTACATGTTGAGATATCATTGAAAACACTCAAGAATCACAAGAAAAAGAAGTTTACGGCCCAAGATCTTCTTGGACCATAAACACTAATTTGGGTGCCAAAGTGCTCCCAACTCTTCCCTTATGCTTAGAAACAAGTATGGAACCCTTCCTTTATGGTTTTATCACATGAGAAGCACCATAAAACCCCCTTGAATATGGGTTAACAGTTTGGGGATCTCCCGAAACCGTAAACAGCCCAAAGTGTGTTATGATGCCCCATATTCCTTCCGTATACCTAGAAACTAGCCTAGACTTTTACCTTGAAGTGTTTAGGACTTGAAAACATCAAAATACCATGGTCCATAGGAGTTTACGGTAGCAAACACATGGAGAAATGGTCCATCGGCGATAAACTCCAATTAGGAGTGAATTGTTGCCCTAATCACTTCCTAAGGCTTAGACTTGGAGTTAGGATGCTTCAAAAATGACTTTTAGAACTTCAAATCAACAAATGGCAAAGGATTATGAGCTTACGACCGTAAACTCAATGAGTTATGGTCATTAAAGTGTAAACTCATAAAATGGGGTTCCATTGAACCCTAAACTCAATGGCTTTGTCCTACAACTCTTAGATGCGCCACTTAGCACTTATGACACTTATATAAAGTATTTATCATGTCTTAGGATGTCTTAACTTGGTTATTTAGTTGTTTAAAGGCTAATTGGTTACATATATGTGATATTATATGTTAACTAGGATCATAGAGTGTGTACAAGTCTTCACTTGACACCTAGCATCCTATTCAGTCCGTTCATCCCAACCACTTGCTACAGGTGAGTTCATACCCCTTAATCTATCTTTTAAATGTTTATAAATGCTTTTATGGGGGGGGGGGGATACAAGTTGAATCATACTAGTTATTATATCAATCACATGTGATTAATAACTAGCTTACAAATGGATTTACTACACTTTTAGCTATTTTACCAAACAGATTACTTCAAATGGCTTTCCAAAACATTTTACTAGTTTAAAACTCTTTATTAAACTGTCTTACATACTGAATGTTTCTTTTCAAACCCTGTTACAATTGTGTTTCAAACAAAGGTTTTCCTTATACTTAAAACTGTTCTTATAAAATATACTGCTTTCAAAACGTTTTACAAACTGACATCAAGTCATCTTTCTTAGGTGTTAAACTTTTATAAGGCTTTACAAAACTTCTTTTATGCTTTTATATTGTCAATTGCATGCCTATATATGTATAGTTATATAAGTAATGTTTAAAGGACTTAGGATGGCTAGCTCGCTTTATCTCCTTTTCCTCGTTGGGATGTGGCTTTAGGGCATCGGTTATTCATCCGAAGGTCATCTAAATATTAGTTATATATTATGTATACGTGTATAGACATAAAAGTTCTATCGGTCAGTTCAATACCCTTGGGAAGCAAGGGTATACTTCCATGTTCATACGTACAAGTTATCTTACTAGTAAACTACGATAGGTGTAGTTTAGGAAGTTACTAACCTATTACTAGAACGAAGAATCATACAATGAGTCAGTTCATTCATGAGTCAATACTTGCTAGATAGAGAGAGAACACATATTACAACTAGTACACACAATACATTTCACTACTTTCTAGATAGAGAGAGAACACACATTACAGCTAGTACACACAGTACATTTCACTACTTGCTAGATAGAGAGAGAACACACATTACAGCTAGTACACATAGTACATTTCACTACTCGCTATATAGAGAGAGAACACACATTATAGCTAGTACACGTAGAAAATTACAATACATACAGGCTAGACAGAGGGAGAACATACAATACAACTAGCATATTCATTACATACACATTCATGCAGTTATGTGAGCCACTAAACGGGGCATGGCACTTCCTGCCATGGCCGTTTTTGTATTCATAATCTCCTTAATTGGGGAGCGTATGAGTTTGCTTATAGATCTATACTGGATTGACTATCCTATACCTTGCTGGTCGTTACAGTGGGACTTGCAAGTCTACGGGTGCCAAATATCATTTCTTATGACGTCTTACATCGTCGTTTTACTAGAGTCGGTAGCAAGATACAAGCCGATCACATGGTACTTTAAATTCCAATAGATTTAAGGTAGTTAGTACGGTTGTAGTTATTTGATACTACACTATAGTACTATTTCATTTTCCCATTACATTCACTTCGTGAACATTCACACAGTGCACGGAAATGTAAAAGCTATATTTTTGGTTAATGATCGTCGGATTTGGGAAAATACACACTCTTACAAGAGACACACACAGATACTAGATGCCTTGGTAGAAGGCTACTTTTAGTAAGAAACATAGGGTTTTTTAGGAGGTTCAAAACTTTTACATACTTACACTTCACATACTTACAAATACTTTCTTACAAATTCAGACACTAAAATACTTATGATCTGACCAGCTTTAAAGCTGATACTCTCTTTCAAAATGACTTGTATCCTCAGGTCAACAGTAGACAGGTACCGATGCAAGGTTTAGAGAAGATGGAGCTCGTTCAAGACTCATCTTTCATTTTGATTTATACATTAGTGTCTATTAGACATATTAGAATGCTTGTATTAAAATTATATTATTAATGCAATGGATGATGTTGTTGCTTGTTTACTACTATTCATTGTTGTGATACTGTACATGACGTCCTCCGCCCCAGAACGTTTCCGCCGTTCCTGGTTTTGGGGTGTGACAGATTGATATCAGAGCATTGTTTATAGTGAATTGAGTATATCAACCCATAAAAGATATACAGACTATAAATAAAATGGGATTAAAATACTCTGACCAAGAGTTTATACTTTAAATAATAAAATATTTAATTAAGTATACATGCCTGCATTCATACTAAAATCAGTGTCACTAGGACATTACAAAAGAATTACGATTGTTGGGCAGCACAAGTAGACTTAGAGACATATAGTAAAAGCTGGGAAGATATAGCCTGATCAACTATGTTATCCGAGGATTAACTAGCATGTGCCTAAGTGTAGTTGTGAGGTTGCAACAAGTCTAAAATCTTATCAATAATACCACAATGAGAATAATAGAACATAAAACTAAAATACTATAGGAGTATTTTGTGTTACTATAAGCTAATTATGTGCTAGGTCCTTATATCTCTTTTCTCGCGTAGATAATATGGTTGAAGTCCATCCCTACGGCAACTTGTACTTCCCTAAGCATGGTAATGAAGGCGGTTTTGAAGCTGATCCAGGAAATGACCACCCAATCCCTGTGGATGGTCACCAGGCTGAAGGCTTAGGAGATGGTTCCGACTCCGAGCCTGAAGTAGAGAGTCTACCCCCAATGGCTCTTGTTCCATATCCTAACCCTCATCTGGCTTTTCAAGGCCTGACGCCCCCGTGGGTGGAAAGCTTGGAAACATGGAGCCAAGGACAGGGTCAGCCCATGCCATTTAATGGAGACCGAAGCTTTTATGACCTGAGCGATGGGGAATCAGCAGACAGAGTCTTGACAATCCTGGTCCGCAGGGTGGCCCGGAATGAGATTCAAGGCAGGACAGCCCTACATCAAATCACAGAAGTTGTCACCAATGCGAGAATGCATACCCTCCGCACCATCCGTCTGGAAGATGCTCGTGAGAGATCCAAGAGAAACCATGAAACCCTGCTTCAAGCACTGGCTGAATCACGAGCCGAAGTCATAGAACTCCGAGTATGCCAGAGGGTGTATGAAAGACACCTACTTGATATGGAACGTCAACTGGCTGAGCTGAGAGTTCACCAGAGGGATGACCGTCGCCAGTAGTAGATGTCTTACTCTCTTTCCCTGTTGAAAGGAATCGTTTTTCCTATCTATGTCCTATGTGGCATTTTTCTATGAAACTATCTTGTACTGTATGTACTTTTAGTTAGGTCTTTATGCTGTCAAGGACTTTCTACTCTGGATTTGATGTAAGACCTTCTACGGGGTCAAATTTTTCCCAAACTTTTACGTCATGAATATCAAAGATATTGATAGTCGGCTAACTTCTTTGGCATTCTGTATTCAAATACTTGCATCATGTTATCATGGGAGTCTAATTGAAACCCACCCTAGTCGAGTTATTGAACTAGGGTAATTTAGCTCAGGGATCGTCCCCAATTCTTTGTCAAGGGTTGGATCATATTATATACCAACCGATGGTACCCTGTTTCAAACGCCAAACGTCTTAAGACCATGCTACGAACTTACTTCCACTCTTTACTAGGACTGCATCATAGGGATGTAGGTCGAACCTTCACAAACATACTTCTAATCCGTACTAAGACTGCATCATAGGGATGTAGGTCAAACTTTCGAGAACATACTCTTACTCTTTACTTGAACAATCGAAGTACATCTAGGGTCGACCAAAATCGCTCACAAAATCCTTATCTTTCGTGTTACAGAATCATGTCGTCGTCAGGAAACAGTCAGCTGAACAACGAAACCCCTGCCTTTCCTATGGACACCGCTACTTTCCAAGTCGCAGTTACAGCTGCCGTAATGGCTACCGTGATAGCTGTCCTTGCAAATCATGGCGCTATCAACGCAAGCAATGCTGAAGAAGGGGTTGAAAATCCTATCATAGTATCAATCCAGGAAGTCATCAAATGATAACAGTTGCAGGCTTGCAAAACCGAAAAACAAAGAACAAGAAACGAAAGTGCCGAGCCCAGAAAGAACGCAAATAATCCCAAAACTTGCCATGCAACAACAATAAGTGGAAACCCGTGCCATCCTAGTACCGAGCAGACCGTACGAGGGAAAACTTCCGAAGTGTGATAAGTGTAGTTTTCATCATCATGGGGCTTGCCATGAGATGAAATGTTGCAATTGCCTAAAAATAGGGCACCATGCTCGTAGCTGTGGAGCACCGGCACGAACCATCACTCAAGCCCCTGACATCAGAGTCAACCAGGCTTACGATAGTGGTGGTAAAACTAGACCCTATGAAAGGAAAGTTTCAAAGTGGATGAACAAGGAGAACACTCGTCTCCACATCACTTTAACTCGACACATCTCTTCCACCACTAATATTGGCTCTGCCCAGATATGTCACCAATGCGGTGAAATTGGGCACCTTGAGAAGGATTTCCCGATAACGAAGAACTCTGGCGTAAACAGGAAAATACTAAGCATCATTGCCGCAGGAGAGACTACTCCGGACCCACGTTAATGTAATTAAGGCGTTTCGTTGTAACAGACTTATAAACCATCCAAAACTAGTGCAACTAGCGTCTTATCTTTTGCGAGATCCCGTCAGTACGGGATGCTCATGCTACGTATACTTGTCTTTTGTAGTATACCTTGTTTGTAGCAATAATCTTGTGGTAAATCTAAAGTACTGTAAGTCTGTTGAAGGTTGCACGATTGTGTTTTGTCTGTAACGCCTGATGTTCAAATCTAATGTATTTAGTTCCCATATGATTCCGGCATTATCATGCAAATAGATTCAATTCGATTCGTAATACCAGTTCCTTACGTACATCTCTTTCTCCAAAATCGCCTTTCCAGCAAAGCCGTCATACCAGGACACCGAAGTACTCATGCATGGAGTACCTCATGTTTCTTATCCTTTCCGAAGAAATCTCAACAAACCTCCCCGAAGTACCACTCGTACAATACTTCAAGTTCAATCCAAAGACCCATACGGTCGATCTATCAATGAAGGATGTATACACAAGGGTGGTATATAATCAAGGTTCTACAGATTTAGAATTAATGATTCCCATTTAGCTTCTTTTCCTCGTTGGGATGTGAGCTTAAAGAAGAATCATTTATTCGACCATCTTTTCAATCTTAATTATATACGACTCATATACACGAGATTGTGATCGATGAACCATGTATGAATTCTAATATGAACTTCAGGACAGAGACTGCCCAAGACTACGAGTAATCGCATCATCATGTGAACAAACTTAGAACGCATTACAACCCCTGTAACCAGATCGCCCTACAGTCTAGACACCTACAGAGATACAAGAACAGTCCAGACAACATAACGAACTACTCAGCAAAAGAATAGGAAGACCAAGGTCCTCTCCCTTGAGAGCTCCGGCCTTATTCATCAGAAAGGCGGACATGTAGTATCATTAGAACATCGACTATCGAAGACCTCGTCAAGATTTCAATTGGAAATCATTATCTCGGCCTCGCAAGAAAGTGTGGTCTATGCAAACGCGAGGAACGAATTATCTTTCAGAAATGGAACTGAGATCCGAATATCACCAGTTTCGAGTGTTAGCGAAGGATGTCTCGAAGACGACCTTCCGAACTTGATGCAGACACTTCGAGTCCATAGTGATACCCCTCAGATAGGACCAATACAACCGTAGTATTCAAGAACTTAACGAATAGGGTACGCCATTCTTACTTGGATCAGTTCGTCATTGTCGTTGTAAATGACTTACTTATCTACTCTTGTAGTAAGAAGGAAATCAAAATGAGCATCTACAACAAACCATGGAACCAATGCGATCAAAGAAGCCTTGCACGAAGTTCTCTAAATATGAGTTTTGGAATTGAAGAGTCAAATTCCTAAGACACACTATGAGTGATGTGGAAATTCTGGAGGACCCTTCCAATTAATCAAAACCTTTGAGAATTTATCAGCACCAAAGACGCTTACAAAATTCGCCAAATTCTAAGGTCTCCCTGACCTACTGTCGGAAGTTCATTAAGAACTCCTCACGGATTTCGAAACCTCTTATGACTTTGACTCAGAAGGGAGTGGCCCTTGACTGGGAAGACAAGCAAGATGAAAAAAACCTTGGAATTTCAAGTGAGAGGCCAAATCCTTTTGGAAGTCTCACTTTGGGAAGGCTTGATACGCTTCGGAAAGCGTGGTAAGCTAAATCCAAAATAGTTCGGACCTCCGAGATTCTTGCCAGAATCAGTCCTGTAACTCACAAACCCAACCTACACCGCGAACTTAGTAACGTACATTTCTCCCTTCATGCCTCAAACTTGAAAACATATCTTTTCCGACAGGACTCTCGATATCCCACTCGACAAGATCGAGATCGATAAGAGCCTCACCTTCGTGGAAGAACCATAGTAACCATGGATTGAGGGGTCATGAGAACTAATCATAACCATTTCCTCATTAGTGAAGGTTCGTTTGAATGCCAACCAAGGACCCGAATTCACTTGGGAGCGCGAGAAGCAATCGATTAGGAGGTATCCCCACTTCTTGTCTCGATTATACATGCCTATTCCATTACCTAAATCCTAATTTCGGGACGAAATTCCCTCTAACGGGGGGATGATGTGACAACCCGAAATTTTCTATTTTGTACAACCCTTCACTTCAATAGAAGTCGGAACAGCTTCTGCTAGCTTTTTGGAATAAGTTTGAGCATATTAGGATTAACACTTTAGGAGATGTCAGGAGAGAGGATGCACTAGAGCATATTGTGAATCTTAGAAGTTTCAAAACTCCAAGAGTTTGGAGTTTACGGCTGAAATGATATTTTTGGACCGAAAACTCCATGGGGTATATATATGGCCCTTAGCCATTTTAGTCATTTGTTCCATTTTCAACTAGATTCTCTCCCAAGGATCTTCAATCTTTTGTCCCAAATTGTAAGTACTTCTACCCTAGAGTGTTTTAAAGCTTACTACGTGTTGAGATATCATTGAAAACACTCAAGAATCACAAGAAAAAGGAGTTTACGGCCCAAGATCTTCTTGGACCGTAAACCCTAATTTGGGTGCCAAAGTGCTCCCAACTCTTCCCTTATGCTAAGAAACAAGTATGGAACACTTCCTTGATGGTTTTATCACATGAAAAGCACCATAAACTCCCCTTGAATATGGGTTAACGGTTTGGGGATCTCCCAAAACCGTAAACAGCCCAAAGTGTGTTATGATGCCCCATATTCCTTCCTTATGCCTAGAAACTAGCCTAGACTTTTACCTTGAAGTGTTTAGGACTTGAAGAAAATCAAAATACCATGGTACATAGGAGTTTACGGCAGCAAACACATGGAGAAATGGTCCATGGGCCGTATGTCACACCCCAAAACCTGAACGGCGGAATCGTTCGGGGGTGGAGGACGTCATGTATAATATCACAACAATGCAAAGTAGTAAACAAGCAACAACATCATCCATTGCATTAATAATATAATTTCATACTAGTGTGTTCTGCTAAGTTAAATAGACACCAAAATGTTGGGTCGTGTTTTGTGTTATGTATTGCATCTATTGGGCTCGTTAGCTAGTCCATTATGTATCTTCGGTATGGGCCTGTCCATCCGTGAGTTTAGTAGGGTTTAGTTTATATATAGGTGCTTGCATGCTCCGAGCAGGTAACGATAGAATAGAACGATCAGAGAATCATTATTCAGCAAGTTTATTGTTATCGTTCTTGTAACCCTAGAATCCTCTACAGTGGAAGTTCTTAGTCGAGCTCTACTGAGGATTGTTTGATCTAATCGTTCGAAACATCTTGATCTATATTTGTGTTATTTACTGTTTTTTCTTCATCGCATTACCTGTTAAGAAGATTTAATCGATCATCAAGTTAATTAATAACTTATCAATTGGTATTAGAGCAGGAGGCTGTGTAATTCATACACATCTTTTCTGTGAAAAAGGTTGCGACTAGGGTTATTCCGCATCAACTAATATTTATTGAGCCATCATCCCATAATTGACGTAACTCAGCATTTATTTGTTTTGCCCTAATCTTATATATTACAAGTCTGGTCTTTCAAACAGGTTATACGATCAAGCATGGACGAGTCACAATCAAATCCCATAAACATCTCAAACAACATTGGATCAACGACGAAGATTCCCATCCTTGACACCCAGGATTACCAAGTCTGGGCACATCACTTTGAAGATTATTTCATTGGATCTGAAGACAATGGATATCTTATTTGGGAAGCAATCGTGTTTGGACCATTCGCTCATTCAGCAACGTCTAAAATCATTAAAACTCAGAAAGAGTATAATGATCTGTTGAAGGACGTAAAAGATATTGCTCAAGACGAAAAGGATAAGTTTCAGTGCAATATTAAAGCATTGAGACTAATCAGATTCGCTCTTTAATCGGATACTTTCAGGCTAGTAAGTTCATGCAGCACTGCCAAAGAAATATGGGATAGGCTGCGAGAGTTATATTCCACAGACGAAGATCTGGAGCATTCCATTCAGACCTTACTTTTATCTGAGTTTGGCGAATTTAAGCAGAATCCCGAGGAAACTGTTACTCAGACATTCGATCGTTTCAATCATCTTCTCAGTAAGATGATTAAACACGATATTGAAAGGAAGTTGATTGAACAAAAAGTTAAGTTTTTGAATGGTCTTAGATCTGAGTGGAGAGTGGTTGTGTCCACTGTTAAAGCTCATGAGCAATTCAAATCATATTCATTGGCTAAACTGGTAGGGATTTTGAAATCCCAAGAAAAGATTGTCTTGCAGGAGAAAAATGTGGTTTCAAGCTTGGGTTCCTTGGCCCTTCTATCTAAAAGCAAAAGTGTGGTAGAAGATGAAGATCTTAACTTAGAAGACTATAACCTTACCTCTGAAGATTATGCAATGATGGTGTCAAATCCAAAGAGGTTTATTAAGAAAAGGTTTCGTACCAATAAGAACAGAAATTGGCAGGGAAGCTATAGTTCTGAGAAAGTGAGGGAGGAACCGAATGCAGAAGAACCAAAGAAAGAGCCGAAAGCTGACGGAGATTCAGGTGTGAACTTCTACTACTGTGGAGGAAAGAACCACTATGCCAAAGACTGTGTCCTAAAGAAAATGGCAGAAAAGGATGAAGAAAAAGATGAAGAAGCTGTGTTGATGAAAAAGCTGGAAGAGATCAAGAGAAAGAAAACTACTACTGACCCTTCTATGAATGCTTTAATTGTGCAGGGTTCGGTAGCAGATGATGAGTTCGGTGGCGTGGAGGTTTGGTCAACCAACTCTGAGGATGATGAAGTCAGAAAGCCATATCATGGAAAGGCTTACGTTGCGAAAGGTGAAGGAAGCGGCGGAAAATGTTTGATGGTGTCGGATGTATCTCAAATGAGGGGATACAACACAGACGGTGGGAATGAAGACACGAACGAGCGAGAGGACTTGTGCTTCACAGCAAAACCTCTCAGCGTGCAGTTTAATGAGCTTGATGAATTAATCAAGAAGGTACAATCCATTTTTGTCTCATTCAAAGTCCCACAAAATTCATATGAAAAAGAATTAAAAAATGTAAATTCAAGAATCTCTCATCTAGACAGCAGTTTAACTCAAACACGGGTCACCAATTCTAACCTAACTGACCAAATAAGCAGGGTGTCTTCAAAGAGTGAGGAACGAAGGATGTGGATAGAGCAGAAGGAGTCAGAGTTGATCAAATCCAAAGACGAAAACATTTATTTACAAAGAGACAATTTAAAACTTTTGAAACAAAGAAATGTGTTTTGTTTGATTGCTAAGCGTCTTTATTCTAACATCACTCAACTTCATCTTAACTGTGAAATAGGATAGAAAATTCATCGCATGATTTTGCCCTTCCTAGAGTTTAAGGAAGATGAAATTGACGCTGAAGCATATAATTGCGAAAGTGTAGTTTTGTCTGAGGATGTAAATCCGACTTATATGTATGGTCTAGACAAAATTGAATCTTTCATAAAGTCCAAGGACCATAAGGACATGCTGAAAAATCTTTTGGATGAAAATGATAAACTGAAACTAAGGACTGAAACCATACAAAAGTTTGACTCATTGAATGCCAACTTGAGCTCAGAAAATAAAATAGATGTTGAAAATGCATCTGAGCTTAATGAGGATGATGATATGAGTGAAATTTTTGTACAGGATGAAGTTGACTGTTCTGAGTTTGTCAAGAGCGAACCCGAAAACCACAAAAATCTTAATTCAAAAAATTATGTGGAGTTTGCTCGTCTGTCCCAACAAAAGTCCCCGATCCTTGAAGAAAAAGTTGTTGTATACCAAAAGGTAAGGACGACTCCAAATCAGGTGTATAAGGTCACAGGAGTAACCGAACATCAGACAGCCGAACTCATAGCCATTGTAAATGAAGATAATGCTGATGGTTGTGATGAGTTCTTCTGGTCCGCCCCTATCGATAATGCTGACGAAACCGTTGGTCTGTTGGAGCGAACGTCCTGGAAAAGCAAAGGCAGATATGTGCCAGAGCCACTAAACAAGCCAGACAACTTCGACGTGCCAAGTACTAGTGGTACAAAAGAAGTTCCTGAAGAAAAAGGAATTCCTGCAGAAGAAGTCACTCCTTCAAGCGAAACATCATCACTTCAAAGTGAACCGGTTGACAAGAAGCAAAAGCAAAAAGCCAATATCCATCGACAGCCGAAGCAAGTGAAGGATCAGAAGCAGCAAAGGAATCAGAGATACAAGAAAAATCTCTCTGAACGAAAACATTTTTGGCGATCTCAAAACGCCCATTTCTCTTATCATGACAGAAATTCAAAGTCAGAGAAAAGTGTTGTTAGGCAGCAAGAAAGTAATAATAACCGAAAGAAAAGGTTTGGTTCTGAGGATCATAACAACCGAAAGGAAAGGTTCTGTTCAAAGAATACCAGCTACCGAAAGCATAAGTTCGGTTCCAAGAGCAAAAGCGACCAAAGTTCGAGATTCGGTCCCACAAATGACCAAAAACAAAAGTGTCACTCAGGACCTCAAGTCAATAAAACTTCTCAGTCTAACTTCTCTCGTTCTAATTCTTCTAATTTCTCTCAACCTCATTCTAAATCCAATTTTGTTCATACTCAAAATCCAAAATCTTCAACAAATTTGAAAGGAAAATCGAAGGTTTCCTCAGTCAAGACTGATCAAAATCATTCCAAAGTCCAAATGCCTAAAACTGAATCCCAACCGACTGTAACAAATCCCAACAAAATTAAAGTTTTCACCATTAAAAAGAAAGATGAAACAACTTTAATAAAAAGAACATATCTTGTTGACATCTCTCTTAATATTCCTGTTCCTATGAAAGGCTCACATGGACCCAAGAAACTTTGGGTTCCTAAATCTGCTTAATTTTTGCAGGTTATCAGTGACGAGCAGTTTGACGAAGAATGGTATATTGACAGTGGCTGCTCACGTCACATGACAGGAAGGAAGGAAGAGCTGAGGTAATTTCGGTCTCTTTCAAACGGGGGAAACGTCAAGTTCGGGAAAAACTCATTTGGCACGATAAAAGGTTATGGAATGATAACAAATGGAGATTTCACGATTAGAAATGTTGCATACGTTGAAGGACTACAACACAACCTCATCAGTGTATCTCAGCTGGTTGGAGGTACCGGTCTCAAGGTCTCATTCGACGATGAGGGTTCGGAAATAATAGAGAAGACAACAAAAAGAGTGATTCTCAAATCGGAGCGCAAAGGCGAAATATTTCCTCTTAATCTCAAACCTATCAAAGGAAATCCACCTATCTGCCTTTTGTCCAAAGCACAATCTGACGAAAGCTGGCTGTGGCACCGAAGGCTCTCTCATCTCAACTTCAAGGATATTAACAAACTTGTCACAGGAGGTCATGTTAGAGGTCTTCCGTTGCTCAAGTTCGATCGCGAACATTTATGTGCTGCGTGTGAAATGGGGAACCAGAGTCGTCAAAGTCACCCAACGATTGTAAACACTAAAGTTGTTGAACCACTAGAGTTAATTCACATTGACTTGTGCGGTCCATCATCTATCGAAAGCATTGGCGGCAGCAAGTATATTCTTGTCATTGTTGATGACTTTTCACGATTTACATGGGTGTTCTTTCTGAAGCACAAATCTGCAGCAACTCTCAAGCTGAAGATGTTTATCAAGCAGGTTGAAGTGCAGCTGAGGAAAGTCGTTCGCAACATCAGGAGCGACAATGGGCTGGAGTTCAAAAATAAAGAATTCGAAGACTTCTTGGCAGAAAAAGGAACCAGTCACAACTTCTCAGCTCCCTACACCCCTCAACAAAACGGGATTGTCGAAAGACGAAACCGATCTTTGTGTGAGGCGGCCCGAACCATGCTAAGTTTTGCTTCTTTACCTTTATACTTTTGGGCTGATGCTATTGTTGCAGCATGTTTTACGCAGAACAGGTCCTATCTCAACAAACGCTTTAATCTCACTCCTTATGAGATCATCAACAACAGGAAGCCAAATGTCAAATTCTTCCACGTATTCGGCTCACGGTGTTTCATCTTCAACTCTAAAGAACATCGTAACAAGTTCGACGTCAAAGCCGATGAAGGGATTTTCCTGGGATATTCTCTTACTTCGAAAGCCTATCGAGTATTAAACAAGCATTCGAGGAAGATAGAAGAAACTTATTATGTGACTTTTGATGATAGCTATGTCAAAAAGCTGAAGGCCCGTGAAGACACAGTTGGAGAAATTTTTTCTCAAACAGGCCAAGTCACAGCCTCGATTGCAAATATGTTTGAGAAGTTTGTTGAGTTATTCAATGAACCGGAGAAGGCTACTCTCTCGGAAGCCAGTGCAGCAGACAACAAAGTAGATCATCTAAAGCAACTCATCGAAGATGTTGCCAAGGAAATGAATGAAGGGGGATCAAGTCCAAACGACCCTCCACAACACGGTGCTTCAGTTGAGGGGGAGGACCCACCTTCTTCAACACAGACAGACTCACATGTTGAGGGGGAGAACTATTCTTCAGGTGCTCCCGAAAGCCAATCTACACCCGAAAGTCCTGTGGTACCCGAAAGCTCAACACCACCCGAAACTCCTGTAGCTCCGGAAAGTCGAGATACACTTGAAAGCTCATCGGTCGAGGGGGAGAATGTCGATATGTCTTATGACGATGATAGTCAATCTGAACTAGAAGAGATGGTAAATGCTAAATTGGATCCATCCTATGATCCAAATTACCCTCCTCTTGTCAAATGGACCAGAGATCATCCTGTTTCACAGGTTATCGGTAATGTCTCTGAAAAGCTCCTAATCCGATCTCAACTAAAGTCAAAGCAAAACTCCTTATTTTCAAAAGTAGAGTTCTGTATGTTTAACTCCTTTGTCTCAAAAGTTGAACCAAAGACAGTTAACACTGCTCTTGATCACTCCGATTGGGTTCAAGTTATGCAAGACGAACTTAATGAATTCAAAAGAAATAAAATTTGGCGCCTCATTCCAACTCCTCAAGATGCCTCAGTTGTTGGTCTCAAATGGGTCTTTAGAAATAAGATGGACAAGGAAGGCAATGTGATAAGAAACAAAACTCGTCTAGTAGTGAAAGGATACTGCCAGGAGGAAGGAATCGACTATGAGGAAACTTTTGCTCCTATGGCTAGGCTGGAATCTGTTCGAATATTTCTTGCCTATATTGCACACAAGAACTTTGAGGTCTACCAAATGGACGTAAAGTGTGCATTTCTAAATGGAGAACTCGAAGAAACGGTGTACGTGGATCAACCTCCTGGATTCATCAATGAAAAATATCCCACTCACTGTTATATTCTGGACAAAGCGGTATATGGACTGAAACAAGCACCGAGGGCCTGGTATGAAACGCTAACATAGTTTTTAAAGATGTCCAAATTCAAACAAGGTTCGGTTGACCCAACCTTCTTTCGTAAGAAGGAAGGTAACCACCTTATGATTGTTCAAATCTATGTCAATGATATCATCTTTGGCTCAACGAATCCTAGCTTAACGGCTGAATTCAGAAAGCTGATGGAGACTAAATTTGAAATGAGCTCAATGGGTCCGATTAACTTTTTTCTTGGTTTAAATATTAGACAGGGACCTGAAGGAATCTTTATTAACCAGGAAGCTTACACCAAGACTCTCCTTGCAAAATTCAGCATGATGGGAGACTGAAAGGTTAAAGTTCCAATGGCGTTCGGCACCAAGCTCACTCCATCCTTGGATAAGCCAGCAGTCGATATTACGCTATATCGCCAAATGATATGTTCTTTAATGTACCTTACTGCTAGCAGGCCTGATATAATGTTTTCTGTTTGTTACTGTGCTAGATTTCAGGCAAATCCTCGTGAACCTCACATGCTTGCAGTAAAGAACATACTCCGGTATCTCAAGCGAACTACCTCTCTTGGCTTATGGTATCCATCCAACTCAGGTTTCTTCGTTCAAGCCCTATTCAGATGCAGACCTTGGAGGTTGTGGACTAGACAAGAAAAGCACCACTGGAGGCTGCCAATTCCTTGACGGGAAGTTGGTTAGTTGGCAATCAAAGAAACAGACATGTGTATCTCTGTCTACCGCTGAAGCAGAATACATCGTAGCTGCCTCCTGTACATATCAAGTGATTTGGATCCAAAGCCAGCTCCGGGACTATGGACTCAATATGAAAAAGATCCCACTATACTGCGACTCTGATAGTGCAATTAGGATCTGTCATAACCCAGTGCAACACTCGAAGACTAAGCACATTGCACTGAGGTATCACTTCATTAAGGATCATGTGGAAGATGGGAATGTCGAAATTCACTTTGTTTGAACCACTGATCAACTGGCTGACATCTTCACCAAAGCTATTCCTGAAGCATCTTTTAACAAAATACTACAAGGGCTAGGTATGATGGAATCGGAGTCAGTACCAAAAATTACCTCTCAAGATCAAAAGTAAGAAGCGAAATAGACCGAACGTTCGGGTTCGGGTCTTGTGCTCATGTACCGAAATGAACCGAACGCTCGGGTTCGGTTGTATCATCTGATCTTCGCTTATCACTCAAAGGTAATTTCTTTTGGTTGTAGATCTTATGTATAATTTTTCCAAATTCATTTATCTTATTGTCAAAGTTATTTTCTTTTTCAAACCTATTTTCTTTGTCAACCGAAATAGACCGAACGCTCGGGTTCGGTTCCAACATTTTTTTTGTATAATTTTTTTATGTCTTATTTTTTATTTTATTTTATCAAAAATTCCAAAAACCAATTTTTTTTAATTGAATTTTTTTATATATAAATTCAAAAACTCCAAAACAATTCTTTATTGGCTCTTATTTTTTTATTATTTTTATTTATTTTATTTTTTGTCTACTTGTGGGTAAATCATTTCACTAGCTAAATGTCCCTAGAAGCATGCTGCTATATCTGTCCAAAGCCTCACCTGATTCTGAATAATAGCCTTACTGACCTGGTATAAACAAACCTTGTCTTCCCAATTAGGCTATCATATTCTAATCATGAGCTACCTAACTCTCATCTCACATGAGATAAGAGTTTTCTTCTTGGTCCTATTTTTATAACAGAGGTACTTTGGTTTCTTTACACCATCTACATCATTTTTCTCCATCTCACTCGTTTCACAAACGTAACCCTTGAGACTCTCAGACATTACCACTGAGGTTTATGGTTGCACAATTTATGTGTTCATGATCTTAGCTTCGTGTCACTACGTGCTAAGTGAAATCCAAAATTCAATACCCATTATGCATTGACGGTGAACAATTAATTTGCTCAAGCTTTCACTAATGAATTGACGAACATACCACATGAAATCTCTATTTTTCTTTTGAGTGATTCCTATGAAATTGTTCAATCCCATAACATTTCTTCCCTTGGGATCCAGTTTTAATTTTTTTTGAGATTTCACACATATATTAGTTTATCTTGCTAATTAAATTATCTCCAACCTACTTGGTCAACAAACTACATTGGTCTCACAAGTACTTCGTTCGATTTCTATCTTATATCAAGATTAGGAATTCTGAATCGAAGCGAAAGCCACCCTCATAAGCCTAATTAAAAAAATAAGCCTTTCAACACTTCTTAATAAGTGTCTGATCGTTATTCAACAGGAAACCGCACAAACACTTTAAAGTCTCACTTGACTTTGAAGGAAGAGATTCGTGCCCGGGATCCACTGCTTCATGTCTTTATTGACATCACATCATCCCTCAAAAGTGTTGCTTTATTTCTTTTTCTTTTACACACTCAGCACGAAAATCTTTTTGATTTTCCAAAATTCTGGTTTCATTAATTCTAAGGAATTTTAATTGGGTTGGCTGTTATCAAAAGTTGTGGTTAATATTGATCCACGTGGCAATTTTATTTTAAAGATGCCGTTTCATTCTAAAGGGATAAGATGACGAAATGATTTCAAACGGCGGGAGTCCAATCGATTTGATTTCAAACGGCGCAACAGGGAACCGCGTGCGAAGAGGAACCGTTTCATATCCAAACGGCGCCTGATGGGGAGGCGTGTAATTAGGGACTGACAATCTCTCTCATGCGTGATCATCGCCAGCGCCAACTGTCAAGCATCAGTCACTTTCGAAAACTCTTCGTTTTTCGATAGAAGATTTGGAAAGATTTTTCTCTCTCCTTTATCCTCACTATAAAAGGCAGTGTAAACCATCATTTACCTCTTTACCGTGCCTATATTTCCAGAGAGCCAGAAATCCTTCAACCTTCACTATTCATCATCTCTTCCACTTTCTTCAAAACAATGGCAGATTCTTCTTCAGTCCACGCAACATCCCACATCTTGCCCATTCGCCCACAGCAGAGTTTGATCATCGATTTAAACCCTCATTCGTATGACGCATTCATGGTCCCCATCATCGAATGCATGAAGTTTTCTCCAATCTCTCCTGCACTTACCAGGGCTGAATCAGTTCCAATGGAATTCCTGTCACAAATCTTTGCCACCGCTCACTATAACAAGGTCGTCGACAGAATCTTCTTCGATGTATTTCAGTACAAGGCGTCGATTTCAAAGCATTGGTTTTACTCGTTGTTAGGGTTTGACGCGGATTCTTCCAGGGTCAATCCGGAATCAATTCCCATGGGTCATCTGTTCAACATGTTCTACACAATGGGATACATAGAGGTGCTTACTATGGTGACGAAATTCAAGAAGTCATGCCTACCTCCACAGTGGAATGGGATGTTCACTGTTTTGTTCAAGGGTTTATCTGAACGGAGTACCGGATCTGATGGAGCCAGTCGTTTATTTCTCTCCATCATGTATGGGATCTACAATGGCATCAACATGGACTACGGGTCAGTTTTGTGGCAACAACTAATTCAGAGTCTCTCCTCCACTTCCAGACACTCAGAGATCTCGTATGCTCGGTTCTGGACCATTATCACGAAATGGGTGATGGACAAGTACCCCGTCCCCATTGTCGCTGGTGCTCTAATGTCTTCGATCGGTACCTTCCATACCACGAAGATCATTGTGTCGGATGCTTCTAAGTTTCCCTTCAACGGTTCTATCCTGGAAACCATGTATGGGGATGTTCCTGCTGATAGCCGAATCATTCAGACGTATAAGGAGTTCAGACGTTCTGGTCCGAGGGATCTTACTCCGAAGATGCTGAAATCAATTCATGACGCCGACAAGCCTGCTCCAAGAGGCAAGAAGGCTGATAAGGGAAAACAGGTGGCCAAGGGGACAAAAGGCCCGTCTCCAAAGAAGAGGAAAACTACCAGAGTTGCTCAATCTCCACCGCAGAAGAGGAGAAAAACTCAACCGTGACGAAAGTTGATTATCGCTTCATCCTCAAGCGAGTCTGAGGGTGAGAGTTCTGATTCGGATGGCTCTCAACGTGGTATCACTCCACCACGATCTCCAACTCCTGAAGTTCATGTCTCTACTTCTCCAATTTCCTCTCCACCTAAAACCATTCATATTTCTATTCCCCCATAACTTCCACCACTCAAATACCACCCACTTCCATCCCAGTACCTCCACCAATATTCAACGAAGCAACCACAACCACCACTACAGATGTTAGAACCAACGTATCTGATACGGGGGTTCATATTGATGCACCAAAATCCACCCCAACACCCGAAACCACCCCAACACCCGAACCCACACCTACACCCGAACAAACAACCCAACCCGAACCCACCCATACTACCGAACCACCAGCTTCACCACCACCATCTTCTCCTGGTCACGCATCAGAGGAAGACGAACCATTCCTTGGCGGGGAAAATATGACTTTTGACTCGGTCTACTATAGCCCGTTTCAAGTGCAAAGTGATGACGATGATGATGCTCCTCTCACCAAAAGGCATCTCCAGGAGCTCCATGACAAAATTGACTCACTCATCGCCTCCTCTTTCACTTCTCAGTCATCCCTCTCTGAAGCTGTAGTTCAGAAAATTGTTGACGCTTTCTCCAAAGCTCAGTAAGCTTCACTTGATTCAGCCACCACCGCCATAGATGCCTCCACCAAAGCCTGTCATGCTGCGACCGAAAAAGCCGATCAACTATTTACTGATGCTTCTTCCCTGTTGAAGTCTTTACAGGAGATTGCCAACGCCGCCAAGACTACGCTGGAACCTATTGTCCACCAGCTGGCAACATCAGTCGCAACTGAGTTGAAGTCCTTCGCTTCTCTTCGTCAAACAATTTCTGACGCCAACTCAGCTTTCCGAACAACCATCGAAGAGCGTCTCTCCAAGCTTCAAGAAGATTTGGCTGCCGAGAACACTCTCATGGACGTTCTTGCAAAGAAGACTACCATTCTGAAGGTCAAGAGCATTTAACTCTCCAACTCTCAGCAGGAGATTGAATCTCTTCGATCTGAAAGAGAGGTGATAAAATCGTGTGTTTCGGATGTCCACTCTGCTATCTCAAACATCCTAGAAGCACATGATCCCATTCTCAACTACACTGTAAGGCATGACCTTGCAGAGAAGCTCGCTCCCGCCCTCGCCGTACTCAGCAAAATCGAAGGGCTCCTTGATTTCGTGTCCATTACGAAACAAGGGGAGAGAAGGAAACAATGTCTCAACCAGCTCCTACTTCCACAGCAACACACACCATCGAACCTCCTCCAGTAGGCCAAGCCTCCGGTTACGGTGTGAAAGACAAAGGCAAAAAGATTGCTAAGGAGAGTGAAGATGATGATAAAGAAACAATTGCCGACATTCTGAAGCGGCAAAGTCGAAACAATGAGGCTGACATCAGTGCTCGTGTGGCAAGAGAGGCTGAAGAAGCCGAACGTAAACAGAAGGAAGCCCACGACCTTCTTGAGAGCAGGAAAACTTTGTTTCCTTCCTGGACTCTTGAGAGGCTGATTAAGGAAGCCATTGACACACCAAGTATCTTGTAGTTGGAACCTGTGATCTCTTTAGATCGTTCCAACACTGTCGACTCACAGTTCGACATGCCACTGACCCGAAAGGCATTTATCTTTCATGCCTTTGACAACGTTGCAGAGTTCCCTCATCCTCATCCACAGGTTGATCGGGACTTAATCGATTTTTATCTGAAGGCTGCTCAACCCCAATACCAGACTTGGAGCGCTCAGAAAATTGTCAACGTTCAGGTCTTGAAGCCGTACAGTGAAGGTAACTTCATCAACGTTCGGTTCAAGGTACTTAGGGGATCTGCCAAAACCAAACATGCTATTTCCCTTTCAGATCTTCCCAACCTTAATCCCCATGATTGGATTATCTTGCACAATATCCTCCTCACCAACGAAGTTGAATACGGTCCGATCATCGACCATTTCAAGAGGATGCTCGTGTGCTACATCATGGAAGTTGCATTGATGGATCAGGAGATTGCGAGCGTATTTAAGAAAAAACCTACAATATCTCCTATTGGCTCTGCCAGTGATCTCAACCTGATGCAGATGGGGAAGATTGACTCGAAGAGGAACTCGTTCATGTTTACCAGGAATGAAGGACAGAAATGTCTTTTCGCCTTGGCAGACAAACATCTATACACCACTGCCTGTTTGGAGCACGTTTTAGGGATCATCCACAGATGCAAGCAGAACACAGCGGATGATGTCAAGTACTTTGATGATATCATTCAATGGTACATTCGATTCAGACAGACTATTCTTGCTCTTATCACACGTCTGTTTGATATTGTCAAGAAGGCTCCCGCTGCTAGCCCTAGCAAGAAGAAAAAGTAGTCTCGCTCCAATTTGACGCAAAGGGGGAGATTGTTGGGTCGTGTTTTGTGTTATGTATTGCGTCTATTGGGCTTGTTAGCTAGTCCATTATGTATCTCCGGTATGGGCCTGTCCATCCGTGAGTTTAGTAGGGTTTAGTTTATATATAGGTGCTTGCATGCTCCTAGCAGGTAACGATAGAATAGAACGATCAGAGAGTTATTATTCAACAAGTTTATTGTTATCGTTCTTGTAACCCTAGAAACCTCTACAGTGGAAGTTCTTAGTCGAGCTCTGCTGATGATTGTTTGATCTAATCATTCGACACATCTTGATCTATATTTGTGTTATTTACTGTTTTTTACTTCATCGCATTACCTGTTAAGAAGATTTAATCGATCATCAAGTTAATTAATAACTTATCACAAAAAGTACATCAAAATAAAAGAGGAGTCTTGAAAAAGCTCCATCTTCTCAAAAACCTAGCTCCGGTACCTGTCTACTGGTGACCTGAGAATACGGGTTATTTTGAAAGCGAGTATCAGCTTTAAAGCTGGTGAGATCATAAGTATATTAGTGTCTGAGTTTGTATGAAAGAATTTGTAAGATGTTTGTAAGATGTAATGTATAAGTTTTGTAAAGTTTGTATTTGTTTGAACACTCCTAGAAAACCCTGTATTTCCTAATAATAGTAGCCTTCTACCTAGGCATCTAGTAACTGTGTGCGTCTCTTGTAAGAGTGTGTATTTTCCCAAATCCGACTATCATTAACCAAAAATATGGTTTTTACATTACCGTGCATCTTGTGAATGTTCACGAAGTGAATGTAATGGGAAAATATTATAGTACTATAGTGTTGTATTAAGTAACTACCGCTGTACTAACTACCTTAAATCAATTATTATTTAAAGTACCATGTCATCGGCCTGTACCCTGCTACCGACTCAATAGTAAAACAATGATGTAAGATGCCGTAAGAAATGACATTTGGCACCCGTAGACTTGCAAGTCCCGCTGTAGCGAGCATCAAGGTATAGGGTAGTCAATCTAGTATAGATCTATACGCAAACTCATATGCTCCCCAATTAAGGAGATTCTGGATACAAAAACGGTCATGGGAGGTAGTGCCATGACCCGTTTAATGGCTCACATAACTGAATGTAATGTATATGTAATGTATGTGCTAGCTGTATTGTGTGTTCTTCCTCTGTCTAGCCTGTGTGTTTGTTTCTCATCACTATGTATTATGTTTGTTTCTCATCACTATGTATTATGTTTGTTTATCATCACTATGTATTATGTTTGTTTCTCATCACTATGTATTATGTTTGTTTCTCATCACTATGTATTATGACTCATGTATGAACTGACTCTTTGTATGATTCATTGTTCTAGTATTAGTATTAGTAAAACCCTAAACTACGCCTATTATAGTTTACTAGTAGTATAAATTGTACATATGAACATGGAAGTATAACCTTGCTACCCAAGGGTATTGAAATGACTGGAAGAACCTTTTATGACTATATATGTACACATGATATATAACTAATAGTTAAACGACCTTCGGACGGATACCCGATATCTTACCAGACCACATCCCAACGGGGAAAAGGAAAATAAAGCGAGCTGGTGTTCCTAAGCCTTTTAAACATTGCTTATATAACTATACATACATAGGCATGCAATTGATAATAAGTATAAAAGAGCTTAAGTATAAGTATTTGATAAGTAAAACAGTTTGAAGCGAAATAGTTTGATAAACAGTTTGAACAGTAAGAAAATAACTGGTTTTGTAGTTATTAATCACATGTGATTGATGTAATAACTATAAGTATTTAACTTGTATCCCCCCATAAAGCATTTAGAAACATTTAAAACATTGATTTAGGGGTATGAACTCACATGTAGTGAGTGGTACAGATGAACTGAAGATGTAGGATTGATAGGTGTCAAGTGAAGTCTTGAACACACTCTATGATCCTAGTTAACATATAATGTCACATATATGTATCCAATTAGTCTTTAAACAAATAATAAACAAGTCAAGACACCCTAAGACATGCTAAAAACCTTATACAAGTGTTATAAGTCTCAAGGATTGCATCTAGGTGTTGTAGGGAAAGGCTAGTGTGTTTGGGGTTCAAGGAACACTCCATTAGGGAGTTTACGGTTTTGTGGTCACTAGCAAAAGGGTTTACGGTCGTAAACCCTTGGGTTTACGGTCGTAAACCCTTGGGTTTACGGTTGTAAAGTCACCCCCTTGGTGACCATTTGTTGTTTGAAGCTTTAAGAGTCCCTAGAAGCTTTTCTACTTGATGTATGTGGCCATGGAAGGAACTAGGGCACCATTTCACTCCTAAATGGAGTTGACGGTCCCTTTACCATTTTCCTTTGAGTTTACTACTGTAAACTCATAAGGTTTATGGTATTTGTGGGTGTTCAAGTCCTTAGCTCATCATGGTAATATTCTAGGTTAGATTCTAGGCATAAGGAATAACTATGGGACATTTATACACCTTTTGGGGTGTTTACGGTTTTGGGAGATCCCCAAACCGTAAACACATATAATCGTGAGATTTTTGTGCTTTTTGTGTGATAAACTCATCAAGGATGGATCTAGACAAGTGCCTAAGGCATTGTGAAGAATCTAGGCACCCTAAAGCACCTTACTTGGTGGTTACGGTTTTGGGAGCCTCCCAAAACTGTGAACTCTTTGTTCTTGGTGTTCTTGGGACATTTCCTTGATATTAAGATGTATAGCAAGCTTAAAAAGACTCTAGGATAGAAGTACTTACTTTGTGGAAGCTTAAAAAGAACTAAAAGTCCAAGAACACTAGTGTGTGTTCTTGGTGTTTTGGAAATCTAATCAAAACACAAAAATGGATAGATGGAGAGATGTATAATCACTAGTAGTTATGATACATCAACTAATCAAGTCGAGAAATACTCACGTTGTCGGGAAATCGGGTGAAAACCAGGATGATAGTTGAGAGTGTTTGGAGTTTACTCTTTAGAGTAAAAGTAACAAGTAAGGTACTTTGGGGAGTAAAATCATGCTTAAGCATGAGTTTACGGTTTTTGGGGGTAGTTTACTGCCCAAACATTAAAGTTTGGCCATGAACTTCTAAGCTACGTGGTATTCGCGGTTTAGAAATTTCAAGACTCGAGGCGTTACATTCTTTCACCCGTTCATTTAAAGAATAATTATTATAATAGTCAAACGAACTTTAAATTTGTTAAAAACAAATAGAAATGAAAATGACTTATAATATGAAGTGATTGACTTTTAGGGTTTGACCGAAAGAAAATTCCGAGTTGTCACATCATCCCCCTGTTAAAGGGAATTTCGCCCCGAAATTAAAGTCTAAGCAAATAAAGTAGTTACAAATAACTAAGTAAAAAGACAAGGATATTTCAGTTTCATCTGATCCTTACGCTCCCAAGTGAATTCCGGTCCTCGCTTGGCGTTCCAGCGAACCTTCACTATTGGGATGCGGCTTTGTTTCGTTTGCATGACCTCTCGGTCCATGATCTCTACTGGTTCCTCCACGAAGTTGAGGCTCTCGTTGATCTCGATCTCGTTGAGTGGATTAACAAGAGTCTCGTCGAACAGACACTTTTTCAAGTTCGATACGTGGAAGGTAAAATGTACGTTACTGAGTTCACACAGTAAGTTAAGTTTGTAAGCTATTGGGCCGATTCTTGCGAGAATCTAAAAAGTCCCAATGTACCTTGGATTTAGCTTTCCACGCTTTCTGAAGCGTATCAAGCCCTTCCAGAGTGAGACCTTCAACAGAACACGGTCGCCCACCTGGAATTCCAACGGTTTCCTACGTTTATCAGTGTAGCTTTTCTGTCGGTCTCTGGAGGCTTTCAATCGTTCACGGATTTGAACGATCTTCTCCTTCTTTTCCCGTATGATCTCCGGGCCTGTGAGAGTGCTTTCAGGAATTCGTCCTTTAGCTAACTGGGTATCACCCACCTCAGCCCAGCACAGAGGGGATCTACACTTTCGGCCATAGAGGGCCTCGAATGCAGCAACCTTTATGCTCGTGTGATAACTATTGTTGAAGGAAAATTCTACAAGGGATAAATGAATATCCCTTGCTTTCCCGAAGTCTATCACACAGGCTCGCAACATATCTTCCAAGGTTTGGATAGTTCTCTCACTTTGCCCGTCGGTCTGTGGATGGTAGGCTGTACTCATGTCTAGCGTAGTTCCTAGGGAACCTTGTAATGACTGCCAGAACCTCGAAGTGAATCTACTATCTCTGTCCGAGATAATGGATAAGGGAAGACCGTGCAGTCTTACAATCTCCCTAATGTAAGTTCTAGTAAGTTTCTCCATCTTGTCTGTTTCTTTGATCGGCAGGAAGTGTGCAGACTTGGTCAATCTGTCGACGATGACCCATATGGTATCAAGTCCACCCGTTGTATTGGGTAACTTGGCTATGAAATCCATAGTTATCCGCTCCCACTTGCATTCCGGTATCTCAGGTTGTTGTAGTAGACCTGAGGGTTTCTGGTATTCGACCTTGACCTTGGCGCAAGTAAGGCATTTACCCACGAAGGTAGCAATCTCTGCTTTCATGTTAGGCCACCAGTATAACTTTTTAAGGTCCAGATACATCTTATCTGATCCCGGGTGCACGGAATAACGAGTGTTGTGTGCCTCATTCATGACCAAGTCTCTGAAACCACCTAGTTTCGGGGTCCAGATGCGGTCCATGAAATAATAAGCTCTGCCACCCTTAACCTCCAAGTTCTTATCCATCCCTCTTAGGTATTCACCCGCCATATTTTAAGGCTTCAAAGCATCGAGCTGAGTTGCCTTAATTTGTGTGGACAAGTGTGAATGGATAGTCATAGTCAATGATTTGACTCTACGACCAGAATATTCCTTCCTACTCAGGGCGTCAGCTACTACGTTGGCTTTACCCGGATTATAACGAATTTCACATTCGTAATCACTGAGTAGGTCGACCCACTGTCATTGTCTCATGTTGAGCTCCTTCTAGTCGAAGATGTGTTGGAAGCTCTTGTGGTATAGTGTTCTTCGTTCCGTACAAGTAATGTCTCCAGATCTTCAGAGCAAACACAACTGCTCCTAGTTCAAGATCGTGGGTCATGTAGTTGACCTCATGTGTCTTCAGCTGTCTCGAAGCATAGGCGATGACCTTACCTCGCTGCATCAGAACACATCTGAGCCCTTGATTCGATGCATCGCAATAGACTACAAAGTCTTCTATCCCTTCAGGGAGGGATAGTATTGGTGCGGTGCATAAGGCTCGTTCAAGCGTTTGGAACGCTCTCTCTTGCTTATCTTCCCAGTCAAAGGCCACGCCCTTCTAGGTTAGTGTTGTAAGAGGTTTCTCTATGCGGGAGAAGTTCTGAATGAACCTGCGATAATAGCCAGCGAGGCCTAGAAATTGACGAAATTTTGTAGGCGTCTTCGGTGCTGACCAGTTCTCAATGGCTTTGATTTTGGAAGGGTCCACGTGTATTCCCTCTTCGCTAACCACGTGCCCTAAGAATTCGACTCGTCGAATCCAAAATTTGCATTTTGAGAACTTCGCGTAGAGCTTCTCCGAACGTAATGTTTCGAGGACTTGTCGCAGATGTTGACTATGCTCCTCCTTACTATGAGAGTATATAACTATGTCATCGATGAAGACGATAACGAACTGATCCAAGTAAGGACGACACACCCTATTCATTAAATCCATGAATACTGCGGGCGCGTTTGTCAATCCGAACGGCATTACTACGAATTTGTAGTACCCATAACGAGTTCGGAAGGCTGTCTTGGGAAAATCCTCCCCTAGCACTCGTAGTTGGTGATATCCGGATCTCTAGTCGATTTTTGAAAAGAAGCTCGCCTCTTGAAGTTGGTCGAATAAATCATCGATACGAGGCAACAGATAACGATTTTTGACCGTCAGCTTGTTGAGCTCCCTGTAGTCGATGCACATACGAAACGATCCGTCTTTCTTCTTGACGAACAAGACTGGAGCTCCCTAGGGTGAGAAACTTGGTCTTATAAAGCCCTTACTGAGCAGATCATTAAGTTTATAGGACAATTCTTGCATCTCTGCAGGTGCTAGACGATAGGGCGATTTGGCTACGGGGGTAGCCCCTAGAACTAAGTCGATTCAGAACTCGACTTGACATTGCGGAGGTAATCCTGGGTGTTCTTCTGGAAAGATGTCGGGAAAGTCGCGTACTACTGGAATGTTCTGAATGTCCTTCGTTTCTTGGCTCACATCGACCACATGAGCAAGGAATGTTGTACATTCCTTTCGCAAGAATTTCCGAGCTTGGATGCTCGAGGTGATACGAAGGTTCGTGCCAGGTTTGTCACCATAAACTATTAGGGTTTCGCTAGATGGTAGATTTAGGTGAACAGCCTTTTCGTAACACATGATATCGGCACGATGAGAACTCAACCAATCCATGCCGATAATGATGTCGAAACTATTAATTGAGACCGGCATGAGATCGATCGAAAATGAGTAGCGATCTAAAGTTAGGGTACATCCTATGAATATACTATTAGTGCTCTCTGTCTTGCCATTAGCCATTTCTACAGTGAACGGTTCTGTAAGTGTTCGTGATTTTTGCTTAAGTAATTGAGCAAACTTTTGGCTCACGAAACTTCTCTCCGCTCCACTATCAAATAGAATGCATGCATAAGCGTTATCTAGGAGGAACGTACCAATGACCACTGTGGGGTCGGCTACCGCTTCCTCATGGCCTATGGTTAGGACTCTTGCCACTCCACTGGCAATCCCTGCCTTCAGGTAGCTCCTTTTGTAGTGGCCTACCTCGCTTCTTCCGTAGCAAGCTTGGCCCACTCCAGCACCGGGGACTTGGTTGATTGGCTTCTCCGGAGCTTTACAGAAATGGGCAGTGTGCCCATTCCTGTTGCAATTCATACACTGCATTTCTAGGTAGGAACCGACGTGATGGAAGTTGCATTTGTTGCACTTAGGCAAACTTCCAGCGTACTGCTTTACCAAAGCAGCAGCGGCAAGTGCTATCAAAGCATGTACTGCCACGACCTGCTGCTTTTTGGCAGTCTTAGCTTTCTTCTTGTCATCCCAAAATTTCAGCTTGGAGTCAGCGGTTCTTGCAGGATCTGAGATGGCCAGGGTAGTTGTTGCGGCCGGGGTACGAACCCCATGGTCTATGAGCCGTTGTGCCAACCGCTTGGCACTATCAAATGTAGTGGGGTGTGATGCCAAAATATTTCCTTGATACGGTGGCACCAACCCCCATATGTATCTCTCAATCTTCTTTCCCTCTGTATGAACCATCTTGGGACAGAGGACCACCAGCTCGCAGAATCTGGCAGTATAAGCGGTTACGTTGGAGCTCTTCATGGTTAGGCTCCATATCTCTTCCTCCAGCTTTTGGATCTCGCCCCTCGGGCAGTACTCCTCAATCACGAGGTCTTTCAAAGTTTCCCAGCCCATCGCATTAGCCACTATAAGTGATAGTGACTTAACATGACCATTCCACCATGTTAGGGCTTTAGATTCGAAGGTGCAAGCAGCATACTTCACCTTGCTCTCCTCGAAACAAGAGCAGATTTTGAAAACCGATTCGATTTTCTCAAACCATTACGAGAGGGCAATGACTCCGCCAGTACCTTTGAAGGACAATGGCTTGCAGTTGGTGAAGTCCTTATAGGAGCACTCTCTCGAGCGCACATGACCTTCAACCTGGATAGACTGAACAGGGGTTCCTCCTCCGGTGGAACCAGATGAATGATACTGAGCCATGGTCGTAGCCACCGCTGGAGCTATAGCAGCATTTAAGGATGTCGTGTTAAACTGAGGGGTAGGTGGTTGAGGAGGTGGAGGAGGTGGTGTTTCGTTATTGATTTTGCGCCTTGCATTTCTGCGAGGCGGCATCTTTGATCTATAGTTTATGAAGATGAAACATTGATAAGATTTCAATGGAAGATTGGATGAGAATGACTCAGGGACTAACTCTCCAAAGCCCAACGATACGATTGATGGAAATCTAGAACTAATAGATGATCACATTTGGATAATAATTCCCATAAGATTAGGTACCTGTTAATATTACTGGAATTACAGATGTAACAAATTTAGGAAAAACGGCCAACAGAAATAGGCGTTACATCAACCAAAATGGGAAAATTTTGACAGAATTACAACCTAACCAAGACCTAACATGCCTACGATTTACAACGATAGAGAATTAGACCAGCGTTTTACATAACTAGGTTATATCCAAAAAGAGAGAAGTTGATGAGAATCTATCGGCGACAAGAACTACCAGAGTGAGTTCTTGATCCCAACAGGAGATGTTCTATATCCCTCATACGCCTATCATCCCTTGCTTGCTGAGCTCGAAGTTCTCTGACTTTAGCTCTCGTTTCAGTGAGTTCCCTCTGAAGAGCTACATTGTGAACTAAAGCCCTTTCATGAGTAGAATCTAGTTGGCGAATGCGGACAGTGTTAACACCAATGTTGGCGTCAATCTCTAAGAATCGATTGATAGATGATTGACCCAGTATCGTGTTCCGAGAAATCCTACGAACCATGATGGGTAGGATTCTGTCAGCAGAACCTCCATTAGTGAGGTTGTAGAAACTTCTGTCTCCATTGTAGGGAATGGGATGACCCTGTTAATGGCTCCATGTATTCAAGTTTGTTGCCCATAGAGGTGTGGGTCCTTGAAATGTGGGTCGGGGGTTGTTATTCGGGGCTTGACCTACTTGAGGTAGGTTGTTGAATTCGGGCTCAGAATCAGATCCATCCGAGAAGCCTTCAGCTTGATGATCATCCAAAGGGATTTGATGCTCATCATCGGACTCTGCTTCAATCCATCCAACATTGCCGTTGGGTGGAAAGTACGGGTCGTCATGATGATGAAATCTAGCCATGATATCTATGCGAGAAAAGGGGTAAGGAAGTGATTAATAGACGAGCTAACTAGATAATTATAAGGTGATCTTTATCAGTTACTCCAATAATTGACTTGGGCATACCAATAAAGACCTTTAGTTCCCAGGTAAATAATTATAGTAACACAGAATACTCCTATAGTATTTTAAGTTTAACGTTATGTTCTACTGTTCTTATCGTGGTAGTGTTGGTAAGTTTTTAGACTTGTTGCAACCTCACAACCATCCTTAGGCACATGCTAGTCACTCCTCGGATAATGTAGTTGATCATGCTACATCTTCCTAGGGTTAACCATATGTCTCTAAGTCTACTTGTGTTGTCCAACAATCGTAATACTTTTGTTATGTCCTAGTGACACTGATTTTAGTATGAATGTAGGTATGTATACTTAGTTAAATATTATATTATTTAACAGTATAAACTCTTAATCAGAGTATTTTAAACTCGCTTGTGTTTATAGTTCGTATATCTTTTATGGGTTGATACACTCAATTCACTATAAACAACGCTCTGATATCAATCTGTCACGCCCCAAAACCTGAACAGCGGAACCGTTCGGGGGTGGAGGACGCCATGTATAATATCACAACAATGACAAGTAGTAAACAAGCAACAACATCATCCATTGAATTAATAATATAATTTCATACTAGTGTGTTCTGTTAAGTTAAATAGACACCAAAAAGTACATCAAAATAAAAGAAGAGTCTTGAAACAAGCTCCATCTTTTCAAAAACCTGGCTCCGGTACCTGTCTACAGGTGACCTGAGATTACGGGTTATTTTGAAAGCGAGTATCAGCTTTAAAGCTGGTGAGATCATATGTATATTAGTGTCTGAGTTTGTATGAAAACATTTGTAAGATGTAATGTATAAGTTTTGTAAAGTTTGTATTTGTTTGAACACTCCTAGAAAACCCTGTATTTCCTACTAACAATAGCCTTCTACCAAGGCATCTAGTAACTATGTGTGTCTCTTTTAAGAGTCTATATTTTCCCAAATCCGACTATCATTAACCAAAAATATAGTTTTTACATTACCGTGCATCGTGTGAATGTTCACGAAGTGAATGTAATGGGAAAATATTATAGTACTGTATTGTTGTATTAAGTAACTACCACTGTACTAACTACCTTAAATCAATTATTATTTAAAGTACCATGTGATCGGCCTGTACCCTGCTACCAAATTAATAGTAAGACGACGATGTAAGACACCATAAGAAATGACATTTGGCACCCGTAGACTTGCAAGTCCCACTGTAGCGAGCAGCAAGGTGTAGGTTAGTCAATCAAGTATAGATCTATATGCAAACTCATATGCTCCCCAATTAAAGAGATTCTGGATACAAAAATGGTCATGGCAGGTAGTGCCATGACCCGTTTAATGGCTCACATAACTGAATGTAATGTATATGTAATGTATGTGCTAGCTGTATTGTGTGTTCTTCCTCTGTCTAGCCTGTGTGTTTGTTTCTCATCACTATGTATTATGTTTGTTTCTCATCACTATGTATTATGTTTGTTTCTCATCACTATGTATTATGTTTGTTTCTCTTCACTATGTATTATGTTTGTTTCTCATCACTATGTATTATGACTCATGTATGAACTGACTCTTTGTATGATTCATTATTCTAGTATTAGTATTAGTAAAACCCTAAACTACGCCTATTGTAGTTTACTAGTAATATAACTTGTACGTATGAACATGGAAGTATAACCTTGCTACCCAAGGGTATTGAATTGACTGGAAGAACCTTTTATGACTATATATGTACACATGATATATAACTAATAGTTAAACAACCTTCGGACGGATACTCGATATCCTACCAGACCACATCCCAACGGGGAAAAGGAAATAAAGCGAGCTGGCCTTCCTAAGCCTTTTAAACATTGCTTATATAACTGTACATACATAGGCATGCATTTGATAATAAGTATAAAAGAGCTTAAGTATAAGTATTTGATAAGTAAAATAGTTTGAAGCAAAATAGTTTGATAAACAGTTTAAACAGTAAGAAAATCACTGGTTTTGTAGTTATTAATCACATGTGATTGATGTAATAACTATAAGTATTTAACTTGTATCCCCCCCCCCCCCATAAAGCATTTAAAAACATTTAAAACATTGATTTAGGGGTATGAACTCACCTGTAGTGAGTGGTACGGATGAACTGAAGATGTAGGATTGATAGGTGTCAAGTGAAGTCTTGAACACACTCTATGATCCTAGTTAACATATAATATCACATATATGTATCCAATTAGTCTTTAAACCACTAATAAACAAGTCAAGACACCCTAGGACATGCTAAACACCTTATACAAGTGTTATAAGTCTCAAGGATTACATCTAAGTGTTGTAGGGAAAGGCTAGTGTGTTTGGGGTTCAAGGAACACTCCATTAGGGAGTTTATGGTTTTGTGGTCACTAGCAAAAGGGTTTACGGTCATAAACTCACCCCTTGGTGACCAGTTGTTGTTTGAAGCTTTAAGAGTCCCTAGAAGCTTTTCTACTTGATGTATGTGACCATGGAAGGAACTAAGGTACCATTTCACTCCTAAATGGAGTTTACGGTCCCTTTACCATTTCTTTTGAGTTTACTACCTCAAAATCATAAGGTTTATGGTATTTGTGGGTTTTCAAGTCCTTAGCTCATCATGGTAATAGTCTATGTTAGATTCTAGGCATAAGGAATAAATATGGGACATTTATACACCTTTTTGGGTGTTTACGGTTTTGGGAGATCCCCAAACCGTAAACACATATAAATGTGAGATTTTTGTGCTTTTTGTGTGATAAACTCATCAAGGATGGATCTAGACAAGTCCCTAAGGCATTGTGAAGCATCTAGGCACCCTAAGGCACCTTACTTGGTGTTTACGGTTGTGGGAGCCGCCCAAATCCATGAACACTTTGTTCTTGGTGTTCTTGGGACATTTCCTTGATATTAATATGTATAGCAAGCTTAAAAAGACTCTAGGATAGAAGTACTTACTTTGTGGAAGCTTAAAATGAACTAAAAGTCCTAGAACACTAGTGTGTGTTCTTGGTGTTCTTGGTGTTTTGGAAATCTAATCAAACCACAAAAATGGATGGATGAAAAGATGTATAATCACTAGTAGTTATGATACATCAACTAATCAAGTCGATAAATACTCACGTTGTCGGGAAATCGGGTGAAAACCGGGATGATAGTTGAGAGTGTTTGGAGTTTACTCTTTAGAGTGAAAGTAACAAGTGAGGTACTTTGGGGAGTAAACTCATGTTGAAGCATGAGTTTACGGTTTTTGGGGGTAATTTACGGCCCAAACATTAAAGTTTGGCTGTGAACTTCTGAGCTACGTGGTATTCACGGTTTAGAAATTTCAAGACTCGAGGCGTTACATTCTTTCACCCGTTCATTTAAAGAATAATTATTGTAATAGTTAAACGAACTTTAAATTTGTTAAAAACAAATAGAAATGAAATTGACTTATAATATGAAGTGATTGGCTTTTAGGGTTTGACCGAAAGAAAATTTCGGGTTGTCACACCGTAAACTCCAATTAGGAGTGAATTGTTGCCCTAATCACTTCCTAAGGCTCAGACTTGGAGTTAGGATGCTTCAAAAATGACTTCTAGGACTTCAAATCAACAAATGGTCAAAGGATTATGTGCTTACGGCCGTAAAATCAAGGGTTTACGACTATAAACTCAATGAGTTATGGTTATTAAAGTGTAAACTCATGAAATGGGGTTCCATTGAACCCTAAACCCAATGGCTTTGTCCATTAACTCTTAGATGCACCACTTAGCACTTATGACACTTATATAAAGTGTTTATCATGTCTTAGGATGTCTTAACTTGGTTATTTAGTTGTTTAAAGGCTAATTGGTTACATATATGTGATATTATATGTTAACTAGGATCATAGAGTGTGTACAAGTCTTCACTTGACACCTAGCATCCTATTCAGTCCGTTCATCCCAACCACTTGCTACAGGTGAGTTCATACCCCTTAATCTATCTTTTAAATGTTTATAAATGCTTTTATGGGGGGGGGGGGATACAAGTTGAATCATACTAGTTATTATATCAATCACATGTGATTAATAACTAGCTTACAAATGGATTTACTACACTTTTAGCTATTTTACCAAACAGATTACTTCAAATGGCTTTCCAAAACATTTTACTAGTTTAAAACTCTTTATTAAACTGTCTTGCATACTGAATGTTTCTTTTCAAACCCTGTTACAATTGTGTTTCAAACAAAGGTTTTCCTTATACTTAAAACTGTTCTTATAAAATATACTGCTTTCAAAACGTTTTACAAACTGACATCAAGTCATCTTTCTTAGGTGTTAAACTTTTATAAGGCTTTACAAAACTTCTTTTATGCTTTTATATTGTCAATTGCATGCCTATATATGTATAGTTATATAAGTAATGTTTAAAGGACTTAGGATGGCTAGCTCGCTTTATCTCCTTTTCCTCGTTGGGATGTGGCTTTAGGGCATCGGTTATTCATCCGAAGGTCATCTAAATATTAGTTATATATTATGTATACGTGTATAGACATAAAAGTTCTATCGGTCAGTTCAATACCCTTGGGAAGCAAGGGTATACTTCCATGTTCATACGTACAAGTTATCTTACTAGTAAACTACGATAGGTGTAGTTTAGGAAGTTACTAACCTATTACTAGAACGAAGAATCATACAATGAGTCAGTTCATTCATGAGTCAATACTTGCTTGATAAAGAGAAAACACACATTACAGCTAGTATACACAGTACATTTCACTACTTGCTAAATAGAGAGAGAACACACATTACAACTAGTACACATAGTACATTTAACTACTTGCTAGATAGAGAGAGAACACGCATTACAGCTAGTACACACAGTACATTTCACTACTCGCTAGATAGAGAGAGAACACACATTACAACTAGTACACGCAGAACATTATAATAAATACATGCTAGACAGAGGGAGAACATATAATATAGCTAGCACATTCATTACATATACATTCATGCAGTTATGTGAGCCACTAAACGGGGCATGGTACTTCCTGCCATGGCCATTTTTGTATTCAGAATCTCCTTAATTGGGGAGCGTATGAGTTTGCGTATAGATCTATATTGGATAGACAATCCTACACCTTGTTGCTCGCTACAGTGGGACTTGCAAGTCTACGGGTGCCAAATGTCATTTCTTACGGCGTCTTACATCGTCGTTTTACTAGAGTCGCTAGCAGGATACAAGCCGATCACACGGTACTTTAAATTCCAATAGATTTAAGGTAGTTAGTACGGTTGTAGTTATTTGATACTACACTATAGTACTATTTCATTTTCCCATTACATTCACTTTGTGAACATTCACACGATGCACGGAAATGTAAAAGTTATATTTTTGGTTAATGATAGTTGGATTTGGGAAAATACACACTCTTAGAAGAGACACACACATATACTAAATGCCTTGGTAGAAGGCTACTTTTAGTAGGAAACATAGGGTTTTTTAGGAGGTTCAAAACTTTTACATACTTACACTTCACATACTTACAAATACTTTCTTACAAATTCAGACACTAAAATACTTATGATCTCACTAGCTTTAAAGTTGATACTCTCTTTCAAAATGACTTGTATCCTTAGGTCAACAGTAGACAGGTACCGATGCAAGGTTTAGAGAAGATGGAGCTCGTTCAAGACTCATCTTTCATTTTGATTTATACATTAGTTTCTATTAGACATATCAGAACGCTTGTATTAAAATTATATTATTAATCCAATGGATGATGTTGTTGCTTTTTACTACTATTCATTGTTGTGATACTGTACATGACGTCCTCCGCCCCAGAACGTTTCTGCCGTTCCCGGTTTTGGGGTGTGACAATTGTACATTCCATTACATTCAAATTAGGAAAATCAAATTATAGAAAAAAATATTCGGATTTTAAGGGATTTTTTATTATTTTAATTTTGAATTCTGATTTCTTTAATTAATTCATTTTTAATTCTGTCAGAATGCATATTATTGTTAGAATACAAATTCCTATAGATTGCATATTCTGATTGAATGAATATATATATATATATATATATATATATATATATATATAAATATATATATATATATATATATATATATATATATATTGAAGAATATCAACATTTTGAACCATGAGTTGAAGAATAAGAAGATTCTTAAAGAATAATAATCTATTTTAACAATATTTAAGAAACTAATGTCCAAAAATAAACAAATAAAACAAATTTATAGTCACATTTTATAAAATTAGAATGCCATTCTTGGAATATTTGTCCCATTCTACAAGCATATAGTGTTTTATATTAAGCCATTTTGAAAGAATCTTCATTCCGTAAGAATACAATATCTTATAGTAAGTCATTCTTGAAAGAATCTTAATTCTCATTATTGGTATGGTGAATCACAATTGTCATGAAATTGTCTCTTAATTTTTGTCCATCATTGTTGTTCCAAGAAACATTGCTACGTTCTGAGTGGTCCTGAAACAAAAATATACAAATAATGAAGTTTACGAATGTAAATAAATACAATTGTCATCAAATAAGATGTAGAAATATTTGACCTTCTATGCTAATATTAACATAAGAAAGAACAAAAAAAAAGTCGTTTTTCTTGTTAGTATTACTTGAGGTAACATCAAGATTTCTGCAACAAAACTTTTTCTAGCATTATAACATGAAAAAAAAAAAACAATTGTTATTAAGAAATGACAACATTTTGTATAAAAGAAACTTAACATTTATAACATTTTGTATAAAAACATCACTTGTAATAGGTAAGAATAATTAACCTGATATTAACGAGGTAGGAATAATCTGAATAGGCACAAGAAACGATCTTACTGATGAAGCACAAACACAAACTAAGCATCACAACCCATTCGAACAGAACTTAACCACTTAGAATACCATTCCAACACTTAATCTATGAATAACAAACAAACGTATGTAAAAAATAAAAATTTAATGGGTGAAAGCTTTAGTAAGAAACACTACATGCATTTATGACGTATTTATTGGATATGAAAGCTACCATAGGACCTAACATTGATATATTATATGATATATGTGAAAATGAAATGGGATGATAGGGAAGAACTTAACTCCTGTAAATATAAATTTAATGGGTGAAAGCTTTAGTAAGAAACACTAGCTTTCCCTCTTTGTTGAGTCATATTACTCTTACTAATTATGAAAGTGGGATGAAGAAAGACCTTTAACCCATACCTTGAAGTCACAACACCTACAAAAAAACCAATCAAAACAAATGTAGTTAAAATCTAAATCATTAGATGCTAGGTCCTTATTAAATCAAACTATAGTAAAAATTAAAAACACCCAAATTGTTTTTACCTAGGACGTAACCGAGCTTCCATAAAAGTGAAAATCAAATGAATTTGTTCCTTTAACAATGGTACATAGTTGTTGCCATCGCGGGGGATGGCGGAACGTGAGAGAACGGCTTGGGAGAGAGTAAGTAAGGTAGAACAAGTTAAGAGGATGAACAAAACAGATGCATGAATACCGATTATAAATGTTGACACAACAACAGGAGAGATCGACCTACTTATTACTAATTCAAGATCAAGAAAAACACAATCGTTGGTTACTTATATACATAAACCAAAGAATATTAATCTTAAGAGATGGAACGACCTAAGAAGAAAGAGGGGAGAAGACCGTCGTTGCCAATTAATTTATGAGATAATTTCAATTCTTACCATTAAAATGGAATGTACAAAGTTTGAAGAAGGTAGAGGATGAAGTTCGACTTGAAGATTGTGGCCGAAGATCAAAGATACATCAGAGGTGGATTGATGGCGACGGATCGATGGGAGAAGGGAATATGGAAAATTTGATAAAGACGTAAGGTAATTGATACGCAAGCTGTATTTAAGGGAATTAATCCATGTTCTTAGGGATTTATACTTATTTTAGGGATTAATTAAATATTTATTTAATTACTAAAAATAATTAATATGTAGGATTACAATTTTACCCTTATTTGAGTTTTTGTAATGATTAGTCCATAATCATTCTTACATCCACACAATAGATAGTTAAAATATTTGAACTTACCCCTCTCTCTCTCTCTCTCTCTCTCTCTATATATATATATATATATATATATATATATATATATATATATATATATATATATATATATATATATATATATATATTTCTCTCTTTTATATGCCTATCAATTTCATGAAGAATTGTGGTCCATCCTAAATAAAAGAGTTATCACTATTTGAACCAACTATTATTAGGCTCAATTTCCCTTATTTTAATTGATTGTTGGATTTTATTTCCGTGAAGTGTTATTACAATAATTCTGTCTTGGCAGTTGGTATTATCATTTGTTTCGTGCAAAAAATACTTGCTTACCTTGCAAATTGTTTTTTCTGACAAGATAAAACTGATACACGAACGCATCAATTGTAAAGTTAATAGTTTATTTTCGTTAAATACTCAACGATTATTTAGGCTATTTGCGAGAATATTAATCTGCCATATTCCTTATACAACGAAAATGAAATCGAGAGTCAATGGACATAGCTAAAGACATGTGGTCTATCTGACTAATTTAAGTAACGATTGATGACCACAATAATCTTAGGTTGAGAAAACCATATAGATAAAGGAAGATATAGAAATTTTAAGATTGTATAAAAATGGCATAGGCTCAAGATACCACTACATCTCAGGAGACATCTATGAGTCAACATGTAGAAGTAGAAGTATCACCCATGTTGTGTTGGTGATTTGTATCACTAATATTATTTAAGTGTAACGAGATTAACTTGTTTACCAATGTGATCTTGACAAATATTGAATAAGGAAGGATGATGCGGAGTACAAAGTTGTTTGAGTTTGTCTTGATTCAAAGTACACTGTTATTTAGGGGAGAAGCCCATAAACTGCGGGGTATGGGAGCAGCTCCCCTCGTAGCGGTATGCAAGGGATGGCAACCCCTGGCGGGGTCCAAGGGACATAGCCCTTGGCTATGGTCAAGCTGATGATTGACCCTAATGGTTTTACCCCTGCCATGGATTCGATTTAAGATAGTTAAATGATAGTTTTGTGGCACTTTGTAATTCTAATATGATAGTTTATTTACAATTTTAGGACAACGAGTTATATCATGTTTTTGGTCACTTGAATATGGTACACACAACATTCTCTATTCTTGATCTTATATTGAATTTTATCAGATTAGAGATTTCGAGTGTACCATCGAAATGCTTTAATTTGAAAGTGTAATTCACGTCTCTCCGTAATCGAAGCAATCGTTACCCTATTTTCAAACAAATATTAAAGCGTTTTGTGAAAATAGTGTATGGAGATTTTGGGAACGACATAGCAAACAAGTTTGATAAGTTGGTCAATTTTGGAGGGCATGATTTTGTAGATAGAAAACTAAGATGCATTTTCTCCTTACTACTCTGAAAGTGGTGTATATTTTGAGTACCCCCATGCTTAAATTTGTTAGAGATGAATTCCTGGAAGCAAATAGGAGGAGATGAACATTGGAGAATGATGAATACATATGTGATGCTCATATTCTAAATGGTATGTATGGCTCTCTATTTGATGTTTATCAAAATGTTGAATCTGCAAAGGAACTATAGAATTCACTGGAATCCAAGTATCTGGCTAAGGATGCTTATAGTAAGTAGTTTCTAATTAGTAATTTCATGGGGTAGAAGATGGTTTATACAAGTCCTGTAATGGAACAATTCCATGAAATGTTAAGGATTATGGGACAGTTTGCTCAACATAATATGAAGATGGATGAATCCATCTTGATGGTTGTCATTATTGACAAACTGCCTCATTCCTAGAAAGAGTTTAAACATACTATAAAACATAACCAGGGAGAGATAACTTTGGTTCAACTTAGAAGCTACTTAAGGATTAAAGAGTCTTTAAGGGCATAAGAACATGGCAATAATCCTAAAGGTAAGAACCAAGTTGGCTCTTCTTCTATAAATATGGTGGAAGGTGATGGTTCAAAGAATTTCAACAAGTCTAAAGGCAAAAGGAAGCACAAAGGAAAAGATGATAAATCTTCCAACAAAAGTCCAAATTGGTGTGTTGGAACTGTAACAAACCTGTTCATTTCAATAACGATCGTAGTGTTCGTAAATTGAAAAATATGTTGGTCCAAGTGGGTCTAATGATCCAGAAAAGCAACAAGGCCAGAATTGTAATTCAGTGCAAAATTTTAATTATGTTTATAAACGGCTATTATGCGTATGTACATGTAATGCCCGTAGATTTGGGCTAGAGATGTAGTAGTCATAATGATTATCTCATGGATAAAAGGAAAGCTCGAATCCGACTTCGTATTAAGAAGTTATGTTTCTTCAAAGTTTTGTAGTTGAATCGACACGAAAATGTGAACCGAAAAAAGTTAATTTTCGATAGGTTGCTTATTATCCTAAGTAATCTAAATGAAAGTCGTAGTAATCGTAAAAACGAGAGTGTGTATATAGAGAACTTCCAAATCTGATTTCGTATGAGGAAATTATGATTCTTCGAAGATTCAGCATCGTAGTGCGGACAGAACAATCAAAATTCAAATCGGTTGATTGTTTGCCAAAACAATCCAAACTAGAGCTGAAGATCTTGTAAATATTAGCTCATTGATATAAACACAGTCGAGAACAAATTTTGTATGAGAGACTTATGATTTTTATAAGGACTTTAACAGTCTAAGCCTGTTAAAATATAAATTTAAAAATAAATTAAGAATTAGCCAATAGAGTCTAAATAAAAGTTGTAGCACTTGTCGATAGTTATGCGCGTATATAAATAATGTTGAAAACGAAGCTTATATAAGAAAGATACGATTTTATAAAATTTTGCGAAAAGCATCACGCGCAGGAGGCATGACGCATGTTTCTAGAAGGAGACCTCGTTGAACCAATCTGAGCATGCCACGTGTCACGAGGAGGCAGGCCAACCAAAGCGAGTGCATGTCACTCCTCTAGTCTGGGCGTGGTGTGCGTCCAAGAAAATCGCCCTATATATAGCAGTCAACCCTCATTTCATTCTTTCACACTTCTAGAGCAATTCCTTTGAAAATCTAACTCCAAATTCCGAAATTTCTCTATGTCTTAGGAGTTTTAGTAAAGCTCTAAGGTCCGTGAGAGCCCGACAATTAGAAGTTATCAGGTCGGACTTCTACCAATAAGATTTCCGAACTTTTATAAGTAAAATCTATTAAATCAAGCTACACTTATATTGCATTCAGTGTAACTTATATTTATATTCGTACTTATAATTATGAATTTATAAATAAGATTTATGAGATTATTGATGTAGATCTTGATGTAGACATTGAGATTATTGAGGAATCTAGATTATCCTTAATCATGAAGAATACTGAACTAAGACCTAGTGATCATTATACCTAGGTCACATCAAAGGAAAAGCTAAACGCAATCGCGAAGTGCTGCCCAAATTTCGAGTCATCCAATTTGAATAAGTGAGTGTTTAGTTACTTTCATCTTACTTGTAGATATGAAGTATTTAGATGATTAAATGTTATATGTTCCTATTATATGTATATATATATATATATATATATATATATATATATATATATTGTAACACCTGGATTCCCAGGTATGATATTTTGTTCCTTTATTGTTGGGTTTTGTGGGGGAACTCGGCGAGTTGGCGTCTAGACTCGCCGAGTATGGCGCGGATTTGTATGCGAGTTCACAGCTGGACTCGGCGAGTTCATAAGTGGACTCGGCGAGTCCACGCTATTTAATGAAACCCTAATTTCCTGGGTTTGAGACCTATTTAAAGGGCCTTATGGCCGTCATTTGCGGCCACCAACCCTCAGAGAGAAACCCTAAAGAGATCTAGAGCATTTGTGAGGAAGGAGAGGCCAATCTTGAACTTTGGTGGGTGTTTTTGCAAGAAGGAAGTGTTCAAGGCAAGAGGAGACTGAAGGAGGTGCGATTTTGGTGATTTTGGGCTCATAGAGATTGCATTGAGGTATTATTCTCGGACCTTCTTCAGTTTTGGTGTTGATCCTTAGTGTTAGGGTTTTCTAACCCTTTAAGAGGTTGATTAAGTGGTGTATTTGGTCCCTTCTCGAGTTTGTGTTCTGGATCTGGACCCAAAGAAGTCCAGAGACCTTAACCCTTGGAGTTTTATGAGTCATTTTGGGAGTCATGAGCTTGGAATGTCATTTTTGGGGCTAAATCACCATTTTGGACCATTTCTATGTTATATGTGTGTCAAGGTCCGAACTTTACGTGATTATCATGCTTGGGGAGGCCAGATCTATGATTGTATGGAACAGATCTGACCTCAGAAGTTGTTTTGAGTCTGTGCATGGCATGAACTCGCCGAGTCCGAAGAACAGACTTGGCGAGTAGTATGAAGGTTGCCCGTTAATCACTCAGTGAGTGAACTTGTCGAGTTGGGGGAATGACTCGGTGAGTTAGGGAGAGTCAAGGGTCTGAGTTCAAGTTGGAACTCGCCGAGTTGTTCTTGAGACTCGGCGAGTTGAGTCAGGGTGGACCCGCGATTCATGCCAGTTGGAACTCGTCGAGTCCAGGGAAGTACTCGACGTGCCAAGAGAGGGTCTAAGAGAGTCAGTGGACACGTGTAGACTCGCCGAGTCGCCCTAGTGCACTCGCCGAGTCGGGTCAAGTTTGACCGTTGACCTTGTTGACTTTTAGGGTTGAGTACAGTTCTATTTATGGGGGTATTTACTTTATGTGATTAGGCGGAGGCCAGATCACATTTCTTCCGAGTCAGATACTTACCGAGACATCGAGGTAAGTCTTCTCACTATACGTTACCTAGAGTGGTAGTATGCGATGACCAAAGGGTCTTATGTGTTATGTATGAGATTATGTGCTATGTGATATTTTTATGTTGTATGATGATATAGACCGGACCAGAGGGTCCAACGAGCTATGAACGGACCTAAGGGTCCAACGAGCTACGGGACTGGAGGGTCCCAATGAGACACATCGACCGGAGGGTCGTATTTTAGCCTCGAGTGGTGTATGTGCTGTATGTGGTATTTTGGGGAACTCACTCAGAATTTATGCTTACAGTTGTTGTGTTATGTGTTTCAGGTACTAGTGATGAGCGCGGGAAGGCGCCGACATGATTCGTACACACACGCATTGGAGTTTTTGTAGAGATTTTGGGGAGATGTTTTGTGCCAATAGCATTTGATACAATATGTTTGACATTATTTTATGAATGAATGAATGTTTTAAAAATGAAAAATTATTTTGAAAATTTATGTTGTTACAAGTTGGTATTAGAGCCTTGGTTTGAGGGATTCGGATGCATCTTCGGGCGTATCTGAATTCAAATTGAGGATTTGAGAAAATTTTTGCTAATGAAGTAAAACTTTTGAAAAGAGTAAAAAGAGTTTTGAGAAAAACAGAGCAGAGTCGTGTGTACAATCAGCGAACGCCCGAACGGTGAATCCCCAAAAGTACCCTTACATTATGTGTTATGAGATATGTTATGGTATGCATGCTAGAGTAGGCTAGGTATACAAATTAGGACTAGAGTGGCCTGATTTGTGATGCCTTAGCCTAAGAGATTTCTGCTGCTAAGATGCTTTGAGAGTAGAGTACTTGTAATCCAAGATCCAAGGAGGAGGACTTGGAGTGAATACTGATGCGGTGTGGTTAGTAGTATTGGGCCTGTACTACTGAAGACACCGGATCAGTGGGCATTCCAAGTAAGAATCTTTTGGACAACGGAGGACAAGTAAGGTTGCATCATCGAGTATGTGTATGCTGGATTGAGTCTCTAATAATTTTTGTTGTATTTCAGAAGCATCATGGTTGGGAATCGACACACACCTGAGAGCAGTGGTGTCAGCGACGAGGAGATCCGTCGATTGATTCATGAGGAGGTTGCTGCTGCCATCCAGGCTGAGATTATCGAGATGTTTGGGAACATCAAGACCACGTTGATTGAGACTTTTGATGAGCGGTATGCGGCATTGACTGAGGCTGCTTCAGCTGCAGCTACAGCTACTGCTGCTGTTGCTGCTGCCAGACCTTAGGGAGGTGACTCGTTGTTGTTCCGGGAGTTCAGCAACACGAAGCCACCAGAGTTCGACGGGAAGTAGGACCCGATTGCCGCTATGAGGGGGATCTCTGACATCGAGGGATGTGTTTATACGTGCTCTTGTCCAGAGCACTTGAGGGTTCGGTTCGCCTTGAACCAGCTCCGCCTGGGAGCGAAGGATTGGTGGAATTTCGTGATGGCGAACTTCACTTTGGCTGAGATTTCCGAGGTGACCTGGGAGAGGTTCACCGCTATATTCAGAGAGGAGTATGTTCCCCCGGTAGAGAGGGAACAGTTGATTCAGGAGTTCTTGACCCTCAAGCAGGGTACTGATTCTATGGCAGTTATCACCAGGAAGTTTCATGAGAGGGCGATGTTTTGCCCTGAGCAGGTGTCGTCTGAGCAGGCTCGTATGAGCCGTTATCTGAGTGTGATGAGGAGAGATATTCGGGAGTTCGTGGCGAACTCATCTTACCAGACATTTGCTGAGCTCTAGGCAAATGCCCGGAAGAGGGAGATCGAGTTGGAGACTCAGGCCAGGGAGGAGGCTGAGTCTCAGAGGATGGATCGGCAGCCAGCTCAGTCTCAGCCAACAGCGAAGCGGGCTAGACCCGCTGATTTGAGATCTAGAGGCGCAAAGGGTCCCACTTGTGGGAAGTGCGGTAAGAGTCACGAGGGGTCATGCAGGGTTGGGGTATGCTACAAGTGTGGGAAGGAGGGGCATATCGCGAGGGATTGCCCCAAGGGATTCTCGGTTTGCTTTCATTGCAACCAGACCGGCCATCGGAAGGCCGATTGCCCGTAGCTTCTTCAGAGATCAGCACAGGGATCTGTTCCTACTGCTAGGACTACCGAGGTTCGGCCGGTGAAGGTCGAGGCCCCGAAGGCTCGTGGGAGGGCATTTCAGTTGACCGCGTAGGAGGTCTGCACGGCGCCCGATGTTGTGGCTGGTATGTATTCTCTTTTCATCTTTTATTTGAGTTGAGTTTTTATGCTTATATGATGATATGTGTAGGTACTTTTCTTGTGAGTTATGTGCCTGCGTTGGTATTATTTGACTCGGGTTCGAGTCGGTCGTTTGTTTCCATAGCATTTACTCAGCATATTAGTCTCCGTCGAGAGGCGTCGGATCGGCCTCTACGAGTTTCCATAGCTGATGAGCGAGCAGTGTATGCTTCGGATGTGATTCGAGGATGTGTCCTTGAGATCTTCGGTGTGAAGTTCCCGATAGATCTAGTTCCGATCGCGATGGGGGACGTGTGTGTTATAGTGGGTATGGATTGGTTGAGCCGATATGGAGTTGTGATAGACTGCGAGCGTCAGTTGGTGACGATTTGAGACCCTGGTGGGGGAGTTCTTACAGTGCACAGCGAGGGTACACATGCGGGGTCAACATTTTGTTCGGCCGCCAGAGCGAGACAGAGTCTACAACAGGGCTGTAGAGGATTTGTGGCATATGTGATGGATGCGAGGGTTGTTTCAGAGAGACCGAAGTCGGTTGATGAGGTTCCAATAGTGCACAAATTTTCGGATGTATTTATAGAGGAATTTTCGGGTGTGCATTCGGGGAGGCAGGTAGAGTTCGGTATTGAGTTGGTTCCAGGAGTTGCACCTATCGCTAAGGCGCCTTATCGCCTTATGCCTCTGGAGATGCAGGAGTTATCCTCGCAGCTTCAGGAGCTGCTGGGGAAGGGGGTTCATCAGGTCGAGCAGTTCGCCATGGGGGGAGCCTATCCTTTTTGTCAAGAAGAAGGATGGCTCGCTCCGGATGTGCATTGATTATCGTGAGCTGAATAAGCTAACCATCAAGAACCGTTACCCATTGCCGAGGATCGATGATTTGTTTGATCAGTTGCAGGGAGCATCTTGGTTCTCCAAGGTCGATTTGAGGTCTAGGTATCATCAGGTGAGGGTGCGGGAGGAGGACATCCAGAAGACAGCATTCCAGACTCGTTATTGGCATTACGATTTTGTGGTGATGCCTTTCGGACTCACCAACACACCGGCGGTGTTCATGGATCTCATGAACAGGGTGTGCAGACCGACGTTGGATCGCTCAGTGATCTTGTTCATCGACGACCTTTTGGTGTATTCGAGATCCAGAGAGCAGCATGAAGAGCATTTGAGGGAGATCCTCGGAGTTTTGAGATCGGAGAGGCTTTATGCCAAGTTCTCCAAATGTGAGTTCTGGCTACGAGAGGTTCAGTTTCTGGGACACCTTGTTAATCAGGATGGGATATTGGTCGATCCGGCCAAGATTTGAGGCGGTCATGAGATAGGAGGTGCCTAGGTCACCCACCGAGATCAGGAGTTTTCTAGGTTTGGCCGGCTATTATCAGAGATTTATTAAGGATTTCTCCAAGATCGCCGTGCCACTCACCAAGTTGACCCGGAAGGGTGTTGCGTTTTGTTGGGGTCTGGAGCAGCAGACCTCGTTCGAGACACTTCGGCAGAAATTATGCGAAGCAGCAGTGTTAGCTTTTCCGGAAGGGATGGAAGATTTTGTGGTTTATTGTGATGCATCGATATTCGGATTGGGAGCAGTACTTATGCAGAGGGGGCATGTCATTGCATATGCATCAAGGCAGCTTAAGCCTCATGAGTCGAGATATCCCACTCATGATTTAGAGCTGGGAGCGGTAGTGTTCGCTCTCAAGATCTGGTGACATTATCTGTATGGGGTTCGGTGTATGATATACACGGACCATAAGATCTTGAAGTATTTGATGGATCAGCCCAACCTGAATATGCGCCATAGGAGGTGGTTGGACGTGGTCAAGGATTATGATTGTGAGATCCTGTACCACCCGGGCAAGGCTAATGTGGTAGCCAATGCATTCAGCCGTAGGGCGGAGGCCGCCCCAATTCGAGATGTTTGTTTGAGATTGTCAGTAATGACCTCGGTGTTGGATACTATTCGTGGGGCCCAAGCTGAGGTTGTGAAGCCAGAGAGCCAGAAGACGGAGCGAGTTGTCGGGTTGGTATCGGAATTTGTTACAGATAGCCGGGGGCTTATGACATTTCAGGGTCGGATTTGGGTACCATCTATGGGAGGAACGCGTACCATTTTGATGGAAGAGGCTCATCGATCGAAATTCTCGATCCATCCCGGGGCCACTAAGATGTTTTTGGACCTGAAAAAGAATTATTGGTGGCCCTGTATGAAGACGGATGTCGCTTGGTTTGTAGAGAGGTGCTTGACCTGTCGCAGGGTGAAGGCCGAGCACCGGCGTCCACATGGTAAGCTGCAGCCATTAGAGATTTCCGAATGGAAATGGGAACAAATTACCATGGATTTCATCACTAAATTGCCAAGGACCGCGAGGGATGTCAATGCAATTTGGGTGATTGTGGATAGGTTGACGAAGAGTGCTCACTTCTTGGCCATCAGTGAGAGCTCTTTCGCGGAGAAGTTGGCAGAGATGTATGTGAGAGAGGTGGTATCACGGCATGGAGTGCCAATCTCGATTGTCTCAGATCGAAATGTACGTTTCACTTCTAGATTCTAGAAGAAGTTTCATGAGGAATTGGGTACGAAACTGCATTTTAGTACCGCATACCACCCACAGACTGACGGGCAGAGTGAGCGGACGATTCAGACGCTCGAGGACATGCTCCGGGCATGTGTGTTGGATCTTGGCGGGAGTTGAGACACGTATTTGCCCTTGGCGGAGTTTTCTTATAACAACAGCCATCATTCGAGCATTGGCATGCCGCCCTTCGAGCTGTTGTATGGAAGGAGGTGTCAAACCCCTATCTGTTGGGGAGAAGTAGGGTTGTGTGTGATGGGCAGCACCGAGATTGTGCTTCAGACGGCAGAGCAGATCCACTAGGTCAGACAGAGGTTGTTGACCGCTTAGAGCCGTCAAAAAAGTTATGTGGATAGGCGCCGGTACGAGCTCGAGTTTCAGGTCGGCGACTTCGTGCTCCTGAAGGTCTCTCCTTGGAAAGGAGTGATCCGATTCAGGAAGAGGGGCAAGTTGGGGCCTCGATATATTGGTCCTTTCAGGGTGATCGCGAGGGTAAGCAGGGTAGCCTATCGTTTGGAGTTACCAGCATAGTTGGGTCAAATTCATGACACTTTCCACGTGTTGTAGTTGCGAAAGTGTATAGCCGACGAGTCGACAGTGGTTCCATTAGAAGATATTCAGGTGGATGCGAGCCTGAATTATGCCGAGAGACCGGTGGCGATCAGGGATCGGAAGATTAAGGTTTTGAGGAACATGGAAGTGCCACAAGTGTAGGTCCAGTGGCAGCATCGGAAAGGGTCAGAGTTGACTTGGGAACCGGAGCATGAGATGCAGGAGCAGCATCCAGAGTTTTTTGCAGAGTGAGACTTCGAGGGCGAAGTCTGATTCTAGTGGTGGAGAATTCTAACACCCGGATTCCCAGGTATGATATTTTGTTCCTTTATTTTTGGGTTTTGTGGGGGAACTCGGCGAGTTGGCGTCTAGACTCGCCGAGTATGGTCGCGGATTTGTAAGCGAGTTCATAGCTGGACTCGGAGAGTTCATGAATGGACTCAGCGAGTCCATGCTTTTTAATGAAACCCTAATTTCCAGAGTTTGAGACCTATTTAAAGGGCCTTATGGCCGTCATTTGCAGTCACCAACCCCCAGAGAGAAACCCGAAAGAGATCTAGAGCGTTTGTGAGGAAGGAGAGGCCAATCTTGAACTTTGGTGGGTGTTTTTGCAAGAAGGAAGTGTTCAAGGCAAGAGGAGACTGAAGGAGGTGCGATTTTGGTGATTTTGAGCTCATAGAGATTGCATTGAGGTATTATTCTCGGAACTTCTTCAGTTTCGGTGTTGATCCTTAGTGTTAGGGTTTTCAAACCCTTTTAGAGGTTGATTAAGTGGTGTATTTGGTCCCTTCTCGAGTTTTTGTTCTGGATCTGGACCCAAAGAGTTCCAGAGACCTTAACGCTTGGAGCTTTATGAGTCATTTTGGGAGTCATGAGCTTGGAATGTCGTTTTTGGGGCTAAATCACCATTTTGGACCATTTCTATGTTATATGTGTGTCAAGGTCCGAACTTTACGTGATTATCATGATTGGGGAGGCCAGATATATGATTGTATGGAACAGATCTGACCTCAGAAGTTTTTTTGAGTTTGTGCATCGCATGAACTCGCCGAGTCCGAAGAACAGACTCGGCGAGTAGTATGAAGGTTTCCCGTTAATCACTCAGTGAGTGGACTTGTCGAATTGGGTGAATGACTCGGTGAGTCAGGGGTGTGAGTTCAAGTTGGAACTCGCCGAGTTGTTCTTGAGACTCGGCGAGTTGAGTCGGGGTGGCCCCGAGATTCATGCCAGGTGGAACTCGTCGAGTCCAGGGAAGTACTCCACGTGCCAAGAGAGGGTCTAAGAGAGTCAGTGGACACGTTTAGACTCGCCGAGTCGCCCTAGTGCACTCACCGAGTCGGGTCAAGTTTGACCGTTGACCTTGTTGACTTTTAGGGTTGAGTACAGTTCTATTTATGGGGGTATTTACTTTATGTGATTAGGCGGAGGCCAGATCACATTTCTTCCGAGTCAGATACTTACCGAGACATCGAGGTAAGTCTTCTCACTATACGTTACCTAGAGTGGTAGTATGCGATGACCAAAGGGTCTTATGTGTTATGTATGAGATTATGTGCTATGTGATATTTGTATGTTGTATGATGATATAGACCGGACCGAAGGGTCCAACGAACTATGACTGGACCTAAGGGTCCAACGAGCTACGGGACTGGAGGGTCGTATTTTAGCCTCGAGTGGCATATGTGATGTATGTGGTATTTTGGGGAACTCACTAAGCATTTCTTCTTACAGTTGTTGTGTTATGTGTTTCAGGTACTAGTGATGAGCGCGGGAAGGCGCCGGCATGATTCGTACACAGACGCATTGGAGTTTTTGTAGAGATTCTGGGGAGATGTTTTGTGACAATAACATTTGATACAATATGTTTGACATTATTTTATGAATGAATGAATGTTTTAAAAATGAAAAATTATTTTGAAAATTTACGTTGTTACATATATATATATATATATATATATATATATATATATATATATATATATATATATATATATATATATATATATATATATATTATGTATTAGATGAACCTATATGAAATGATTTTACTTGATTTAATTATAACAGTATTTTCGTACTAATAATATATATAAATATCAGGTAGTGATGGGGGATGAGAGATGAGAGATGAGAGATGTTTAGGGATGTCATGACTTTTACTTGCGATGATTGCGATGTCGTAATCTAACAAAGTATAGATGACGACCCCAATTAGGGTTTAGATGTTGCGCTCTTACGATGAGAGATGGGGAGGCCCTTAAGGAGTTAGAGCCTTTAAATAGGGCTCACAACCCCTAAATTAGGGTTTAGATGATGCACTACTGAGCCTAACGTAGATATCTCTACGCCCATCGTAGAGCATTAAATCCAAGCATGGAATCTTTTACCTATTCCCAACATAGTAGGATATCTGACGCCCAAGCGTAGGGCACTTGAAATGCAAAAATGGGAAAAATTAAACATTAAGAATCATACCTAAGTATACAAGTGTTACATAAATGATATATCTTCATATTATCTATATTTTGTGTTAGATGAACCATTATGACATGATTTTAGTTGATTTAGTTATATAAGTATTTTCGTACTAATGATATATATATATATATATATATATATATATATATATATATATATATATATATCGGGTGGTGATGGGCATTGATAGATGGGAGATAATAGATGATTATGAGATGCCATGACTTTTACTTCCAATGATTGCAATGTAGTCATCTAACAGAGTATAGATAACGACCAAAGACTATTCTAGACTGTCCATTGGAACACTAGTAGGTTCACAACCTATAGGTGATGAACTACTTGTTCATGCGATGTACTCCCCCCACCCTTACTGACATGTATTGTGGAGGAACCCTCGAAGCGACATTGTCTATGTTATTTTAGTGATGATCCTTATAAGAGGTTCTTAGCAATGAATGTATAAGAAATTGCGATGTTGGCTATGATCCTTAGGATAGGTCCATAGAGATGAATATATAAAAAACAAGGATGGGTATTCAGGTTAATAGTTTAATATGAATTGTATAATTACAGAAATTAATTATTGTTGGATGAAACCCTATGTATTCACCAGGTTTCCCAACCCATCCCACTCAGTTTATTTGTATTAAAGGTAGCGGTACAAAGTTACTTAACATAAATACCTGCTGAGGGATTCAAGGAGAAGTAGGCCATTAGTTTGAGATGTTGTAGGGCATGTTAAGGCTAGTTTATGCTTATGTTTGTTATGACATACCAAATATTCATAAATTAATGAAAATCATTTCTCCTGAAAGGTTTTGATATATTAATATCATTTCACTTAAACAATATTTTGGAACAAATTCCGCACTAATAAAGAATACTCTGTTTAAATAAGCATTAAAAAAAATGTCGTTTCTAACTGTGAAAAATAGGGACGTCACAGTACAGTACCGCATTCGCCATTCGATAAGTACCTGAAAAACATTTAATCCACAACCATAAGCCAAAGCTTAGTGAGTTCCCCCCCCCCCCCCCTAAATACCCCACACAACTATACACATACAATGCATACACACATGAGCCTACAGTCTGGCTAGATTGCCTCACAAGGTCTATAGTACATTTAGACCACTCTCATTGGGCCTACAGTCTGACTAGATCGCCTCGCAAGGCATACAGTACACCCGGACTACCTGTGCGCTAATTGCATTCTCTATATCTGATCCACAACTTAAGTGGATCAACGCTCCTGTATCAAGATCCATAACGCTTTTGAAAGGAACTACTGACCACATCAAGTTCGTTACGCATCGGCCTCTTGCTGTGAGGACAATGCTTGCGACTTTGAAGACATAAACCCAACGAAAACTTGCTCTGCACCCATGATTTGACCAATCCTTAAATTCTCCACGACCATGGAGGACTCTGACGGGTCCTCAGGAAATGCAACGAGAAACCTCCTAACCACAGGCACTTTGATGGTAGCCCCCTCTCCTTCTCTTATGCAGTAATAAACCCGAACCACAATCTTGCATAACTGAACTGCATATTCCTCTGACCCAATATCCAGAAACCATAAAATCAAATTAACTAATGATCCTCCAAGCAGAGTCCATTTTCTTCTCTACTTAGGGTACGAACTGTCATCAACTTACGTCTACAACATCAAAGCCTCAGATCGACTCAACCATATATATACCAAGCTTTACTCTTAGAATTTATAACACGACACAAGATGTGTAACAGCCCAAGAATCTCATTAAAGATTTTCATTTTTAATTAAGAAATTCATTCCCATAAATTTTAAAATTTCATTTACAATTGTTTTTAAAATTCATAACATCAGATAGATTTCCATAAGATCATAGTGTCCCAAATAAATGCCAGAGAGTGCATGTCACGCCATCACACCAGGCTCTTGGCCTTAAATCCTGAAATACCTGAAACAACCATCAAACTGTAAGTTAATGCTTAGTGAGTTCCCCCGAGCATATTCCACATAAACCACACAACCATATACTCCATATGAATCACATAAGCTATGCATATAAACATATAAGGATGCCATGGAAACCCTCTAGAGTCTTACTCCGGGTGCCCTGAAAGCCCTCCTATGTCTTAGCCTATTGCCTCGGGAACCCCCCGAGGTCTTAACTAAGGATGCCATGAAACCCTCCAAGGTCTTACACCCTAGTGCCTCAGGATCCCCCGGGGTCTTTACCTAGGATGCTATTGAAACCTTCCAAGGTCTTACACGAAAGTGCCTCAGGAACCCCCTGAGGTCTTTCATGCAATTACCACAAATATAGCTAGCATACCACATAGCAAATAATCAACTAGCACATTACATAGCAATAATGGGGAGGCATTGGTGCCTTCGACCCATTGGTATGGTGAGGAGACTCACCTCTCAAGAAATACTAAACTGATAAGATCCAATCCTAACTCGCACTCTGAACTCAACTATCTAGAACTAGCCTATAATCACTTCAACGAAACCACAAATCAAAAAATATACCCTTAAAGTCAAACTTGGTCAACCCTGGTTCAAGTCAAAGTCAATATTCAAGATCAACATTCCATGTTTGACCCAACTCGTTGAGTGCATTTGGTAACTCGTTGAGTTCCTTTAGTGTTCAGAAAGCCGGGACAACCCTAGCAACCTCGTCTAGTTATCTCACTAACTCATCGAGTTCACTCAGTATCCATAAGGCGGGAAGACTCGATCCAACTCACCGAGTTGGTAAGGCAACTCGTCGAGTTTTTCTATTGTTGCACACGTTCGGATTTTCCTTCGATTCTAGGGACGCTAATGCTCAAATCTGAATTCCTAATGTGCCTTAAAGGATAAAATTTTCAACTTTATCCTTTAGTACCATCCCAAACGTCCAAAACTCTTAACCAAGTCTTTTAAACCCAAAAGCTTAACAATAAGCCCACGACCTTAGAGATCTGGAACCCACCCCTTTTAGAAGAGGTTCTAACCTCAAGGACGTCCCAAAGATTAAAGCTTTATAGAAATGAATGTCCAATGCATTTCTTGAAACTATAATGGCCCCAATAGGAGAAATATGCCCTAACTTCCAATCATGGCATCATGATTTGATCAAAAGTCAGATCTAGCCCACTAAGAGACTCTCTTGCCCTGGTGATTCATAAAGTTGAAAGCTTTATGAATCCCCTGCATGCACAACTATGAATGAGGAAGGATGAAGGGACAAAATCCAAGATCTAGCTATGCATGTACATAAAAATTGGGTTTTGAATACTCACAACAGTTCACCCCAGTACCAACACGAAGAAATATGAATTAGGGTTTGCAATATCGATATTAGGGTTTAGGGTCTGATAACAGTTCAACCTCTAAGGCTTAAGGAGATTATATAGTGTGCGAACCCTGAAAATTAGGGTATTTCTTTCCAGCGTTAACTCGTCGAGTTGGGGCTCCCAACTTGTCGAGTTGAGTCCTTAATCCTGCATCCAAAATAATTCCTACACGATGAGTTGGAGCTTCCCAACTCGTCGAATTCCAGTCCAAAACCGTAAAATATTGAGAAATAAATAATACCAGAATTAAGTGTTACAAATCTCCCCCACTTGAACTAGACTTCGTCCTCGAAGTCTGATGATGCGAAAAGGTCCAGATAATGCTCTTGCATCGCATTCTCTGGCTCCCATGTCCATTCCAAGCCTTTCCGGTGCTGCCATTGCACCTTAACTAGTTTCACCTCCTTGTTACAAAGAACCTTGGTTTTCTTATCCAAAACTGCAACGGGCCTCTCAATGTAGTTCAGGCTCTCATCCACGTAAATGTCGTCCAAGAAAATAACCGCAGCCTCGTCAGTGATACACTTCCGAAGTTGAGATACATGAAAGGTGTTGTGAATCTGGCTAAGCTTGTCCGGCAGGTCCAGACGGTATGACCCCTTTCCCACCCGGGCAGAAATCCTGAACGGGCCGATAAATCAGGGCCCTAGCTTTCCCCTCTTTTGAAACCTAATGACACCCTTCTATGGCGACACTTTCAGCAATATGAAGTTTGCCACCTGGAAATCAAGATCCGAATGACGCCGGTCAACAAAGCTCGTCTGACGGCTCTGTGTGACTCGCAACTTACCGCACACTTGCTGGATCAACACGATAGTCTTTAGTGGGAGTTATGTATCCCAACTCCCTCTGAAATCCGATACGCATGCCCTCAACATATCCTCGAGCGTCTGGATCGTTCGCTCGCTTTGGCCGTCTGTCTGGGGGTGGTATGCAGTGATGAACTGTAACTATGTGCCCAGTCATTCGTGGAACTTCCTACAAAATCTAGATGTAAATCGGGCATACTTGTCAGAGACCACCGATACTGGCACCACATGCCTAACCACCACCTCTCGCACATAAATATTTGCTAATTTCACAGTAGAGATGCTCTCGGAGATCGGAATAAAGTGGGCACTCTTCATCAATCTGTCCATAATGACCCAAATGGAATCCACGCCCCTCACCGTCCTTGGTAAATTCGTGATGAAGTCCATGGTGATATATTCGCATTTCCACATGGGAATAGGTAGCGACTGAACCATGCCATGGGGCCGATGATGTCCAGCCTTGACCTTCGTGCTGGTCAACCACTGCTACATAAACCAGGCGATCTCCCGTTTCATGCAGGATCACCAGTAGTTCAACCTCAGATCTCTATACATTTTTGTAGCCCCGGGATGTATAGAAAACTTGGACCTATCTGACTCCTGTAAAATTTTCTGTCTCACTCCCCTAGATACTGGCACCCACACTCGGTCACAATGTGTCAACAGACCCCGACCATCCCGGACAAACAAGGGAATCTGAACCCGACTTCGCTCTATCTTCTAGTTCTCCCTCTTCAAACCCTCCACCTGAGCCTCCTTGATCATATCCAACAAGGGAGAAATCACCGTCATCCTCAAACAGACATCCCTAATCGGAGCACTCGCTGCCTTGTGGCTCAAGGCATCAGCCACCACGTTGGCCTTCCCAGGACGGTATAAAATCTCGCATTCATAATCCTTCAGTACATCCAACCACCTCCTCTATCGCAAGTTGAGGTTCTGCGGATCCATCAAATACTTCAAACTTTTGTGGTCAATAAACATGGTGCACCAGACTCCGTACAAGTAATGCTTCCAGATTTTGAGGGAAAACACAACCGCCCCCAATTCTAGGTCATGAGTGGGGTAGTTCACCTCATGAGGCTTCAACTTCCTTGAGGCGTACATGTCACACCCCGCTAAAGTGGAAATACGGGGCGTGGCAGTACAAAGGGTTTCATTGTAAAAGTTAAAAGACAACACCAGCCATAGTATTAAATCATTACAAATTTACAATGAGTTTGAACAAATTTTTAAATGAAATTACAATGTAAAGTGAAATACAACACATGTGAATGCTCCTAAAAGTGAAGTGTCCCTAAGTGTCACTTACTCGATGATTCTTGAAAAAGCATGTAGAACGAGCGTCAATTATAAAAATAGTTGGTGAGTACTCACAAGTTTATAACATAATCAAGTTTTAAATTCATTGCTAAAATAAGTAAATAAGTTTTTATGAATAAAAGTTCGTTGCTAAAGCGAGTAATAAAGTTTCAATAACAAGAAATATATTGCAAAAATGAGTAATAAGTTTGCATAAACAAAGTTCTTTGTTATCATGAGAGATAAAGTATGTTGCCCAAATAAGATGCAACGTTTATATTCTCATGGGAAATAAAGTTTGTTGCTAAAATGAGTAAACAAGTTTCATTGCTATAATGAGCAATCAAGTTCGTTGCTACAAGGAGCAAACAAGTTTGTTACTATAAGGAGCAACGAAGTTCATTGCTAAAACAAGTAAATAAGTATTTAGTAACAAAAGTTCATTGTTATATTGAGATACAAAGTTTATTGCTATAATAAGTAACGAGTTTGTATGTGTATGAGCAAGTAATGAGTTCCCAACCAAGCCTATGACTGATGCCTTATCAAGATCTATGCTTATCGTTCCATAGATTATATGGTATGATGCACTCAAGCAATCGGGCGAGTGAGGAGTTGTTAATTTCTAATAGCGATATCCATAATGATCATTGGCTCAAAGAGTTAATGGTTGGATTAAAGTGTAAGAGAAGGGACTTAAGACGATAAGGCCTCATGTTTCGTGTTGCATAGACATACATAGCGAAATATAGCAATCAAGTTTCACACAAATCAATTTAAATACAACGAACAATAAACAGTTTTTTGGACATGCTTTTCCACCCCAAAACATAAAAATTGAAAATAGGGGGAGTCTTGAATACTCACAATATGCAAAATATAGCAACCAAGTTTATACGAGTCAAATAAATACAACGAATAAAAATAATTTAGGACATGCTTTTCCACCCAAAAACATTTAAAAACCGAAAATAGGGGAGTGCGTGAATAGTCACAATACATTGAGATGATGAAAATGGTGCCTTGAACTACATTCCACTTGTACCACTATCGATTTATACACGATGTTACACACTAATGAGTCTCTAATAGAAAGCTAATACTAATATACTTGCCACTACAATAGAATTATGCCAATATTATGTCAAAATTTAATATTGATAAGTTACAAACATTTTCTGAAATGGTGAAATTTTATAACTCATGTGATTAAGATAATTTTGGATATTATTTTCCAAATTTTCACAATATTAATTGAGGGAATTTCAATACACTTAAAGGTGTTTTAAGCTCTTAAAAATCAAAACTATTATCAATCAGTTTCCAAAAAATCTCAAACTTTTCTTTTTCATTCGTGAAAAATAGAATCTAGATGATCAAAATTCCCAAACATTTTATAATACTGCCATTAGACATAATTAAGCTGAGAAAAATATAAATATTGATTTCTAAACTGTTTAACCTAATTTTATGATTTTTGTTCATTTATTCTAATCAAATTTGAAATAAAAAGAAAACAGTTTTCAAAATTGCCCAAATTTTTCATATTACTGTTATTAAACATTCTTAAGCTTGGAAAAATATAAAAATGAATTTCTAAACTTTTTAACTGAATTTTATGATTTTTTTGCATTTAATCTAAAAAAAATTGAAATAAATAGAAAACAGCTTCCAAAATTGCCCAACCTTTTTGTAAATTTGTTATTATACATATGGAAGCTTTGAAAGATATAAAGATACTTTTCAATTAGAATTGCTATTTTTCTTTGTTTTATCCACTTAAATAATCATTAGTTGGAGAATAATTATTAATCAATTAAAGTAAATTACCAAAAATTTTGTAAACTTCATTTATAGTGTAAATAATCTGAGAAAGATACCAAAGGTGGTTGTTATCTACTAGAATCTTATTTTGTGGATTTAAGTGTATTTCATCTTTGAATGTAGAAGAAAAATAGAATACTAAATAGAAAAATCATCCAAATTTTATTTAGAGTTAAAAGGTAGTGTAAGGTCTTCTGGTAAAGTTTCATGAATTTTGGATCAGTAGAACTATTTTTTCTGTTTTTAGTCCATTATAAATACAAAAATTAGGGGAAAATAGGAATACATTATGAAAAATTTGGAAAATGTTTTTCTGAGTCTTAAACATAGGGTAGGAGCTGTGAAAATTATTAGATACCCTTTTCACATTCTCTAAAGTGGTTTTATAATTTATTAGGGATAAAAAAAAATAAAGATCAAAACCACAATAAACAGTAACAAAAATTGATGAAACTTAATTAAAGGTCATTATTTACCATAGGGGTCATCCCCGAATTTATCTAGGATTTATAGATCTCAGAAAGTAATTTATATGATTTATTACCCTATTTTATTGCAATAATTATAATAATTCGAGAAAAATGAATTATTTTCTGAAAATTTACAGATCCTCTTATTTTATTAGTGGGATTCTTGAAAAAATTGGATTTGATCATAAAAGTGTTTTAGGTATTTATTTGAGAATAAATCCTTTATGTACATATTTGAAAGCTTTTAACAACAAACTTTGATCATCTAGCATCTAAGCTTGAAGGTCATTACATGCATGTTTGTTTGAATACCATTCATGAGTTTGAAATGTTCAAAATTCATTTTTGAAAGAAAACTTTGGATGCATGTGGTGTTTTTCCACCAAAACATGTAGAAAAGTGCATTTCCTTGATTTTGACTTAGGTTTAGGTCATGGGACTTCACCATCTACAACATGCATGTTGTTTTTGAATGAAATCCTACAACCATCATCATTAAAACCATGAGTAGGTGAAAGTGTTCATGATTTTACAATAGAATGGAGTAGAAGATGGAGAAAATCCATGAAAAACAAGTTAAACTTGAAGGAATGGTGAAGTAGAAATCCATTTTACCTTCAAGAACACCTCAAGATGATTAAGATTTAGAGTGCAAGGTGTGTTCTATGACCCATTTTCTGGAGAATTTCATGGTTGAGGAATAGAGGAAGAGAGAATAGAGAGAAAATGAAGTGAGGGAGTGTGAGAGAGAAAGTAAAGTATGGAGAAATGGAGTGTGTATGGGAATTGATTAAGTGTGTTGGGAAGAGGAGAGTGAGAGAGAAGAGAGAGAGAGGAATCCGACTTTTGAATGGAGATAGGGTCTCCTTCTTTTAAATTTTATAAAATATAACTTTATTTTATAAAAACATAAAGTTTTTATAAAATATGCACCTTGTCCAAATTTTCATTCACAAAACCTTCATTTTTGGCTTAAAAATAAGGTTAAATACTAATGATTTAAATTTTATTTCTCCTTTGTTATATTTGTACTAATTTGAGTTATTTTAAATTGATATTATAAAGTCCATACCAAATTTTATGGACTTTTAGGTGTTAGAGTTTAGAAATTTGATTTTTTAGGGTTTTTAGGGTCTTGAGATTTAATAAATATTTGGATATCAAAATAAATTGATTTTTTGAGATTTCAATTTATGTTAGAGTTTCATAACTCTTTTCTAGTTAAAAATAATGTTTGTAATTTATTTTTATCGATTTATTGGCATTCTATGTAGTGGTTTCGAGATTCAAGCAAAATTGAGGAATTGAGTATACTAGTCCTAGTCTTCAACTTTGACTTAAGTTTCTATAAGACTTTGACCTAATTTCTACTTTTAAGTCAAGTGCATGAAAACTGCCCCTAACCCCGAGATATACGCATCACAATACACCACCAAATCATCGAATCCAGCGGGTAGTGCTAAAGCCGGGGTCTCACATAGCCTCTTTCTCAAAGTCTTGAAGGCCATCTGCTGATCTGGGTCCCACTGAAATGTCACATTCTTCTTGGTCAAGCGAGTCAAAGGTAGCGCAATCTTGGAGAAATCATGAATAAATCTCTGGTAATACCTCGCTAGGCCCAAGAAGCTACGAATCTGAGATGCATTCTTTGGTATTTCTCATCGCATCACCGCCTCAATCTTGGTCGGATCAACCAAAATACCCTCTTGGTTGATGATATTCCCAAAAACTGTACTTCACGCAACCAAAAATCACACTTCGAGAACTTGGAATAAAGCTTTTCCTTCCTCAGTGTTACAATACCTCTCTCAAATGCTGCTCATCGATAAAGACGATCACAGACCGATCCAACATCGGTCTACACACCCTGTTCATCAGGTCCATGAACGCTGCTAGGGCATTGGTGAGCCCGAATGGCATCACCACAAACTCATAGTGATCGTATCGAGTCCTAAAAGTTGTCTTCAATATATCCTCTTCCCTAATCCTCATCTGATGGTACCCCGACCGAAGATCAATCTTGGAAAACCAAGATGCACCCTGCAACTGATCAAACAAATCATCGATCCTTGGAAGTAAGTAACATTTTTTCACCGTTAGGTTGTTTAGCTCTCGATAATCATTGCACATCCTGTGTGACCCGTCCTTCTTTTTCACAAACAGGATTGGTGCTCCCTACGGGGAATTACTTGGATGAATAAATCCTCGGTCTAGCAGCTCCTGAGGCCGCATAGACAGCTCTTGCATCTCGGGCGGAGCTAGCCGATATGGTGACTTAGCTATCAGAGCGGCACCCGACACCAAATCAATGCGAAACTCTGCTTGCATCTCTAGAGGCATCGCTATCAACTCTTCGGGAAAGACATCCCGAAAATCTCGTACAACCGGTACACTACTCAAATTTGTCTTGGGCCCAACCCCTATATCTGATATGTATGCCGAAAATCCCGAACAACCTTGATGAAGAAGTTTCATAGCCCTCGCAGCCGAACAGAGAGTTGGCCCCTGCGAGGTCCTCTCCCCATGAATAACCAGTTCTCACCCACTTGGGTTTCGAACTCTTACAAGCTGGCGCTCACATTCTATCATGACCCCATTGGCCCCTAACCAGTCCATCCCGACAATCACCTTCAGCCCTCGTAAGTGTATCGGAACCAAATCAATACGAAATCTCTCCCCAAACACGTTCAGGTCGTAGTCCCGATATACTCTTGCAACACTCATAGTGCGGTCATCCGCAATCTCAACCTCCAGTGGGGTATCCAGATTCCCTGGAGCAACCCAGAACTTCTTGCTAAGCGCAAGAGATAGGAAGGATTGGGTAGCTCCCGAATTAAAAATAACATGAGTTGACATACCGTTTACCATAAAGGTCCCTATACAGGTGCACGTACATATACATATAAGCATAACAAAAAATATCAAACAGGAAAAATAGATTACATAACATCCATGACGTCGGGTGCAGCTTGAGACTCCTCCTTGGTCAGCTAAAATGCACGACTCTTCACTGCAGGAGCATCCGCCTTAGCAAGGTGGCCATCCATGATTCTTATTGTAGCGGGCGTAGGTGCCACCACTGCTCCTCCTCCTCCCTACAACCTCGGGCAATCGGCCCTTTTATGGTCGGTCTAGTTGTAGTAGAAACAAATCAATCCCTTCTTGGGGCAGTCCCTATTCACGTAGTCGGGCCGTCACTCGACAAACTCCTCCATGTGACCTCCCGCACTTGGCACACCGGCCACGACCTTGCTGGCCCCTACCAGAAGAATTAGAGGTCTTAGGCTTTTTAGCCTGATCTACAACTGTCTGAATCAGCTCTGGCTTCCGCTTCGTGTGGAACTCCAACTCCATCTCTCGTTCCCATGCTTCTCCACCATCTCATTTAGGGTTTTGCACCCCGAGAAGCTCAAAAACTTGCAGATATAATCCCTCAGCATGGAATGATACCTCGTCCTCCTCATATCCTCATCCGTAGTGTATTATGGGATTAATAGGGCTTGTTCCGGAAACCTGGCGGTGATCTCCGCCACAGTCTCAGTGGTCTGCTGTAACTCCTGGAACTCCCTCACAATCCATTGCACCTCGATGGATAGTGCAAAATTCATCTCAAAACACCTAACAAACTCCTCCCAAGACATCTCAAAGACTCCGGCTGACCCCACCTGATGGGTCACCTCTTCCCACCAGTCCCTAGCTCGATCCCTCTGCATACACCAAGCAAACCCCACCTTTGCTGCCTTGGGGCAAGAGCTCGTGCGTTAGGCATTCTCCATGTCTGTTACCCAACGTCGACTAACTATGGGGTCCCTGAAACCAAAGAACTCGGGTTCCCCGCATGCCTTGAACTACCAGAACAAGGGAGTTCGGGCCCCGACCTGGCCTGCGACAATCTCGGCTCGAAAGGACCTGAGCCGCTTCTCCATGATCTCCAACATCCCCTCCTTGACAGTCCTGAATATCACCAGGGCAGCATGAAGAGTACCCATTGTAACCTCAGTCGTGATACGCTCGCGCAACCTCTCATCAATGGGCTCAATAGCATAGCTCGACCAAGACCTAGATCCTGATCCTGATCCCGATCACCCTACTCCGTGTCTTGTAATCACCATACTGCACTGAAATATCACAAGACATAATGATCAGGATGTTCAAAAAGGGAATCCTTCTACACCGTTTCTCCTTAGAGCTTCCATATCTAACATTAGTTTGGTATAGGTCCTGTGCTTTCAGTAGTACGGGCCCAATACTATCTTCCACACATACCTATAATTTCCCCAAGGCTCTACCTGATAACTCTAATTCGTCCCAAAATGAAACATATTGCACAGACTACCGCATAACTCAAATCCTAGACTATCCTAAGATTTGCTCAATCCCATCATACCATAACTCAAATCAATCATAACAGGTTACCTTATGGATGCAAATTATACACAAAACAGGATCAAATAGACTTTCGAATAACAGACTCTACCCTAGAACCACAACCAGACAAGGAACAAGAAATAAGGCCAAATTCATCATTTTAAGGGTATAAGACCCCAACGTTACAATTTTGAAAGCATATACATAACAAGATTCATACAATTATCAAATTCCAAGTATCATCATAGCATGGCTAACCTACTAGGGAAAATAATTACTTGAGCTCGGTTGATTACGCGCATTTCACTCTCCATTTTTGTTACAAGAAATTGGTTTTAAGAAGTGTTTGACTTTGATTTTTTTTTTTTTACAATTTTCTTAGTTTGAGTCCAAACACACCCGAGAGTGTGTCTGAATCCCTCAAACCGAGGCTCTGATACCAACTTGTAAGAACCCAAAATCTCGGTAAAATTTTTCATTTTTAATTAAGAAATTCATACCCATAAATTATAAAATATCAATTACAATTTTTTTCAAAATTCATAACATCAGATAGATTTGCAAATGATCAGAGTGTCCCAAATAAACGCCAAAGAGTGCATGTCGCACCATCACACCAGACTCTTGCCCTTAGATCCTGAACTACCTGAAACAACCATCAAACTGTAACCTGCTTAGTGAGTTCCCCCGAGCGTACCCCGCATAAACTACATAACCATATAATCCATATCAATCACATAATCCATGCATATAAACATATAAGGATGCCCTGGAAAGCCTCCAGATTCTTACTCCAGTTGCCCTGAAAGCCCTCCAGGGTCTTAGCCCATTGCCTCGGGAACCCCCCCCCCCCCCCCCCCCCCCCGAGGTCTTAACTAAGGATGCCATGAAACCCTCCAAGGTCTTACACCCTAGTGCCTCTGGAACCCCCCGGGGTCTTTACTTAGGATGCCATGGAAACCCTCCATGGTCTTACACCAAAGTTCCTCGGGAACCCCCAAGGTCTTTTATGCAATTACCACAAATACAACTAGCATACCACATAGCAAATAATCAACTAGCACATCACATAACAATAATGGGTCGAGCGTTGTGCTTTCAACCCATTGGTATGGCGAGGAGGCTCACCTCTCAAGAAATGATGAACTGATAACGTCCAATCCCAACTCATACTGCGAACTCAACCGTCTACAACTAACCTGTAATCACTTTAAGGAAAACTTGAATTAACAAAGATACCCTTACAGTCAAACTTGGCCAATCTTGGTTCAAGTCAAATTCAATAGTCAAGGTCAACGTTCCATGTTTGACGCAACTCATCGAGTTCCTTCAGTGTTCAGAAAGTTGGGACAAGCCTAGCCAACTCGTCGAGTTAACTCACCAACTCACTGAGTTCGCTTAGTATCCAAAAGGCGGGAAGACTCGATCCAGCTCATTGAGTTGGTAAGGCAACTCGTCCACTTTTTCCCTTATTGCACACATTCGGATTTTCCTTTGATTCTAGGGACTCTAATGCCCAGATCTGAATTTCTAACGTGCCATAAAGGATGAAGTTTCCAACTTTATCCTTTGGAACCATCCCAAACGTCCAAAACTCTTAACCAAGTCTTTTAAACCCAAAAGCGTAACCATTAAGCCCAAGAACATAGAGATCTGGAACCCATGCCTTTTAGAAGAGGTTCTAACCTCAAGGATGTCCCAGAAATTAAAGCTTTATAGACATGCATGTCCAATGCATGTCTTAAAACTATAATGGCCCCAAAAGGAGAAATATACCCTAAGTTCCATGCATGGCATCAAGATTTGATCAAAAGTCAGATCTAGCCTAATGAGAGACTCTCTTGCCTCGTAGATTCATAAAGTTGCAAGCTTTATGAATCCCATGCATGCACAACTAAGAATGAGGAAGGATGAAGGGAAAAAAATATGAGATCTAGCTATGCATGTGCATAAAAATAGGGTTTTGAATACTCACAATAGTTCTCCCCAGTGCAACACGAAGATGCTTGCTAAATCCTTGCCTCTTCCTCACCAACTTCTCCTCTTCTTTCTCCAAAGTTCCAACTAGCTCACAATATGGAAGGAAATGGGGATTAGGGTTTGCAATATTGATATTTGGGTTTAAGGGGCCGATAAGGGTTCAACATCTATGGTTAATGAGATTATATATGGTGCAAACCATGAATATTAGGGTTTTCCTTTGCAGCGTCAACTCGTCGAGTTGGGGCTCCCCAACTCATCGAGTTGAGTCCTTAATCTTGCGTCCAAAATAATTCCTACATGATGAGTTGGAGATTCAAAACTCATCGAGTTCCAGTCCTAAACCCTAAAATATTGAGAAATTAATAATACCTAGACTAAGTGTTACAAGATGATCCTTCAAATAATAATCAAATAATCATAAGGAAATTCTGAATCTCAAATGGAGACCTTGGAAACTTTCTCCAATATTTCCACCTCAATCTTAGTGAAATCAAACAAAATACCATTTTATTAAGGAGGCACTTAACAAACTGAAATTCATGCAACCACAAATTGCGTTTGAAGAATTTACCCTCAAACTTATCCTCCTTTGAAGCTTTAAGAATCCCATACATATGCTCAAATAATAGCTCCAACAAACTCAACATATCATTAGAACTCTCCTTTCCAAATCAGGAACATCTCGATCGTCCTCGAATACACCTGATATTCTCAAAACTGAGTTACATACCCAACATGCGATATGGTCTTCACCTAGGCCACCAAACCAAAAGAACAGTCAAGTCTCGATCATTCCCTTCCGATATGATGGAAATGATTCACCATGAACTGAATGATAAACCCTTGCAGCAAAAACTAATGCGAAGAACACTCTCCCCTTCTTCTATCTATCAACTAGCACATGTCTGCTCCCTTATCCCTAAAACACAGGAGGCTGGAAGAAGGTAACCCTGTCAAAGAGAATGAAATCCCAAGCTATCGGTCGACCACCCATCTTTAGGCTGCAATCATCAGCTCGATTATCACAACCGATTCCTATGTCAGTCCCGTGACTAAAACTGGCACTACTTCGAAAAAGGTCTTCGACAACTTAAGATCAACTAACTCATAAACATTTGTACCCTTCAGGTCTAAACTTCCATGGCCACTTAGGCTCGAACAAGCACCAATTTCACCCTTATCCACAACAACCATTACCAAAAGACCTGCAACATAAGGACATGCTATAACTAACACTAGTGTTATACCACATTGTCTACCAACAACTGGTTCCCTAGAAACCTTGTAACTTTTCTTGATCCTCATACGGATCGTTTGCTTATAGTAGTACATGCCCATACTACCTTCCACACATATCCATAGTTTTATTTTATAGAATCAACCTAAGGTTCTATATCACTAAACTCGACAGCAACCAGGTGTTAACATTAACGTACGCAGCCACGTTAAACTTAACGGAAAGTACTAACGAAGTGTTAAGTTTCCAGGGCCTTGGTTGGTACCCGGCCTTGGCTCTGGTAGGCCAACGTTGAGCTGGTAGCCTGCTTCTCCTCGTGAGGAAATAATATTACTCGTAATATTCTTATTCTCTCACCACCAATCAGGTCATGACAAGGAGCCTGGTGATGCCTACAACTGACGTCACCTGGCAGTTAGTTATCGTGGGGATACACCTCCCAGCAAGAGGGTGCCATGTCTCACTCCCAGATGGGAGAGTCACTTTGTTCCATTAGAAACAGGTATAAAAATATCTTTTCCGATTGAAGGGAGGGATCTATCTTCTTCTCCATACAACTTACCCTAAAAATTCACTCTAATTAAGGACTAACTTGATTGTCGGAGTGACATCCCGAGAGACCCCCCGGTCGTCCTTTAACGATTCTTCTGTTTTGTTTTCACAGGAAAAGCTCCTGGACAAACCCGTCTACAAACAACCAATCCCCTAATGAGCATGTCACAACATTTGGCGCCATCTGTGGGACGTATACTTAGAGTGATATAGCCAATAAACGATGCTGCTTCTCTACACAAGGGTGATCTAAACCCAACAGCATCTGCAACTGTAGTAGAAGATCTGTTCAGAATACCGGTGACGGTAAACAACGACCACCACCACAAGTATATACAGGCCCCAATCCAAGTGCTATTGACACAGATCCCACTGATTACAGAAGAAAGAGCAGAGCCAGTAATCCAAAGAGGTTTTCGGCAAATGTTGTTGGAAGGTTCGCTGCCACAGACGGCGGTACCGCATCCTGGTTTGCTGCAGGAACCTCCTATGATGGCACCGACGTACTTACTATCTCTAAGTGTAAGAGAAACGCAACTCACCGTACAGAGGACGAGATAGAGGTTCTCTCGAGAAGTATACTCAATATTAGTGTTTCGAGCAGCGATGCAAGACCATTGAACTAGGATCCACGAGACCCACTCCTCATATTTGGATTCATTCGTCATACGAAAATCCATCGAGTATACATTGACAATGGCAGCTGCTCTAACATAACTTATGAGCATTCTTTCAGGCAACTACCAGAGGCATGGAAGGAGGGGCTAAGGCCGCCAACTGGAGGACCACTGGTAAGGTTCACCAGACATAGTTTGTGGCCATTGGACACTATCCGGCTACCCCTAACTTTGGTTAGTCATGACGGAAGGGATGGAATCACAAGAATAATCAAATTATCTATGATCCTCTTTCCAGCAGAACACAATATTCTGCTTGGCCGGTCGGCAATCTCCCTACTACAATTCGTGCCATCAACGATACACGACATAGTTAAATTTAGCACGCGCCAAGGATCAATGACAATCATCGCCACAAACACCAGGGTGCAGCACTGCCATCAGATCATAGCCGCTCCCGAGTTGTTGCGAGCACCAAAGAATTCGAAGGAGGGATGTGCCACCGAACATTACCAAATAAACGTGGAATATCCAGAGCAGCCCGTGTGAATTGGTGCTTACCTATCAAGCGAGACCAAGGCATGACTGGTAGCACTTCTGAAGCAGTATTCCACCGTTTTCGACTGGAAACCAAAAGATTTGATAGGTGTAGATTAACAGGTTATCGAACATAGTCTCAATATCACGCCTGGAAGCAATTTTGTTATACAAAAGAAGAGGGGCTAAGCGGAAGATCGGAACAAGGATATAAATGCAGAAGTCACCGGCCTAGTAAGTGCCAGCATACTCAGGGAAGTAATGTTCCTGACATAGATAGCAAATCATGTTATGGTAAAGAAAGCCAATAGATCATGGAGAATGTGCATTGATTACTCAGATCTTAATAACGCCTGTCCAAAGTATTGGTATCCTCTCCCAGAGATCGATCAGAAAGTCCAATCACTTGAAGGTTTTTAGTTCAAATGTTTCCTCAACACGTACACAGGCTATCATCAGGTACAGATGAAACGAGAGGACGAGGCGAAAAAAAACTTCCATATCGAGAAGGGAAAATTCTTCTATTAGAAAATGCTATTTGTACTAAAAAAACGTGGGCGCTACATATCAGAGACTAATGGACAAGATATTCGCTGATCAAACTGGTAGAAATATCGAGGTCTATGTTGACGATATGGTAATCAAAAGCCATAGCGAAGAAACTATACTCCATGATGTGGAAGAAACTTTTAAAACGCTAGCTAAAGCGCAGATGAGGTTAAACCCGGCAAAGTGTACCTTCGGTGTATAGGAAGGTCAATTCCTTGGATATCAGATATCCAAAGAAGGGATCCTGCCTAATCCCACCAAAATCCAAGAGTTCCTCGAGTGAAAACTCCCCACAACCTCAAGGGTGTACAAGAGATCAACAGCAGGTTGACGACATTAGGAATATTCATTGCAAAATCGGCAAAAAAGGTGCTTCCTCTGTACCAAACCCTCAAAGGGTGCTTAGATAAAAAGCAGTTCAAATGGACGGAAAAAGCAAACGAAGCATTGCAATGACTGAAAGACACCTTACACCAACTACTGCTCTCACCTGCCCGTTACCAAGGGAGACACTATAGATGTATTTTGCAGCTTCAGAAGAAGCTATCTCCTCTGTGTTGGTAGTGGAAAGGGAAGGCAAGCAGGTCCCCATCCACTTTGTGAGTTGGGCCTTGGAAGGGCTAGAGGTCAATTACCCGACCTTAGAGAAGATGGTCCTCGCCTTGGTATACACTGCCAGGCAGCTACGACAGTGTTTTCAATCCCACAAGGTGGATATCCTAACAAACTATCTGATAAAGCAAGTTCTGTTAAGGCCGGAAAAGTATAGGCGCCTGGCTAAGTGGGCCATAGAATTACGCGAGCATGATATCAGTTATCACCCCCGAACTAGCATCAAGGCCCAGGCCCTCACAAACTTCCAAGTAGAAATCCCAGACACTATTAGGGGATTACCGACGAAAATCTCTTTCAACCTATCGGAACTAGAAGCCAGAAAAGAACTTTGGAAGTTATACACCAGCGGTGCGGCGAGTAAGGAAGGTTCAGGCGCAGGCCTGATCCTTCAAAGCCCCATGGGCGAAGAAATCACTTACGCACTATGATTCAATTTCTAGGTATCCAATAACAAATCAGAGTATGAAGCACTTCTAGCAAGCCTGAGGTTGTCAAAGGAGGTTGGTGCAAAGCAATTAGCACGTCTTAGTGATTCACTACTTATCACAAACCAGATAAATTGAACATATGAAGCAAAAGATCCAAGGATGCAAAAATACCTAGATTCAGTCCGCAACTTAACAAGCACATTCAAAAACTTTTCCATAAACCAAATTTCCCATGGAAAAAATGTGAGGGCGGATGCTCTCAGCAAGCTTGCCTCAACTTCCTACAACCACCCAACAAAGAAAGTACTAGTCGAAGTACTCCCAGAAAGAAGCATTGATAAACAAAAGGTCAATACAGTCTCGAATATCCCAGAATGCACCAAACCATACATCTATTACTTATGCCATGGAGTACTCCCGGGCGACCCATAAGAAGCATGGAAAGTCAGGATCAGGGCGTCACATTTCACAATCAGAGATAACCAACTATATCGGAGAGGGTATTTCAGCCCATGGCTAAAATGCATCTCTAAGACGGAGGGACAGACACTCCTAGAAGAAATTCATTCTGGAGATGTTGCTGCGCACTAAGGTGCTCGGGCGCTCATGGGCAAAATACTCCGCCTAGGAGTATATACAACAAGGCAGCGGCCCTAACCAATAAATTCAAAGAATGCAGGCATTTACTCCTTTCCAGAATCAACCAACCATGTCGTTGACCAACATCACTATCCCCTGGCCTTTCCATTAGTGGGGAATTGACATCGTGATGCCATTCCCACCAGCACCAAGGGGGTGTGAAATTCTTGTTAGTTGTCGTGGATTACTTTACAAAGTGGATAGAGGTAGAAACGTTATCCACCGTCACCGGAAAACAAATGATAAAGTTCATGGTCAAAAATATCTTGGCTCTCTTTGGTACACCCAGAGTTCACATAAGTGAAAACGACACACAATTTGAAGGGAGTCCCTTCAAGGAGTGGTGCGAAGACAAGAAAATTCACCACTGGTTCACGTCCGTGGCGCACCCTCAGACCAATGGACAAACCGAGATATCAAACAAAACCATAGTCAATATTCTGAAGAAGAGGTTGCTCAGATCAAAGTTTGGTTGGGTGGATGAGCTCCCAACAATGTTGTGGTCATATCATACCACAGCAAGGTCAAGCACGGGAGAAACGCCATTCTGCCTAACATATGGGACGGAAGCAGTCCTCCCATTGGAAATAGTGGCTGGCTCATTACAAACAGATAGTTTCGAGGAAACAACCAATGAAGCAAGCGACACCAGGATGTGGACATGCTAGATGAAAAACGTGAGGCTGCGCATATGCACCAAGCATTGTACAAATCGCGCACTGAAAACTATTACAACCGCCAAGTCCAGGTCAAGATTTTCAAAGTTGGAGAATGGGCACTAAGGAAAAACGAGTCCAGCCATGCCAAGCCATTGGGTAAACTCAGTGTCACTTCGGAGGGACTGTAGAAAATTGTGGGAGCCCATAAGAATGGCGCTTACATACTAGAAGCCCAGGATGGGCGTGCAATCCCAAGAACTTGGAATGCGCAGATTTTGCGTCATTTCTATTCTTAAAACGAGTGTCAAAGAAAATTTGAATGTTAGCAAAGGCTATGTGTATTACTTTTGGAATGTAGATTTAACCAGCAAAAATTACTTTACCACTTCCAGTCTTACAACACTCCAACAATAAAATTAGAAAAAAAAGAGCAATTCAGATGCTCTTTATTTTCAAGCTTGAAAAATAAAATAAAGAGGTTGTGTACATTTACCATGTGACAACAAGTACTTATCATCCAACATCACATGAGCGAAATCGATACAAGGAGGCAGCCAGGGGGTTTATAAAAAAAGGTTCATAACCTTTCCCCCATAACATGTTGATCACTCGCATTTTAGCAAACGTTCCCAAAAACAAGCGTGCAAAAGAACATGTAATGTAAGTGTAGAAGAGTCATAATCTTCCACTAATGACAAAAGCACAACCAGGTGAGCCTTAAGATAGCTATCTTGGCTACACCTAGGGTCTTTCAGCAGCATGACAGAACAAATTTCCAAAGAGTAGCATGAGTAAAACGCAAAGAGTCCTCAAGTAAAAGGACTCAGACCAAGGATTTAAGCAAGCCCTACATAAGTACTACGTGATGGCCAACATAAACCATTTACGAAGCAATCAAACAAAATGTATACGATAATATGAAACATTCACATCCATAAATATAAAGCAAACATTGTCAAATTGTCGGACTCCCGGACTTTAGCACTGCCACTAAGGGCAACAAACACAAAAAACAAAGTGAGAGAAATATAAAATATTTTTCACAGAAGTTACATCAAAACAAACCTGGAACATAACATTACTTATGGGCATGGGAATTACCATTATCGGGTGGAGAGCTTGGGCCAGGACCTAACCCATCACTCTGAGCATCTTGACAATGATCATCGAGCTTGGCCAAATCTATGTCGTTAAGCCAGAGATGGCTGGCAAAATCTGTCTCTGTGAATGCCGCAATGACATCCTCCATCTCCCGAGTCTTGGTGGCCACATCCACATCTCGTCGAGTCCTTCCATGGACTCGGCAAGTCAACTGTCCAGACAGCTCAATTTTTTGATTTTTCAACAGTTTGCATCAAGTATTCAAGAAAACAATCCTAGGCTCTTATACCATTGTTGGGTTTTGAGCATCCTAACACTCCTATGGTGTACATGCAACCCTATAAACCTTCGATCTATGTTTTACTATGAATACATGCAAATTTGTTTTTCCAAGGTTCATAACCTATCTAGCATGGCATGGGGAACTATAAACATAAAAGCTAGATGAATTACATACCTTTCAATAGTGAGTTGATTCCTTGGAGTTTGAGAGCCAAGCACCAATAATGTGGATGCCTAAAATGGAAATCACAAATCACCACAAACTTGGAAAAACTATGAGAGTGTATGTTTTCTTTGTAGAAATCGGCCACCTTCTTACACACACAACTAGTGCCATTTCAAGCATCATAAGCTCCTTTATATAGCGTGGAGGATTAGGGTTACATCTATGTAAACCCTAATACCCATGACTCTTCCTTTCCAAGGATCCATGGGTTAAACACTCCATGGACTATCCATTGACTCCCATGCATGCCAAGCCCATTCCAAACGAGTATTAGCCCACACTTATATAAATACAAGAGCCTATATTTAATTAGTCACCTTTTTGATCACCAAATTAATTCTAAATTAATTTACGATCAATACTAATTAAATAATATGATTTCATATTAATATATTCTAACTTATAATATATTAACAAATCATAAACCTACAATTCTCAAAGGTTTAACTATACAAATAGTTCGGGTGAAGTGCAACCCAAATGGACCATGTCGGGTCGGGTCAAGTATATACCAAATAATGTTATGGACTTAGACACTTTATCCAACAGTTACAACACTGGTGAAGGAACTTCCAAAAAATAAGGCTAATAGAAGTACACAAGTTGCACAACCTACACCAAAACCACAAGTTGTTACGATATTTAATTATGTCAAAGAGGAGGGGTCTACTTTATTTGGATGTAATCAAGCAAAGGGTATTTTGTCATATTTCAAGACACTTGATTTCGTGTTTCTTTTACACTCGATGTTAAAAATTCTAGGCCTCACGGATACCTTGTCAAAGCATCTTAAAAAAAGGTCAAGATATTTTGCAAGCGGCTTCATTAGTAAAAGGGACAAAGAAAGCATTGCTAGTTTTTTAGAAAATATAGGTTTCCAAAATTTTGGAAGAAGGTATGTGCTTTTTGTGAAAAACATAGTATTGGAAATGTAGACATATCAAAATATTATGTTACCCTAGGAAAGCATATGATCAATATGACTAATCAACATCATTTTGAAGTAGTGATATTCAACACTCTTTTAGATATGCAAATTCAAGAATTTGGTGATTGATTTTGTAAAGTTGGCACATAATTGATGGAAAACATGTTGGCTTTGTGTCCTTGTCACTTATTTTCTAGTTTTGGTAAAGCAAAGTTGTTAAACTTAAGCGAGAGCAAAGTTGTTAAAGCTAAGCGAGATAAACAACAATGATTTTGGCGATTCCAAATGGGTGCATCTTAATGGGCAACTTGATAGCTATTATCACTATTTGCTCCATAATGAGAATACATTCAACTTGAAGGGAATTGTGAACCTCTCTCATTTGTTGGTGGAAACTAGGAAGCACCTCTTTTTTTTGTTTATAGATTATTAAAACTAACTTTGGTTTTGCCCGTCGCAACCGTAACTGTTGAATGGTGTTTTTCTGCAATGAAGTTGTTGAAGACCAATTTGCATAATAGGATAACTGAAGATTTTATGAATGATGTTTTGATTTGTATTGTAGAAAATAAAATACTTGAAAATGTTAAGACTGAACATATAATTACCCGCTTTCGGAAAATGAAAAAGCAAACAGATGAACTTTAAAACGTAACTTTGTTATGGCAGTTGAGTTTTATGTCTAATTAAATTGTGGTTTTTATTTTTTTTTATCTTATTGTATATTATAAGAATTTTTTTTTGTATTACCCATTTACTTTGATTCGGACTCCACCACTGTGATCATGTATATTGTTTAGCCATTAGTTTAGCATGCTTATCATTTTCTATTATTTCATTTAATGAATTATTTTTTTGTCTTATTAGATAGTAAAAGGTTTATGATTTCAAATAAATAAATAAAACTATGTTATAACTTATTAATTTAAAATTGTTTGTCTATTAGATAACAAAGACAAAAGTACCATGATTTTGAAAACCTTATTGAAAATAAAATAAGAAAATTAATAAATGAAATATACGAGAATTCTCATATTTCACCACCACCTCCTCTGGATGGAAAATAATAAATGATAATAGTCTGAAGAATACGCTAAATGGGACGAAATGATCACAAATTGCGCAATCATTATATATCGAAAAGAATTTATTCTGTTTCATCAAGAAGGATGAACCAAAATTCTTCATGAAATTGATAGGTTCTCTTATATATATATATATATATATATATATATATATATATATATATATATATATATATATATATATATATATATATATATATATATATATATATTCAAAGATCAATTTTTTAAAGAATGATATTATATTTATTATTATTATTATTATTATTATTATTGCTATTGTTAGTTTGAAGAATTCAAAATTCAAAACACCTTATGCCTTACAGGTAATATGGATACTTATTATTGTTGACAACAAAATAACCAAATCTTGATTTTTAGAAATTAATTTTTTTATAAAAAACACAAACATGTTGGAAAACGTACTTGAAATATATATATATATATATATATATATATATATATATATATATATATATATATATATATATATATATATATATATATATATATATATATATATATATATATATATATTAACCGAATTCGTTTTTATTTTTAAAAGAATGTGAATTTTTTTAAAGCAAAACATTTTTAACTGACATTACTCAAAAGAATTTTATCAAAAACAAGAAGATCCTACTAAAATCTAGAATCACATTCTTAAAAGAATTATATAAAATACAAACATTCATTTGTTGTTATTCTTGAAAAAATAAGAAAGTATCTACACATTTACATTAAAAAAAATTATAATCTACAAAATTTAAATTGAAAAATGAGCATCGTTTAATGCGAAAAATTTCATCGTTATTGTAGAACTTTTTCTAAAGAATACATCATCAATCTTAAAAATTACACCATTCGTTTATGGATTTTTTTTCAAAGAACACGCTTCCGATTTGCAACAATCTTTGATTGATGATATGGCGTCTTCAATCACACATATCACATGATCATCACCATGTGATTTAAGCTCTTCAAATAGGTTTTGAAATTCTTCATTTGATACGATATTACACTGTAATTTGTTATGTGAAATACAATTATAAAAAATCCAACTTTATTGAATGAAAAACAATATTAATTAATGGAGATAGATTCAAATAAGCAAAAGCAATTGAAGTAACACAAGTATAGGAACATAAAAACTACTTTAACGAAACAAAAATAATTGCTTTATTTAATTGCCTCTTGTGTGTGTTTTTTTTTGAACCGGCAAATACAAATATTATAGTCTACTCCTAAACTAACACCTAATTCCACCTATGTCCACAACGGGACTTGAACCCTCGACCTCAAAGAGAGAGGGCATCACCTGATACCGCTGGGCTAGAAGCCCTTTGGTAATTGAGCAACCCTTCGTTTCCTTTCATTCCCTTTGTAAAATGAAATTCAGACGATGAACAATGACTATCGGGTCAGAGTGGCTCGGGATGGTTGTATTTGGACTGGCGGTGCCACCGATGTGACTATACCAACCAAAAACTGGTCTAACAGATTCGTGCTCATGCAGGTAGGAAAACTCATAGATTTGATCCGCTAAAGACCTCCCGCCCCACCAATACACTGAAGAATGGAATCCACAATCAACCGATATAGCCGACAACTTCACACACATAAGCACGAACGCACAACCCAAACCAAAAGCCCAACAGGCAAAGACTAAACTAGCATATACATCAACATGGCTCTGACATCCCCTTACATGTAAACACAGGAACGACTAAATAAACAAGGATGAGTCTAAATCAATTCATGTGACTGATAGGGTCCTCCCACGGTCTTACAATCACCCCTGCAACAACCTATTTGTTAAGTATTTGATTATTAATAGATAAATTCAACTCTTTATTTAATAAGAGAACTATTATTTTATGAAAATAATAAATAAAAGAGAAGACAAACTAGTTATTATATCATATAGTATGATTAATAAGTTATGTACAAATGTTTTGGACACTTTGGTTAACCATGCACTTAATAGTTAGTTAGCTTACTTAGTTAGACAAACTAGTCTAACTCTTGCCCTTTTCTTTTGACTAGCTGGCTGCAACTTTTAAGAGAGTATGAAGGTTCCTTGTCAATCTCCATGGTTTGTCTCGCATGCCTCTTGCTCTAGTAGAGTATTACTTTATATTAAAATAAGGTGTAGCCTTTTTGCAAGCATGAGATATATAAGAAAGACTTATGATTACAAGTCGAACACAAGGAACAATATTCTAGACAAATGCTAAAATTAATCTAAAAGAAGTAAACTTTGATTGGGGGGGTTTATCTAATTTTTCAAGTTCAGAAAAACTTAATTTAAGCAAACAACTAAAAACACTTTAAACTAAAACAACTACAAAACGAGATTTGATCAAGAATTTAAAGATACATCTGTTTATCTTTGAATCCCACATTTTCCTATGGTTAATTTCAAACAAGGGAATTTTGTTGGTTACCAAATTAGAGGTTATTAGTTATCATGACCAGAGTAACTAACATATGTCAATTTATGAACTTTAACCAAAATGATCATGCAAATTAAAAACACAAATTGAGTTAAGATATAATTGGACTATGAATGATTAGATCTAAGAATCATATATCTATGATAAAGATAAAAAAAATCAATCATATATAATGATGTAATAATGCTCTTAAACATAGTTAAGCAACTAACTTTACCACTTATACTAGGATTTGGTTAATCTCTAGCTCTAGCAATCTAATGATCATAAACAATCATGCAAACAAGTTTATCCAATCAATGTTCATTTAACTACACACATCTTGAGGAAAAGGCAATAAAGATTGAAACTTAAACATGGTAGGATAATGATCTATCAAACACAAGCTAAAATCAACTTCAATAATCCATAAAAGTAGAAAATAACACATAGTATTAGGGTTCATCTAATCTGAACGAAAGTAAAGGATTATTAGCCCATGATTACAGAAGAAAAACACATAATCGAAAAGTAATCTAGGTTAAACACTGTAAAATCTAGGAAACCCAAATGATTTATAATGAATTTTTACTTCAATCTCTCTACATCATATTTTTTTTTCAATCGAAAACAGGCCTCCAAGGGTTTTCTCAGAGGTTCTTGGTTGCCCTTGGTTGAAGAAAAAAGCAACTCTCTCTTCATGCATCCCGAATTTTGACCTAAAAATCGATATTTATACTTACCAAAAACCAGCTTCCACATCATGGCCATATGGTCGCCACACCATGGGAATCATATCATATGTGTATTCTGCACGCTTTGTCATTGGTCAATCGATAAGGTTCTCATCACCATACCGTGGATCAGGAGATACCACTCCATGGAAATCTTCTTTTATGTACAATTCTTCTCTTATTCTCCTCTATCCAAGCTCTATCCTCCAAGTTTCCAGTTTTGCTCAGTTTTGGTCCCTTTTCATTAGAATGTCATATTTGGCTATAAAATAGAATTTACACGTTATAAGTACCAAATATCTTTGTATTTAACCAAATTATAGCTAAAATGAATTGAAATAATGGTTTAGGTCATATTTGGTCAATTAACTTTTTGTTTTGTGCCCATTTGGACATTTAACTCGTTTTAAGCTTTAAAATGTCACTTAACTTTTAATTTTTGCGAAAATTATCACTATGACCGGCAATAACAGGTTACCATACTTTTTTTTGGCTATCTAAGGTCATTGAACTTTCTTTTTTTGCTATTTTAGGTCACAAAACTTTTTTTAAGCTATAATTAGTCACCAAACTTTTGAAATTCTACTCATTCAGTTTTATATTTTTTTTCCACAATTCATTTTTATAGCTTTATTTTTTTTTTTTACTTTCGTTTTTATATGTTATATTTCATAAATTTTTTATATCTTCAATTTTATTGCATTTTTGTATTTTTTTTTTCACAGTCTGTTTTTACAATTTAACATTTTTTGTTGTACTTTCATGTTTTTTTTTTAAATTCATTTTAACAAAAAAAAATTCTTTTTTTAATATTTTTTTTTCATAATTTGTTTTTAGAGCTTCGTATATATGTTTTGTCAATTAAGTGTCAATACTGAATTATATAATTATTAATCCAAATGATAATCCTATAATTATTTGCTTCGAATGCATCCAGTAACGTTGTATAATTAACAACTTTCTTTTATGAAAGTTTACCTTTTACAATAGTAATAGCCCACATATGTTTCTCAAACAAAAAACATCATTTTTTTCTTGGTTTTTCTCTAGTACTAAGTTATCATTTTTGTTTAATTATTTACATTATGGATCCAAAATATGATTCTCTTCAGTCATTTAGTATCCAACTTGATAACAAAAACTATGGATATTGTAAGTTATGTAATTATAATTCTTTTTATTTGAAAAACATATATAGGGTATTACTAATGGTGTAATAGGTAAACCGTCAAAACTCAGATGAAAAAGTTGCTAATTATGTAAGGATATTAGATGCGTCAAAAACTCATAGATCTAGTATTTCCACTTGTGTTCAAAAAATATGAAAACGAAGTAAAAAAGTTAAAGTTGTAAAAATGGATTGTGAAAAACATGAAAAATGTACTAAACATGAAATTATAAAAACAAATATTGAAAAAAAAAACATATAAAAATAAAAGTAAAAAAAATAAAGTTATAAAAACGAATCATGAAAAAAATGTAAAATAAAAACAAATGAAATTATATATATATATATATATATATATATATATATATATATATATATATATATATAAAAGTACCAAATGAGAACAATTTCAAAAGTTTAGTGACTAATTATAGTTTAAAAAATTTGGTGACCTGAAATAGCAAAAAAAATTTCGACGATCTTATATAGCCAAAAAAAATAAGTGACCAAATATATATATATATGACCAAATATGACCTAAACCCTTGAAATAACACATACACACACGTATATATATATATATATATATATATATATATATATATATATATATATATATATATATATATATATATATATATATATCAACATAACTCACACTTGTCTTTTGATTGTCCCCAAGCAAAACTTTATTTGAATACATTATATTAAGATATTGCTCACCAATATCACACAAAACAATTTAATTTGAAGTCACTAATTATGTGTTGCCTCAATATATGTATTTGTGTTTAAGCTTCCTAATTACTTACCAAGTCTTAAATACTCACTTTCGTCGTAAAATTTTCGCACTCAATTTGAATAATATTCATTTTTGATATTCCTTCAATTTACGTCACCCCCCCCCCCCCCCCCCCCCCCCCCCCCGTTTTTTTTTAAGAGTTATTAACAAGCTTCAAGGACACCACATAAAATTATAATATCATATAATATAATTGTTCTAAAGATATAACTACACTTTATTGTAATTTTTATATTTTGTTGAACTTTTTTTTTCACTCATTTTTAATTATCATAACTTTTTCCATTTTTTTTTTTATCTTTTCTCATAAATTCAACTTTCAAAATTAAACAAGCAAATGGTTTTATTTCTACTAATATTAAAGTTCGTAACTTTTTAAGAAATTTATTGGAGTACTCGAAATTTCAAAGACCACTAATGGAAACCATGACTTATGATGAAACCCAAGTAACGACTTTCTTCCCATCCATCCAAGCTTTTATAAACAGGTGGATAAATGAAAACATTCACGGGGGAAATACTTGTCGAGTTTTAAAGGCCACAGATTGGTTCCACTCCTGAACTGTTAATTATTTTTTATATATATCTAGACTCAAAATACATAAATTAAAGAGATAATACTTGGAAAACTTGACTCGCTCTATTTTAACTCAGGACCCAGGAGATAAATCGTGACCGGTGGGTTTTTTATGGGTTCTAAACATATATCTAATCAGAAACATATGATATCCCTAAAACTACACAATGTTGCATTTTTGTTTCATGATTTCATTAAAACTGGGAAGCCACAAATACATTATAACAAATTGGCTCAACTAAATCTTAGAGTTCTCCTTAATTCATCTCATACAACACTAGCAAACTAATCCTAACGCAATAATATCAAAAATTGAGAAATGCACTAGATATTCCAAATTATACTATTTTTCGAGGTCCATATAATATAATAAAACTTTTAAATATAACATTTTTCAATAAAAACTTTTCATCCTTGAAATCCTTTTTCGACCCCCTACACTACATTTATTTCATACAATGCCCTCATTGTATGCATAAAATAAAATAAAGCACATAAAAGCAATAAAAGAGAGAAAAATAAATAGACTCCCGTGTGGTAGTAATGGAGAGATCGAATCTGATTGTTGTGGAGTAGTATTGACATCTCCTAAAATTTTAGAAACTAGACTTTGTTGCTCCTGAATGTGCCAGAAAAATAAAACCAAGAACACCAACTTTTGAAATGTGGTGAAAAAGATTGAAAAAAGTTGCAATGAATAGTGGACACAACGTGGGAATGTGTCGACCACGCAGTAGCATCAAGTGTGAAAAATTTATGAATCGCGATCAATATAATGGCCATGGTGTGGCAGTAAGGTGTCCACGTCGTAGGAATCGAGCATCTCAGAATTGAACAGTCTTCATAAATGTGTACGCAATGCTTCCATCTAAAATCTTTATAAGGCTTAGCATAAGCTCTATGAATCCATCATATAGTGAAAAATTTCTCACAAACTCGATGCCGCCCCACACTTATCAAAAGTTGTGGATGTCGATTATACTCTTCAAAATTCTCTCACAAATTTAACTCGAATATTAACCGAATATTAACCTACTTTCTACAAAATCAAAAATAAACAAAGCTCCTAGTGTAAAACAAGAAAACAAGATTATGATTCGGTTACAGATTTAAAACAAAACACACCAAAACAAAAATAGAAATAGTATAAAACAAACAAACCACACATAAAACATAAAAACTTAAAATAAAAAGATAAATGTCACTCATCATCCTCCTCAGGACGTGCTCCACTAGTGAAAATTCAACATGACCAACTGCCCATAACTCTTCCCAGATTTGAATGTATGGGAGTTGTTGTGTCATGTTAACCGGCCTCTTGATCTTCAAATGTGAAAACAATTGTAAGTCCCCAAAAAGCCTGTGTATTAATCAGATCCGTTTGATGGTGCGGAATCCCAGTCAAACGGATGATGTCAGATCAAATAGAAAAGAAGGAGAAGAACAAGATGATAAATCTTGAATGTATTGATGATATGATTGAAGTTCCTTTACATGAGATTCATACACACCAACACACACTTGTTCTTCTCTCGACCATACACTCTCTTCTGTTCATCAATTTTACTCCTCACCCCTTACACCTATATTTATACATAAGAAAGATGGGCTTGGTGAACATGGGCCGTGAATGGGTTTACGGTCCAAGACACAAAAATACATTTTTCTAGAAAAGTAAAGTATAAACCATATTTTTGACCCAACAATCTCCCCCTTGGTTTATAACTTTCTTTTCTTATTTGACCCAACAAGCTCCCCCTAAAACGTAGCTGGCTTTTCTTGTTAATCTTCATCGAGAGCTTGGCTTCAGAATTAATCTTCAAATTCGTCACAACTTCAAGATGAACATGATGCATCTTCAAAATTTTACTTCATCTTGAGCAGTTGGGCATTTCTTCAAGATTTGAATCCGAACGCACATTAGGTGAGGAGGCTTCTTGAAAAGATTCTTGAAAGATAGCGCTTTTAGCTTGAGAATCTTTAGAGAGAACTTAAGAGAGAAATAATCTTCTGGATCACTTCAGCAGGTTCATAGATAGCAGCAGACTGATTGAGGAGGCTTTAATGCAATCCGTCACATAATCTTCAATAACAGCTTCACCTTGCTTTCAGGGTTGAAGGATTGAATGTCGAAAGAATAATCTTCATTTCTTGCTCCTTCGAATGAGAATTCTTCGATGATCACGAATGAAGCCTTGGCTCAGAAATCTTCGACACAAACTCCATGAGTTTCATTTTCACCTGAATTCACTTTTCAAGACAAAACAAAACTAAAAGAAAACTTAGCACAAAATATTTTTGGGTTTTTCATATTTTCTGAAAAAAATAAAACAGAAACAAATATATTTTTGGATCTTTGATTTTCTTGAACAAGAAATCAAACAGAAATAACACTATTTTTTTATTTTGAATTTTCTGATTTTTGTTTTTTTTTTAAATTTAATTCTCCCCTAATATTTAAATTAGAAGAACAATATGAACAAACTTAAGAAAAACAAAAATAATAGCTAACTTTAAGAGTGATTTGGGATCAAAGTTTTTAGACAGCCTTTATCCGTTTATCAGTACCTCTCCCTTCATGAATAAATCTGGTCAACTCCAATATTGTGGTCCACTTAAGCACGAGAGATTTTGACAAAATTAGGACATACTATAAGTGACAAGACAATGTGATCCTAAGTTCCTAGATAATATTCCTTAAGGACCATTCAGCTGACGACGACCAAAGATATTGTTGTCCACCTAAATTGAGCAGCGAGATCACAGAAAACCTAGTGATTATTCAATTTTAAATGTACTAGAATGTGCTTCCCGCTTCCTGATATACCCCAATAATCAAGAACTTCCAAAGTACTCCTTACTTTAGGTGAGCAGACAATTATTATGAGAGAAGTCAGATTTAGAATGCATATGCTATACACCCCAGGTCGGATATCTTCCAATCTCACAGAGGGTGAAACATATGACTAACTGAAGTTTTAGAGGGATTGAGAAGAAGAATGATGCATATACTGTGTACCAGGTCGGATTGTAAGTCACACAAAGGAGACAGTATATGGCTAACAGATAGAAAGAAGTGCATAGATATAATATGCATAGAGATAGAGTTGTGTATGTTACAGTCCAGGTCGGATGTATTTCAATCACGCAAAGGAGGAAACATATGACTAACAGACAGAAAGAAAGAAAATAATCTTTTACATACCTAATTTATCGGAATTCCACAGTCACGCCATCAATACCAGAATTAAGGACAAAGTACGTACATCGAGGAGGAGTTAAACCACGGTTCTAGATACAGATAATTTTAGTGTGACCGGTGGATTATCATGTATATCTCCCTGCTCAACCTATTTGAGTGTCGTATTGTCAGGCAAAATGGATCTATCTAGGTCAAGATTTTTCAAGTCTCTAGATTCCTTAAGTTCATCTAGGCCTAGTCAAGTACATTTTAAATCTTTCATGCCTACCAACGCATCGAACACAGAGCCTAGACAATTCAGATTCAACCCCTTACACAGATTCAGATTGCCTATTATCACATGATTATATCACTTCCCAAAACATCTCATGCAAGCACATTCCATTAACACCATATTTTTGATTGTTTGATTTACTAATGTTTTTGGATTTTTTTTTTAAATTAAATTTTCTAATTTTTGTTTTGTTTTTATTTCTCCCCCTAAATTTGTGCATATGAGAGAAACGAAAGTAAATGCGCAAATTTAAACTATCCTAAAACAAAAATTAGTCTTTAAAGCGAATCAGCTTAAGAAAAACTCAGGAGTATAGACAAGAAAATTCAAACCGTAAGTCATTAATTGAATTTGCATCCAGAAGGTCTGAGAACAGCATGCATAATCTCAGAACAGATCCAAAAATTCTTCACATCGTTAAGCATTAACCCCATGAGTGATCCCTTCCTTTCTTCCCTTCCCGCAAAAGGACACATACTCTCAAGCAAAGGTCAAAATGTTGCACAGTTGAGAGATGCCTCATATCATGTGCCTGGAACATCCAATATCAAAAAATTGAAATATGATGATATGCCTCCATCGCTGCTCCGACACAGAGCGGGATCAGTTGGTCTTTGGAACCCAGTCCATTTTGAAACTGGCTCGACATTTGTCATCAATACACGATACTTTCTCCCATGACATGTCCTGTTTATCACAAGCACAAGATGTAGAAATATCAGAATCATTAGGAGATTTAGGAGATTGAGCCTTTGGTACCCATTGGTAGTTGGGTTTAACCCATTTCTTTTTCGATCCGATGGGTGCCTCGGTACTTGATTTGGAACTTGAAGCCGATCTTCGAGATGACTTTGAGTTAGCCGGTCTTTGTTTCACTGGAGCATCTCTTGGATTTGGCTTCTTGGCAGGCATTTCCTTCTTGCCATTGGGATTCAGATTCTTTGCCTTGTGGGTTTTATTCTTCGCCTTCTGTGCATTCCAGTCACCATTGTCTGAATGTGACCTGGAAGGGTTTCTTTTGAAGTATCTCTCACTTGGCGCGTTTTGCGATCCTTGTGCGTTGTAGGGAATGCATGCGCGATTTGGACAGTTTCAGACAATATGTCCAGGTGTTCCACAGTGAAAACAAGTCTTTTTCTTCACTGGGAAGTTGTCTTTTCCTGCCCCTGTTGGCATATCCATGCCTTGCCTCTTTATTGATCCCACATGCACACTTACAACAGACACTCTCTTTCACTGGAATTGGTGGTCTGTATTTCTCAACAGCAGGTTTGTTAGGAGTAACATAATTCGAAGCAACAGATTCTGATTTCAAGGAGTCATTGGTTTGTTCAGAAGTGTTCTCCTTGTTCTCATCTTCTGCTACTTTACTTGCACATGAAGTAGAAACATTAGTACTTTCAACCTAAATACCTCCTGACACAAATCCAGCTGGTTTGCCATATTGAAGATGTGCCTCCTTGTCAATTTCTTCCTGTGTCGTAGGGATGGATGTGTAGTTATGATTGAAAGGTGGAGGAACACTATCATACCCTAGACCCTTGTTTTGATTATCTTTGAATTTTAATTGGGTTTCAAATAAGGACTCGATTGTCTGACTTGACGCAGTATAATTTTTGAAACTAACATCTGTTTTTCCACACTTAATTTTCAAAGTGTCAAGTTCTTCAGTTACAGCAACAAGTTGTCTCTTAATATAGTCATAATTTTCACACTTGTTGCTATACTCTTCCTGAAGCTTCCTAAAGTCTTTGGTTTTTGCTTCTAATTCAGCCTTCAGGGGTTTCTGTCCTTTCCTAAGTTGATATCCTTCGTATTTTAGGTCCTCGACTTCCCTTTTTAGTAAATAATTATGTTCACGAAGAATTTTAATCGTATCTTCACAAGATGGAGTACATGAAACTTCATTGGTCGGGATGTTTGTGGAACTCATTGTTTTCCACATTTCAAAGCATCAAGCTACGTTCATATCCCACGATTTCAACAATTACATCAGCAATACTAAGACGATTGAGATCTTTTGTCTTCTTGATGACAGCTACGTTCATATCCCACAATTTCGGAAGTGAATTCAGTAGCTTTTTGTTTATCTCAAATTTGTTCAAGAAGATCCCAACTATATTCATCTCAATAGTGAGTGTGGTAAATCACTGCAACTGAGCTTCCAGGGTTTCTCCGGGAACGTAGTTGAACATGTTGAAAGTTTGTCTTAACATATCCTGACGATTCTCTTTCATGTCTTCAATTCCCTTGTTAACCTCAAAAGCCATTAAAAGCACAACTTGAAGCTAAAATAAAACTTAAACGTCAAACTAAAATTTAAAAATGCCGTTTAACTATAAGCCTCAAAAGTAAACCTTAAAAGTTAAATTTAAAAAGTCAAACTCAAAAGTCAAACCAAAAAGTTAAATTTGAAAATTTAAAAGTTAAACGAGAAAGTCAAAACTTAAAGTCAAAGGTCAAACATGAAAGTCAAAGTAAAAGTTTTTAAAAAAAAATCCAAAAAACAAGTTAAAAATTAAAAAAACTATATTTTATTTTATTATTTTATTATTTTATTTATTATTATTATTATTATTATTATTATTATTATTATTATTATTTATATTTTGGATGAAAAAGAAAAATAAAAATAAAAGAAATTTAATTTTGGGGTTAAAAGTGACAAAATTTTGAAATAAGGATGCGACAGGGAGGGGTTTTGAATTATATTTGCGAAGGAACGAACAAAAGCGTTGCTAGAGGAGTTGGTTAAGGCGCTGGGTTTATGAACCGGAGGTCCCCGGTTCGATCCTTTTCAGCTCCAAAATCCAATCCTATTTTTGCAGATGCTGTGTGCGAGGGTGCTGCTTGCGAGGACTAGATGCGAGACCGAGGTGCGAGGCGAGGACGAAGCGATGTGATGCGATGCGGTGTGAGGACCTGGTGTGAGGTGCGAGGCCGTAAACGTTGCTGAGTCGTAAACCACCGAGGACCGCAAACCGAGGCCTTAAACTCCGAGCCGTAATCTCGGACCGTGAACCTCGGTCCGTGAACTCCGGAAACCCTAGCTGTTGGCAGCAAACTCTGCCACCCCCTCGCAGATTACGACTAAAAACAGTGATTTTTTGCCCTTTTTTGCTCCAAAACTCGATCAAAAACCCGTTTTATGAAAAGCACGAAGAACAAACCCCCTTAATTTTCAGAGATCTATCTAAAAACGCAAAAATCTTTCGAAAATAAGATCAAATAAGCTCTAGATCTGACAAAATTGACTAATACAATCCAAGCTCTGATACCAATTGTAAGTCCCCAAAAAGCTTGTGTATCAATCAGATCCGTTTGATGGTGCGGAATCCCAATCAAACGGATGATGTCAGATCAAATAGAAGAGAAGGAGAAGAAGATGATGATGAATCTTGAATGTATTGATGATATGATTGAAGTTCCTTTACATGAGATTCATACCCACTAACACACACTTGTTCATCTCTCGTCCATACACTCTCTTCTGTTCATCAATTTTACTCCTCACCCCTTACACCTATATTTATACATAAGAAACATGGGCTTGGTGAATATGGTCCGTGAATGGGTTTACGGTCCAAGACACAAAAATACATTTTTCTAGAAAAGTAAAGTATAAACCATATTTTTGACCCAACAACAATAAATCCATAGAATTACCCATGTAGTTCAATCCTCCACGAAGATTATCCAAATACATACCAACTTGATATTGAAATGGGTCCACTAGGATTTCACCAACTTGTATATCATGTTGTTTTTTGACTTGTCTCTCTACTCTCTTTCACAAATTCCAGTGCTCTTGCAGTTTAACTTCCTTAATCATTCGAATTGGGTCATCCAATGATACCGCGTACTTCCCTATGACAATGTCAAAAACAATCCTAGCCTCCTGAAATGAATGGGGCAGCAGTAAACACCCCTTTATGCTTGTAAGTATCCTAGTAAGCAGATGATTTCTTTAGCGTGCATCCTAGTAAGCAGATGTTCCATCAAACCATAAGATCGAGCCAAACGTGCAACCAAGTACCCTCCATAAATTAACGCTCATGTTCTTCCTTTTGCTGCTTTCTCATAAAGGAAAGGTATGATATGATAGGGAATATTGCAAACTATACTAGGAGTATGAATGCAACAAAGGAAAAATAGATCAAGTTCATGGACCCTATGTTGGATTAGGTGTCTAAGTTCATAACTATTTATGGGATGTACTTGACTCGGTTGGCATGGTCCATTTGGGTTGCATGGCATTGCAACACTTGGATAGACTAAATGAGAGAAAGGACACTTAAGGATTATTAATATATTTTAAGTTCTAATGTATTAATAATATTATTTAATTTGTATTGATTAAAGAATTAATTTGAAATTAATTAAGTGATAAAAAAGAGACTAATTAAATATATAGGGTTGATTGTGTAAATAATCTATTCTTATATATTGGGCTAATGATCCATGGTTTGTATGGATTGGGCTAAAACCCATAAGGTGCTCCATGGATAATCCATGGAGTTTACAAACCCATGGATCATGGAATGTGAAACACCATGACAATTAGGGTTTACATGGTGTAACCCTAATTGTGCCACAACTATATAAAGAACCCCATAGAAGAAAAATCGGACTACTACTTGTACAAGTGAGAGGGCTAGCCGATTTTGAGGTTAAGTGAACTTCTTTCAAGTCTATTCCAAGAGTTGTAGTGTCGTGTGAGACATTTGAGGCATCACACTTGAGGTGCTAGGCTCACAAGGTTCTCAAGGAATCCAAACTACAAAAGGTATGTTCTTCTTCTAGCATTTATGTTTAAAAGTTCCCCATGGTATGCTAGATAAGTTAGGAAACTTGGAAAATCAATTTTACATGTATCATAGTAAAACATAGATCCAAGGTTTCTATGGTTGCATGTACACCTTAGGAGTGTTAGAATGCTCAAATCCCAACAGTGGTATCAAAGCCTAGGCTTGTTTGCTTGATATTTGATGCAAAATTGTGAAAAAAGCTGAAAAACTTGTTGTCTGGACAGTGGACTCGCCGAGTCCATGGGGGGACTCGATGAGTCCAAGCATAAACTCATCCTACTCGTCAAGTAGGTTCTTGCAGTCGACGAGTAGGAGCCCCAGAATGCAGTTTTTCGACTTTTGCTTTTGGAAATGGACGAGAAACATTATCCTTAACTGTTTTGGTCTTATAAAACTTGTTTTAGATGGTGTAATGGTTATGCTAATACATTTTCAATAGCTATTATCAAAATTTCAAGTTTTATATGGTTAATTTTATGATTCTTGAAATTGTTGATATGCGTGTTCATGAACTTATGAGTTTAGAAGATCATAGGAATTATTTGTAACTTGCTTGTTAGTTTAATTCTTGATCATTATGTGTTTTAATGGAATCCATAATTTGTCCTCAAGTTATAGATTCCCAAAAGTCATTCTTTTAAAGTCCATTAAAGAAACACATAGGTTACATAAAATGAAAAGTCTCTCATTTTATTAAACCATTAACTCATAAGTTATGAAAGATGAAAAGTTTTGAAATTTACAAAACTTGCCCTCATGTTTTGGAGCAAGCAAAGTCACTTTACAAACTTTAGTTCCAATCCCTATAATTTTAAAAGTTAAAATTCAACTATTATACTTTATAATATTATAAGTTAACAATTATTATATATGTATAAGAAAAAGTAGTTTTACCGTTAGCAGGCCTCATTCATGAAGCTGGTCTATAAGGGGGGTATAAGGTTGCTGCCTATAAAATGGCAGCTTAATGGGTGTCCACTCTCACCCACTACTTCCTTGATCGGTGGAGGGTCGTTAGCCGCATGGGTAAGACAAGGACTTTGAATCTTCATTAAAAGTATTAACGATAAATATAAAGTAACTAAGCCTTTTATAAATTCCCAATCTTAGTTACTTTAGGGAAATGTGAATAAGGTGCTAACCCATGAAATTACACTTTGCACTTTGCTTAAGTCGGTTAGTGTAGCGCGTGTGGTTAACCGACACACTAGCTGGACTTTACAAGGTAGGCAAAATGTAACTTAATGTTTATCATAGTATCGATGTAGCGCATGTGGTTAACCCTCACATCGATTGTGGGGTAATACATTAAGGATACCAAGTAATTTTCATGGTTACTTCACATCTTGTTTTGTGATCGTCGGCATCCCAGTCACAAAAGATGAAGGACACACTCAAGATTGAAACATGCCATTGAAAGTTCAATGAATCTCAAAGAATCTAGGAGTTTAAAAGCCAATTAAAACCTAACAATTTATTTCGTTTTTCACGGTGGAAATTGGTGAATCGTCATTCACCTACCTTCAAATATTTTATAGCTTGGATTACGACATCCCTCTTCCAAGTTATAAAATATTGTGTTAGGTCCTAGCCTTAATATTTCATATTGGGTGTTATCTTAAGGACTTTAAATAAACTATCTTGAATATCTCCCAAAAGATGTCTGCTTCAGACAATTATGATCTTCCCAAAACTCTTGGAACAAGCCTTCCTAGTGAAGATGATGTCATGTGACTGGATCATGGAAATCATACTTCAATTCCTCCACCTCCTCCAATTATTCTGCATATCCCACAAGCTCAAGGTCACTCAAGCCCTATTGGAAAGCAATGTCTATGTGTGATCACATCTTGGAGATGAAGTCACATATTGATAAGCTGGGAGAGTTGGGTGTCAAAGTCTTGATGAAGTTGGTTGTTCAATCACCTTCTAAGTCACATAATGAGTGTATTTGAGACTACTATGTAACAGACTATGACATGACCCTTAATGATCTTATCTATTTGCTTGGTGTTGCTGAATCAAAAATGATTTGGAGCTCTGGTAAAGCAAATTTGATTAGTAGACCAACATCCCAAACTACCATGGACATTGATAGTTGGTGACATTGGAAATCCAGAAAGCTTTCTCTTCCCAATGGAAAGGGATCGGCCATAGTCAAGTCGGTTGACCAAATTGTAAAGAGAAAGGCTAAGTTTGAGATAGTCATGTGTACCATTCTCAAAGGGTCCATATGGTTCTATTGCCAAAAAGGAAGGGACATTGGTTGCAAAGCTGCCCTAACTACCTGAAAGATCTGAGAGAAGGTCTAGTCAGAAAGTTTGATTCTACTTTAGGTAAGTCCACTATCTAACTCTGTTAAGTTCCTTATTAAAGATTCTTAATACAAAATGTGACTCGGTTACATTTTGGTTTTTGGCAGAATCAAGCAAAGGGAAGGACACTTAAAGAAAGAGTATGTTGAATCTGATCGCGAAGATGGATTTCAATCGCATGGTTCGAAGAAAGAGTATGAGCTACAACTTAGGAGTTATGATATATTGCTACGAAATATGTAACAGCATAGTTTTCATTTAAAGATGCATTGTAAGGAAAAAAAAATTCCGCATTATATAAATAAATAAAATTTTGATTTTATTTTAGTTTATATCTCCTTGCATTGGCTTTTATGGATGTTTATATGTTTCTAGCAATAATGGAAATGTGAATTTGATTCTTTCATTTGTGGTAGTGTCTAAATATACCAAATATGGAAAGATTCTCATCACCCAAGGTTTCAATTGGACCAAAATTTGGAATCATGCAAGTTGTATAGTATGATGAATGAGAACTTCTAGCTTTGGAAAATTAAGACTAACACCTTGTTCACATTTATATGCGAGTCAAGTGAAGGACTAAGGGATCAAGTACACATTCTTGTGCACTGGTCAAGTCCACCACAAATGATCGATAAGATTATTCGTCATGATTTAATAAAGTTTAGTAAATATGGTTATACTTACCAGTTTAAGTATAATTCTGAAACATTGGAAAAATCTCAATGTTTTGCAGGACGAATGAGAAGAATCAAATTAGGCAGAAGGATAAAAGTTTCTCAAATCTGAAAAGATGGAAGAGTACTTTAGTATCATGTTTAGTGATCATCCTAATGATTAAGAAAACATATTAAAATTGGTTCTCTAAGGAAATCTTAGTGCATTTTAATGGCTAAGAAGAGGAATCAATAATTGCTGAAATGGTTGAATCAAGAAGATGAGTCATACTTCGTTCCAAAACAAGTCTTAGAGTCGTACTCCAAGACTGTAAGTTGAGTGACATATCTTAAAGAAAGGTTTATAACACTTGTCAAATGTAAGAGTAAAATATATCCTACTCTTGTACATTTAAAATTAGTAAATTGTGATGTTTTGGATAAAACAAAGACCAACTAAGGCCAATTGTGTGAAGTGTTTGTCTTGATAAACAATCCGCACTATCGCTTGAATATTTGGCAAGTGAGTCTTATAAGTCAAGAGGACAGTGGGAGTCTCAAAGATCTTGGAAAAGCTTCTAGATCTAATCAAGAAGAAACACTGATAGTTTATCACCAACACACGAATTGAGGTTTATAACCTATCGTGTTGACATATTCCTGTTTCTTTGCCCGTTCCAGTTAAAGTTGGCTTTGCATATAAGTTCTAAGAGTTCTCAATTGGTTGCATAACAACTTGGAAGCAGTGGCAGGTCCTTGTGCTGCCAGGTGACAAGAAGTTAAGACTGCACAAGTTCAATCCATAAGATTTTGTATTTGTCACTAACCCTGTCTTGTGATTATGGTTTTGACAAATTCACATGGATAGGAACACATACACCAGGAAATCTAAGTGTCATAAGCTTTCTCTCCCATTCATGAAAATGATGATGAGGAAACGCTTTCACTGAGTAGATTTTAACTAGATAGCAATTATGATATTTGCATTCTCAAAGTCGTTAGTGGAACGTGTGTGGTTAACCGACACACTAACATGGACTTGTGAGAAATGACAAAGGTCTAAACAGATGAGACTATGATTACGACATCCATTTTCATAGTTCTAAAATTGTTTAGACATACTTGTGTGCTATCTAAGGAAAGGTGTATGATTTTGATAAAGTTTTATCAAAGCATCTCGTATCAGAAATATGAACTTTGGTAAGAAGGTCAATAATGTATTGATTTCTAGAAGTCCAACAAATTTCTGAGTACATGTCAAAGCTAGTGGGGCATAAGCTTCATGCTAATAATCATGATGCAAGTGGAAGCAGGATATTTATAAATAAGTGTTGTAAGTTAGCCATGTTAATTATAGAAAACAAAAGGGTTCAATTAGGAAAAAGTTGTTTTGCTATAGTTAAGGGAGAGGAAATTATACTTCATTTCAATTCTAGAAGCTTAGATTGAGGTTTTAATCATATTTAGTCAAGGATATATATATATATATATATATATATATATATATATATATATATATATATATATATATATATATATGAATTTTATGTTGGAATGGCTCAACATAAGGAAATTCTATATAAGGGTCCATTATTTGCGTTCTAAAATTCGATTAGGATTACGACATCCCTTTTCATAATCTGAATTATGAGAAGTTGAAAAATAGAAATAGAAATATTATAGCAAAAGACTGGTCTAGTATCATGTCTTTATGAATCGTGTCCCATATGCTTCGGATATAGGATCGATTGCATGTGCTATAATATTCATCTGTTCTAAATTTTTCCAAATGCCTAGAGCATTAAGAGGGAAAAAGTACTAGAACTAGATATGACTAATTTGATTAAGCAATTGTTAAGGACATTCTAAGGTTTACCAAAGATTGGTTGCTCAGGGACAGTTGGAAAATATAATGTAAATTTTTGAAGGACCATATTGACATATTCTGAAAAGGTGCAACTCTTGTTCAGGAGTAATAGTCAAAATGGGAATATGGAAATGTTCCCATAGGTGGAAGTTATTCATTAAATCTATGTAAGATTAGGAAACTTAATGCAAGAAGAATGTTCAAAGGCAATGCACTTTGAATATGAGACTTCGGTTCCATGGAGTTGATCTCCATTGGAATAGTCTGTAATGTTTGTTGACAAGTCTTTGTGACTTTGTGCATAATAATTACAAGAGGACCAATGCATATAGGTTTAGAATCTAACAGATTTAGGTAAATGCCAGGAATTTGGAATTCTTGTTTTTGCGGTAAGGATTTGGGATTGTCAAATGAGTATCATTGGAATTATGTTCAATCGATCTGTTTCACAGAGTAAAGATCATAGAAAAACTTAATGTGCATACTTGGTGCATGGCATAACTAATTTTTGGAAAAACATAGTGTGCATACTAGGTGTATGGCATGACTAGTGCTTAGAAAAACATAGTGTACATGCTTGGAGCATGGGACAACTATTGTTTTTAATTCAAGTATAAAATTGATAGTTTGAAACAATATGCAATTAATGATGGGTAATCAATATGGTGATAAATAATAAATGTTTTATTTATATTCATAAGTTCTGAGACCATATTGGATTCGATCATTATTGTGTTTCACTTTGCCTGTTTTGACTTCTAGAATAACTAAGTCGCTCTTCATGAATGACTGAGTTATTCAAACCATCCACATTCGGTTATATGTCGGAAGTAGATATGAATTAAGATTGTCATGAAGTTGGCTTGTAGAGAGCTTTGTGGTTAGACATAGCCATAGATGCTACAACACTTCATGAGTGCTCATAAGTTCTGAGTATTGGATTCAACCCACGCTCACTGGTATCACTTCATGGAATTTATCTTGAGTGACCGTGTGTCACACCCCCAAACCAGAACGGCGGAAACGTTCGGGGGCGGATGACTTCATGTGGTAGCATGACAAATGAATACATAGTAAAGAAAGCAATACAACCAGAATATATATAATTGAAAGTTTACATTGTTTAAAAATTATATGTTCAAAACCAATTACAATATGGTTCCAAAATATGAAGTTAAACTGACGACGCAGCGTCCCTTCTTCAAAAGCTGTTTGATACCTGTAATTACTGAATCCCTGGGACATACAAGTAGTTTTGAAAGAGTAGATCAGCATTTAAGCTGGTGAGTTTCATAAGTATTAAATGACAGTGTTTGTATGAAATGTTTTGTTTTTGTTTGTTTGTTCCTACAAAATCCCATATTTTCTACTAGTATAAATGTAGCCTTCTATCAAGACTAATGTTTGTTTCTAGAAAATGTATGTACGTATAAAATATCCAATATGTTTGAAAAACCTCGTAAATCAATGTATTTTTAATACCCCATGTGAGTTTTATAACCATGCTATTGACTCGGATTGCCTATACACAACGTTCTTCAGGCTTTGGAATATTCTGACGTTTGTCACTCCAAATGGTGGACTGTAGCTAACAGTCAGGGCGCGGGTTGTCAAGCCCGTATAGATCTATACACAAACACCATGCTCCCCCTCCAAGGGATTCTGGTATATAATACAGGACTTGAAATGTGTACTCGAACGTATGTGAAGTTATTGTCTCACAAAACTTAGTATAAAAACAGATTTACGTGTTAAAATGCTCGTTTGTTCTTGTATGTGAAAGTGACTTCTTGAAAATCGCGTTTCTAGTATGTAAAAGTTAGTAATGTTCTCGTAAAACTATACCTATTATAGCTTTCTAAAAGTGTGTCTCGTTTGTTTAGAAACGCCTAGAAAATGAATCCCTTGTTATGAAAGTATAGATTTTTATAGGGGAAATCTTCAGAAAAGTCCCAATATTTACGGAAAAGTTACACTTTAGTCCCAAGATTTTTTTTTTGAACGAAAAAGTCCCGAAAACCGGCAAAAATTTGCAGTTTGACCCTTTTTGACCGGTTGAAACCGGTACCAAATTAATTTGGGACTATTTCATAAACTAATCAAAAATATTGGGATTTTTCTGTAAACGAAAAATATTAGGACTTTTCTATAAACAAAAATATTAGGACTTTTCTACAAACAGAACCCTTATTATTATTATTATTATTATTATTATTATTATTATTATTATTATTATTATATAAATAAGAATACTATTTTTTGAACTTGTTATTATTAATATTGTTACTAATACATATAAATGCATTAAATGAAAAACTAATATTAATGACATTGTTTAAGGGTTGAGGTGAAGGAGATGGTGATGCTTTTAGCATTGAAATCGTGAATGTCTGCTTGTATATTTTTACTTTGTATATGGTCATTTCATATTTGTTATTATTGTTTTCAATTTAGAATATTAATACTTAACAATTTGAAAGAAGTTGCATATTAATAGTTTAATCTCACTTTGTATATAAAATTGTTTAAGGTAGAAGAATTACTTTCCAAATCCAACAAATCCACTACAAACATCTGCATAGGTTACCCATATCAAAATTCAAAAGTATTAATTACAATATTTTGTTTAATAAAAAGTAATAGGAATAATTCAAAAGTGTTAATCAAAATTCAAAAGTATTAATCCAAAAAACATGTCCTATTACTTTTTATTAAACAAGATATTGTAATTAATATTTTTGAATTTTGATATGGGCTACCTATGTAGATGTTTGTAGTGGATCTGTTGAATTTGAAAAATAATCCTTCCACCTTAAACATTTTTATATATAAAGTGAGAAATCCTTCTAGCTTAAACTATTTATAAATAATTTTACAAATATGTAACTTCTTTTAAATTGTTACGTATTATTATTCTGAATTGAAAACAATAACAACAAATGTGAAATGACCATAACAAAGTAAAAATATACAAGCAAACATTTATGATTTCAATGCTAAAAGCATCAACATCTCCTCCACATTCACCCTTAAACAATGTCATTAATATTATTTTTTTTCACTTAAAATCATTTATATGTATTAGTAATAATATTAATACTAACAAGTTCAAAAAATAGTATTCTTATTTATATTTCTGTAATAATAATAATAATGGTTCTGTTTGTAGAAAAGTGCTAATATTTTTGTTTACAGAAAAGTCCTAATATTTTTTGTTTACAGAAAAGTCCCAATATTTTGGATTATTTTACGAAATAGTCCCAAATTAATTTGGTACCGGTTTCAACCGGTCAAAAAGGGTCAAACTGTAAATTTTTGCCGGTTTTCGGGACTTTTTCGTTCAAAAAAAAATCTTAGGACTAAAGTGTAACTTTTTCGTAAATATTGGGACTTTTATGAAGATTTCCCATTTTTATAGTGTCTAAGTTGGACACATATACATGCAATCTAAAACAGAGTGTTTAATTTATACCTATATAACAACATTTTTCGTTTCAAAAGATATAATGTTATCGTGATATATTTTACATACGAAAGTTCCCTATAAAGTTTATAAATCACATATGATTCTTTTGAATAAAAGTGTAGAATAAAACTTTATATAACACACGATAATAATCGGGTGTTTTACTTGTATTCCCCCCCCCCCCCCCCCCCCCTTGAAAGCGTATAAAAGCATTTATAGAATATTTAAAAGGGTTAATTAAGGGGTATGAACTCACTTGAAAGATCGAAGAAAGGCGAGATGAAAACCGGGCATAATTTCTTCTCGGGAAAATGGATTTTCTCGGGATTCTCGGGAATCTCGGGAGTACAAATGACCTTCAGGACTTGAGCAAAGTGACCGGGGGGTTAGCACGGGCACGGAAAACGAGGCAACAATGCAAGAGAAATGAGAGAGAATGGCCCTTTTCTTCGGAACCCTCGCATCCCTTTTATAGGGGGTGGGAACCGCCTCGGTACGCTGGGCATACGCGTGCGTCACACATGACCGGATCCTCGACTGCCTCGGAGTTCGGATGGGACGGGTGCTAGCTTCGCATAGGGCGAGACGTGGACGATCTGAGGCCTAGGCCTTGAGTACGCTGGGCGTACGAGCTTACGCTGGGTGTAACTCGGCCCTATCTGATGACTCGCCTTCGGATAATACAAGGATTAAATAATCAAATTTATATTTTATTTATTTAATAAACTTCTAAAATTCATATCTTCTTCATACGAACTCCGTTTTCGATGTTCTTTATATCCACGCGTAGGTGAGATTACGCTCTACAACTTTCGTTTAAATTCCGTCGGCAAAATTTGAATTATTTTTATTATTTATTTTTAAAAGGTCGCGTTAAGAGAATTTCGTTAGAAATTCATAACTTCTTTATCTGACGTCTGTTTTTGCCAGACTTTTTACCGCTGAAATACCATTGTCGAGACCTTTGATTCTCGTTTAGGTCATTCCGTTCAAAAGTCGTTTGATCTCCGATTCGAGTTTTTAGCTGTCTGTCGCTAAGCCGAACTTGTAAAAATCATAACTTCAATATACGAAGTCGGATTTGGGCGTTCTTTTTACGTACGATCATGGTTTAATGACATCAAACATAGTAGGTAGTTAAATATAAACTTTTTGGACATTTTATTTTCGAAGCTAATTTCATTATCACAAAAGTGGTTACGATACTTGACTTTTAGGTCATTACATAGAGTTGAAATATCGGGTTGTCACATCATCCCCCAGTTAGAGGGAATTTCGTCCCGAAATTTAATGTAGTAAAGATACTAGTGAATCAGAGAAAAAGATGAGGGTACTTTTGTTTCATCTGATCTTCGCGTTCCCATGTGAATTCAGGTCCTCGCTTGGCGTTCCAGCGAACCTTCACGATGGGTATGCGACTTTGTTTCGTTTGTTTGACCTTACGGTCCATGATTTATACCGGTTCTTCCACAAAGTTGAGGCTCTCATTGATCTCGATCTCGTCGAGTGGAATAATAAAAGTCTCATCAGACAGACACTTTTTCAAGTTCGAGACATGGAAGGTTGGATGTATGTTACTAAGTTCACGCGGTAGATTAAGCTTGTAAGCCACAGGGTTGATTCTGGCGAGAATCTCGAAAGGCCCTACGTATCTTGGATTTAGTTTCCCACGCTTCCCAAAGCGTATTAAGCCCTTCCACGGTGAGACCTTCAATAAAATGTGGTCACCTACCTGGAATTCCAAAGGTTTCCTCCTTTGTTCAGCGTAACTTTTCTGTCGGTCTCTAGAGGCTTTCAATCGTTCACGAATTTGAACGATCTTCTCTGTCGTTTCTCGTCTGATTTCCGGACCGGTGAGAGTGCTTTCAGGAACTCATCCTTTAGCTAACTGGGTGTCGCCAACTTCCGTCCAGCACAGAGGGGACCTGCACTTTCGACCATAGAGGGCTTCAAACGGAGCATCCTTTATGCTTGTATGATAACTATTGTTGTATGAAAATTCGACAAGGGGTAAATGGACATCCCATGCTTTTCCGAAGTCAATCACATAGGCTCTCAGCATATCTTCCAAAGTTTGTATTGCTCTCTCACTTTGCCCTTCTGTTTGTGGGTGGTAGGCTGTACTCACGTCTAGCCTAGTCCCCAGGGAACTTTTTAGTGATTGCCAGAATCTTGAAGTGAATCTACTATCTCTATCGGAGATAATGGATATCGGAACACCATGCAGTCGCACTATTTCCCTTAAATAAGTTCTTGTAAGCTTTTCCATTTTGTCAGTCTCCTTGATTGGTAGGAAATGCGCGGATTTGGTCAATCTATCAACGATGACCCATATGGTATCGAGTCCACCCGTCGTCTTGGGCAACTTGGTTACGAAGTCCATAGTAATCCGTTCCCATTTCCATTCCGGGATCTCTGGTTGTTGCAGTAATCCTGACGGTTTTTGATACTCGACCTTAACCTTAGCGCAAGTAAGGCATTTACTTACGAAGGTAGCAATTTCTGCTTTCATGTTAGGCCACCAGTACAGTTTCTTAAGATCCAGATACATTTTATCTGAACCTGGGTGAATGGAATATCTCGTGTTGTGTGCTTCGGTCATGACTACGTCTCTGAAATCACCATGTTTCGGTGTCCAGATTCGATCTATGAGATAATACGCTCCGTTACCCTTGATTTCTATATTCTTTTCCATTCCTCTCAGGGATTCACCCGCCACATTTTCAGGTTGTAATGCTTCCAGTTGAGCCTCCTTAATTTGTGTGGATAAGTGGGAATGGATAGTCATAGTCAGAGATTTAACTCTCCGCCCAGTGTATTCTTTTCGACTGAGGGCGTCAGCTACCACGTTGGCCTTGCCAGGATGATAACGAATTTCACATTCGTAGTCATTGAGTAACTCGACCCATCGTCGTTGTCGCATGTTGAGCTCCTTCTGATAAAAAATGTGTTGAAGGCTCTTGTGATCGGTGAATATAGTACTCTTGGTTCCATACAAGTAGTGTCTCCAGATCTTCAGAGCAAATACTACTGCTCCTAACTCAAGATCGTGTGTCGTATAGTTCACTTCGTGTGTCTTAAGCTGTCGGGAGGCATAAGCAATAACCTTCCCTCTCTGCATAAGAACACAACCAAGTCCTTGGTTTGATGCATCACAATACACTACAAAATCTTCTATCCCTTCGGGAAGGGATAGTATCGGTGCGGTGCATAAGGCCTGTTGCAGTGTTTGGAACGCTTTCTCTTGTTTCGCTTGCCAGTCAAATGCCACGCCTTTCTGGGTTAATGTAGTAAGAGGTTTCGCAATGCTAGAGAAGTTCTTTATGAATCTGCGATAGTAGCCAGCGAGACCTAGAAATTGACGAATCTCTGTAGGTGTCTTTGGTGCCGACCAGTTCTCAATGGCCTTAATTTTGGAGGGGTCCACGTGTATCCCCTTCTCGCTAACAACATGGCCCAAAAATTCGACTATTCGAATCCAAAATTCGCATCTAGAGAACTTCGCATAGAGCTTCTCCGATCGCAATGTTTCTAAGACTTTCCGTAGGTGCTGACTATGCTCTTCCTTACTTCGAGAGTAGATAAGTATATCATTGATGAAGACGATGACGAACTGATCTAAGTAAGGATGGCACACCCTATTCATTAGGTCCATAAATACTGGTGGTGCGTTGGTTAATCCGAACGGCATCACTACAAACTTGTAGTGTCCATAATGAGTTCGAAAGGCTGTCTTGGGAATATCCCCCTCTAGTACTCGTAATTGGTGATATCCGGATCGCAGATCTATCTTTGAGAAGTAGTTTGCTCCTTGAAGTTGATCAAATAGGTCATCAATGCGGGGTAGAGGATAACGATTTTTGACAGTAAGTTTGTTTAGTTCTCTGTAGTCGATGCACATGCGGAACGATCCATCTTTCTTCTTTACAAACAGGACCGGTGCTCCCCAAGGTGAGAAACTTGGTCTAATGAATCCTTTTTGACTGAGTTCGTTAAGCTAACTGGAAAGTTCTTGCATCTCTGTTGGTGCTAGGCGATAAGGCGATTTCGCTACCGGGGTAGCCCCTGGAACTAAGTCGATTCTGAATTCGACTTGGCATTATGGTGGTAATCCCGATAGTTCTTCTGGAAAGATATCGGGAAAGTCGCGTACTTCAGGAATGCTCTTGATGTCTCTTAATTCCTAACTCGTATCGACGATGTGCGCAAGAAATGCATGATAGTCCTTCCGCAAACACTTTCGAGCTTGGATGCACGAAATGATGCGAAGGTTTGTACTTGATTTGTCGCCGTAAATCACTAATGTTTCGTCGTTAGGAAGACTAAGACGAACTGCTTTCTCAAACCACATGATGTTGGCGCGAAGAAGACTTAACCAATCCATGCCGACTATGACGTCGAAACTTTTAATTTGGACCGGCATGAGGTTGATTGGGAAAGAATGACCGTCTAAAGTTATCGTACAGTTCATGTATATGCAGTTAGTGTTTTCCGTTTTTCCATTTGCAATCTCTACAGTGAATGATTTTTCTAACTTGCTAGGTTTATGTTTAAGTAAGTGAATAAAGTTTTGACTCATGAAGCTTCTCTCTGCTCCACTATCGAATAATATGCATGCATATGAATTATCGAGAAGGAACGTCCCAGCAACTACAGTTGGATCAGCTACAGCTTCATCGTGGCCTATAGCCAAAACTCGTCCCACCCCGCCGGTATTTGCTGCCTTTGGGCAGTTTCTCTTGTTGTGGCCCACCTCGCCACAACCGTATCAAGTTTGGCCTACACCCACGCTAGGGACTTGAGTGATCGGCTTCGCGGGATCCTTGCAGAAACGAACAGTGTGTCCCTTTCTGTTGCAGTTGGAGCACTGCATTTCCTGACAAGGTCCATGATGGTGATAAGTGCATTTGGTGCACTTTGGAAGGTTACCCCCATAAGGCTTTGTTGGGTAGGGATTTGTAGGAACGGTAGTAGGTACAGTAGCAGCATTCATTGACACCAGTTGTTGTTTCTTCGCAGATTCTTGGGTAGACCCACACTTCTCTTTATTCCATACTCTCTTCCTGTTATTGTTGTTGTTGTTTCCCTTTTGTGGTTCTGGTGTAGAAACCGTTGAGTTCTGATGACCTCCGTAATCAACAAGAGATTGTGCCAGTTCCTTGGCACTTTCAAAAGTGTCAGGTTTTGAAGCTAACACGCTTGATCGAATTTGGGGCGATAGTCCCCAAATGTATCTCTCTATTTTCTTGCTCTCAGGAGCAATCATAACTGGGCAAAGGATTGCCAGATCACAGAATCTGTTGGTATAAGTTGCTATGCCGGTACCAATCATTCCAAGATTCCATAGTTCGTACTCGAGTTTTTGAATCTCTCCTCGTGGACAATATTCTCTCATCAGCATGATTTTTAAGCTCTCCCAGCTTATGGAGTTTGCCACTATCAGGGTAAGTACCTTAATGTGGCCATTCCACCAAGTTAAAGCCCTATCAGTAAGTGTGAAGGTTGCAAATTTGACTTTGCTGTGCTTGGGACAGGAGCAGATTTCAAAGACTGATTCTGTCCTTTCGATCCACTGCCTCAAAGTCATCACACCACCAGTTTCATTAAACATCCGGGGTTTGGCATTAGTAAAGTCCTTATAGGTGCATTCTCGGGATTGCCCATGACTCTCGCCATGGTTGGATGTGTGTGCCAGTTCCCAAGCCAGTAGTACTCGAGTTATTGATCTGTGACATGGCAGCTGCTACAGCTGCGGTGACTGCTGCTTGGAACATGACATCATCAAATTGAGGAGGTGGAGGTGGTGCTGGTACTTCCCCACCGTTGTTTCGTCTTGGGTTCCTACGCGGAGGCATCCTTCAACTATAGGTTGAAAAGATAAAGATAAGACTTCCATCACATAGAAACTGTATGTGTCTCATGAACTAAATTGCTATAGCCCAACAACAGATGATAGTACGAGTCTCAAAATAGAAGAATGAAGGTTATTTGTATGACTGAAAATATGAAACAAGCATTTGGTTTTTCCATAACTTTTTAAGGATTGAATGAAATACCCCACGTAGTAATAATAGTGCCACTTATATTAATACGATAGTTGATACAATGATCATGAAAATTTGACCCCTATAAGGGTCTCTGGTTACAAAGTTTAAGAAATTTAAAAACTTTTAGCCGAGGTCCTAACTGATAACAAAATTTGAGATTTTGGCAAGCACTACTTCCGATGTAGGTTGCGCTTGGATCTTGACTCCGCATCCGATTGCTTTGATTCCATTAGACGCCTATCAAAGGCGGCTTGTTGTTCCCTTAATTCGGCGAGGGCTGCAATCATTTGTGCTTGGAATGCCTCGGTCTGGAGTTGGGCATTGTCCTGAATTCTGTCTAGCCTACGGATGTTAGAAGTGTGAACCTGTACTTCCATGTTGACATCCCGAATCCGGCTAGCTTGAACTCCGGATTGGTAGGACTGCTTGGCTAGTTTGCCCACCATTACTGGGAGTGCCCAATCAGCCGAGCCTCCGCCGCGGACATCGTAGAAGTCTCGGCACATGCCGTAGGGAGGGCGTAGGTTTTGTTTTTGGCTCCAATGGTGGAGGTGACTTCCCCAAACGGGAGTCGGTCCTTGAAAGTTCCTTACGAAGACGGGAGGTTGTGCGGGTGGTGGGTTGATCACTTCCGGCTCTGAGTCGGTACCGGAGTCATCATCTAATTCTATGGGTTCTTCGTCCTCCTAGGGATCCTCTTCGATCCATCCCCCGTTGCCTTGGTTAGGATAGTAGGGGTCGCCGGGGTGGTGAAATCCCGCCATTTGACTGTACGAGAATAGGGTTTATAAGAATCGAATAATGTTTGGAACATGTAAGACTAAACATGTATGTTAATCTATTCTAAGTAATAAATACTCATATAGTATTTAAATTCGTGTGTTTGATTCTCGTGATGTTTTGGTAAGTTTTGACTTGTTGTTTACTACGAGCAATCCTCGATATATATATTGGTCCGATCTCAGACAAATATAGTTGAACATGATATATTTGTCCCAAATCCAATTACATATATCGAGTCTTAATCGTAGTGTCCAACTTGTCTAAATACTTCTTGTATAGTTATAATCACGAAAATAGGTTTGTTGTATGCAAGTATTTGTACTTGAATGAACTAACGTTATAAGTTAAACGAAACGCGGCTTAGGCGTAAAACAAAAAAAATGTTTTATCAGAGAGTATTAGTCCCTTAAGCATTTATAGTTTGTATATCTTATGTGGTTCGATATACTTACTTCACTATAAAAATTGCTCTGATACCAATCTGTTACACCCCCAAACCAGAACGGCAGAAACGTTCGGGGGCGGATGACTTCATGTGGTAGCATGACAAATGAATACATAGTAAAGGAAGCAATACAGCCATCATATATATAATTGAAAGTTTACATTGTTTAAAAAGTACATGTTCAAAACCAATTATAATACGATGCCAAAATATGAAGTTAAACTAACGACACAACGTCCCTTCTTCAAAAGCTGTTTGATACCTATAATTACTGAATCCCTGGGACATACAAGTAGTTTTGAAAGAGTAGATCAACATTTAACCTGGTGAGTTTCATAAGTATTAAATGACAATGTTTGTATGAAATGTTTTGTTTTTGTTTGTTTGTTCCTAGAAAATCCCATATTTTCTACTAGTATAAATGTAGCCTTCTATCAAGACTAATGTTTGTTTCTAGAAAATGTATGTACGTATAAAATATCCAATATGTTTGAAAAACCTCGTAAATCAATGTATTTTTAATACCCCATGTGAGTTTTATAACCATGCTATTGACTCGAATTGCCTATACACAACGTTCTTCAGGCTTTGGAATGTTCTGACGTTTGTCACCCCAAATGGTGGACTGTAGCTAACAGTCAGGGCGCGGGTTGTCAAGCCCGTATAGATCTATCCACAAACACCATGCTCCCCCTCCAAGGGATTCTGGTATATAATACAGGACTTGAAATGTGTACTCGAACGTACGTGAAGTTAATGTCTCACAAAACTTAGTATAAAAACAGATTTACGTGTTAAAATGCTCGTTTGTTCTTGTATGTGAAAGTGACTTCTTGAAAATCGCGTTTCTAGTATGTAAAAGTTAGTAATGTTCTCATAAAACTATACCTATTATAGCTTTCTAAAAGTGTGTCTTGTTTGTTTAGAAACCCCTAGAAAATGAATCCCTTGTTATGAAAGTATAGATTTTTATAGTGTCTAAGTTGGACACATATACATGCAATCTAAAACAGAGTGTTTAATTTATACCTATATAACAACATTTTTCGTTTCAAAAGATATAATGTTATCGTGATATATTTTACATACGAAAGTTCCCTATAAAGTTTATAAATCACATATGATTCTGTTGAATAAAAGTGTAGAATAAAACTTTATATAACACACGATAATAATCGGGTGTTTTACTTGTATTCCCCCCCCCCCCCCCCCCCCTTGAAAGCGTATAAAAGCATTTATAGAATATTTAAAAGGGTTAATTAAGGGGTATGAACTCACTTGAAAGATCGAAGAAAGGCGAGATGAAAACCGGGCATAATTTCTTCTCGGGAAAATGGTTTTTCTCGGGAATCTCGGGAGTACAAATGACCTTCAGGACTTGAGCAAAGTGACCAGGGGGTTAGCACGGGCACGGAAAACGAGGCAACAATGCAAGAGAAATGAGAGAGAATGGCCCTTTTCTTCGGAACCCTCGCATCCCTTTTATAGGGGGTGGGAACCGCCTCGGTACGCTGGGCGTACGCGTGCGTCACGCATGACCGGATCCTCGACTGCCTCGGAGTTCGGATGGGACGGGTGCTAGCTTCGCATAGGGCGAGACGTGGACGATCCGAGGCCTAGGCCTTGAGTACGTTGGGCGTAACTCGGCCCTATCTGATGACTCGCCTTCGGATAATACCAAGATTAAATAATAAAATTTATATTTTATTTATTTAATAAACTTCTATAATTCATATCTTCTTCATACGAACACCGTTTTCGATGTTCTTTATATCCACACGTAGGTGAGACTACGCTCTACAACTTCCATTTAGATTCCGTCGACAAATTTTGAAATTATTTTTATTATTTATTTTTAAAAGGTCGCGTTAAGAGAATTTCGTTAGAAATTCATAACTTCTTTATCTGATGTTTGTTTTTGCCAGACTTTTTACCGCTGAAATACCATTGTCGAGACCTTCGATTCTCGTTTAGGTCATTCCGGTCAAAAGTCGTTCGATCTCCGATTCGAGTTTTTAGCTGTCTGTCGCTAAGCCGAACTTGTAAAAATCATAACTTCAATATACGAAGTCGGATTTGGGCGTTCTTTTTACGTACGATCATGGTTTAATGACATCAAACATAGTAGGTAATTAAATAGAAACTTTTTGGACATTTTATATTCGAAGCTAATTTCATTATCACAAAAATGGTTACAATACTTGACTTTTAGGTCATTACATAGAGTTGAAATATCGGGTTGTCACACCGTGAGGTGATAATATCATATAAGTCTTTAAACCTAGAGATATGACTTGTTGCCTATGAGTTGGTTATACATTGATTGTACGTAAAAGCATTGGTAACTCGATGTTATAAAACGTACATTTGTGTATGATTCAATAAGTAGTAGAACAAGCATATGTGTCGAAGTTTATCTGTTCCTTGTTGGATTAGAAGCAATATGTGCCCCCTCGATGATTTTGTGCTGACCCATGTACCAGGCCCGGTCAGAACTAAGTTGATGTGTTCAAATAAGTTCTATGTCAAACAAATCGGAAACCGGGAAACAAACTGTTGGACAATAAGTAAGACATTGTTCCATGTATTTGTCCGGCTGATATCTAGAACAGAGGATTATATGATCACTTATCTTAAATGGAGTATCATCGTCATCTCAGTTCCGCGAGACTTTGAAAGAGCTACGATTGTGGATCGGTTCCTGAAGTTATTCTTGCAGATATAGTTATTAGAGTTATCCAAGTGGGAGACTGTTGGATTAGGTGTCTAAGTTCATAACTATTTATGGGATGTACTTGACTCGGTTGGCATGGTCTATTTGGGTTACATGGCATTGCAACACTAGGATAGACTAAATGAGAGAAAGTTCACTTAAGGATTATTAATATATTATTAGTTCTAATATATTAATAATATTATTTAATTAGTATTGATCAAAAAATTAATTTGAAATTAATTAAGTGATAAAAAAAGAGACTAATTAAATATATGGGGTTGATTGTGTAAATAATATATTCTTATATATTGGGCTAATGATCCATGGTTTGTATGGATTGGGCTAAAACCCATAAGGTGCTCCATGGATAATCCATGGAGGTTACAAACCCATTGATCATGGAATATGAAAAGCCATGACAATTAGGGTTTACATGGTGTAACCCTAATTGTGCCACAGCTATATAAAGAACCCCATAGAAGCAAAATCGGATTACTACTTGTACAAGTGAGAGGGCTAGCCGATTTTGAGGTTAAGTGAACTTCTCTCAAGTCTATTCCAAGAGTTGTAGTGTTGTGTGAGACATTTGAGGCATCACACTTGAGGTGCTACGCTCACAAGGTTCTCAAGGAATCCAAACTACAAAAGGTATGTTCTTCATCTAACATTTATGTTTAAAGTTCCCCATGGTATGCTAGATAAGTTAAGAACCTTGGAAAATCAATTTTGCATGTATTATAGTAAAACATAGATCCAAGGTTTCTAGGGTTGCATGTACACCTTAGGAGTGTTAGAATACTCAAATCCCAACACCCTATCACCCATATTCTTTTAATTGATTGAGAATGCGGTAAGTTGATGAATAAAACGTTGTATTGGAGAACGAATGAGGCTGGCTGGTGTAACAATTGGCTTAAAGACTCCATTTTCCATGAAGAAGCATGCATCTTGATCAAAAACTTCTTGTGGTAACACCCGATGCGCTTCATTTCTTCAATCCAATCCCAATCTAAAATGGGATGTGCAACAATCTCTCTTGCTTGCAGTGAATTAAATCCCGCTCTATAACGTGTAAGTCTTTAAGGATTGATATTCGAAGGCTATTTATACCATTCATGAAGTTTTGGCTCAATTGACCTTTCTTGGTTTAATTGGGGAAGAACTTCCTTCCCAATGCGTTTTCGATGTCCATTTCCTACAAAACAAATCAAGATACAAACATCCAAAGTATACCATACTTTTTAGAACAAAATATAAAAACAAATTTGAGATTTCCTAGTTTTCACGACGTGGGAACAACTCTTCCATGTCGTGGCTAAAGAACAGATCAAAAAGCAAACTTGTTTTCAGCATCCAAAATCCATCCAAAGCATAAAGGTTTTGTTCCTATCAACTATATTGAACAATTTGACATATATAATAGAATAATGGGTACCTAAATAACCTTTACATCACTTATGCTTAAATCATATAATCACATCTCAAAGAATCATGTAAATTGGCAAAAATATAATGCAATAGTAAGACTAACTCCAAAATTAGGAGGATTAAAGTAAAGAATACGTACCTGTTATGAAGATTACACACGAAAATGTGAGAAAAAGGAGGCTAATTTGTATAATTACTCTAATTATGATGACAGATGGCGTGGGAAACAAAGAAAAGGGTAAAGTAAAAATAATTTCATTTTTTAGGTTTGATAGTTTTTTTACCGTATGTAAATTCCACGACGTGGCAATAGAGTCTCCACACCGTAGGGTTTGTTCCATACACACAAGAGTGGGTTTAAATTCATATCCACGCATGGGAATAGCTCATTCATGTTGTGGGACCAAGAATTTCCCAAAAATTTCAAACTTTCTAAATACCAATTCACAACTCCGACACACATCAAGAAATTCAGGATTGACACAAGAAAACAAGATATCCCAGAAAAAATTAAAATGAAAAACAAAAAGTAAACTAAGGATAATGAAAAGAAAAGGCAAACCAAACATGGGTGGCCTCTCGGAAGTGCTTCTTTTTTAGGATTCATGACCTGGACTCCTTCTCGCTCTATGTTGTTCTGGGTGGGAGTTTAATCTCCTTGAATCCCTTCATCTCTAGTATCATCCTCTTGAAAGAAGCTACCCTTCTTTTGTAAGACCTATTACAATTTTATTTCTTTCTTGGGTTGGAATTTTCTTCGTTCTTGCACTTTACTCCAATATTTAATCTAGCTTCCTTATTTCTGTTTCTTTCGGGTTCCTTCATCACTATATCTTCTTTTCCAAGTGTAGTACTGTTGCTAACTCGCTCTCCCTCTTCATCACTAAGATCTTCATCTTTAATTTTCTCCTTGACTAGATCTTGAGGTTTTGTAAATGAAAACAATTTAAAAAATCATAGCAATTAAGGCTCTAGGTTTGGTACATTTCACCTCTTCTTTTGGTTCTTCTCCTTCTTGTAAAGGATTTTCCCAATTTAATAGCTCTCATTTCATATTCTCTAACTCCACAAGTTCATCATCTTTTTCTTTTTGTTGACCCACTTCATCCACGTTTTTCATACCTTCATCTACTTCCTCCATAAAGAAAACATCATGATTAGCTTCCAAGTTAATGGACTTCTCCTCGACTCAAAAACTTATTTCTTTATCTCTAAATCGTAGCATGAGTTTTTAATCATAGATATCTACCAAAGCATGTGCGGTTCTCAGAAAAGGTCTTCCTAAGATTATGAGAAATTCCTCATCTTCCTTCATATCTAGAACTAAAAAGTCCACTGGAAATACAAATTTCCAAGAAGAAAACAATAATGCTACCGGTAAGGGGAAAGGAAGAACTACCAAGATAGGAAAGGGAAAAGGAAAGTATCAAGGGAAGCGTCCTGCTACCAACCCAAGTCCTAAGCCCAAACCTGTTGTTGAATCTGATTGCTTTCACGGAAATGAAAAGAGACACTGGAAATGTAACTATCCCAAGTACCTATTGTTGTGGTGTAAATCATGATGATGAATGCGGAACATGAAATGAATTAGTGAATCACACAAGAACCATGAACACGAAGAACACAAGAGTAACTAAATCTCGTTTAAGATCTCATTAATCTAGAAAGAGTACAAGTGGGTTTGCAATATTTCTCTCTCTAAACTAACTCTCATAAAGTTCTTCCTTACATAAAAAATGAGTGTCACTCACTTCCTTATAAAGGAAAGACAACTCATTACACACATTTAAATGAGTAATAACACATGACATCCAAGAGTGACTTTGCACCCTAACATCCCCCCCCCCCTTAAAGTTAGGATTAGATGTCACGCCTTCAATATCCAATGAGCTCGCATGATCAAGACCAACTCCCCCTCTAAGTAATACCGGTCTTCAAATCCACAAATGAATACCCAAGAAGCTTCGAATAACCACTCTACATTCTCCCCTTTTTTATAATCAACAAGTGATTTTAAAACCCACAAAGGTTGAGAAGCGCCTGAGGAATAAACTTCACGAATCTCCCCCTTGAAGTGTTCCAAAAATGAAACCACGATAAACTTGCATGAAAAAACAATCATGAAAAATCATGAAAATTTTCCAATTTCTTTTGTGAAAATTTTCAACTTTTGGGTGAGAGTTGCAAGAATTTCGAAAGTCCAAGGTAAAAATTGCCAATATAATAATTCTGCAAAGACCCGTTGCATCAAAAACAGTCTCATATGCGAAACTTTTGTGAAATAGGGTATAAAGTGTCAATTCACATTAACTATAAGGGTCTGTTATGAAAAGATTCCCATGTTTCAGAATTTTCAGCCCAATTGCAAAACTAGGTAAATTCTGCCAAGTTTTCGTAACTTCAGAGATTCAATACGAACCTTGTTCACACATCACTAGTTTTTTTTACTCCAATTTCAAACGTGGGTTATTTATGCCACTTCTTAAAAGTTCCAGGGGTGCAAACTGAACAAGTTTGTTTTCTTCCCCAAATTACTTGTACTAGTCGGATATGAGTTCGATGCCAAGTAACTACCATCGACTCTAATGCTCGGTAACTACACATTTCAAATCATCGACCTCCCATTTAGAACCATCAATACTCGACTCCAAACCATTGATCCTCGATTTCAAAGTCTTCAAATCTAATACTTAAAAATTGATTCAAAGCAAAGTCCTTCAAATACATTCGTGGCCATAAAAACGAAGTCAAATTTTGACCTTCTCATATCAAACATATCAGGCACACATCAAAACAATACCCTTCAAATCAATTTTCCCATTATTTCCACAACCTTCATTATCAAGTCTACCCTTTCCAAATCGAGACTCCTATTTTGAACCGTCCTTTTTGAAATCAAACCTTCTTGTCTCAGTCGACTATCAACATCGATACCGAAGTATCGACCATCGACTATAAAGATCGATACTTGGTAACGACCTTCGAAATCAGCCACTCAACCCATTCAAATGTCAATCTTTTAAACTTTCCCATTTCCCAGTTCTAATTGTGAAACCTTCGAATTCTCTATACTTCGATTCCAATTTGCCTTCGATTCTAAACAGCAACATCAACTCTAAAACATAACTGAAATACAATCACCAAGTAATTCGGGATCATCGACATCAATTTTAACAACAATTCGATACCAAGATGTAACATCCCAAAATTTAAGTCCAAAAATTTCATTTTTAATTAATTAACTCATAAAACATTCACTGGAAAATATTGTATAAACACGTCATCTCATAAAATCAAGTATCATGTTTAAAACCCACAACATAAACAAATATCATATCAGAGTACAGTCCCAGAAAACACCGTGCAGAAAATCAGGTGTGTGTGTGTGTGTGTGTGTGTGTGATGCCATGCTAGGCCGCCAGCTCTTTCCCATTAGACGAAGAGGTACCTAAAACCAAAAACTGAAACCGTGAGCACAAAGCTTAGTGATTTCCCCCATCACACCACATACCATACAATACCATCGGTATCTTTCAACCGGTAATCATCATCGGTATCTTTCAACCGGTGATCGTCATCGGTATCTTTCAACCGGTTATCATCATCGGTATCTTTCAACTGGTAACTGGGGACTATTCCACCCCTTACCACTAGCATACAATAACAAGATATAAGCATATAGTCAGGCATATCCGGGTATTGACCTACCCCTTGGTCCTAAAGACCACTATTAGGGAAACTATCCCTATCATGCACGTAACATATCATACAGATATAACTCATAACCAAACACATACCAGACCAATATAATTATCACAAAGACAATCATCTTCTAAATACTCCTCATTGGTGGGCCGACATTGTGGTATTAAACCCACCCCTACTGGAAGGTAACTCACCTCGTACAGGTAGCAGCTGATAATCAGTGCGGGAAACCTCCGTCCGCTGCTGCTCCGGGAATCCTTCAGCTACAAACCCCACAAACACTCTGTTAGGAACTGAATTCTATACTCTTAGGGTAAAATGACCATTTTACCCCCAACCAAGTCAAGTCAAAGTCAAAGTCAACTTCCAGTTGACCCGACTCGCCGAGTTGCGAAAACAACTCGCCGAGTCCCTCACTCTCTCCTCGTCCTCATCCGCGACCCTACTCGTCGAGTTAGGTTGTCAACTCGACGAGTTCTTCTCTCATCCAAATGCCCCATGAAATTTCATCCGACTCGCCGAGTTGATGAACAACTCGTCGAGTTGGCCTTCATCTGATGAACCAGATCTGTCCTCAACTCGCCAAGTTGATGAACAACTCGCTGAGTTCTAAGGAGATTGCCTTGGACTCGCCAAGTCCAAGAATGCACTCGTCGAGTCCAGTCTTGACCCATTCCATACAATTGATTTAAATGAGATCTAACACACCAAAACCATAGATCTGGCCTCCTAATGTCCACTTCATACGTAAAGTTCCAAACTTGATGCACGTGCATGGGGTTTTTAGCTCAAAAATCCACATAAAGTGTCCTACAATGTGCATGGGGTTTTCATGGCCCTAAAGTTGGCACCTTTATGCCATGAAACCCCTCTTAAGGCCCAGATCTGAAGTCAAAACCCACCCTACACTCCCAATATCGAAATATGACATAGCAATCCAAAGAAACCCCAAGTTAAAGATGAATAAACACCTAGATGAGTCAATATAGGGGCCTTATACCTTGAAGTTGCTGAAGATGAAGTAAACTCCTTGGATCTACTGTCCCCCAACTCAAGTTCCAAGCTCCTTTCTTTCTTCCAAGCTATACTATCACACAAGAAAACCGAAAATGGGCTCAACGAAGCAAAAATGGCTAGGGTTTCGATGAGAAGTGTTTGGGAGCATAAAAGGGGAATGGAGGCTACATAAGGTTGTTTAAATAGGGTGCAAACCCCTGGATTAGGGTTTTAGTCCAGACAACAGCTACTTGCTGAGTCCGGGACCCGACTCGGCGATTCCAGGACTTAAACTCCACGCCTCATCACGCTTCTACTCGGCGAGTTGGTCCTTCAACTCGCCGAGTCCAAGACCAAAAATGAAAAATAATTAAATATTTAATAACAGTATACGTACCAAGAACCAGGTGCTACACAAGACCAGTCAAATTAATTTTGACTCCAAAAAGTCAACTCAAATCGAATTCTTTATCTCGATTGCGAATACCTGATTTATCCTCTTCCCATATGCAAGAATCAACTTTCAAATCCCCATTCTTCAATTTCGAACTCCAAATTTTGTTTCCAGATGAAACAAGTTTCGATTTCTTAAACTTTCGATTCCAAGAGCTATTGAACCGTCGACTTATCAAACTCAAAATGACTTCGATTCATACTAAAAAATAGATTTTATTAGCCATTGAATCAATGATGAAATTAGATATTTAGTGAAATGAAAGAGATTACGAAGAACTGTTTGACTAATTAGGATTAATTCAAGAATTGACAAGCATCATTTGAAAACAAGATCAGAAGAGGTGAATCAAACAGTTTTGCCAAGAGAGAAAAATGTAACTCATCAACAGGTAGACATGAAGGCTCCTGAGATTCCCCAGCAATCGGTGAATGTTCTTTTTCCATAACTTATCTTTCTTTATTTTAATGCCAATTGATGTAGTTGCATGTTTGTTTTACTTGATTCTTGCATAGTGTGTTTGGAAAATTTGATGTGTTTTCTCATCACAAAACCATGATCAGTTAACGATTCCTATAGCCTTTAATGAGATTCAATATAGATAATGAACAAAAATCATAAACATCAAAAGTCAAGAATAGAATAAGTGTTCATCTTATTGAACACAAAATGTGAAAAGGTCAATAAGCGGATCAGACAATGTGTTCGAATGGATTTGGGCCCGAATAATAGTTATGAATAGTAAATGTTGGAATAGTGTCTAAAGATGCAACTATATTTGGCAAGTATTTGACCCGGTTGTGCATGGTCCTTTTGGGTTGCCTTCACCATAGCAACTTGACAGGATGATTTATAATGAGAGAAGAAATATTATTAATATATTATGAGAATAAAATATTACTATTTGATTAATATAAGTCATAAATTAATTAGGAATTAATTTGGTGACTTAAAGAGATTAATTAAATAGAAGGGCATAAACTGTCAATTGTATGATAGTCGTACTTTGGGCTATAATCTCTTAAGGATAAGGGGTGGACAAATTTAGGGTTTAGAAAAGCCTAGAATTCATCCAAGGGCTTATTATAAAGGGATTGGATTGCTTAGGGCTTAAGTTATCCAATTAGGGTTTAAGGGTGAAACCCTAGGAGCCTCACTAGTATAAATAGACCCTAAGGGCTAAGAAAAATCGGCACTCTTGTCTCTAAAGAAACCCTGGCCGATTTCTTCCTCCTCTCTCCTCTCTCTATAATCATCCTCTTGCTAGTTGGTGTTTGTAAGCCATTAGAGGAGTGACACTTGTGACTCTAAAGCTCCAAGGACAAGGCAATTCAAGCAATTGATTCAAGGTAATCATTCAAATCTGATTTCTTATGTTATTATACTAGAATTATGATTAGAAGTCTTGGATTGAATGCATGTTCAATTAGAGAAACCTAGATCCAAGCATTAGGGTTTGTATGTGCACATAGGAATGTTCATATGGCTAAAACCCATCAGTGGTATCAGAGCCTTGATTGGTTTCTATTGAATTGATGCATTGGTTGCTTGTTTTTTGCTTGCAAAATTCGAATTTTTTCATTATGCCTGATAAACTCGGCGAGTTCCATAGTGGACTTGGCGAGTAGGCCTCAACTGGGCGAGTCCATTGTGGTACTCGGTGAGTTCGAGCGTCAGAAAGAGCTAATTTCGGGATTTCTTGCTGTTTATCTTTTGGATACTTACCTTAATCTTAATAGGTCAATATAAATCCGATTTTGAGATATATTTGAGTATATTCTTGACCTAATTGAAGATATTTATCAATTAATTGAATATTAATTTCCTTATGTGATAATTGATTAATTATTTTAATTAAATTGGTAAATTGTTTTGCAAGAAATAATTAAATAAATCAAATATGGATAATTATGTGATTAAATTTTAATTTGGATTATTTGTTATTTGATCCCCTATGTTTTGAAAGGTTTAAAACTTGCCCTCAAGTTTTGAAATTTATGTTTTGTGATTAAAAGTTTAATTTAGACAATTTAAATTTCAAACCCTAGAATTTTACAAGTTTAAAATTCAACCCTATACTAATATAATATTACAAGATTAATATATATATATATATATATATATATATATATATATATATATATATGTATAATTAAAATGCTAGTCTTACCGTTAGTAGGCCTCATTCACGAAGCCGGTCTATAAGGTGGGTATAAGGTTGCTGCCTATAAAATGGCGCTTAATGGGTGTACACTCACACCCACCGCTTGCTTGATCGGTGGAGGGTCGTTAGCCGAACGGGTAGGATAGGGCAACCTCATCTCCTCATTAAAAGTATAATATGAAATACAAAGTAACTACATGTTTTTCAAAAATCCCAATCCTAGTTACTTTAGGAAAAGTGAATTGATGCAATCCCATGATGTTACACTTTGCACCCTTGCTAAGAAGTTAGTGCAGCATGTGTGGTTTACTGGCACACTAATTGGTTCTAAGAAAAGGTGGCAAAGGGTGATTCATTGCTTATCATAGTTCGATGGAGCGTGTGTGGTTTACCGGCACATTGAATAGGTGATTGTTACAATGAAGGCACCATGTGAATTTGCATGGTAATTCACACCCACTTTGTGATCCTCGGTATCCCAGTCACAAACGAGAGCGGCATATCGAGATTTAAACATGCCATTGAAAAGTTCAATGAATCTCATCGAAACCTAGGAATTCTCAATACATTTAGAACTTAAAGTTATGTTTTCATGGTGGAGAATTTGTGAATCGTCATCACTTACCTTCAAATTGTTTGCATGTTAGATTACGGCATCCCTTTTCTAATATGTAAATATTGTTGTTGGATCCTAGCCCTAATTTTTTCTTATTGGGTAATAATTAGGGATTCAAATTCTAATCTATCTTTGTCCTTTCTATTTGTAGATGTCGAACGCGAACAACGTTGCTGCTAGCTCGTTCACATTCATGATCCTTTGCAAAAGGTGACTTTCGATGGGACGAACTTTAGCAAATGGATAAGATACATTCACGCAATTGCTCCCTACGAGGACAAGGAGTATGTCCTCGATGAGAAGCTCGAGAAGATCAACCCAGAAATCGCTACTCCGGTTGAAATGACTGCTTTTGAGACTCATGAACGTGATGCAACGAAGGTTCATTGCATCATGATAGCCACAATGAACACTGAATTCCAAAAGTCCTACGAGGACATGTATATGTACGAAATGCACCAAGACTTGTTGGAGAGATACCATCAAAACGCGAGGCAGGAACGTTACGAGATCTTCACTAACATGATCTCCGCTAAAATGGGTCATGGAGAATCTCTAACCGTGCACCTGCAAAAGATGCAAAGGTATGTCGATCGTCTTCGTAAGTTGAATGTTGACTTTGGGGAAGACTTGGCAATCGACATGGTGCTTCACTCCTTGCCTCCGTGTTACAATCAATTTAGGATGACCTACCACATGAACAAAGAGGAGGTCACCCCAAGTAAGCTCCAAGGTCTCCTTAGGGTTGCTGAGAGCAACCTCAAGGACAAGTATGTTGCACCAACTCCCAATCCACCAGCTGCTCCTGTTTTAGCAATCGGGCAAGGTAAGGGTAAGAAGAGGAAGGCTCCATCTAAGAGCCACTGCAAGGGAAAGTCCCGAGATGGTTCCTCTTCTAGTGGGACCAAAGTTGATCCTGCTAAGCCTAACCCTAACCTAAAGGAGGCAGAGTGCCACCATTGCCACAAAATAGGGAATTCGAAGAGAAGCTGTCCAGACTACCTGCAAGCCATCAGGGAAGGAAAGATCAAGCCGCCTTTCGCAGGTATATACACAATTAAATCTAATGATTCATCTCATGCTATTTCTTGGGTCCTCGATACCGGGTGTGGTTACCATATTTGTTCTGAATTGTAGGGACTAAGAAGAAATAGGGATGTTGAGCATGGAAGAATAAATCTAATCATGGGGAACAGAAAATCGTCACCTGTGACCAAGATTGGAGTGTATTCTCTAGTGCTTAGGAATGGTTTATGTTTAGATTTGAACAATTGTTGCTATTCGCCAGAAATGGCAAGAAACATCATTTCATTTCATGGTTTGTTTAGACAAGGATTTAGATTTTCTTTTAATAATGAGAATGGTTATATTTATGCTTATCTAAATGATGTCTTATATTTCGAAGCAATACCATGTAATGGAATTTATGAAACTGTTATGATTGTAGATAACCTAGGAAATGATGTTTTATGCATGGATTCTTCCAATAGTATGGATAGAGCATCCTTGTGGCATTGTCGTCTTGGACATGTTAACAAGAAGCGCATAGCCCAACTCCAAAAGGTTGGAGTATTAGAGTCATTCGACCTTAGGGAAGATGACACATGCGAGTCTTGGTTACTTGGAAAGATGACCAAGTCACCCTTCACTAGCACATGTGAAAGGGGTGAGGGCCTATTGGACCTCATACATACCGATGTATGTGGACCGTTTATATCAACCACACAGGATGGGAACCGCTTCTATGTGACTTTTACCGATGACTATAGTAGATATGGGTATATCTACTTAATCAAGCAAAAGTCAGAAACGTTTGAAAAGTTCAAAGAGTTCAAGAATGAAGTGGAGAATCAATTGGGTAGGAAAATCAAGATGCTTCGATCCGATCGAGGAGGAGAGTACCTAAGTCTTGAATTCCACGACTATCTAAAGGAGTGTGGAATAGTTTCACAATTGATGCCACCTAGGACAATGTAGTTGAATGGTGTGGCAGAAAGGCGTAATCGAACCTTGATAGACATGGTCTGCTCTATGATGAGTCGTGCTTCACTACCTATCTCATTCTGGGGGTATGCCTTAGAGACTGCCACCCATATCCTTAACCGAGTCCCTACTAAGAAGATTGCCAAAACACCTCACGAAATGTGGATAGGGAAAGCTCCCTCGTTAGTACATATCAAGGTTTGGGGTTGCAAGGCTTTCGTAAGACGAGATACTCACGACAAGCTCAAACCTCGTAGTGAGCGATGTATTTTCATCGGCTACCCGTAGAAATCCTTTGGATATCTCTTCTATAAACCGATGGACAACGTTGTCTTCGTTGCGAGGAGAGGAGTTTTCCCAGAGCGAGAACTCATAAGCCAAGGAGACTGTGGGAGACAAATCTAGCTTGAAGAGATTCAAGAGTCGATTGATGAAGGAACCTCTACCGTTGGCGCTCAAACTGAGGAGGAAACTCCGGTTGAACCAATTGACGAGTCCTTACCTCTTAGACTTTCCGAAAGAGTTAGAGTTCAACCCCGGTTTTATGGTTTTCATAATACTACCGAAGGGGACACGTATATTAGTGATGGTACACTAATAAATGTAGATGAACCTAATAGCTATAAGGAAGCCATGGCAGGCTCGGAGTCTGCAAAATGGAAGGAGCAATGGATAGCAAGATCCAATCCATGTATGACAGCCAAGTTTGGAATTTGGTTGATAATGTGCCCGGACGTAAGACCGTTGGGTGCAAATGGATCTTCAAGAAGAAGACTGATGTGGATGGAAATGTACACACATATAAAGGGCGATTGGCTGCGAAGGGCTTTACTCAAACTCCCGGAGTTGACTATGATGAGACCTTCTCACCAGTTGCAAAGATAAAGTCTATTAGAGTGATGCTAGCTATTGCCGCATTTCATGATTATGAAATTTGGCAAATGGATGTCAAGACTGCTTTCCTTAATGAGAAGTTGGCTGAGGATGTTTACATGGCTCAGCCAGAGGGTTTTGTTGATCCGAAGCATCCAAATAGAGTGTGTAAGCTTGAGAAGTCCATTTATGGACTTAAGCAAGCGTCTCGCAGATGGAATCTTTGCTTCGATGAGAAAGTCAAAGAGTTTGGATTTGTACGAAGCGAAGATGATTCATGTGTATATGTCAAAGCCAGTGGGAGTATAGTGAGCTTCCTCGTTCTGTATGTCGATGACATACTACTCATAGGAAACGACGTCCCGACAATGCAGGAGGTTAAGTCCTGGCTCAGCAAGTGCTTCGCTATGAAGGACCTCAGAGAGGCTTCCTATATTTTGGGAATAAGGATAGTGAGAGAACGAAGTAAGAGACTAATAGGACTTAGTCAGAAAACTTACATAGATAAAGTACTAAAACGTTTTAGTATGGAAAATTCGAAGAAGGGAGAATTACCGATACAAAGTAATGCCAAGTTGAGTAAGACTCAAATTCCGAGTACCGAAGCTGAAATAGCATAAATGAGCCGAGTACCATACGCTTCCGCAGTTGGCTCAATCATGTATGCTATGACTTGTACTCGCCCTGATGTAGCCTTTGCTTTGAGCATGGTTAGTAGATATCAAGGGAACCCTGGCAGAGCCCATTGGATTGCGGTCAAGAATATATCCTTAAGTTCCTTCGGAGGACCAAGGAATGGTTTTTAGTCCTCGGAGGAAGTGATGACTTGAAGGTGCGAGGGTATAGTGACGCCAACTTTCAGACCGACAGGGACAACTACCATTCGCAGTCGGGTTGGGTATTTACCCTGAATGGAACCGTAGCCGATTCAACATGCGAATCAGAGTACATTGCAGCGAGCGAGGCGTCGAAGGAGGCAATATGGTTGAAGAACTTCATTGGTGATCTTGGAGTTCTGCCTGCCATAAAGGAGCCTATGGAAATTTTCTATGATGATGAAGGAGCGGTTGCCTTGACCAAGGAACCAAGGGATCATGGCAGATCTCGTCATATTGACAGAAAATATCATTTCATTAGACATCGAGTAGAAGAAGAACAACTTGTGGTTAAGAGGATATCATTAGAAGATAACCCAGCAGATCCGCTTACGAAGGGACTGAGCAGGGTTAAGCACTTGCAGCATGCTAGGAGTATTGGGCTGAAGGATGATATTAGTTTAGATCAGATAGTTTTAGAAACTTGTAATAGGTAAATGTAATTTAACATTTGATGAATAAATAAAGGAGTATTATTTATGAGTAAAGTTACTGTCATATGTTAATTGTTTAACTATTGTTTCACTTTGCATGTTTTGACTTCCAGAATAATTGAGTTTATTAAGAATAATCGAATTATTCAAATTGTCCACAATCGTTCATATGTTGGAAGTAGGTATGAATGAAGATTGTCATGAATTGGTGTGTAGATTATCTAAATGGTATTAGACATAGCAAAAGTTTGCTGCAACGTTCATGAGTGCTTATGAACTAGTTTTGAGCATTGGAACAAACCCGCGCTTTCTGGAATCACCTTATGGAATGTGACGAAAAGGTTGATCGCAAGACAATAATATCATATGGTCTTAAAACCTAGATGTATGGTTTGTTGTTTGTTAATTGGTTGTACATTGATAATGCGAAACCGCATCAGTAAATTGATGTTATAAAACGCATTGTTATGTATAATTGATTAATGAATAAGTAAATGCATATAAGTCGAAGTTTATCTGTTACTTTTATCCTAAGAAGGTAAAAGTGATATCCCGGCCGCTTGATGATTTGATTTGACTTATGTGCCGGGCCCGGTCAGAACTAAATTGATGTGTTTGATTAAGTTCTATGTCGAATAAATATGAGATCAAGAAACCAATTGATGGACAAATTGGTTCCATATAATTGTCAGCATGATAACTAAACAGAGGACTCTACGATCCCTTATCTAAAGGACATGATTCATAAGATCAGAGTTTGACAGCGTCTTTGAGAGCTACGATTGCTAATCGGATTATACTTGTGTATATAGTTGCTAGACTTATCCAAGTGGGAGACTGTTGGAATAGTGTCTAAGGCTGCAACTATATTAGGCAAGTATTTGACCTGGTTGTGCATGATCCTTTTGGGTTGCCTTCACCATAGCAACTTGACAGGATGATTTATAATGAGAGAAGAAATATTATTAATATATTATGAGAATAATATAAGGAATAATAATATTATTATTTGATTAATATAAGTCATAAATTAATTAGGAATTAATTTGGCGACTTAAAGAGATTAATTAAATAGAAGGGCATAAACTGTCAATTGTATGATAGTTGTACTTTGGGCTATAATCTCTTAAGGATAAGGGGTGGACGAATTTAGGGTTTAGAAGAGCCTAGAATTCGTCCAAGGGCTTATCATAAAGGGATTGGATTGCTTAGGGCTTAAGTTATCCAATTAGGGTTTAAGGGTGAAACCCTAGGAGCCTCACTAGTATAAATAGACCCTAAGGGCTAAGGAAAATCGGCACTCTTGTCTCTAAAGAAACCCTGGCCGATTTCTTCCTCCTCTCTCCTCTCTCTATATTCATCCTCTTGCTAGTTGGTGTTTGTAAGCCATTAGAGGAGTGACAGTTGTGACTCTAAAACTCCAAGGACAAGAAGATTCAAGCAATTGATTCAAGGTAATCATTCAAATCTGATTTCTTATGTTATTATACTAGAATTATCATTAGAAGTCTTGGATTCAATGCATGTTCAATTAGAGAAACCTAGATCCAAGCATTAGTGTTTGTATGTGTACATAGGAATGTTCATATGGCAAAAACCCATCAATATATATATATATATATATATATATATATATATATATATATATATATATATATATATATATATATAAAGTCATTTTTATACGCAAAATACCTATATAAAAACTTGTTTTAAGAAAACATTTTGGTATGAAAAATACGTATTTATAAAAATAATACTCCCTCCGTTCCAATATTATTGTCCACAGACAAAAAAACACACAGATTAAGAAAAACATTAATTACCGCTAACTTTATATAATAAAATGACAGTTTTGTCCTTACTTTGCATTTAATGTTCCATTAAATGCTTAGTTGGTTAAGTATTAATGAGGGGTATTTTGGTAAAAATGGTATTAATTTTTAGAAGTGGACTATTATTTTGGGACAAACCAAAAAGGAAAGATGGACTTTAATTTTGGGACTGAGGGAGTATTTTATTTTAAATACCTATTTATAAAAAGGGAAATTGACATTATAGCACAACAAACTTTTAGCTTTGTCCCGAATTTGTCATTCAAGTTATTTTTTTGTGCAATTAGTCCCTCAACTTTCAAATTACCTGTTAATGACACAATTATCCTCAAGTTTAGAGGTTCGGTTGGTTCCGAAGCTTCGTTGGCAAGGCTGACCTCAAAGTGTCATCCGCCGTGTTAGACATGACGTCTGGGGTTATTAGTTGAAACCCTTAATCGACACACTTCCTTCAACTTTATTTCCGTATTCGAAACCCCAAAAACTGTAACATCCATAAAATTCATGAAAATCTAAACTTTTTCAAGCATTCAAAAAGCATTATTTATTATAAAATTATTTCAAAATAGTTTCATATCAGAGTATCCCAGAAATCAAAATAATAAAATATGAGGAGGTGCACGGTCACGCCTTTTCCTTCCCCCGATCATTAGAGGTACCTAAAACAAAATCCAAAACTATAAGCCCAAAGCTTAGTGAGTTCCCCTAAAATGCCCATACACACAACAATATACATAGAATCACAAACAACATACTATGGGTCCAATCAACCATCAGGTTGGAATACCCTCGACCCTCAACCATCGGGTTGGAATGCCAATATACTATTGGTCCAATAAACCATCGGTTTCGAATTCCCAAGGCCCTCAACCATCGGGTTGGAATGCCAACATACTATGGTTCAAATCAACCATCGAGTTGGAATACCCCAGGCCCTTAACCATCGGGTTGGAATGCCAACATATTATGGGTCCAATTATCCATGGGATGGAATACCCTAGGACCACAACCATCGGGTTGGAATGCCCACCTACCATGAGTCCAATCATCCTTGGGATTGAATACTCTCATTACCAATCAAGCACGTGCACCTATATCAGATAATCATATAATAGTCTATAGAGACAACATACTAGGGTCTGATCGTCCCCTTGATGGAATATCCTCATCTACCAATCAAACATGTGCACATATAGCAAGTAATCACATAATAGTCTACAGACAGTCAAACGGATCTACAGATCTCTAATCATAGTAACATCCTATCTACCAGTATAACGATCTAACCGATCTCACTAATAATAAAGTAGGATAACAATCCAAAGGGCCGGTATTGGTTCTTTCGACTCTTAAATATAGTGAGGAAAACTCACCTCACAATATCGAACTGTAGTGATAATATCAAGCTCCTGAATCACAGCCATTAACTCCACCACCTATAACCACCATAGGACCAAGTCCATCAAAATCCCAAATTACCAGAATACCCTCAAGAGTCAAACTTGGTCAACCCTTGGTAAAATTCAAAGTCAACAGTCATGGTCAACAGTCCATGTTGACCCAACATGTCAAGTGCACCTAGCAACTCGTCGAGTTCCACCAGAACTCAAAAACCGCAAAAACCTAAGTCAACTCGTTGAGTTGCCAAACAACTCGTCGAATCCATGCACTGTCCAAAAGATCGGGAAAACCTTAACCAACTCGTCGAGTTATCTTACCAACTTGTTGAGTTCAATCAGAATCCAGAAAGCGTGAAAACCCTACTCAACTCGTCAAGTTGGTTATCCAACTCGTCGAGTTCCTTCATCCATTTCGCATTCAGCTCATTCCATTCGATTCCATAGCTCTAAACTCCAAATCTATCTTCCCAGGGTGAATTTACTACGTAAATGATGGGTTTTGAGCAAAAGAACATCCGATGTGCACATGTAAAACCCTAAAACTTTGGATCTAGTTTTCTCTATTGTACATGAAAATTTATCCAAAGCTTGTAAACCCTAATCTATCATACAACAAAACTAATTGAATATAAAATAAACAAGTTTGATGAATACCTTGATTGGTGATTGTAGATCTTGAAGCTTTGAGAACCTTAGCACCCCAAATGTTGTGCCTCTAATGAATCACAAACACCAAAAGAAATGGATTAAGAAAGAGAGAGAGAGAGAGAGAGAGAGAGAGAGAGAGAGAGAGAGAGGAGATGGAAAAATCGGCTCCAATACTTCTAGAGTTCAAGTGTTAGTCGAAATCTCATGCCCTAGGGGTCTTTATATATGTGTGGAAATTAGGGTTTCACCCATTATCCTTATCTGGTTACTTAGCGACCAAGCAGCCCAAAGATAATTCTAGAACCCTACCTTTGGACGAATTCCTAAGGCCTTATCCTTAGAATTCATCCACCCTATACTCTAGGGTTTCCTTACCCAACTTTGCAACTCACATAATTACAAGTACAGTCCCTTTAATTCAATTAACCTCTTTTGACCACAAAATTAATTTTTGACCAATGTTAATTAAATAAAATATGATTTCTCTTTTAATATATTATTCTTATAATATATTAATAAACCATAATAACCACTTTCTCTATTATTCATCCAATCAAGTTGCTTTGGTGAAGGCAACACAAAAGGACCATGCTACAACCAGGTTAAGTAAATACCAAATATAGTTATGAACTTAGACACTAATCCAACAGTCTCCCACTTGGATAAGTCTAATAACTATAAATGCAAGTACATCTTCAGGTTCCGATTAGCAATCGCAGTTCTCAAAACTCTTGATCTTATCAATAACCTGTCCTTTAGATAAGGGATCGTACAGTCCTCTATTTTAGATATCATGCGGACAATTACATGGAACATAGTCATACTTATTGTCCAATAGTTTGTTTCTCGATCTCTGATTTATCTAACATAGAACGTTATTGAACACATCAATTCAATCCTGACCGAGCCCGACATATAAGTCAAACCAAATCATCGAGGGGACCAAATATCGCTTTTACGCTTTTAGGATAAAAGGAACAGATAAACTTCGAATTATATACATTTACTATTCACTCATCAAATCATGCACAACAATGCATTTTATAACATCAAGTTACTGATGCGTTTACGCATTATCAGTGCATAACCAACTTTCAAACAATAAACCATATATCTTGGTTTAATGACTATATGATATTATCGGCTTGCGATCACTCGTGATAAATTCCTTGAAGTGATTCCAGCAAGCGTGGGTTTAATCTAATGCTCAAATCTTATTCATAAGCACTCACGAACGTTGCAGCAAACCTTTTCTATGTCTAATACACTTTAGACAGTCTGCAAACCAATTCATGACAGTCTTCTCTTATACATACTTCCAAAGTATAAGGGATTGTCGACTATTCGAATAATCTTATTATTCACGAAGTCAAAACATTCAAAGTGAAATAATAGGTAAATAATTAACACAAGACTGTAACTTTACTTATAAATAATACTCCTTTATTTATTCATCAAATGTTAATTACAATTTATCTATTACACGTTTCGAAGCTATCTAATCTAAACAAATATTGTCCTTCACCCCAATCCTCCTAGTGTGCTGCAAGTGCTTAACCCTACTCAGTCCCTTCTTAAGGGGATCGGTTGGGTTATCCTTTGATGATACCCTCTTCACTATGAGGAGTACCTCTTCCACCCGATGTCTAATAAAATGATATTTCTTGTCGATATGTGGGGATCTGCCATGATCCCTCGGTTCCATGGTCAAGGCAACCACACATTCATTATCACTGAAAATTTCCATAGGCTCCTTTATGGCTGGAAAAAGTCCAAGGTCTCCGATGAAGTTCTTCAACCATATTGCCTCCTTCGATGCTTCGCTCGCTGCTATGTACTCTGATTCACACGTTGAATCATCTACAGTCTCCTGCTTGGAACTTTTCCAAGTCACTGCTCCTCTATTTAAGGTAAAGACCCAGTCTGACTGAGATCGATAATTATCTCGGTCTGTCTGAAAACCGGCGTCACTGTACCCTCGCACCCTTAAGTCATCACTCCCACCGAGGACTAGAAACCATTCCTTGGTCCTACGAAGGTACTTCAGAATATTCTTGAATGCGGTCCAATGTGCTCTACCAGGGTTCCCTTGATATCTGATGAGCATGCTCAAAGCGAAGGCCGCATCAGGGTGAGTACAAGTCATAGCATACATGATCGAGCCAACTGCAGAAGCGTAAGGTACACGACTCATTTTTGCTATCTCGACCTCGGTACTCGGACTTTGAGTCTTACTCGACTTGGTATTTCTTTGGATCTGTAACTCCCCTTTCTTAGAATTCTCCATACTAAAACGCTTTAGTACCTTATCCAAGTAAGTATTCTGAATAAGTCCTATCAGTCTTTTACTCCTGTTTCTCACTATCCTTGTTCCCAAAATATAGGCAGCCTCTCCGAGGTCCTTCATAGCGAAACACTTCCCAAGCCAGGACTTACCGTCCTGCAGGGTCGGATGTCGTTTCCTATGAGTAGTATGTCATCGACATACAATACGAGGAAGCTAACTATACTCCTACTGGCTTTGACATATACGCATGACTCATCCTCGCTTCGCAGAAAGCCAAACTCTTTGACTTTCTCGTTCAAACAAAGATTCCATCTACGAGATGCTTGTTTCAATCCATAAATGGATTTCCCAAGCTTACACACTCTATTAGGATGCTTTGTATCGACAAAACCCTCTACCTAACTCATGTAAACATCCTCAGCCAAAATTCCCATTAAGGAAAGCGGTTTTGACATCCATCTGCCATATTTCATCATCATGAAATGTAGCAATGGCTAGCATCACCCTAATAAACTTTATCTTCACAAAAGGTGAGAAGGTCTCATCATAGTCAACTCCGGGAGTTTGATTAAAGCCCTTCGCAACCAATCGCGCCTTATAAGTGTTTACTTTCCCATCCATGTCAGTTTTCTTCTTGAAGATCCACTTACACCTGACATTCTTACGACCTGGCACGTTGTCAACCAATTCCAAACTTGGTTGTCATACATGGACTGAATCTTGCTGTCCATAGCCTCTTTCCACTTTGCAGACTCCAGTACTGCCATGGCATCCTTATATTTGTTAGGTTCATCTATATTTACTAGTGACTATCAAAAATAACGTATCCCCTTCAGTACTAATATGGAAACCATAAAACTGGGGTGGAGTGCTAAATCTCTCAGAACATCTAAGAGGTAATGAATCGTCAATCGGTTCAACAGGAGTTTCCTCCTCAAGTTGAGCGCTAGTGTCAGTGGTTCCTTCCCTGTTCGAGTCTTGAAGCTCTTCAAGATCGATTTGCCTCCCACTGTCTCCTTGGATTATGACTTCTCGCTCTTGGAAAACCCCTCTCCTCGCAACAAAGACAACATTGTCACCCAGTCTATAGAAGAGATAACCAATGGAGTTTTGCGGGTAGACGATGAAAATACACCGCTCACTACCAGGTTTGAGTTTGTTATGAGTCTCTCGTCTTACGAAAGTCTCGCAACCCAAAACCTTGATGTGTGCCAACGAGGGAGCTTTCCTTGTCCACATCTCATGAGGTGTTTTGGCAACCTTCTTTGTAGGGACTAAGTTAAGGATATGGGAGGTAGTCTCTAATGCATACCCCCCGAATGATATAAGTAGCAAAGCACGACTCATCATGGAACAAACCATGTCGAGCAAGGTTCGATTATGCCTCTCAGTTACACCATTCAACTGCGGTGTCCTAGGTGCATCAATTGTGAAATGATTCCGCATTCCTTGAGGTAGTCATGGAATTCAAGACTAAGGTACTCTCCACCTCGATCGAATCGAAGCATCTTGTTTTTCCTGCCCAACTGATTCTCCACCTCCTTCTTAAACTCTTTGAACTTTTCAAAGGTTTCTGACTTGTGTTTGATTAAGTAGATATACTCATATCTACTATAGTCATTGGTGAAAGTCACATAGAAGTGGTTCGCATCCCTTGTGGTGGATCTAAAAGTGCCCACACACATCTGTGTGTATGAGATTCAATAAACCCTCACCCCTTTCACAAGTACCAGTGAAGGGTGACTTGGTCATCTTTCCAAGTAAACAAGACTCGCACACATCATCGTCCCTAAGTTTGAATGACTCCAACACTCCATCCTTTTGGAGTTGGGTTACGCGTTTCTTGTTGACATTGTTGAGTTTTGAGCATTCCAACACTCCTAAGTGTACATGCAACCCTAATTACCTTGGATCTACGTTTTCTCTAATATACATGCAAATATGAATATTCCAAAGTATTACTCTATCTAGCATAGAATCTTTTGATCCTTGGGTAATATAACAAGTTAGAATACATACCTCTTGATGTAGCTTGACTCCATGAAGCTCGAGAGCCTAGTGCCCCAATTGTGACACCTCAAATGGTTCACACAACATCACCAACACATGGAATAACCAAGAGAAGAAGACACTCATGCTCAAATCGGCTAGCCCTCATATATGCATCACTAGTGCCAATTTCTTGAACTAAAGGGGTCCTTACATAGTGTGCACATTAGGGTTACACCATGTAACCCATGACTTTACCCATTCCTTATGCTCCATGGGTTTTAACCTCCATGGAGTATCCATCGGTCACCACATGGGTTAAACCCAACATAAGAAATCTTGGATCATAAGCCCACATATATAAGAATGAATGATTTACACAATCAGTCCCCATATATTTAATTAGTCTCTTTTGATCACTAAATTAAGTCCAAATTAATTCTTGATCAATACTAATTAAATAACATGATTTCATATTAATATGTCACAAATGTCCTTTCCTCACAAACGGTCTATCCAAATGATTCGATGACATGCAACCCAAATGGACCATGTCGAGTCGGGGCAAGTACATACCAATTATAGTTATAGACTTAGACACTAATCAAACAAAATCCCACTTGGATAAGTCTAAAACTATTATTGTGTATGACTTCAAGAACCAACTAGCAATCGTAGCTCTCAAAAGTTGTTGTCGAACTCTGACCTTGTCGATGAACTCTGACCTTTGTCAATGACTTGTTCATTAGATAATGGATCATATATTCCTCCATTCTAGATATTATATGGACTGAGACATGGATTAAAATCATTCTATTTGTCGATTTGTTGTTTCCTAATTTCCGATTCATGATGAATGACTAATTGAACATATCAGATCAGTCCTGGCTTTGCCAAGCACTTCGGGGTGTCATTACTAAATCAACGAGGGGCCCACAGATATCGCTTTTATCCTGAAGGTAAAAGGAATGGATAAACTTCAACTCATATGGCTTGATCTACTACTTGGTGAATCATACACAAGACACGTTTTATAACATCAAGTTACCAATGCGTTTTTGTGCAATCAATGTATAACCAATTCATAGTAACTACTCATATCTCTAGGTTTGAAGAATATAAGATATTATCATCTCACGATCACCCATAATATAATCCATGAAGTGATTCCAATGAGTGTGGGTTGAATCCAATCCTCAGAACTTATGAGCACTCATGAGTGTTGTAGCACCACTTTGTCCAACATCTTAGACCTCTACAAGCCAACCCATGCCATTATTGATTCATACCTACTTCCAAAATATGACCGACTATGGATGGTTTGAATAACTTAGTCATTCAGGAAGAACGACCTACTTGTTCTGGAAGTCAAAACATGCAAAGTGAAACACAAGAATAATTGAATCCAATATGGTCTCAGAACTTATGAATATAAATAAAACACCTTTTATTTATCACCATCTTGATTACCCATCATTCATTGCATACTGTTCCAAACTATCAACTTTATACTTGAATTAAAACAATAGTTATCCCATGCTCTAAGCATGTACACTATGTTTTCTAAACACTAGTCATGCAATTACACCAAGTATGCACACTACGTTTGTCTAAACATTAGTTATGATATACACCAAGTATGCATACTAAGTTTGTCTATGATCTTTACATTGTGAAATACACGATTGAACATAATTCCAATGATTCTCATTTCACAATCCCAATTCCTTACCGCAAATGCAAGAATTCCAAATTCATGTCATTTACCTAAATTTATTAGATTATATACTTATATGCATTGGTCCTCTTGAAATGATTATGCACAAAGTCACAAAGACTTGTCAATAGACATTACAGAGTATTCCAATGGAGACCAACTCCATGGAACCAAAGTATCATATTCAAGTTCATTGCTTCTGAACATTCTTCTTGCATTAAGTTTCTTAATCTTACACAGATTTAATGAATAACTTCCACTAATGGGAACAACTCCATATTCCCATTTTGACTATCACTCCTGAACAAGAGTTGCCTCTTTTCAGAATATGTCAATATGGTCCTTCCAAAATTAGCACTATACTTCCAACTGTCACTGAGCAAACAATCTTTGGTAAACCTTAGAATATCCTCGACAATTGCTTAATCTTTTTAGTCATATCCAATTCTAGATCTTTTCCCTTCTTAATACCCCAGACATTTGGAAAAATTTAGAAAGGATGAATATAATAGCACATGCAATCGATCCTATATCTGAAGCATATGGGACACGAGTCATGATATCTCACATAAATACATGATACTAGACCAGTTCTTTTGCTATAATATTTCTATTTGCCAAGTTATCACAATTCAGATTATGAATATGGATGATGTACTCATAATCGAATTTTAGAATGCAAATAATGTACCCATATATTGAATTTACTTATGTCTAGCCATTCCAACATAACATTCATATATATACTTGACTAAATTTGATAAAAATCTCACGATCTTAGCTTATAGATTTGAGATGAAGTATAATTTCCTCTCCCTTAATTATTACAAAACAACTTTTTTTCCTAATTGGAACTTTTGTTTTCTATAATTAACATTGCTAACTTGCAACACTAATAATAATTATCATGCTCCCACTAACATGATGATTAACAGCATAACACTTATGCTTCCACTAGCTTTAACATGTACTCAGAAATCAACTGGACTTCTAGAAATCAATACTTTATTGAATTTCTTACCAAAGTTCATATTTCTAATACGAGATGATTTGATAAAACTTTATCAAAATCATACACCTTTCCTTACATAGCACACATGTGTGTCTAAACAATTTCAGAACTATGAAAAGGGATGTCATAATCATAGTCTCAATTGTTTAAACCTTTGCCATTCCTCACAACTCCATGTTAGTGTGTCGGTTAACCACGCACGCTCCACTAACGACTTTGAGAATGCAAATATCACAATTGCTATCTACTTAAAATCTATTTAGTGAAAGCGTTTCCTCACCATCATTTTCATGAATCGAAGTGAAACCTTATGACACTTAGATTTTATGGTGTATGTGTTGCTATCCATGTGAATTTGTCAAAACCATAATCAAAAGACAAGGTTAGTGAAAAATCCAAACTCTTATGGATTGAACTTGTGTAGTCTTAACTTCTTGCCTCCTAGCATCTGAAGGGCGAGCCATTGCTTCCTAGTTGTTGTGCAACCAATTGAGAACTGTAAGAGCTAATATGCAAATCCAACTTTAACTGGAATGGGCACAGAAATAGAAATATGTCAACATGATAGGTTATAAACCTCATGTCGTGTGCTAGTGTCAAACTACAGGTTTTTATTCTTGATTAGATCTTGAAATTATTTCAGGATCTCTAAGACTCCCACTGTCCTCTTGTCATATAAGACTATCTTGCCAAATATTCAAGAGATAGTATGGATTCTTTATCAAGATAAACATTTCACACAATTGGCCTTAGTTGGTCTTTGTTTTATCCAAATCATCACAACTTACCAATTTCAAATGTACAAGAGTAGGACACTTTTACTCTTACATTTGACAAGTGTTATAAACCTTTAATTAAGATATGTCACTCAAGTTACAATCTTGGAGTATGACTCTAAGAATTGTTTTTGGAACAAAGTATGACTCATCTTCTTAGATTTAACCATTTCAATAGTTCATAACTCCTCTTCTTATCCATAAGAATGCACTAAGATGTCCTTAGAAGACTAATTATGATATGGTTCTTGAATTATTAAGATGATCACAAATCATGATACTAAAGTACTCTCCCATCTTTTCAGATTTGAGAAACTTTTATCCTTCTGCGTAATTTGATTCTTCTCATTCGTTCTGTCGTACATCGAAACTTTTCCAATGCTTCAGAATTATACTTAAACTTGTAAGTATAACCATATTTACTAAACTTTAGTAAATCATGATGACTAGTCTCAACGATCTTTTGTGGTGGACTTGACCAGTGTACAAGAATGTGTACACGATCCCTTAGTGCTTTACTTGACTCACATATACATGTGAATAAGGAATTAGTCTTAATTTTCCAAAGATGAAAATTCTCATTCATCATACTATACAACTTGCATGATTACCAAGTTTCTATCCAACTGAAACATTGGGTGATGAGAATCTTTCTTATTTGGTAAATTTAGACACTACCACAAATGAAAGGAACAAATCCATTTTCCAATGTTGCTATCAATGGAATCATATAAGCAACATTTTTTCACTAATGTCATTATAAGGATACTTAGAGTAAATGGAATCAAGACTTTTCCTTTTATTTTTAAGCTTTGTGGAAACACTTATCCTTACAGTGCAAAAGCATATGAAAACTTGTTGTTATCTATTCCTAAGCAATATATCATAACTCCTAAGCTACAACTCAAAATTCTGATCACCGAACCATGCGATCGAAATCCATCTCCGTGATCAGAATCAACATATACTTCCTTTATGTTTATTCACTTTTCTTTGATTCTTAAACCTTCAACATGTGACCCAGTCACATCATGTAATAAGAATCTCACAATAGAAACTTAATAGAGTTAGATAGTGGACTTTACCTAAAGTAGAGATAAACTTCTTGACTTGATCAACCTTATGATCTTTTAGGTAAATAGGCAGCTTCGTAATCAATGCCCCTTTCTTTGGCAAGAGAAACATATGGACTCTTTGGGAATGGTACATGGGACTATCACAGTCCTGCCTTTCTCTTTACCATTTGATCAACCGAGTTGACTATGGTCAATCCTTTTCCTTGGGAAGAGAAGGCTTTTCTAGATATCCAATGTTTCCATTGTCAATGTCCATGGTAGTTTGGGAAGTTGATCTTCTTAATCAAATTTGCTTTACCAAAGCTCCAAATCATTGCTGATTCAGCAACACCAAGCAAATAGATAAGATCATTAAGGTTCATGTCACAGTCTATTTCATAGTAGTCCCAGAGGTAACTCACTATGTGACTTAGAAAGTGATTGAACAACAACCTTTCTTACGACTTTGACACCCAACTCTCCCGGCATGTCAATATGTGACTTCATCTCCAAGATGTGAGCACACATAGAACTTGCTTGACAATAGGGATAGAGTGACCTTGAACTTGTGGGTTAGGGATAGAGTGACCTTGAACTTTTGGGACATATTCAAGATAGTTGATTTAAAGTCCTTAATATAACACCCAATATGAAATATTAAGGCTAGGACCCAACACAATACTTTTATAACTTTGAAGAGAGATGCTGTAATACAAGCTATAAAATATTTGAAGGTAGGCGAATGACGATTCACCAATTTCCGCCATGAAAACAAAATAATTTAATTAGGTTTTACTTGGATTAGAAACTCCTAGATCTTTTGAGATTCATTGAATTGTTCAATGGCATGTTTCAATCTTGAGTGTGCCCTTCAGGTTATGTGACCGGGATGTCGAGGATCACAAAACAAGGTGTGAAGTAACCATGAAAATTACTTGGTACCCATAATATTTACCCCTTACTCGATGTGCCGGTTAACCACACGCGCTCCACCAATACTATGATAAATATTAAGTTACCCTTTGCCTACCTTGTTAAGTCCAGCTAGTGTGTCGGTTAACCACACACACTCCACTAACCGACTTAAGAAAAGTGCAAAGTGTAATTTCATGGATTAACAGCTTATTCACATTTTCCTAAAGTAACTAAGATTGGGAATTATAAAAACATTTAGTTACTTTATATTTATCTTTAGTACTTTTAATGAAGGAAGAATTCTAGTCCTTGTCCTACCCGTTCGGCTAACGACCCTCCACCATTCAAGGAAGCGGTGGGTGAGAGCGGATACCCATTAAGCTACCCTTTTATAGGCAACAACCTTATACCCCCCCCCCCCCCCCCCTTATAGACCCACTTGGTGAATGAGGCCTACTAACGGTAAGACTGACTTGCTGTTATATATATATATATATATATATATATATATATATATATATATATATATATATATATATATATATATATATATATATATATATATATATATTGTTAGCTTATAATACAATAAAGTATAGGGGTTGAATTTTGACTTTTAAAATTCTAAGGGCTTAACTTGGAATTAAAGTATTTATAAGGAAAAACTTTTCAAATTCCAAAACTTGAGGGCAAGTTTTGAAACTATTCAAAACTATTGAATTCCATAACTTATGTGTTTAAAGTAGTTTTAATCCAAAAACTCTTTAAGTTCCATAACTTGAGGACAAGTTATGGAAGACTTTAAACTATTAAAATAATACGACTTTTCTTTGTTCATAACCTATGGAGATATTTATGAGTTTTATGAATCTTAAATGTGACTTTTCATATAACTTGAGGGCAAGTTACAAAAACACATTTTAGAACCAACTCTTAGATTAATTTGGATCGAAAAATAACAATTCCACATAACTTTTCTATTAATCTAAGCAACTCATAATGAACAAGATAATTCAATCAAACTTTTTCATGTAATTAGCCTAACTATTAAACTAATGCAAAACATGAATCTATTGACAATTATCTTTGAATTGGATTAGCATGAATATTGCCACATCAAAAACAGGTTTATACGTTGAAAATAGCTAAGGGTAATGTTCCTAGTCCAATTCTGGCCAAAACGGTCGAAGATATGCTGTCCGGGGGTCCAACTCATCAAGTGCATGAACCAACTCGGCGAGTTGGATGAGTTTTGCCTTGGACTCGTCGAGTCCCTTAATGGACTCAGCGAGTCTGCTATCCAGACAGCATACAAACTTCGATTTTCCGCCAATTTTGCAAATATAACAAGAAAACAAGCCTAAGCTATGTTACCGCTATTGAGTTTTGAGCATTCTAACACTCCTAAGTGTACATGCAACCTAAAATACCTTGGATCTATGTTTTCTCTATTATACATGAAAATATGAATATTCTAAGGTATTACCCTATCTAGCATACAATCTTTTGATACTTGGGTAATATAACAAGTTAGAATACATACCTCTTAATGTAGCTTGACTCCATGAAGCTCGAGACCCTAGTTCCCCACGTGTGACACCTCAAATGGTTCACACAACATCACCAACACATGGAATAACCATGAGAAGAAGACACTCATGCTCAAATCGGCTAGCCCTTATATCTGTATCACTAGTGCCAATTTCTTCAGCTAAAGGGGTCCTTATATAGTCTACACATTAGGTTTACACCATGTAACCCATGACTTTACCCATTCCTTATGCTCCATGGGTTTTAACCTCCATGGAGTATCCATGGGTCACCACATGGGTTAAACCCAACATAAGGAATCTTGGATCATAAGCCTACATATATAAGAATGAATGATTTACACAATCAATCCCCATATATTTAATTAGTCTCTTTTGATCACTAAATTAAGTCCAAATTAATTCTTGATCAATACTAATTAAATAACATGATTTCATATTAATATGTCACAAATGTCCTCCTCACAAATGGTCTATCCAAATGTTTCGATGTCATGCAACCCAAATGGACCATGTCGAGTCGGGTCAAGTGCATCCAATTATAGTTATGGACTTAGACACTAATCCAATAGACATGTCTAAGACGACAATGCCACAAGCATGCTCTATCCAAACTATTGGAAGAATCGATACTTAACACGTCATTTCCTAAATTTTCTACAACCATCATAATTTAATATATTCCATTACAAGGCAATGCTTCAAAATAAAAAAACCACATTAAGAAAAGCATTAATAGAACCTTTTTCATTATCAAATGAAAATCTAAATACTTGTTTATATAAACCATGAAAAGAAATGATGGTTTGTACCACATATGGCGAATATCATCAATTATTTAACTCTAATCCTAACCCACTACTAAGCACCAAAGAGTAAACTCCAATCTTGGTGACAGGCGACGATCTTATGTTCCCCATGATCATGTTTATCTTCTCATGCACCACATCCCTATTTCTTCTTAAAAACTACAAATCAGAACAAATGTGAAAACCACATCTGGTATCAAGTAACCAAGAAATAGCATAAGATGAGTTATTAGATTGAATAGTGCAAATACCTACGAAGGACGACTTGATCTTCCCATCCTTGATATCTTGCAGATACATCGGGCATCTTCATTTCCAATGCCACTTCTCATGGAAGTAGTAGCACTCGACATCCTTCAGGTTGGAGGTGGGTGCAGAAGGACCAATAGCCAAGATAGGGGCATCAGTAGGAGTTGATGCAACTGTTTGGTCCTTGAGGTTGCTCTCAGCAGTCCTTAACAACCCTTGAAGTTTGCTCAACATGACCTCCTCTTTGTTCATGTGGTAGTTCATGCAGAACTGGTTGTAGCAAGGAGGTAAGGAGTGAAGAATTATGTCAATCTCCAGCTCCTCATTGAAGTCCACATTTAACTTCTACAGGAAGTCAACATATCTTTGCATCTTCTAGAGATGAGCAGTCACATACTCTCTGTCTCTCATCTTGGTCGTGATCATCGGAGTGATGATCTCGTACCTCTCCTTCCTCTTGCTTTGATGGTACCTATCGATCTAAGCTTGATGCATCTCATATGGGTAGAAGTCCTTGTAGGACTTTTGGAATTCTGTTTTTATGGTAGCGAGCATGATGCAATTGACTTTCGTGGCATCTTGCTTGTGGGCCTCAAAAACAGCAATCTCCTCGGGAGTAGCAGTGTTGATGTTCACCTCCTTCAGCTCCTTGTCGAGGACATACTCCTTGTCCTTGTAGCGGGTAACCATTCGGATGTTACTGATACAATCTTTAAAATTGGTCCCATCGAACATCACCCTCCCACACAAATTCATGAGTAAGAATGAGCCTGAAGAGTTCGAGCCTGAAGCATTATTTAAATTCAACATTTGAAAAGGAAAAGAGACAAAGTTTGATAATATAAGAATATCCACTTAAACACCCAAATGAGAAATTAGGGCTAGGATCCAACAACATTATTTACAACTTAAAAGAGGGATGTCGTAATTTAAATTGCAAATAATTTGAAGGTAAGTGAATGACGATTCACTAATTTCCACCATGAAAAACAAAAGTGATTAAGTTTCAAATGTATTGAAACTCCTAGATCTTTTGAGATTCATTGAACTTTTCAATGGCACGTTTAAATCTCGATATGCCCTTCAATTTTGTGACTGGGATACCGAGGATCACAAACAAGGTGTGAATAACCATGCGAGTGTACTTGGTGCCCTCAATGTTACAGTCACCTAATCAATGTGCCGGTTAGCCACACACGCTCCATTGATCTATGACAAAAAACGAGTCACCCTTTTCCATATTTTCTTATAACCAAATTAGTGTGCCGATTAACCACACATGCTCCACTAACGTCTTAGCAAGGGTACAAAGTGTAATTCCATGGAATAGCATCAAATTCACATTTTTCCTAAAGTAACTAAGATTGGGAATTTTATAAAAACATTTAGTTACTCTTTTAATCATTATACTTTTAATGAGGAATTTAGTTGCCCTATCCTACCCGTTCTACTAACGACCCTCCACCAATCGAGGAAGCGGTGGGTGAGAGTGGACACCCATTAAACAACCATTTTATAGGCCATAACCTTATACCCCCCTTATAGATCAGCTTCGTGAATGAGGCTTATTAACAGTAAGACTACCATTTATCTTATACATACATAATAATTATTCTTATAATATTATAATAGTATAGGGTTGAATTTTAAACTTGTAAAATTCTAGGCTTTGGAATTTAATTATTTCAAAATTAAACTTTTAATCAAAAAAATTAAATTCCAAAACTTGAGCGGAAGGTTTAAAACATTTCAAAATTATCTAGATTAAAATTCAAATAAACAGTTAAACAATTAATTTGGTGATTATCTAATTTTGACATAATCCAGTTTCATGCAAGATAATTGATCAAATAATTCAAATAATAAAGATTTATCAAATAATTTAATAATTATCTAATTAAATGATAAAAATCTTTTATTTTGACAAAGATAATGGCATAAAATCACTAAAATTCAGATTTTATTAATTAAAAAACACTTATGGTAATTATCCTAAGTCAAAATAAGAAAAAATCTTGAATTTCCCTACGTCTGACAGCCCGACTCGCCGAGTCCCCTTTTGGACTCGTCGAGTTCATCTAACTCGACGAGTTCACTTTGGGACTCGACGAGTCTGTCAAGCAGAAGGCCAGAAAATCGATTTTAAGCAATGGAAAAACACACAACGCATCAAATACAATAGAAACCAAGCAAGGCTCTGATACCACTAATGGGTTTTTGAGCAAAAGAACATCCTATGTGCACATGTAAAACCCTAAAGCTTTGGATCTAGATTTCTCTATTGTACATGCAAATTTATCTAAAGCTTGTAAACCCTAATCTACCATACAAAAAAACTAATTGAATATCAAATAAACAAGTTTGATGAATACCTTGATTGTTGATTGTAGATTTTGAAGCTTTGAGAACCTTAGCACCCCAAATGTTGTGCCTCTAATGAATCACAAACACCAAAAGCAATTAGATGAAGCAAAAGAGAGGGGGGAGAGGGAAAAACCGGCTCCAAGACTTCTAGGGTTCAAGTGTTAGCCGAAATCTCATGCCCTAGGGGTCTTTATATATATGTGTGGAAATTAAGGTTTCACTCATTATCCTTATCTGGTTACTTAGCCACAAAGAAGCCCAAAGATAATTCTAGAACCCTACCTTTGGACGAATTCCTAAGGCCTTCTCCTTAGAATTCGTTTACCCTATACTCTAGGGTTTCCTTACCCAAGTATGCAACTATCACATAATTACAAGTTTAGTCCCCTTAATTCAATTAACCTCTATTGACCACAAAATCAATTCTTAATTAATTCTTGACCAATGTTAATTAAACAAAATATGATTTCTATTTTTAATATATTATTCTAATAATATATCAATAAACCATAATAACCTCTTTCTCTATTATTCATCCAGTCAAGTTACTTTGGTGAGGGCAACCAAAAAGGACCATGCTACAACCAGGTCAAGTACATACCAAATATAGTTATGGACTTAGACACTAATCCAACAGTAAAGTTGCTAACTTTACGTGCATGCAAGGTCTCAAAAGGCTTAAACCACCAAAACTAAGTCTAAGAAGATGTTTAGGGCATGAAGAAGGGCCAAAGCTTTATAAAGTCGATGACCTTATGACTACGGGCGTAACGTCCCAAAAAATACGAGCCAAAAATTTCATTTTTAAAACATATACTTAGCAAACATTAGAAATAAAATGTTCACCGATCATATCATTTCATAAAAGTTATCGCATGTCTTGAAAAACATTTTATAAAATATAATAATTTCATAGTACAAATTCCCAGGAGGATCTCATAGTGCGGAATACAAGGCATGTGTGTGATGGGCCGCTACCGCGCCAGCTCCTTCCCCTTCGAAGAAGAGGTACCTGAAACCAAAACCGAAAACTGTAAGCATGAAGCTTAGTGAGTTCCCCCAACATACCACATACCATACAATCACATAACATACATATATTGTCAGGCATATCTGGGTGCCCGACCTACCCCTTCGGTCCTCTCGACCGGATACTGTCTAGTATATCTGGGAGCTGGCCTCCCCTTTGGTCCTCTCGACCGGATACTGACCAGTATATCTGGGAGCTTGCATCCCCTTCGGTCCTCTCGGCCAGATACTGACTAGCATATCTGGATGCTGGTATCCCCTTCGGTCCTCTCGACCGGGTACTGGGTACTATTTCACCCCCTACTACTACCACATAACACATATATCACGTAATCTATCTAGCATGGCTGGGCATGACCACCCCTTCGGCCCTATCGACCAGTAATCTGGGGGACTATCTCCCCCCTACTGTCACTAGCACATAGCATCATATCATAGTAGCACAAAAACATATCACAGGTAGTAGCAACCCTAGATGAATATCAAAGAGACAATCATCTATCATACAACTCCTACTAGTGGGTCAGCATTGTGGCCATCGACCCACCGCTACTGGAAGGTAACTCACCTCAAAGTAGCTGTTGATCTGCGTGGAAACTGACTGTCTTCTGCTGCTGCTGTCCCGGAAATCCTCCGGCTATAATCCCCACAAAACACTCAGTCAAATAATGCTAATCGACCTCAGGTTAAAATGACCATTTACACCTAACCAAGCTAAGAGTCAAAGTCAAAGTCAACTTCCAGTTGACCCGACTCGCCGAGTTGGCCTGCCAACTCACTGAGTCCCTATCCCTTTGTCTGACCATAATCTCGTCTCTACTCGGTGAGTTAGGCATTGACTCGACGAGTTTTCCTTCCAAACCAAAGTCCAATAGTCCTTCATCCTACTCGCCGAGTTGTATGAACAACTCACCGAGTTCATCTTCATCCGAAGAACACTCCATGCTGAGACTCGCCGAGTTGTATGAACAACTCGCCGAGTCTGTTCTTGAGGCAAGAAGATTGCCTTAGACTTGCTGAGTCAAGGCATTGACTCGCCGAGTTCCTTCATGGGTGAGACTGGCTTCCGACTCACTGAGTCACACCCCATGACTCACTGCTCCACTCTGCAAACACGAAAAGGAGGAAAATTCGAGGACTCGCGACTCGACTCGCCGAGTCCGATGAACGACTCGCCGAGTCTTTCACATGAAAATACTATATACTCGATTTTGCTCAAATCCAGCTCATGTCAGACATAGATCTGGGTTTCTAGGGCTTGATTAACACGTAAAGTTTCCAACTTTACGTGTAAATAAACACCAATGAAGTTTTTGGGGCTCAAAATGCACTAAAAGAGTAGATCTAGGGCTTTCATGCAATATGGCTCCATAAAGGCAGTAGATCCGAGCTTCTGGAGCTCAATCATGCCTAGATCTAAGGGTTAATCAACTTATTACAAACCCTAATTCATAATCAAGCTTGGAAATGGCTCAAGAAGGACTTTAATGGAGCTATAAAGGACTATAAGCATGAAAACAGAGGGAAACTGAGTTATACCTCAAGGAAATCACTGAAATAACACCAAGATGTTTGGCCTCCTTCTTCTCTTCTTGATCTACTCTCCTTTCCTCTCAAAATCTTCAAGAAAACACACCATACCACTTCAATCTCACAAGGAACAAGGGTTGGACGATATAGGGAGCTCTGAGGGTGAAGGGGGTGAGCTTGGGGGCACATAAGATGACTTAAATATGGTGCAAACCCTTGAAATTTAGGGTTTCAACAGACAGCCGGGACTCGTCGAGTCCAAAATATGGACTAGCTGAGTCGCCAACTTAAACGTGTTCCAAATCCCGTCTCTACTAGGCGAGTCGGGCCTACAACTCGCCGAGTCCAAGGCTGAAAATGCAAAACACTTAGATAAATTTTACATACCAGGAACCAGGTTCTACAAATCTCCCCCACTTATTTTAGACTTCGTCCTCGAAGTCTGCTGCTCCATCCTGAAACAGCTCGGGGTAATGCTCCATCATTTCTTCCACCGTCTCCCAAGTCCATTATGAACCCTTTCAGTGTTGCCATTGCACCTTCACTAATTCCACCCTCTTGTTCCTCAGATCCTTCGACTTCCGGTCGAGGATTGCGACTGGGCGCTCAATGTAATTCAGGCTGTCATCAACTTATATATCCTCTAGCGGCACCACCGTTGAATCATCCACTAGGCACTTCCGCAGCTGGGAGACATGGAAGGTGTTGTGGATCTGACTGAGCTCGGCTAGCAGATCCAGCCTATATGCCACCTTGCCCACTCGGGCTACAACCCTGAATGGACCAATGTATCTCAGTCCCAACTTGCCCCGCTTCCTGAATCGAATGACGCCTTTCCAAGGCGACATTTTCAGGAGAACCATATCCCCGACCTGGAACTCCAGGTCTGATCAACGCTTGTCGGCGTAACTTTTCTGTCGACTCTGCACAGTCTGAAGCCTGCTTCGAACCTGCTGGCTTCTCTCGGTCGTCTTGAGCACCACCTCGGTTCTCCCCATGACCCTCTAGCCAACTTCACCCCAACATATCGAGGTCCTGCACCTTCGTCCGTACAACATTTCAAATGGGGGACGGTCAATACTCGTGTGGTAGCTGTTGTTGTACGAGAACTCAGCCAAGGGAAGATAGGTATCCCAACTACCACCGAAGTCTAGCATGCATGCCCGCAACATATCCTCCAATGTCTGGATGGTCCGCTCGCTCTGACCATCCGTCTACGGGTGAAAGGCGGTGCTAAAATGCAGACGAGTGCCCAACTCATCATGAAACTTCTTCCAAAACCTGGAAGTGAACCGCACATCTCAATCTGATATCACTAACACTGGCACCCCGTGCCGCGCGACTATCTCCCTGATATAGATATCGACCAAATTTTCAGCCGAGATACTCTCCTGAATTGGAAAAAAATGGGCGCTCTTGTTCAACCGATCCACAATGAAACAAATCGAATCTACTCCTCATGTCGTCCGGGGAAACTTTGTGATAAAATTCATCGTAATATCCTCCCATTTCCACAACAGGATATCCAACGGCTGCATCTTTCCGTGCGGTCTCTGATGCTCGGCCTTGACCTTCCTGCGGATCAAACACTGCTCAACGTACCACGCCACATCCCGCTTCATGCAGGGCCACCAATAGTCTAGACGAAGATCCCGATACATCTTCGTCGCCCCTAGATGAATAGAGAATCGGGATTTGTGTGCCTCCTCCATCAAGATCTGGCGCACGCCTCCGTGATACGGCACCCACACCCTACGGTGTAGTGTCAATAACCCTCGGCTATCATAATCGACGGAGGTGACTTGACCCACTATTCGCTCACTCTTCCGATGTTCCTCCTTCATAGCCTCCTGCTGAGCTTCCCGAATCTTCTCTAACAGTGGAGTCACCACCGTCATCCTCATACACACATCCCTGATCGGTGCCGTCTTACGGCTAAGCGCATCGGACACCACGTTGGCCTTCCCCGGGTGATAAAGGATCTCGCAATCATAATCCTTCACCACGTCCAACCACCGACGCTGCCTCATGTTTAGATTCGGCTGATCCATGAGGTACCTCAAACTCTTGTGGTCTGTGTAAATGGTACATCGAACCCCGTAGAGGTAATGCCGCCAAATCTTGAGGGCGAAGACCACCGCCCCCAACTCTAAATCATGTGTTGGGTAGTTCGCCTCGTGAGACTTCAGCTGCCTCGAGGCATAAGCAATGACATGTCCCCTCTACATCAAAACTGTGCCTAAGCCCGAGATAGACGCATCACAGCATACCACAAAATCCTCTACTCCCTCATGCAGGGCTAAGATTAGCGCCTCGCACAATCTCTGCCTCAGAATCTTGAACGTGGCTTGCTGCTCAGGACCCCATTGAAAGACCACGGTTTTCCTAGTCAACCGTGTCAAGGGTACGGCTATCTTAGAGAAATCCTGAATGAATCTCAGATAGTAGCCTGCTAATCCTAGGAAACTCCGAATCTCGGATGGAGACTTCGGAACCTCCCACCTCATCATGGACTCCACCTTGGCCGGGTCTAATGAAATCCCATTCTGGTTGACGAGGTGCCCAAGAAATTGCACCTCGCGCAACCAAAACTCACATTTGGAGAACTTGGCGTACAAGCTCTCCCTCCTCAAGGTCTCCAAAACCTCTCTCAGATGCTCCTCGTGCTCCTCCTGCGTCTTGGAATAAACCAAGATGTCATCATTGAAAACTATCACAGACCGATCCAACATCGGTCTACACATGCGGTTCATGAGGTCCATGAACGCGGCAGGAGCATTGGTGAGCCCAAACGGCATCACCACGAACTCATAATGGCCATAACACGTCCGAAACGCGGTCTTCTGTACATCCTCCTCTCTGACCCTCATCTGATGATAACCTGAACGCAAATCGATCTTGGAGAACCAAGATGCTCCCTGCAACTGATCAAAGAGGTCATCAATCCTCGGGAGTGGGTAACGGTTGGTTCTTCACCGTCACCTTATTCAGCTCCTGGAAATCTATACACATCCGATGCGACCCGTCCTTCTTCTTCACAAACAGGATCGGGGCTCCCTAGGGTGAACTGCTTGGTCGAATAAATCCCTTGTATAGCAGCTCCTGCAACTGCGTAGACAACTCCTGCATCTCTGGAGGAGCCAACCGATAGGGTGCCTTGGCTATCGGAGCCGCACCAGGAACTAGGTCGATCCTGAACACTACCTGACGCTCCGGAGGTATTCCAGGAAGCTCCTTCGGGAACACATCAGTGTAGTCTCACACCACTGGAACCTTGCGCACCGTCGCTTTACCCGTCTCCCGGGTGTCCATAACATACGCGACATATCCCGCGCAACCCTGCTGAAGGTAGCGCCTAGCTCTCGCTGCTGAACATACTGCAGGTCCACGCGGTGGCCTCTCGTTGTGGATCACCAACTCTCCCCCACTTGGGGTCCTGATCCGCACTAACTGTTCTGCGCAATCTATCACCGCCCCATTAGGGCTCAACTAATCCATGCCTATAATCACCATGTTCCCCCGCAAAGGGATGGGAACCAAATCCACCAAATAGCGCTCCTCAAATAACCTTAGAACACAATCCCTGAATATTGCTGACGCTTGCACCGATCGATCATCGGCAATCTCTACCTCTAAAGGGCAATCCAACATGCCCGAAGACTCAGTAAACCTCTTGCTATGCGCAAGGGAAACAAATGATCGGGTGGCACCCGAGTCAAACAACATCTGAACAGGAATACCGTTCACATGGAACGATCCTAACGCATATACACAAAGCACATATCAATATCATAACATCATAAAAATAAGATAGAGGGAAAGAATCATACCCGTCACCACATCGGGTGCGGCGCGAGCCTCCTCTGTAGTCAGCTGAAACGCCCGGCTCCTCACCACTGGAGCCTTTGCCTTGCCCTGCCGGCCATCTCTAATCCGCAGGGTAGCTGGAGCTGGCGCCTTAATCGGTGCTGATGCTGTCAACTAGGGGCAATTGGCCTTCTTGTGGCCCCTCTGGTTGCAGTGGAAACACAACAACTCCGATGTCTGAATCACAGGTGCAGGGGCGGTACAATCCCTGTTGAAGTGCCCTAACTCGCCGCACTTGTAGCAGCCTGACGATCCCAACTTGCACGCTCCCTCGTGCGTCTTGCCGCATTTCCTGCAACGGCCCCGCCCCTGTTGGCCTTTCGGCCCCGCATCTGGTCCCTTGGGCTTCTTCCCCGAAGCCCCCATAACATGCCCCTCCTCCGCCTTCCTCTTCCGGATGTGCTCCAGATCTATCTCCCTCTCCCTTTCCCTGGTAATCATAGAGTCCAGGGTAGGGCAAGCTGAAAAACTGACATGCTCCCGAATATCAGCTCGTAGCATGTCATGATAGCGGGTCCTCCTCATATCCTCATCACCCGCGTACTGGGGCACCAGCAACACCCTCTCCCGGAACTTAGCGGTGATCTCCACCACAGTCTTCGTCGTCTATCTCATATCTAGGAACTCCTTGGCCAGCTGCTGAAGCTCGACAGCCGGCGCAAACTCTGCCCTGAACCTGGTCATGAAGTCTGACTAGGTCATAGCCTTGACAGTCGAGGCTCCCAACAAGTCACCAACGGACTCCCACCAATCCCTGGCTCGATCTCTCAAACATCCTGCTGCGTATCTCACCTTCGACCCCTCAAGGCAGAAGCTAGTCAACTGTGCAGACTCAATGTCTGCAATCCATCGCCTGGCAGCTATAGGGTCCTTCGCCCCATGAAAATCTGGCACACCACTACCCCTGAAGTCCTTGAAGGACAATGTGCGAGATCCCGACTGGCCTGATGCCATGTCGCTCCCGAATGCCCTGAGGCGATCCTCCATCAACTCCAATATCCCTTCCTTGATCGACCCGAAGATAATGGGGGTCGACTCAAGGACGCCTCTGGTGATCTCTGACGCGATGAACTCGCGTAGCCCCTCATCTACTGGCTCAGAACCTGATCCCGAACCCGATCCCTCTCCTGTACTACCAACTGCTGGCCTCGAGCGTAGTACCACCATTCTAAAATACATAAATAATAACCGTTATCGATATTGATACCTCTAGAGGGATCACACCTACTACAAGTTCCCTGGTCTTATCTTGGCCTTCCTCGGTTCGGGTACGGATCGTCTGCTTTTAGTAGTACGGGCCCATACTACCTTCCACATCTATTCGTACCTTCTCCAAGGACTGCCTTGACTCCACCGGGTCCCTTTCACTACCGCTGATCACTGCTATACTCATCCTAGGCTTGCCCCAGGAAAATCTCTAACTCCACCCTACCCGGTCCTCAACTGCTGAAGGCCTCCTTGTAATGCCAATTAGTCCTTACCTAAATACCATCACATGTGGTGAGGCTCAGATAATCCTTCGAGTAACAGACTCGGCTCTACACAGTTAGACTCAGACAAGAGCTGCGCAATAGGGCCAAATCCAACACTCTAAGATTACTCAACCCTGATCACATGTGACGTAACGTATTCACCTAATGTCTAACTCCCATCACTCAGAGTCCCACGAAGCACAAAGCAAGCAGCATTCAGACAAAAGGGAACAATCTCAAGCAAATCCGTCCTGATAGAGAAAAGCTGAACTAGCATACAATGCTAAACTCATACTATCAGGCATAACTTAAACAGGCTATCCTACTGCTGTCTACTCAATTCTAGCATGCAGTTTCCATACACTGAAGCACATAAAGCAGGCACATAAGGCATCACTCCTAGATCCTTAGTCCTATTCTAGCATGCTGTTCTACTGAAACTGATAAACATAACATAAGCTAGTATGGGTACTTTGGGGAATACTTACATGAGCTCGGCCGATCGCATACATCACACACTTCGTTCCTTCTTAAAACTCTTTACCTAGCCTTTTAGAAAATATTTTCTTCTTTAAAATCTTTTAATCCCTCGATTTGAGTTCAGACACCCCCAAAGGTGTTTCTGAATCCCTCAAACCAGGGCTCTGATACCAACTTGTAACGTCCCAAAAATACAAGCCAAAAATTTCATTTTTAAAACATATAATTAGCAAACGTTAGAAATAAAACGTTCACCGATCATATCATTTCATAAAATTTATCGCATCCCTTGAAAAACATTTTATAAAACATAATAATGTTAGAGTACAAATTCCCAGGAGGATCTCATAGTGCGGAATACAAGGCATGTGTGTGATGGGCCGCTACCGCACCAGCTCCTTCCCCTTCGAAGAAAAGGTACCTGAAACCAAAACTGAAAACTGTAAGCACGAAGCTTAGTGAGTTCCCCCAACATACCACATACCATACAATCACATAACATACATATATTGTCAGGCATATATGGGTGCCCGACCTACCCCTTCGGACCTCTCGACCAGATACTGTCTGGTATATCTGGGAGATGTCCTCCCCTTCGGTCCTCTCGACCGGATACTAACCAGTATATCTGGGAGCTTGCCTCTCCTTCGGTCCTCTCAACCGGATACTGACAAGCATATCTGGGTGCTGGTCTCCCCTTCGGTCCTCTCGACCGGGTACTGGGGACTATTTCACCCCCTACTACTACCACATAACACATATATCACGTAATCTATCTAGCATGGCTGGGCATGACCACCCCTTCGGCCCTATCGACCGGTAATCCAGGGGGCTATCTCCCCCCTACAGTCACTAGCACATAGCATCGTATCATAGTAGCACAAAACATATCACAGGTACTAGCAACCCTAGATGAATATCATAGAGACAATCATCTATCATACAACTCCTACTGGTGGGCCGGCATTGTGGCCGTAGACCGACCGCAAACACGAAAAAGGGGAAAACTCGGGGACTCGCGACTCGACTCGCCGAGTCCGATGAACGACTCACTGAATCTTTCCCATGCAAATACTATATACTCGATTTTGCTCGAATTCAGCTCATGCCATACATAGATATGGGTTTCTAGCGCTTGATTAACATGTAAAGTTTCCAACTTTACGTGTAAATAAACACCAATGAAGGTTTTAGGGCTCAAAATGCACTAAAAGAGTAGATCTAGGGCTTTCATGCAATATGGCTCCATGAAGGCAGTAGATCCGAGCTCCTGGAGCTCAATCATGCCTAGATCTAAGGGTTAATCAACTTATTACAAACCCTAATTCATAATCAAGCTTGGAAATGGCTCAAGAAGGACTTTAATGGAGCTATAAAGGACTATAAGCATGAAAACAGAGGGAAACTGAGTTATACCTCAAGGAAATCACTGAAATAACACCAAGATGTCTGGCCTCCTTCTTCTCTTCTTGATCTACTCTCCTTTCCTATAAAAATCTTCAAGAAAACATACCAAAGCACTTCAATCTCACAAGGAACAAGGGTTGGACGATATAGGGAGCTCTGAGGGTGAAGGGGGCGAGCTTGGGGGCGCATAAGATGACTTAAATAGGGTGCAAACCCTTGAAATTTAGGGTTTCAACAGACAGCGGGGACTCGCCGAGTCCAGAATATGGACTCGACGAATTGCCAACTTAAACGTGTTCCAAATCCCGTCTCTACTCGGCAAGTCGGGCCTACAACTCGCCGAGTCCAAGACTGAAAATGCAAAACACTTAGATAAATTTTACATACCAGGAACCAGGTGCTACAGCGGGGGCCTAGAGGAGTCCAGATATGAAACCATGTCCTTGTGACAAGCTCAAAACCCGAAAGTGACTTCATGTTGCACTAGAAATGACAATTTTCTTTCACAAGGGAATATTTAAGCAATTAGAAGTCAAGGTATTAGCGTTATACCTCATATTGGTTGCCAATACAAAGTAGATAACGGATCTATAGCCTTCTTCTTGATCCAAGCTTCTCAATCTTCAAGTTTCCTTTCAAAAGAGCACCCAAAATGACTTCCAATCTCACACACTCACACAATGGGGAGATTAGGGTTTTCTATGGTAAGGGGACGATGAAGGGGCTATGAATGAACCATAAAATTTTTTAAATATGCTGCAAACCCTAAAAATTATGGTTTTACATATCCAGCTCCAACTCGTCAAGTTGGGTCCTCCAACTTGTTGAGGTGGTCCCATAATCTATGTGGCCATAAGAGTCCCTACACGACGAGTTGGGGCCTTCCAACTCATCGATTAGGCTTTCTAAAATACCCAAAATCCCTAGAATTTCACCTCTAGAAATCGGGGTGTTATAAAAACCCTAACAGCTCTCAAAAGCATTCTTGCACAACGTCGTCGTCTTCTTCCTACAACTCAGTCTTTCCTCATGTTGGTAACAAGGATGAAATTCATAAATGTTACTATGACTTGGAAGCACTGCAAAGGACATTGTGGAAAACAAAACACCTTACATGCCACTTTTTGAATTGTCCCAAGTCAATGGTAATCTCCGATCTGAGCAATATTTGTTTATTTCTTTAGAAAGTGATAAAAGCTAGCTTCGATTTTGGTAAATGTCATGTATGATTTTAATTTACGATGTTTTGATTAGCTGAAATCTTGATCAATGATGTTCGGTGACTTGCAGTGTTTAATTCATGATGTTTTGATCTGAAATTTGTTAAATTTCTTTGATGTTTGAATTTTCATGCTCGATCTTAGATGTTTGATTATTATTTTTCTTTTTGACTTGGATAGATGACTGAAAGGAGGACTTGTAGATTCTTCCATTAGATAGATGATTGGCTACAACCAGGATACTACAAAGAGAAGTTGTATGGCATTAAGCAGGAATTGAAGTCGTTGCAGGGTTTACTTGTCAAGACTAGGAACAACAAAAGAGTTGCTCAATCGAAAAAGGTTAGTGGCTAAGAATGAAGCTAGGATTGCAAGGTTGAAGAGGTGCTTGATGTGGAATGTGTTGCTTTTTATCTTCTTGTTTGTAAGGTTGGTTTGGTGTGTCATAAAGTTATGGAAGTGATAACATAACTTTTTAAGTCCAGTGTATAGTTTATGTAAAAATTCCAACCAATATGTATTTTTTGTTATATTATGGCAGTGGGTTCGCTGTAAGCTTGTGAATGATTGGGTAGTGTTTTGGTCGTATAAATCAGTTTGTAAGATACTCCTCTATGTATGTTAATGGAAATTGTACTTGGAAAGTTGTCTTGACCTTATTATAATGACTAGTGTTGTAATATTTAAACTTATTGTGTTTGTGAAAGTGTGTATCAATGCATGGAATATGCAAAAGTGGACCACTACGTTCCCTTTTAATGTGCAGTAAGTGAGAAATTATTAGTCAATTAGGACCACATTGTTTTGGTGCATCTACATCATGCAAAAATGTTGTTAATGTATCATATTTCCCATTCGTATGCATGAATGCACTAAATTAGGCAACCAAGTGTCTAACATGATAAATTCATTGGAAGTAAATTAAAACAACTTTCATAGAAAGAAACTAAAACATTCCAATTTAGGCAACGCACTTTGTTACATGATAAATACCATTATCTTACAATAAAACATCTTTTATACAAACATCCCAATTTAGATAACCAACTTTCTTCAATGGAAAGCAACCAAGTTTCATAAAATACAGCCAAATATGACCACATTATCAAACACTATGTTACTCTCTATTAAGAGCTTTTTCCTTTGAATTCCCTGGATCACCATCATTACCAACTCTTTTACCCAAATTCAACTTCAAGATTCTCTCTGACTTTCTTTTTCTCATCCTCTTCAACAAGTCAAGAATATGTGGTACTATTGGGACCTCTGGAACTTGCACCTCATCTCTTGCCTCTTGAACTTGCACCTCATCTACTGCCTCTTGAACCTCCACCTCCTATACTGGCTCTTCAACCTCCACCTATTCTAATGCCTCTTCAAGTAGCACCTTATCAAACAATTCAGGTAAATCCACCTCAAGCTAAAATCGTATTGCATGTGTTTGAGTTTCTTCTACCTCAAATGGGGTGACTTGTATCTCTTCTTGGAGTTCTCCTTCAACTTATATAAAATGGAAAAATATAGGAATGTAATAAATGAGAAACAACTAAACAATTAGATTTGTTTTAGTGTATTACATCCACTTATTGGTTGACACTAATATTTTGTTTCCTTTTCTTCTTAACATTTAGGTTCTGGGGTCTTTCAACTGAACATGTTGCTTTATTGTGACCTTATTTCTTTCAAATATGACACTTGACCCCTTTCCATTTTCGAAACCTTCTTGGTGCTATAATTAACATTTGACTTCTTACTCTTCTTTATCTATGTTCTATCATTATTTTATGTGGCATCCATCTTCCTTTTAACAATTGGTCTTCCATGCATCCTTCTACTCACAAGAGGTAAAGGTGGTGTGTATTTAGTTTCTTTCCACATGTTATACCCATTCATCCCTACAATTCTATACCTATATGATTTCATGAAGGTATTGCTATTGAACATTTTGTCCATATAATCCTCCACATTCCTATTGAGATACACGACACTAGCAACAGAATGGACACAACCATATCCATTGAGTTACATTAACCTACATGAGCATGTTCTCCTCTCTAGATCAACCTCATATGCATCTCCAATTCCTCTCACCCCAAACTGATTCAATCCACTTGGTAGCACAGTGTAGTTTCTCTGATAGACCTTTATTTTCTTGAGTAGCTCTTTAATTTATAGGAATACTTGATTTCCCCATGCTTTTCCCTTAAACTTAAACTTGTATAATCTTTCCATCATATGCAATCTTAACTCCTCTAACATTGTGATAGGAGGATTTTTTTCTAGCATCCACTATGAGGTAATTGAAGTTTTCACACATACCATTCTCTACATCAACACAACATCTTCCAGCTTGGTAAAATGCCAATGACCAAGTCATTGGGTTTTTGTCCATCAGGTAATTATAAGCATCTGTATTTATCATCTTAAGCTCTCTCATTGTGTTTTTGAATGATTGTTCATTTTTTGATCGTGGAACTCTCCAAAATAAGGTATTGTAGTGGGCACCACTATATGTTGTATGCAAATTTTAATTAATGTGTACATATTGTTTGTGCTCTGCAGTGGGTAGAATCTCTTTCACAACTTCCATCAAGCTCTATAACAAAAAACCTTAATAATATTAGATACAAACAAACAAAGCATGGATAGTCAATAATACTTAATAAAAACTTAGTAAATACCTTGTGTTGATCTGAAATTAAGTTGTATGCATTTCCTAAATTAAATTGCAAATCATCAATCATATTATCCAAAACCACTTCCAAATCTCTTTGTTCTCAACAAATACTATTGCCCATGCAATGGGATAAATCTGATTGTTGCATCTCTGTCAATAGCACATAGTAATTCTCCGTTACAAATGCCTTTCAGAAAACATCCATCGGGTCCTATTATCCTCCTGCATCCTATCCATCCTTTTTTTCACTCCATCAAAGTAAACATAAAATTTACTAAAGTACTTCATCCCATCTAACATATGGTTCACATCAAATTTGACAGTTGAACCTGGATTTAATCTCCTAATCCCTTCTCCATATGAGCATAACTTTGCATAATGCTCCATAAGAGTTCCCATCTATTAGTTGCCAAGCATATTTCTTAGCCTTACTGCATTGACCAAGACTCACATGAATACCAAACTTCCTAATAACTTCTAATCTTAATTTTCTCACACTCATCTTTTGTCTATGTAAGATTTTTTTGGTATAATGACTTCCTATCCATGAATAGGAAATCAATGAAACTAAATTAAAGTTCCTAGCACAATTACGTTCTAAGTTCAGAGATTTAATCTAGAAGTTGTCTTCATCACTCATCCATGAGGTACACTTACCCTTGCAACAATGTGCCAACAACCTTTTCCTATCATTTTTAACAAAGCATAATTGGTGCCCATTGACTACGACATAGTAGCACAACATAGTTTTTATTTGAGTTGGATCTTTAAATCTCATACCAAGTATGGGCTTTTTTTTCTTCCAATGTGTTGATTCATAAAAAAAGGCATGAACTTGAATTGTGGGTTCACTTTCATCCTCATCTTCTACATCATAGTTGGTATCCTCCTGCTCCCCCTCTTCTTGGGCATACAATTTAGTCAAGAGTTCATCACTAAATGTCCTATTTATAGTAACTATTTCCTCATTCAATCCATTGGCACATCCCTAAGGGTACCTATGTCATCATCCTCACCGCTAATACAAGAATCATGGACATCATCATATCATCCTTCTGAATCAAACATATTATCTATTCCATCACCAATATAATCCGTATAAATGGATATTTGACCATCAGTTTTGTATGCATCAAAGATGAAACCTGCATATTCTATTTCATTCAAGATAGGTATAATGCCACTCAAAAGGGGAGCACCTGGCTCATAGTAGTATAGCTTCTTACAATCTAATTACATGAAACGTTTAAGAAAAGTAATACACTTTGAGTGTGTCATAATAAAAAAATCATGATCGATGAAGGTGAATTTCATATCGTTAGTTTAAGATAAAGGGCGACAAATAAACACCCCCTTAAAGTTCAGTTCCACTATCAAAAATATCGCTTGGGGGGTTTAAGGTTGACATAACTTCTATTCCTCCCACTTCACTTCGTTCTGTGGAGGACTTGTAAACCCTAGCTCTGGCTCGAGGTTTTGGAGTACTGCTAATGAAAACGACGAATAACGGTTAAATTTAAGTTCCTCTCATTTACACCCGTCTCAATTAACTTGATAATTACGTGGAACTACCATCGTGACCTTCAATTTTCTTTCTAATCATTTTTCTAATTAACATGTAAGTAAAGTAACTAGTTCATCCAGTTCCCTTGCTCAAAATGATGTAATTAATAGGTAATTTTAAAGTTGAAGGACTAATTGCACAGAAAATAACTTGAGTGGCCGATCAAGGACAAAGCCAAAACTTTGTTGTGCTACATTATCAATTTCCCTTATAAAAGCGTAGTTATCTTAAAATGTGTTATACCCCTATATACCTTCAAAAGATTTTATAAAATAGGTATTACTTAAGTACAAAAATAATATTTTGTGTGTATATAAACACATAAATATATACAAATCTATTTTTATAAAAATATAGACAAACACGCATTTTATTAAAAAAAATGTATATATAAAAACACATATTTTATAATAAATGCATTTGTATACAAACACGTTTTTATAAAGAAAATGTATACAAACATGTATTTTATAAGATCATATGCAACATGTTTTCATAAACAAAATGTATACAAACAAATATTTCATAATAAACGTATTTCTATACATTTATGTATAAAAACTTGTTTGTATACAATCGTATTTGTATAAAACGCGTATATATATATATATATATATATATATATATATATATATATATATATATATATATATATATATAGGCTTAGGTTATTTTGCGAATGCACAGATCTAAACCACCGGATGGAATAGAATCAAATGTCATTATCTGAGGGTCTATGATATTACAATAGGGTAACATGTACCAAATAATCACACAAATTTCAGCATAAGGGCATTTTAGTCTATTAACCTATATTAAAAAAAGAAAATTTTCGGAGTTTTAGAGATAATTAATTCCTTTATTTTTAAAATCTGAATTTTTAAATTAATTAAATTTTAATTCTATCGTGATTTCTAAAAATAATCGATTTTATTTCGTCAGAATGTTTTTTTGTTATAATGATGTTCTTTCATAATTTTATTCTATTAGAATATTATTGTAGAATCACAGATTCTTGAATCCATGGTTGAAGAATAACAACATTCTAATATATTCTTATATATCTGAACTTAAATACAAATACATACATATTCTTACAGACTAATAGTCTTATACATTTTAATATAATTTTACATATTCTAAAAGAATATCAACAAAAATAAATAAAATTCTTAAAAAATAGCAAAATTCTTTGACTTTGAGTGTGATCAATCTATTATGCATTCTTCAAGTTATTCCTATCAGGTCTTTAACACATTCTTCTAGCCATCCAATCACAAATACAACAAAAACTAAGAATGGTTAAGAACATGTTATCAGTTTATATATTCTGACCGAATACATAGAGTATGACAGAATATATAGAATACATTCTAGAAGAATACATAGAATACATTCTAACAGAATACATAGAATAATTTTTTGCTAGTTGTAACTTTAATTGCCACTATAAAGAATTAAAAACTTGTTACTTGCAACTTGCAATCGTATTTCTAGATGATAAAACTTAACAAACCAACAATTTACAATTTAACAATATTGCAATTATTGTACAGTAGAAAAAATAGTAAAATTTAGCAAACCATTCTTACAACAATGATATTATATGAGAATGTTCTTGAAAGAATGCTCATAGAATGTTTTCCTTGCCTCATGATGCTTTGCTGAAAGCTTTTCAATCAATTCTTATACTGTCATTTACCATGTTTATCAGAATAATAGGCCTCAAATCAATGAGTGTTACTAACCTCATTCTAAAAGAATATTGTGTTAGCTCATTCTGAAAGAATTTGCAACTTTGAAATAACATTCATTGTATGTGTTTGTATCTTCTTGAACTCGATTCTACATCAATGGTAACCTCTTCAAAACCTAAACCCATAAAAAACCATGTAATAATAAAAAACAATTACATATGATAGACCTGTAATAATAATAAAACTTGTAATAATAATAAAACTTGTAATATCAAATTACAAATCCTAATTTCCATATAAATTGAAAAAATTATAAATTTTTTTATAAACCAAAACTGGAGGACGTCCCTCCTGTGACATTTTTAAATGATGCTAGTTAATTTAGCTTTGTTCTACTGATGGACAAAAGAATTATCCACAATAATTGGTTATGCTTGAATATGTTATTTCAAAATATTGATAATTATATATATTAAATTTCTCCTATCTTAGCTACAGTAATCTTCTTAGACTTTGGGCAAGACTAACCCCTCAACTTTGTTATATATTATACTAATTCTCAACTTTATAGAAATGGTCCATCAACTTTATTATATATTATACTAACTCTCAACTTTATTATATACGTTGGCAGAAATGGTCCCTCAACTTTATTATATATTATACTAATTTTCAACTTTATAGAAATGGTCCCTGAACTTTATTATATGTTATACTAATTCTCAACTTTATTATATATGCAAGATAGGTCCCTATGGTTCCACCGCCTCCACTTCACAATGATATTTAATGCGGTAATTGTACCATATATAAAGAACACTTCACAATGATGTTTAATGCGGTAATTGTACTTACTTTCTTTCGGTTAATGGCATTTTTTGTGTAGGGTTAAGGAGAGGTTGCAAAAGAGGGTGGTCGTGAATTTTCTCACAAGGGTAAAGAGATGTTGGATCGATTGGAGAACAAAGAGATTGTGAGGTTACGTACACATTATTGAATCAACAGTTTTATTTACTCATTCATGAACTGCTAAAGGACTATAGTTTTTTTATAATGTTTTTCGTTACTATTTGTGTATGCTATATCTTTGATATGGTATGGTAGGCTTTGAATTTGGTTTCCAGTTTCTTTTGAAAATAAATTGGGTTTTTACTCTGTGGTTGGCAGAAATGTGGTAATCAGGCTAATGAATATTAAACGCAATACCATTAAACTATAACAAAAAACCATCATTGAAGGATTTCGGACAAACGACATTGAAGGCTTCCGACCCCCGCAAAGCGGGGGACACTTTTCTAGTTAATATTAATATTATACAATAGATGTAAGTGATATTTTTATTAAGAGATTAAACACTAAATAAAGGAATTAGGAAAATGTCTAATCTTAGATTTCACAGCAAACATCGATTGATAAGAGTATGAAGCATCCTTCAATATTTAAATATCTCATACCTAAAAATCTACATAATGGAGAACCAGGCCTCTTTTTCAAATTAAGTGGTGATGGGAATAGTTACAACAATGCTCTTAGGGTTGAATGGCGGTGCCAAGTTCAGGACCGTAGTAAAGAGTTTTGTTGAGGATCGTGGTCACCGATTGAAGATTTTGGGGACTATGTGAAGGCCGGTGGCAGTTATAGGGTTTTCTACAAGTTTTGACTTTGACATCCCATATTTAAATGGATAATAATTATACAAATTATCTACCATAATTAAATATGCAAAGATTACTATAATATCCTTAAATGATTTATTATTTCCTTAATTCTCATTGGTGCATACATACACATAATAGTTGTTAGAAACATTTGAACCTATATATATATATATATATATATATATATATATATATATATATATATATATATATATTGGAACATTCCAAAAATACGTTCCAAAAATTTCCTTTTAAAATCATTTAAGTAAACCATATTTCATCAATCATCACAATAAAAATCATAATTCATGTATCTCAAACCATCATAACTAATTATTGTATCAAAATCATATGTCAAAATATCATAGTAAAAACATCTCAGGCCAAATCAATGGTGTGTGCACGGCAGTCATCCCGAGCTCTTCCCCTTGCTATTGGAAATACCTAAAACCAAAACTGAAAATTGTAAGCACGAAGCATAGTGAGTCTCTCCAAATTACAACATATCGTACACATAATCACAAAATCACATACATCGGTCTTAGCCCGCTACCTTGGGCCCCGCCTGGCATCGGACGAATCCGACATCAGGCCCCGCCTGGCATCGAGCCCTACTCGGTATACAGATCTGTTTCTACCAGAACCTACCTGTCGATGGGCCCCACCCACTATACACATACAAACATATAATCAATATCATGCTAGTACATAACAGACATACACAACACTATAACTGCTAGTCTCTAGGCCGCGCCTTTCTTAGGCCCCGTCCCTACTCTCCTAATAAAGAAATATGGAACCCCTTCCACACTCAGCTAGTGATGAGATATGGGCCCCCACCCACAATCACCTCCCTACCAGGCACATACAAGTATCACAAAGAAAACAAGTATAACTACACATGCATTTCCTTCCTTGGGTACCAGCCGGCATCGAACCGTCGTTCGTAAACATACATATAAACCTTCCGCGGGCCTCACCCGGCATCGGACCATAAAATGACCATTTTACCCTTGTGAAAGTCAAAGTCAACATTTGGTCAAATTCAAAGTCAAATTCAACACTCCGAGTTGACTCGACTCGCCGAGTTCTATAAATCAGAACCATGAACTTACGATCCAACTCGTCGAGTCACCCTCCTAACTCACCAAGTTCTCTGACTACTCAAAGTCGACTCCTGAATCGTCGAGTTATCTAGCTACTCATAGTCGCGATTTTTCGAATCAACTCGTCGAGTCCCTTGACAGACTCGTCGAATTCTACCCTAACTGAAATCGGGGCAACACGATTCAACTCGTCGAGTTCCTCTATCGACTCGACGAGTCCCATAGTCTATTTGGGCCATCTTAAAAGATTAAGCCCCTATTCTCCAGATCAAGACTCAATACTTCTTCTACATACAGAAAATGCCTTCTCAAGGGTAAAGTTTCCAACTTTACCCGCTACTAGTCCTTCTTAATGGGTTTAGCATAAACCCTAGTTCTTTAGGACATAGATATTGTCCAAAAAGCCATAATACTCCAAGCTAAAGCATAATAACATAGATCTAGACCTTAAACCTCATTTGGAAACGTAAAGTTATAGGCTTTCCTTCCATGCATGGCCTTTTGGGGATTAAAAGGCCATAATAACACTTTAAAGCTTACATGGGGCTTCCATGGGCATAAAGTTTGCACCTTTATGCCATGGAACCCCTTCTAGATCCCATATCCGAAAGATAAGTCACTTGGAATCTCTATTCCCTAAGGACTAAGCTTCTTGGACCGAAACCCTCATAAAGTGAGCATAAGGAGATATAAGAGATTACTAGGAAAGTTAAAGGCTTTATTACCAAAAAAGGATGATGATAAGATGTTGCTTCTACATCTACAATCTCCTCTTGGATTCCTCTAGCTTCTTCTTCTTCTTCTAAAATCTTCAAATCACACAAGGTTCACTAAAAAACGGATCACAAGCATTAGGGTTTCGATATCTAGGGTTTAGACAATGGAGGCCGGAAATGATTCCCTAAAGTGAAGATTAAGACGCTTAAATAGGGTGCAAAACCCCAAGTTTAGGGTTTTCCCAAACCGATACCAACTCGTCGAGTTGGTCCTCCCCAACTTATCGAGTAGGTCTCTCTAACCGTGTCCAAAAACAAGTTCCTAGTCGTCGAGTTATTCCCTATGGACTCAACGAGTAAACCTCCAATTTGCTTATTATCTTTCCTTAATTAGCCTTTTGGTTTCGTGGTGTTACAATTCTCCCCCAGTTAAACTGGACTTCATCCTCGAAGTCCGCTAAAATCACCTGCCCCTCAAACATCCCACGTGCCATGCCCGCAACTTTCCTCCTACCTGTCCTGGACCACTGGTGTTTCCCATCACCACCGACACTCGCCATCCTGGAAGTACTACTATCATCGTGAACAATCAATGGCCATCCCAAGGAAACTAAACCGTTTGAAACCTTCCAAAACCTCATCGAATAACTGTTCAACCATAAAACTTCTCACCTTGATTATCTCGATGCTAACATCAGAAACACAATCCCTGTCCATAACCAGCTATAGAATACTTATACTTGCCAGAAGGCTCAAGTAATCCTTCGACTAGAAGAGTCATGCATGCAATGGTTAGACTTAGACGAAAGTTGCGCAACAGGGTCAAATCAATTACTCTGAGATTATCCAATCCAACTATAAGTGTCTTCACTCTTCTGATCCGTAAGCTACCTCACTCACTAGAATCCTCATAATCATTATTTATGTCTGAACATCATGCTACCCCTTGCCTACCTTCCAAAGGAACCGGGACCTCCCAGGTCCAAACTTATATGTCCACTTATCATTAATATCGGATTCCACCCAACTACTGAACCAACGATCGACATCTCATTCGCTCCCAGCGGCTTCCGAAGAAAGCTTCGGCTATCGAAGCAGCTCTATCCATCTTGCCACTCTTGGCTAAATAAATCCTAGAATCCCCGATCCTGTATCTTGACCCCATGGTCTCTGCCAAGTCCTACCTGTCTTGCTACTATGACACGAGCCTCACCCACGAGTCTCACCCAAACCATACTACCGAGCGACCTTGCTCCTAGGTCTCACCTATCTAGGGCTACGCAAGTACAACTTCACCTCGAATCCTTATCTACCTATCCTTTCCTGATTCCGATCACGCTAACTAGGAAATACGGGCCTCGTCTACACCCTTCTGCCTAGGAGATATGGGCCTCCGCCCACACTCCGCTAACTAGGAAATACGGGCCTCACCCATACCCTTCTAACTGGATGCTAATGAATGCTACCGTTAAACCACAGGCTTACAACATTTCCACACTGTCTGGCTACTAGTGAATGGTACAACTATCGCGTAGTCTTACAACACTTCCCACACTGATCATGCACTTGAACCATTATCATGGCTGAACTAACGTCCTGACTGGAATCCCCATCCTGATTCCAAAGCTAGCTATCGAACAACAACGCGAACCTTACATTTGGAAGTTTCCCTAACTCCCAACTCACATACCCCTTAATCCAGTCATCCACTTGGGCTGCCTTACCTCCTGATTAGAATACAACTCATCCTAAATCCACACTTCCTTTTGCTCCTGAACTCTTGGAGAACTCTCCCCCACTTTGGTTCAACTAACATCTTACAGTACACCCCATTGGAAAGAATTCCAATCCTTCGTATCATCTAATGATCAATATTGCTGGCAACCAACGCTTACCATTATTAGTGTTCGATAAGTAACTGCCACTAAAGCAGTAAGACTCTTAAATACTATCAGAAAACTTCTGGGGTTCCAACCACACTTGCTACAGCTACCGCATCCTGAGAATCCACTTTATACGGAGACGTCCCCACACTACTACCCTAAGACCCATGGTATGAAGATGGTATATAACCCGAACATAAGCAGGAAGTATAATCCCAAGATACAACTACTCATATGGATGTAAGAAAATAATAATAAAATCATAAATAAAAACTTATACGAAAGAAAAAGATACGCACCTGCAACATCGGAAGTTGCTCGTGTCTCCTCTGTAACCAAATGAAAAGCCCTGCTCCAACTCTCCCCCACTTTGGTTCAACTAACATCTTACAGTACACCCCATTGGAAAGAATTCCAATCCTTCGTATCATCTAATGATCAATATTGCTGGCAACCAACGCTTACCATTATTAGTGTTCGATAAGTAACTGCCACTAAAGCAGTAAGACTCTTAAATACTATCAGAAAACTTCTGGGGTTCCAACCACACTTGCTACAGCTACCGCATCTTGAGAATCCACTTTATACGGAGACGTCCCCACACTACTACCCTAAGACCCATGGTATGAAGATGGTATATAACCCGAACATAAGCAGGAAGTATAATCCCAAGATACAACTACTCATATGGATGTAAGAAAATAATAATAAAATCATAAATAAAAACTTATACGAAAGAAAAAGATACGCACCTGCAACATCGGAAGTTGCTCGTGTCTCCTCTGTAACCAAATGAAAAGCCCTGCTCCTTGCCGCAGGCGCCTCTACCTGGCCCTGATGGCCATTGGTCATCCTCAATGTCGCAGGGCAGGTGCTATCACCTGTCTCGCTGCAACCAAACTCGGACATCAGGCCTTCTTGTGGCCCTGCTGAATGCAATGGAAGCAGATCAAGTCTAATCCCTGTGTGGTGGTAGCGGTACAATCCCTACTAAAATGACCGATCCGGCTGCACTTGAAGCAACCAAAATCACCACCACTACTGCTCCTACATGCACCCTCGTGTGTCCTGCCGCACTTGCCACATCGGCTATGGCCCTAATGACCTCTCGATCTAGAATATGATGTCTTGGGCCTCTTTCCCGATGTCGTGGATGTCTGCACCTCGTTTAGTTTCGTCTTCCTATCTGCCTTTAAGTCAATCTCCCTCTCCCTGGCTCGAGCGATCATATCGTCCAGCGTCTTGCAGCTGGACTGACTCACGAACTGTCTAATGTCGCTCCTCACCATATCGTGGTACCAAGCCTTCTTCATCTCCTTGTCCGCCACATATTGCGGAACAAGGGCTCTCTCTCTGAACTTGTCGAAGATCTCCGCCACTATCTCAGTAGTCTGCTTGAGGTCTTGGAACTCCCGTGCTAACTGGTGCACCTCAATAATTGGTGCAAACTTGGCCTTGAACCTGGCCAAGAAGTCACTCCACGTCGTCGCGTCTAACGCGACATCATCTCCAACAGCATGTCCAACTTCCTCCCACCAATCACGCGCTCTGTCCTTCAGAAGACAGGAGGCGATTCGGACCTTGTCCCCCTCGGGACACCGGCTAGAACAGAAGGCGTTGGTGACATCTGCCAACCATCGGCTGGTAGCAATGGGTTCCTTAGCCCCACGGTAGTCTGGAGCTCCACAGACTCTGAAATCTTTGAATGTCAATGTGCGCGCCCCCATCATGACCGCCATCTCGGTGCAAATCTCACCCAGTATCTCGTCCAAAATCTCCATAATGCCCTCCTTGACCGTACCAAAGATCACAAGAGTTTGGTCTAAAACACTATGCGTACTCTCAGCTGAAATACACTCTATCATCTGCGCATCTCGCTGCCCAGATCCAGAGCCCGAGCATGATCCCTCACCAGCACCTAAATTGCCCATTGGTCTGCCACGTAACGTCACCATGTTGCAACATATCCTAACAACCATCAGAATACTCATCACTATCAAGGGATCACCCACACACTATAAGTTTCCCAACTCCATCTCAGCCTTCCTTGATTCTCTATCACCGTAAATTTTCAACAAATTTTTCATTTTAAAACACAATAAAACAAATGTCACATTCCTTCAAAAAAATCACAAGTATCAATTTATCAACACATTTTAAAAGTAGTTTATCGCAAATCCAGGATCCTCAAAACATAACTCTTTTTATCTTGGGTGTACAATCAAATCGGTGCCTTCCCGCGATCCTGATAAGAACCTGAAATACATAACACATAACACGGTAAGCACGAGGCTTAGTGAGTTCCAGAGAATACCACACATATCACATTAGCCACTCGAGGCTATAACGCGAATAAGACCCTCCGGTCAATGTGTCTCAATGGAGACCCTCCAGTCAATGTGTCTCAATGGAGACCCTCCGGTCAATGTCTCTCAATGGAGACCTCGTAAGCAAGTAAGCAAATAACCTCATACTCTAATCTCGAACTAGCCTCCGCCTAACATAAAGGGTGAATATCTCTAATTAATACTCTTTTCACAACTTTAATAAACCGAAGGCTATTCTTTCTCTCTCTAACTCTTGAAGTGGATAAAAGACCATTTTACCCCTCCATGGTCTCCATTATTCATGTTTGACCAAACCCTAAACTCAACACTCCATGTTTGACACGACTCGCCGAGTGCACCCATGTGACTCATCGAGTCCACTCGTTTCCTCAGAAGTCTCGTGAAGGTCCAACTTAGCTGGTCGAGTTGACTCCAACTTACCGAGTTATCACATGATCAAGCTCATCAAGATAAACCCTAATCGACTCGTCGAGTTGGATCATCGACTCGGCGAGTCCATTCAACCTCATTCCTCATTCAGACGATTTCAAGGTAGAAAACCTTTCCAAACTCTAGATTCAACATCCCAAGGCTCTATTATCATGTAAAGCCACAAGCTTTACGTCCAGGCATGGCACTTAGGGCTTAAAATGCCAAGAACATGCTCTATTAAGGGTTTTTCGCTCAATAGCTCTATTATGGCTAAATAAAGCAATCGCCTTTGGACTCTAAGGACCTCACAAGGTCCAGGTCTGAATTCCATATCTCTATATGCACTCAATACACTCAAAGTCCCAATATTAGATGAAAAAGCCCTAAACTCCATAACCATGAGATCTACCTAACAAAATGAGAAAGGTGTGGACTTTTTACCTTTCACAGAAGCTCTTGGATGAAATAGCAACGGATCTAACAACCTCTTTTCGTCCCTTGGCTTGAAATCCTTCCCTTCTCTTCAAAAGATGCACCAAAGCACTCATTGTTAGCTCAAACACTCTCTCTTAGCTCAATGGCCGATTAGGGTTTCTCTTAGTTAAGTTGGGTAGCTGGTGAGCGGCAAATGAGGCTATTAATTTCCTTAAATAGGCACCAAACATGGGGATTTAAGGTTTCATCACTCAGTGTCTACTCGGCGAGTCGACTCTCTGACTTGTCGAGTAGGTTACTATTCCTACATGGTCAAACATGACTCTACTCGACGAGTTGAGGCACCAACTCGTCGAGTCACCCAGGCAAACTAAAAACTAACATATAAAAATGTTATATCGTAGATTCAGGATGTTACAATTCTCCCCCACTTAATTTGATTTCGCCCTCGAAATCGCTCCTTAACAATACACGGATCAAAACCCAATAACCCGAGAAGCACCACCGAAAAGATCTCATACCATACATCAATCTTCCTCCAAAGACACCTGAACCCAACAGCAACTCCCAATCCCGAAAAAGGACAGACCCTTTTGCCGCTACGACACCCACTTTGACTCTCCAAAATTTGAAAACTCTAGTGGTCTGCCTCCCAGTCAGACCTCCCTCGCAAGATATCATCATGTTAAGCGTTCCTAGAATAACAGACCCTAGTAGACACTGCCACTCTGATTCTCTTGTTGCGACTGATAGAATCATGTCATTGACCAATAATTGGCTACCGATCACTCATACTAGATATATTAATTGATCCAGATCGTACTCAAAAGGCACGAAAGGGTCATATCTCACCAGGGACCCACAACATGTACTGCTATCAAAACCTTGTCTGAAAATGAATCCTCAACACTCTGTCCTCAGACTCAAGAAAATGATCATGGCCGCTCGGAAGTATTCCCTGATATCTCTAACCATAAGCCCCAACTTTCTTTCAAATATCTCTCTCGACACTGAGCACCAGGTTGACTCCTGACCCGATGGTTGAACCTTCAAATGTTACCCATTGCACATCCGATAAAACGACTTTACAGACTTCTTTCTCACCATAGCTATCTCAGCCCATCGTGACACACAATTCACGTAGTTCACTTTACTTCAAACGAATAATACAGTCCCCTCAGGAGTTGCCTCATCACCGACCTCTGTCGTATACTATTCACTAGTTCCATGCGTCTCGCGATCCTTCCCATACCAACGAAACTGACCCACTCCGGTCTAAGACATCAGATGGATATTAATACCCCTCAAAATGAAACTGTAACATCCCAAAATTCAAGACAAAAAATTTCTTTTAATGAAACATCACTTAGGCCTCGCCTGTCACAGGGCCTCGCCCACTAACATATAATAGCACATAAACATATCACATCACATCACATAAGCTAAACACATACTAACGGATCTTGTCCCAAGGCCTCGCCTATCTCTGGGCCCCGCCCTTGTCCTGTTACTGAAGAGTCATGGAACCCCATCCATGCTCCTGCTGATAGTGAGGTACGGGCCCAGCCCACCCTCACTCCTTCCCTAACTTGGGTCTCGCCCCTGATCTGTTGCTACTGAGATGTGGAACACCATCCACACTCTGCTATTAGTGAGATACCGGACCTCGCCCACACTCACCTCCCTACCAGGCACATACAAGTATCACACAGACAACAAGTATAAACTATCACATAAACCATTTCTTGGGAACCCGCCCTCTATCATTGGACCTTGTCCCGAATCTCATACTAGCATATTGTGCCTATGGCTAAACCCCGGGTCTTCTACTCATAACTACATGGGCCGGCATTGTGGCCGTAGACCCATTCATACAAAGGGAAACTCACCTGCACTGGCTGAACTGGTTGATGAACCTACTAGCTGCTACCCGGCAACTCTCTGAACTCCTGCTCCACTCGCTCCCCGAGCTACCAATACCAAGGCAATCACTGAGTCTAACCGACCCCCGAAAGACAACCAAGACAACTCTGGTCAAAGTCAAAGTCCTGGTCAAATTCAACCTTCCAGGTCAACCCTACTCGCCGAGCCACCCTATCGACTCGCCAAGTTCATATGTTCAGAGTCCTTCTATTCACGACTCGACTCGCCGAGTCAGTCCATGACTCACCGAGTCTCCATTCGTCTCACTGATTCGAGTCTCAACTCGAAGGGTTTGGGGTTTCGCGACCTGACTCGCCGAGTCCAAGAACAGACTCGCCGAGTCCAAGACAACCTTTAACAGACTCGCCGAGTTGTTCATCCAACTCGCCGAGTTCCTACCCAACTTCATCTGACTCGACGAGTTGTTCATCCCACTCGTCGAGTTCCTCCCCATCTTCATTCTACTCGCCGAGTCCAATCAAAGGACTCGCCGAGTCCATTCAGATCTCAATACATGCAGAGGACTTTTGAGTCATGCATGGACTCCAAACTGTAGATCTACCCTTCCCAAGCCTATTCCTCACATAAAGTTGCAAACTTTACGTGTAGAGAAGGAGATCTAGGCAAAATACACCATAAACTAGGGTTTAAGGCAAAGAGGCTCCATAATCAACTCAAGGGCTGAAACTTTATGCTTCCCAAGACCAAAATCTGCTTAGATCTGAAGTAGTAACTCCAGATCCGGCTTCTAACTCAAATGGACAACTAATCATGGCTTAAAAAGCCGCAAACCTCACAACCATAGAAGATCTAAAGGAAGGAAACGACTTAATACCTTCAATACCTCAGAAAGGCTCCACAAACTCCAGATCTGAAGCCAATGCTTGAAGCTTCACTGATTCCCCTCTTTCTTCTTCCTTCAAATCACCCAAAAATGGCTTGGAAGCTTGAATGCACAACAATGGAGGCTTAGGGTTCGTTTTCTGTATGAGGGAGGCTCTAAGGAACCCTAATGGAGAGAATAAGGAGCTTAAATAGCGCCCAAAGTCCTGGATTTAGGGTTTTCCTCGAATAGACCTGACTCGCCGAGTCTCCTTGGCCGACTCGCCGAGTCGGTCACTTACTCCTCGACCCGGATCCCGCTTGGACTCACCGAGTCCCTCCTTAAAGTTAGGGTTTTCTTTCCTTTCTTGGCCTTCAAAACTTTGGGTGTTACAACTTTCCCCCACTTAAACTAAACTTCGTCCTCGAAGTTTACTATGGCCCACCGCCTGCGATCTGCCTCCAATATCCCACCAATTTAATCCAACACCAGCTGCCTACCTTCGCTGGCCTTCCGCTCGGTCATTCCGGCTAACACTAATCTTGCGGATAATAGACTCGGGTCACCCTGACCCTGAACATCCTGTAAACACAACTTACTCACCAACAATCCTTCTGGTACTCACCGAGTACTGCATTGAACCTATAGGGGTTCACCCCTTCTTTCCTTGCGCAAATTCCTTGCCTTCCCAAGGCAAAGCTCCATAACCAACCATTTCCTCTGTCACTGTGAAGGTCCTATCCTTCACCAACTCCATCACCCCCGGTATTTCCAGTACGGGTCATCACCGTCAGTAACCACTCACACTCTTCTCTGTCAAAACTTGGTGTCGAGCACCCCTCGATTCAACTACTGAATTCCACCATACACTGCTTACCCGCAGTACTACTGACTGAAAATTATGCTATTCCTTGTCTGCCTTCCGAATGAACTAAGACCACCCTGGTCCCTACCAACCTATCAATGTCTGGATTACCGGCTCCCACCGGTAGCTAGTCCCAACACCACCACTAGTCGCTCCCAGCGACTTGCGAAGAAACTTCGACCACCTATAACCGCTCAATCTATTCTGCCATTCAGGAACTACAATCATGGGATCCCCGATCCCCTAACCTGACACTAAGGTCCCTACCAGGTCCCACCTGCGCTGCTAAAACTCACGGGCCTCGCCCATGGGTCCCACCCACCTCTATCCTTCTAGTCCCACTAGTCTAATCACTCTCACTCGGGCCTCGCCCACGGGTCTCACCCAACCATATCCTGGAGCGGCCTCTCCCAAGGTCTCACCTCTCTAGGGCTATATAGGCAAACTCCCTATCATTCTCATCCACTACCCATTCCTGATCCCTGACCGATCACTAGGAGGTAAGCTCCTCGCCCCAACTCTGCTATCGAAGCTACTAAGGAATGCTACGGCTTACTCGTAGTCTTACATCACCATCCATTGCTGACTGCTAGTGAATGCTACGGGTGCCCCGTAGTCTTACATCACTTTCTACCACTGACTTCTACTACGAAAGCACCCATGTGCCATTAGCTCTCAAGATCCTCATTCTGACTCCCTCGATTCCTACGGGCGATCCACAACCTGAATTCCCAACCACGTACTAACCATTACCATCACACGCACTAGGTGATGGGAAGTTTCTCAAACTCCCAACCCTGAAATCCTCAATCCATCAAACACTGAACCACTTCTTTTCCTTCTCGGAGATCGCACACTCATTTTGGGTCTGCGTGCTCCTACCTTTGCACACTCGGAGGATTCTCCCCCACTTCGATCCTGCTTACCCCTTGTTGCTCAATACTCAAAAGAAATCCTTACTACCATTCCACAATCAATCTGCTGTGGAACCCAAGCTTACCATAGTTAGGGATCTAACCAATCCATTTCTAACACTATACAACTCCGATCTAGTGAGACATACCAAGTCCCTCCCAAGCATGTTACAGTTACTGCATCCTATGTAACCTTCTCCAATAGGGCACATCCCCTCACCACCATTCAAATATCCAAGGTATGCAGATGGCATATAACTCGATCACAATCAACCGCTCAAAAATAAAATACTCATACCAATAATGATGCAGAACCATAACAATATAATCATGCACAAATAGAAGAACTGAAAACAGAAATCGCATACCTGCAACGTCCGGTGCTGAGCGCGCCTCTAAGGTAGTCATCTGAAGAGCTCTGTCTCCTACCACAGGCGCCTCTACACGGCCCTGACGGCCGTCTGTGATCCTCAAAGTTGCAGCGGTAGGTGCCATCACTCGTCCTGCTGAAAACAAACTGGGGCACTAGGCCTTCTTGTGGCCCCGCTGATGGCAGCGAAAACATAACAAGTCTGATCCCTGCGCGGTGGTAACAGTACAATCCATGCTGAAATGACCAGTTTGACCGCACTTGAAACAGCCAGACTCACCACCGCTACCACTCCTACACGCGCCCCGGTGTGCCCTACCACACTTCCCGCACCGACTGCGGTCCTGATAATCCCTCGATCTCGAATCCGATCCCTTGGGCCTTTTGCCCAAACCTACAGCTACCTGAACCTCATCCGGCTTCCTCTTCCGGATCAGCTCCAAATCAATTTCCCTCTCTCTAGCCCGAGAAATCATATCTTCCAGCGTCTTACAGTTGGATTTGCTCACGAACTCCCTGATGTCATCCCTCAACATCTCATGGTATCGGGCCTTCTTCATCTCCTCATCTGTGACATACTGCGGTACAAGAAGAGCCCTCTCCTTGAACTTGGCGGTGATCTCCACCACAGTCTCAGTGGTCTGCGTCAAATCCTGAAACTCCCGTGCCAACTGCTGCACCTCAATAATCGGCGAAAACTCCGCCTTGAACCTGGCCGAGAAATCGCTCCAAGTCATCGCGTCCAACGCGACATCGTCCCCCAAAGCATGACCAATCTCCTCCCACCAATCCCTCGCTCTGTCCTTCAGAAGACATGAAGCGAGTCTGACCTTGTCCCCCTCAGGACACTGGCTCGTACGGAATGCGTTGGTAACATCAGCCAACCATCTGCTGCTAGCGATGGGGTCCCTAGCCCCATGATAATCTGGTGCCCCGCAAGCCCTGAACTCCCGAAAAGTCAAGGTACGCGCTCCCATCAATGCCATCATCTCAGTACGGAAGGCTCCCAGCCTCTCATCCAAAATCTCCAATATACCCTCCTTGACCGTGCCAAAGATCACAGAAGTCTGATCTAGAATACTGCGTGTAACCTCGGTGGATATCAACTCCCTCATTCGCTCCTCGAGCTGCTCGGCCCATGAACCCGGGCCTGATCCCTCTCCGGCGCCTGATCCGCCCGCTGGTCTCTCTCGCAACGTCACCATGCTGAAAATATACCACAACCACTATCAGAATACTCATCACTGATGCGAGACCAAACACACCCTACCAGGTTCCCGATCTTGTCTCGGCCTTTCCCAAATCGAGTACGGATCCTCTGCTTTTAGTAGTATGGGCCCATACTACCTTCCACATCTATCTGTACTTTCCACAGGAATCGCTTCGACTCCACCAGGTCCCTTATCCACTACTACTGCTCCCAACACTATCTCATCCTAGGCTTACCCTAGGGAAACCTCTGACTCAACTCAAACCATTCCTCAGCTGCTGAAGGTCTCCTTGTGATGCCAATTAGCCATCACCTGGATACCATCACATGTGACGAGGCTCATATAGTCCTTCAAGTAAAAGACTCGTCCCTACAACGGTTGGACTCAAAAAAGAGCTGCGCAATAGGACCAAATCCAGCACTATGAGATTATTCAACCCTGGTCACATGTGACGCATCGTATCCACCTAATGGCTAACTTTCATCACTCAGAATCCCACAATGCACAAAGAAAGCAGCATTCAGACAATGGAAAATCTAACCACAACATACTCAAGCAATCATATCCACATAGCAAGAAACTAAACTAGCATGCAACACAAACTCATAGACCCACACAAACTCATAAATTCAGGCATAACCTAAACAGGCTATTCTATTGTTGTCTAATCAGCACTATCATGCAGCTCAAAACACATACAATAGGCACATAAGGTATCATCCCTAGATCCTTAGTCCTAATCTAGCATGCTGTCCTACTAATTGATAATCAAATCATAAACTGTATGGGTATTTTTGGGTACTTACTTGAGCTCGGTTGATTGCATGCGCCACACCCTTTTTCTCTTGTCAAAGTTCTTTTCTTTCTGAATTATTTTTGCTTTTCTAAAACTGTTTTCTTTCCCAAAACTCTCTTTTTACAAAACTGTCTTTTCATTTTGAAAACTTTTATACCAATTCCTCGGTTTGAGTTCAAACACACCCGAGAGCATGTCCGAATCCCTCAAACCAAGGCTCTGATACCAACTTGTAACATCCCAAAATTCTAGACTAAAAATTTCTTTTAATGAAACATCACTTTAAGCAAATTCATCTTTTCAAAACATAAACAGAGTAATAGTTACCAAAATACACGATCGTTATCAGAGTAAACATTCCCAGGCTGACTAATTTAGGGTGTGTGCCATGTGATCACCCCGAGCTCTATCATCCGCTACCGGAAGTACCTGAAACCAAAACTGAAAACCGTAAGCACAAAGCTTAGTGAGTTCCCCACCCTACCACATACCATGCATAATCACATACTGCACATACTGGGCCACGCCCGCTATTCTGGGCCTCGCCCGCTATTCTGTTTCACTTAGGCCTCGCCTGTCATAGGGCCTCGCCCACTAAAATATAATAGCACATAAACATATCACATCACATCACATAAGCTAAACACATACTAACGGATCTTGTCCCAAGGCCTCGCCTATCTCTGGGCCCCGCCCTTGTCCTGCTACTGATGAGTCATGGAACCCCGTCCATACTCCTGCTGATAGTGAGGTACGGGCCCAGCCCACCCTCACTCCTTCCCTAACTTGGGCCTCACCCCTGATCTGCTGCTACTGAGATGTGGAACACCATCCACACTCTGCTATTGGTGAGATACCGGACCTCGCCCACACTCACCTCCCTACCAGGCACATACAAGTATCACACAGACAACAAGTATAAACTATCACATAAACCATTTCTTGGGCACCCTCCCTCTATCATTGGACCTTGTCCCGAATATCATACTAGCATATTGTGCCTAGGGCTAACCCCCGGGTCTTCTACTCATAACTACATGGGCCGGCATTGTGGCCGTAGACCCATTCATACAAAGGGAAACTCACCTGCACTGGCTGAACTGGCTGATGAACCTACTAGCTGCTGCCTAGCAACTCTCTAAACTCCTGCTCCACTCGCTCCCCGAGCTACCAATACCAAGGCAATCACTGAGTCTAACCGACCCCCGAAAGACAACCAAGACAACTCTGGTCAAAGTCAAAGTCCTGGTCAAAGTCAACCTTCCAGGTCAACCCTACTCGCCGAGTCACCCTATTGACTCGCCAAGTTCATATGTTCAGAGTCCTTCTATTCGCGACTCGACTCGCCGAGTCAGTCCATGACTCGTCGAGTCTACCGATTACCGAGTCCTGACCTGACCAACTCACCAAGTCTCCATTCGACTCTCTGATTTGAGTCTCAACTCGAAGGGTTTGGGGTTTCGCGACCTGACTCGCCGAGTCCAAGAAAACCTTCAACAGACTCGCCGAGTTGTTCATCCAACTCGCCGAGTTCCTACCCAACTTCATCTGACTCGACGAGTTGTTCATCCCACTCGTCGAGTTCCTCCTCATCTTCATGCTACTCGTCGAGTCCACTCAAAGGACTCGCCGAGTCCATTCAGATCTCAATACATGCAGAGGACTTTTGAGTCATGCATGGACTCCAAACTGTAGATCTACCCTTCCGAAACCTATTCCTCACATAAAGTTGCAGACTTTACGTGTAGAGAAGGAGATCTAGGCAAAATACACCATAAACTAGGGTTTAAGGAAAAGAGGCTCCATAATCAACTCAAGGGCTGAAACTTTATGCTTCCCAAGACCAAAATCTGCTTAGATCTAATGTAGCAACTCCAGATCTGGCTTCTAACTCAAATGGACAACTAATCATGGCTTAAAAAGCCCCAAATCTCACAACCATAGAATATCTAAAGGAAGGAAACGACTTAATACCTTCAATACCTCAGAAAGGCTCCACAAACTCCAGATCTGAAGCCAATCCTTGAAGCTTCACTGATTCCCCTCTTTCTTCTTCCTTCAAATCACCCAAAAATGGCTTGGAGGCTTGAATGCACAGCAATGGAGGCTTAGGGTTCGTTTTCTGTATGAGGGAGGCTCTAAGGAACCCTAATGGAGAGAATAAGGAGCTTAAATAGCGCCCAAAGTCCCGGATTTAGGGTTTTCCTCGAACAGACCTGACTCGCCAAGTCTCCTTGGCCGACTCGCCGAGTCGGTCACTTACTCCACGACCCGGATCCCGCTTGTACTCACCGAGTCCCTCCTTAAAGTTAGGGTTTTCTTTCCTTTCTTGGCCTTCAAAACTTTGGGTGTTACAGAAACCCATCCATGAATCTGAAACCTCATCTTGCCTACTCAATACACGAATGGATCCAGACTCGAGCTCGAGAGTCGGATTCAACCGTAGAATTGGAACCACTCATTTCCAACCTGGTACTCAACTCATGACCCAAGATTCATGAATTCATGCGCACATCAACTCCCCAATTTCCTTCTGATTATGGTAATCCTTCCTCATCCCAGGGATATAACGATTCCCAACCGGCACGAAGACCCACGTCTCGCCCCTGGTTCGGCAATCAGGCTCCTGAACACTCAAGTGGTAAGGCTACCCAAGCCTAAGAACTCCTTTGCGTCATACTTTGAGTAGTGAATACTACAGCTCTCCACTGAACAATACTCTCTCTCATCAATTACTGAGTGCTACAGTTTCCCATGTAGCCTAAGACACCCCATCGTTGACTCGTGAATGCTACGACTCCCTGCAGTATCACATCACTCCCTCGCTAACCAGTGAATACTACGGCTCCCCGTAGTATCATGACACTCTCTTACGGACTAGTGATTACTACATCTCCCCACAATATCACAACATTCTCCCACTAACCAATGAATACTACGGCTCCCCGCAGTATCACGACTCTTTTTCGCTGACTCATGGATGCTACGGCTCCCCGTAGTCTTACAACACTCTCTTGATCACTAACTCACCATGATCTCACTCCATGGTTTTCCTGATAATCCCAAGCGATTACTCCCACTCATATTCACTTGCTCTCTTATCACCCCCAAAATATCATCATCAAGTCATCATTACATTGAGTTCATCAACTCATGCTCCGCAGCTCAGCATAGATAGGTGCTTACACCCACTCAGCTTATGCACCTCCAATCTTGATGTAAGTTCTCATAGATAAGACACTTTTCTCAGCATAGATACACCCTTGGAACAGTCTCACTCCGGCGACAATTAACTGATGGGTTCCTACTGGAACAAAAATCACTTGGTATTCCACTCGCCATCTCACAACTCAATTCTCAACATGACCAAAAAAAATAGGACATCACGTTTAGGTACCTCGGTACACCATCATAGTATCTCACGCTGTCTTGCCTCAACCACTGATCTTCCACTTACGCAACTCGAAACCTCAAAATACTCCCATCTCCCGGATTGAGACACGGAGGAATTGTCAACGACTGGATACATGTTGATGAAATTTCGAAGCTCCATCCTCTACTAATCACCACCCATAGGAAACTACTCATATCGAATCTAAAATTGGTTGACAACTCAACTGTTGCCCCTCCTGGAGTATAGATCATAATCTATACATATACCCGCCAATCTTGGCTATTGCACCCTGAACTCAGCGACCCAACTGCCTCGAACTCAACTTTTGCAAACCCGAAAAATCCCTAGCCACAACAAATTCCCTGACCAACGGCCACCTGTCGTGGATTCACTCATCCTTCCTTACGCATATAATCATACATTATCTCGCCTTGCACCTCGCCTCATCCACCAATAACCCATGTCTCATGTGTCTGCACTGCGGACCTCCATAACCAGTTCTCTAACCGCACTTGAACGGATCGCTGATCCTCTCAATAGAATACTCACTTCTCCCCCACTCAGGGTTCGAACCACCACCAATTAGCATACCAACAATCTGCTCCATAGACTTTTTCACCAGGTACATCACGCTTGACTCTTAAAGAGTACCACAAAATTACTCAATGATCTTCCCAATGAAAACCAGGTGACTCCAAACATGCCGTAACTCAGAAATAAATCTCAGAATCCTCCCAACGTGACTGCCTCTAGTCATCTTGAAACCTCAGACCGATATACCGCCAGACACCTCAATTGTTCTGAATTATTCCTGACCCTAGGTCCATAAATAATGCACTATCACGCACTTTGTCTCTGCCTTCTCGACCAATATTCCCTCATGTGGATCATCATAGAAACAAGAGACATCACTCTCACAGTCGATACACAACGTAGACAACACAACAAGGGCCGCCGCCCATGTATACTCCTCTTTATCACCTGAAAACTGTTGCCAAAAGTATGCCTTACTCAGCTAGGGCATCTTATTGTCCTCTTACATCTCAGTCCCTACTAATAACTCTCTCATGGTATAAGAAATACCTCGCTGCAAGCGTATTGCCCAGATACTCTGGTGAAAAAGGTCGCAACCATATGCTACCCTATGGGGTTTTCCTCCAAACTCTGAAATTTGAAGCTCGATATCTCTTTTGCTCCACAGAAGAAACAAAAGTAGCGAAATTCTCGTCACGGAAAGTAATATCTCAACTATCGACTGATTGCTCGTCTCAAATCTCAATCCTCCCCAAGGCAGCATGCCTACTCCTCCCAGAGTCTTGCGACTCCAACTGGCATCTCACCAGTAAAATCTCTCGGGACTTTACTCAATTTCTCTCTCAAGGTACACTCCAAGGAAGTTCGTCCGACATGGCCCTCTGGCCCCACATATTATCATACTGATCCTCAGCTCGAACAATCACAACGGAAGCAACTGGTAAAACCATAAGCACTATCCTCCACGAATCATGGTATTCGAACCATGTGATCACCCATCAATCTGCTACGAAAGATAGTACTCAAACCATGTTATCACCTCTCAATCTGCTACGAATCATGGTACTCGAACCATGTTATCACTTCTCAATCTGCTACTTAGAACCTTGGGAATTCTCCCTGTATCGAGTATGGGTCCTCTGATTTTAGTAGTACGGGCCCATACTACCTACCACATTTACCCATACTTTCCACACAGATCATCCCAGATTTCCTAAGTAGCTGCTCAACCTTCTCGATTGCCAATCCCGATATGCGTGGTCGCTCCCCATTGAATACTTTCTTCTATCAGCATACTCATCTGACTAAGGTCACTCCCTAGGCTCTTCCTAGGTTCTCTCACTTCTCTACCATCAGCTACTAAAGAACTCCTTATGATGCTAGCCATCTACCTCTTGAATATCATCATATTCACTTAGTAGCTGACTCCCATCATCAAGAGTTCCACAAAGCACGAAGCAAGTAGCATTCAGGCATTGAATAATCTCTACTAACACAAACAACCATTCTAGGTTACAACTCCACTTGCTCTACTCATACTCAAAAGGTATCACTGAACTCAAGCAACTCTACCCCCTCACCGATATCTAACTACTCTATCGGTAGGCTCCTCCAATGCTCATCTAGGTATCTCTCCTAGATTACTCCTTTACTCAAAGTTCTCTCTAAAAGATTCATGTTGGATACTCTTACTCAGCACGTACTCAAAGCACATCACAGATAGCAAAATTCCTAGGCTAAGGCATCACAAATTAGGCAACTCAAGCCCTAAAATATGAAATACCTAGCCTATCTTCTAGCATGCATCACTAATATCTCAATAATAACTCATAACACAAATAAGTAAGGGCATTTTGGGAAATCACCGTTCAGGCTCTGGCTGATTGTACACACTGCTCCTTATTGTTTTTTCTCTTAGAAACTCTTGGTCATTTTAGAAAAATCATTTCTTTTGAATTTTTTTTCTCAAATCCTTAGTTTGAGTCCAGATATACCCGAAGGTGCATCCGACTCCCTCAAACCAAGGCTCTGATAACAACTTGTAACACCATAAATTTTCAACAAAATTTTCATTTTAAAGCACAATAAAACACATGTCACATTCCTTCAAAAAAAAATCACAAGTATCAATTTATCAACACACTTTAAAAGTTGTTTATCGCAAATCCAAGATCCTCAAAACATAACTCTTTTTATCTTGGGTGTACAATCAAATCGGCGCCTTCCCGCGATCCTGATAAGAACCTGACACACATAACACAAAACACGGTAAGCACGAGGCTTAGTGAGTTCCCCAAAATACCACACATATCACATTAGCCACTCGAGGCTATAACGCGAATAAGACCCTCCGGTCAATGTGTCTCAATGGAGACCCTCCAGTCCCACAACTCGGGTGGACCCTCTGGTCCTATCTCAATAAGCTCATAACAATAATACACAACATAAATCACAAAGACATAATGCAGGATATCTCAATACTCAAGATAAGCACACAAGACCCTCCGATCACACAAAGATACCAATCATGGTAAGTATAGTGAGAAGACTCACCTCGTAAGCAAGTAAGCAAATAACCTCATACTCTAATCTCGAACTAGCCTCCGCCTAAGACAAAGGGTGAATATCTCTAATTAATACTCTTTTCATGAATTTAATAAACTGAAGGCTATTCTTTCTCTCTCTAACTCTTGAAGCGGATAAAAGACCATTTTACCCCTCCATGGTCTCCATTACTCATGTTTGACCAAACCCTAAAGTTAACAGTCCATGTTTGACCCGACTCGCCGAGTGCACCCATGTGACTCGTCAAGTCCACTCTTTTCCTTAGAAGTATCGTGAAGGTCCAGCTCAACTCGTCGATTTGACCCCCAACTCGCCGAGTTATCGCATGATCAAGCTCATCAGGACAAACCCTAAGCGACTCGTTGAGTCGGCTCATCGACTCGGCAAGTCCATTCAAACTCATTTCCCATTCATACGATTTTAAGGCAAATTTTTTTTTTCCAAACTATAGATCCAACATCCCAAGGCTCTATTATCACGTAAAACCACAAGCTTTACATCCAGGCATGGCACTTAGGGCTTGAAATGCCAAGAACATGATTTATTAAGGGTTTTTCACTCAATAGCTCTATTATGGCTGAATAAAGCAATGACCTTTGGACTCTAGGGACCTTACAAGGTCCAGATCTGATTTCCAAATCTCTATATGCACTCAATACACTCCAAGTCCCAATATTAGATGGAAAAAGCCCCAAACTCCATAAACATGAGATCTACCCAACAAAATGAGAAAGGTGTGGACTTTTTACCTTTCACAGAAGCTCTTGGATGATATAGCAATGGATCTAACAGCCTCTTCTCGTCCCTTGGCTTGAAATCCTTCCCTTCTCTTCAAAAGATGCACCAAAGCACTCATTGTTAGCTCAAAAACTCTCTTTTAGCTTAATGGCCGATTAGGGTTTCTCTCAGTGAAGTTGCGTAGTTGGTGAGCCGCAAATGAGGCTATAAGTTTCCTTAAGTAGGCCCCAAACCCGGGGATTTAGGGTTTCATCACTTAGTGTCTACTCGGCGAGTCGACTCTCTGACTCGTCGAGTAGGTTACTAGTCCCACATGGCCAAACACGACTCTACTCGACAATTTAAGGCACCAACTCGTCGAGTCACCCAGGAAAACTCAAAAATAACATATAAAAATGTTATACCTCAGAGTCAGGATGTTACAGATTCGAGTACGGATCCTCTGCTTTCAGTAGTACAGTCCCATACTACCTTCCATATCTATCCGTACTTTCTTCAAGAACTGCCTCGACTCCACCAAGTCCCTTACACTACTACTGCTTCACGCATGAATCTCATCCTAGGATTGCCCTAGGGTAATCACCGACCCACTCTCCGCCATCAGTTGCATAAGAAGTCCTTGCTATCTCCCCCTAACCAGCTCGCGAATACTATTACATATTACTAAGACTAGATAATTCTTCGAATGAGAGGTCCTACCCTACAACGGTTGGACTCAAGCAAGAGTTGCACAATAGAGCTAGACCAAACCTTTTGAAATTATTGAGTCCTCACAATATGTAACTTAATATCTTCGTTTAATAGTTAATAAAAGATAATTACAACCCCTAAAAGCATAAAGCAAGCAGTATTTGAGCATCGAGTAAACATAATCAAGCATATCTCGTTCAAGTTATCCCTAACTAATTTGTACTAGCATGCAGTTCATAAAGTTAGGATACATACAACAGGCACATAAGGAATCCTTCCTAGATCCTTAGTCCTACTCTAGTATGCAATTCTCATAACATATCATAACATAAACTTGTATGGGTAATTTGGAAGTACTTACTTGAGCTCGGCTGATTGCATGCACCACACCCTTTTCTCTTTTCAAAGTTCTTTTCTCTTTTAAAATTGGTTTTCAAAATAATTTTTATAAAAGTGATTTCCTTTTGAAAATTTTTATACCAATCCTTAGTTTGAGTTTAGAGACACCCGAGAGTGTGTCCAAATCTCTCAAACTAAGGCTCTGATACAAAATTGGAACATCCCAAAAATACGGTCCAAAAATTTCCTTTTAAAATCATTTAAGTAAACCATATATTATCAATCATCACAATAAAAATTATAATTCATGTATCTCAAACCATCATAACTAATTACTGTATCAAAATCATATGTCAAAATATCAGAGTAAAAACATCATAGGCGAAATCAATGGTGTGTGCACTGCAGTCATCCCGAGCTCCCCCCCCCCCCCCCTTGCTACCGAAAGTACCTGAAACCAAAACTGAAAACTGTAAGCACGAAGCTTAGTGAGTCTCCCCAAACTACCACATACCATACACATAATCACATAACCACATACATTGGGCGTAGTCCGCTACCTCGGGCCCTGCCCGACATCAGACGAATCTGGTATCAGGCCCCGCCTGGCATCGAGCCCCGCTCAATATACAAATTAGTTTCTACCAGTCCCCGCCTGTCTCTGGGCCCTGCCTATTATACACATACAAACATATAATCAATATCATGTTAGTACATAACAGACAAACACAACACTATAGCTGCTAGTCTCAAGGCCCCACCTATCTTAGGCTCTGCCCTTACTCTGCTAATAATGAGATATAGAACCCTGTCCACACTCAGCTAGTGATGAGATACGAGCCCCCACCCATACTCACCTCCCTACCAGGCACATACAAGTATCACAAAGAAAACAAGTATAACTAAACATGCATTTCCTCCCTCAGGTACCACCCGACATTGAACAGTAGTTCAAAAATATACATATAAACCTTCCTCGGGCCTCGCCCGACATTGGAACATAATCCGGAAGCATACAAACTACATCGGGCTAACCACGACATTGGATCTAAATCCGGTATACACTCACATACATAAACGATTCGACATTGGTGCATTACACCCGTTCCTACAGGAGAAAACTCACCTCACAAGCTGACTGTAGAATCCCGTGAATAAACCTCTCGTTGCTAGCTAGCAGATCCCTGAACTGCTGATCACTCGACTCCCCGAGCTATCATTACCAACATAATACTTAGTCAAGAACTGATAATCCTTCTTAGGTTAAAATAACCATTTTACCCCTGGTCAAAGTCAAAGTCAACACTTGTCAAAGTTAAAGTCAACACTCGGAGTTGACTCAACTTGCCGAATTGTTCCATCAACTCGCCGAGTTCTATAAATCAGAACCCTGAACTCGCGATCCAACTCGTCGAGTCACCTTCCTGACTCGTCGAGTTCTCTAGCTACTCATAGTCATGATTTGTCGAATCAACTCGTCGAGTCCCTTCACAAGCTCGTCGAGTTCTACCCTAACTGAAACCAGGGCAACACGATTCAACTCGTCGAGTCCTCTGTGGACTCGACGAGTCCCAAAGTCTGTTTGGGCCAACTTAACAGATTAAGCCCATATTCTCCATATTAAAACTCCATACTTCTTCTACATATAGAAAATGCCTTCTCTAGGGTAAAGTTACCAACTTTACCTGCTACTAGTCCTTCTTAATGGGTTTAGCTAAAACCTTAGTTCTTTAGGACATAGATCTTGTCCAAAACGCCATAATACTCTGAGCTAAACCATAATAACATAGATCTAGACCTTAAACCTTATTTGGACCGTAAAGTCTTAGGCTTTCCTTCCATGCATGGCCTTTTGGGGATTAAAAGGCCATAACAACACTTTAAAGCTTGCATGGGGCTCCCATGGCCATAAAGTGTGTACCTTTATGCCATGGAACCCCTTCTAGATCCCATATCTGAAAGAAAAGTCTCTTAGGATGTTTATTCCCCAAGGGCTAAGCTTCTTGTACCAAAACCCTCATAAAGTGAACATAAGGAGATCTAAGAGATTACTAGGCAAGTTAGAGGCTTTACTACCAGAAAAGGATGATGATAAGATGTTGCTTCTGGATCTACAATCTCCTCTTGGATTCCTCAAGCTTATTCTTCTTCTACAACCTTCAAATCACACAAGGTTCACTCATAAATGGATCACAAGCATTAGGGCTTCGAGATCTAGGGTTTGGATAATGGAGGCTGGAAATGAGGCCCTGAAGTGAAGATTAAGATGCTTAAATAGGGTGCAAAACTCCGAGTCTACGGTTTTCCTAAACCCAGACCAACTCGCCGATTTGGACCTCCCAAACTCGTCGAGTAGGTCTCTCTACCCGCGTCCAAAAACAAGTTCCTACTCGTCGAGTTATTCCCCATGGACTCGATGAGTAGACCTCCAGTTTGCTTATTATCATTCCTTAATTAGCCTTCTGACTTCTGGGTGTTATATATATATATATATATATATATATATATATATATATATATATATGTGTGTGTGTGTGTGTGTGTGTGTGTGTGTGTGTGTGTGTAAAACGTGTTTTTATAAAAACGTGTTTGTATACATAAATATATACAAATACGTTTACTTTGAAATAAGTTTTTTTTATACTTTTTTTTTCTTTCTAAAAACGTGTTTGTATTCATTTTTATAAAATACATTTTTTATACATTTTTTTTTATGAAAACGTGTTTGTATACAAATGCATTTATTATAAAATAGGTTTTTTGTTACATATTTTTATAAGATACGTGTTTGTATACATTTGTTTTTATAAAAATATATTTGTATATATTTATGTATTTATATGCATACATAATGTTTTTTATGTATTTAATAAATACATATTTTTATAAAAGGTTTTTAAGGTATATATTGGTATAATAACGTATTTTACATAAGTGTAGTTCATGCATTTTCACATAACTATGTTTTTTAAAAATAGGTATTTAAAATAAAAAAAAATACTTTTATAAATAGATATTTTGCATACAAAAATATTTAAAAAAAAATTTATATGTATTTTGCATACAAAAGGTTTTTTTAATATATAGAAAAATAAGGTTTTTTATGTGAAAAATATGGTTTTTTGTATAAATATGATTTTATATAACAAACAAAACATATTTGATTTTTTTTCTTGAGAAAAATGTAAAAACCTTTGTTTATGATGAAATCATAACAAAATTTTGAAATCTTGCCTAAAAGTATAAAATTTTTACCAAATTTGTAATAAAATTTAAATTATGGGCCAAAAGTATAATTTTTAAAATTGTGATTACCTGATAAGAATGTCAAATTGAATACATTTTCAGATTTTGAGACTTAATTTAATAAAAAAAAATATATATATAAAGACTAAATCGACTATGATGTCAAAACATAAGAACTTTTATAGAGTTTTCCCTTTATAAATAAGCTATATTAATTTTATTAAAGTAAAGAAAAAAAATTAATGATCAAAAAGATTGATGAGATTGAATTGATGATGGAGTTTATTTAAATTTTTTAGGTTTTTTTTAAGATGTCCTAATAGATACCTTCTGCCTTAATTATTTTAAAATGGTAATGTACAAATCTCAAAATTATGCCATCACCTAAACTCCTAAAGAATATCATAAATGGATAAAAGGTTGAGATAATTGTTTTTATATCTACCAGATAAAGTTTCAAAATGTTCTAAAATATATATAAAGTGGGTTTATGTCTAAATTCCACAAACATAACCCTTTTTAGGTTATAAAAATGCATAGTAGTCTATATTGGATTCTCAAGATTAGTATTTATAGCGGCTGAAGGGTAGATAACATTTGTGAAACACACATTAGTGTTGAGGTGCATTTGAGTGTTTTGCTCTCTTGCTCCCATCCTTGTGTTTCCCTTTGCAAGTAGCCTACCAAATTCAAGGTATGTATCTTCTTTTCAGATTATTTTGATTTTATTTCATATGGTTATATACAAAATCACATGTTAATCATATTTAAGATGTAGACATAACTTCATCTATCCCTAACGTAGAGCCGATTTCATTATTCACGTTCATTATGTGCTATATGATCATTTTATTTTTCCATATTATTTGTCTTAACGGTTGATGATGAAATTCTGTAATTGGAATTTCGTTTGAAGTTTGACAATAAACTTCCATGTTTTAGGAAATTATTATCTAAATACTCATGTTGGTAGTAAAACTAATGAGTGGAAAACCATTAAATATGACATTTTCTAATGATTAGCAGCACCCTTAATTAACTTCAAATATGATATGACAAATCTCTTTTTCAAAAACTTTTCTTTTATTTTGTCCTTTCTAACAACCTTAATATTTTAAAGAAAAAAATAAAATTGACTCAAGTGAAACATTTTTGTGGTGCAAGGTTTGAGTCATTTCTTTTTAAATACGGGTCATAAACCTAGATGACCTCTTTTCGAGCCACTTCGACCAATCTTATCCAAATCAGCCACCAAATCCAAATCGTCCCATAACTTGATTTACGAATTTGGTTCAAATTTTAATCTATATTTTTTTCAATTTTTGGTCCAATTTTGTTTTTATATGTTCTCAAAGCCTATTTTCTTAGAAAAGTATTTCTTTTCTAACTTTAAAGTTTAAACCTTACTTTTTAATAACAAAAAACGTTCTTACAACTTTTTTTTAACGAACCAATTTTTTTTCTCCATTTTTTATTTAAGATTTTTGTGAAATTCATTTTATAAGTTTTTTTTTATATATAAATTTAAAATTACTTTTCTAAGAAATACTTTTTTATTATTTTTTTACAATTGTTTTTTTACAAAATCATTTTTAAAATATTTAGTTTTCTTTACATACTTATTAATTACTATTTTATTTTACATCTTTGTTTATTATTGATTTTAGAATTGTTATATAGTAGAATTAATATTTTTTAACTATTTTTTATTATAATTAACTAAAGTTATTTAATTTGATATTCAATCAATATATCTATTACGTAACTCTCGGTATAATAATAGTTTCATTCCGACGTCATACATGACACATTTTTATATAAAACTTTATATATTTTTTTATCTTATAAATATATTATTTTCGTAATTATAATTTTGAAAGTTCATATTACTGAAATATAGAAGTTCATATTACTGAAATATAGAATTTATGGGCATTCAAATTTAAGATATAATTTTGGAACACATTTAATTTCCAAAACACATAAAAGAAAAAAAGAATGGATAAATATTGATTACACTTATGGCCTTTATTTGATTATTTTGTTATATTTGGTATAATATTTAAAAACAAAGCAACAAACAATGTGTCAAACATTATTAGGCACCATTTGGTATATGGAAATGGAAAGAAATGGATGCTTTGTTTATTTGGAATTTATAAAGTTTTTTTTATTTATCTTATTAATGAAGTTGATCATTTTTAAGGAATATAATTATTTTCTTTTCTTAATTTTCAGTCACTTGAAAAATGCTTTTTTATTCGTTGTCTCATTGAGTTGAGTCAACAACTATAGTATAACGTACTATTATTTATTTAATCTTTAATGGCTTCATTTGTTTACAATTTTACGATTGTAAAATTGAATCACAGTTTTATCTTTAAAATAAAAAACTACAAATCATATTTAGATTGATATGAGCTATTATTACGTTTTATTTTTTAATTGAGAAATAAAGTTCGTTAGTTAATATACATTAAATGCCATTTAATAAATATTTATTTTGTGGAAAATATTGTCAAAGAGTTATAAGTTATACTAATATTTATGTTTGACGTACTAGGTGAAAAACTAACTGTTAAATAAAAAACTAGTTAATAGCTGAAAAACTAATTGTTAAATAAAAAACTAGTTAATAGCTGAAAAACTAACTGTTAAATAAAAAATTAGTTAATAACTGAAAAGTTAACTGATAAAAAATAAGTTTGTTAAACAAACTAATTGTTTTTATAATTAATTATGGGTATATTTGAAAATTAAAAAAATTAAAAATTAAAAAAATAAAAAAACTCCTAAAAAATTATTCTAAATAACTTTTCAAAAAGCTAGTTTTTAAGCTATTTTTAAATTTCCCCAAACACATCAACATTTTAATAAATAAATAAATAAATAAAACTAACTTATCAGCTAACTGTGACATACCAAATACAGTCTTAAATGAGATCTCTTTCATTATTATTTAATTATATTTTATATGTTTGTTTTTCATCTAAAAATATAAAATTAGTAATTATTTAGTATCAACAAAGTACTTAAAGATGACAATAAAATTGTATCATGTAATCCATTACGCTGCTATGGATTCAATTGTTATACAACTATCTCCAACCAAAATAAATAAATAAAATAAAACGTATATTGAAATTTTATAATTTCTTTAAACGTATAGCTATAAGCAATCACAAATATATTCGTGCATAGATCGACTTATATGCACAAATTGAAAAATATACTTTTATCAGATTTGGAAATAGTTTTATTTCAACTCTAAATAATTGAATTAGGTAGATGTTAACTTCAAATATTTACAAGAATCATCTTAGTTTGGACTAAAATTTAATGGTGCATATTAGGAGAAACTTAAAAGCAAAAAACTTAACACACCCAAACAAAATGCTCAAAGTCAAAAGAATATATCATTTATGCAATACAATACAAAAATTTGAACTACCAAACAAACATATAAAACCTAACTTAATGATATAAATAAAAAAAAAAAAACATATATTGTAAACTTATATCATTCATGGTAGTTGATAAATAACAAATAAACAATCCAAAATACAACTTTGTAGGCTAAGGGTGTCATGAGTAGTAGAATATTTAGTTTGCTTTTTCAATTTTATAAAATCTTTATAAATGTTATAATAATAGAATAAAGTTTATTTCTAATAAAAAATAAAATAAAAACGTAAAAAATGAAAAACACAAGTCGGCTACTAAAGTCTAATTCTAGTGTTTTTCTTTATTGATTTTAAATCGTTTTGTGACATTATTTGGACACGTGATGCCCTTTACCTTCTCTCTCATCTCCCCATAACCACAGTTTATATAAACCCCTCAATCCCACCTCCATTTACACATCCCTTATCACCTCCTCTCCATTCCTTTAGCTTCTTACTTCTTTTAGCCTGAAAGCAGACACCAAAGGCATTAATATCGATCTTTGACCAAACTATTTTAAACACCATTGAGAATTGTGTTCTCAGGATCATCTGCTTTCTATTCAATTCTGCACAAAGTTTCAGAATTTGCGTATTCAATTCCATAGAAACTTGAATTCATTTGAAATTTACATCTGTTACGTTTTGGAAATTGTTCCTAAAAGATGGGTGCCGATAACGCTGCCGGAAAACCCCAACAAGGCTTCGAGCTTGCTGCCGGAGATTTCGCTCCTCAGGGACCATCGAAGTGCTTCGATGATGACGGACGTCTTAAAAGATCTGGTAAATTTTTTGGGGTGTTTCATCATTCTTGACTTCCATGGTCAAACGAGTCAACTTTGACTGTTTACTGATTTTGGGACTTGATTTTTCTTTTGTCGGAATAGGTAATGTTTGGACTGCAAGTGCACATATCATAACTGCGGTTATCGGCTCCGGTGTGCTGTCACTGGCATGGGCCACCGCGCAGCTGGGTTGGATCGCCGGACCCACCGTTCTTTTCCTTTTCTCATTTGTGACTTACTACACCTCTTGCCTTCTCGCCGCTTGCTACCGCTCCGGCGACCCTGTCACCGGAAAACGAAACTATACGTATATGGAAGCTGTTCAGAGCAATCTTGGTACGATTTTCTGAAATTTTATAATCAGAATGTTTTTTTTCGAATGAAACAGAGCCTAATCGCAACGTGTTTTGGAAAATTTCAGGTGGATTTCAAGTGAAAATCTGTGGGTTCATTCAGTACTTCAATCTCGTCGGAGTGGCAATCGGATACACCATTGCAGCCTCCATTAGCATGATGTGAGGACCTCTAAAAAAACATTTTGTTTAATGTTTTTGAACATTAAAATAGATAATTGGCTTCTGGGTTTCTTATACTTACTTTCTTTTTGTTGATTTGTGAAAACAGAGCAGTAAAAAGATCAACATGTTTCCATGAGAAAGGTCATGATAATCCATGTGGTGTATCTGGGACTCCATACATGGTCATGTTTGGTGTTGTAGAGATCTTCTTGTCACAAATTCCAGATTTTGATCAGATTTCATGGCTTTCAATGGTGGCTGCCGTTATGTCGTTCACTTATTCCACCATTGGTCTCGGCCTCGGAATTTCTAAAGTTGCTGGTAAGTTTATGTTTCATTAGTCAAAAAAATCGGGATACACCCTACTTTAATTAGTCAAAACCTATGACTTTTTAGTCAAATCAGTAATTAATTGACATTAAAAATTTCTACAAAAAGTGTGTTGGTTGTTTTGGAATATCAGATACATTATTAAAATATGCAATAATTTTTTTTTTATAAAATTTTAAAGAAAATGGAAATTGACATCTAAGTTTCTCTTTCGATTAACAGAAAATCGCAAAATTAAGGGAAGTCTCACTGGTATTAGCATCGGGACAGTGACTCAAACTGAGAAAATATGGCAAAGCTTTCAAGCTCTTGGAGCCATTGCTTTTGCTTATTCTTATTCCCTCATCCTTATTGAAATCCAGGTAAAAATATAATCTTTTTTAGTGAATCAATACTTACATATGACAAAAAGGTAATCGGAAATTTTAAAATATATTTTCCGGTGATCTTTAGGATACTTTGAAAGCTCCACCATCAGAGCATAAGACAATGAAGAAAGCAACTTTAATAAGTGTAGCAACGACGACCATCTTCTATATGTTCTGTGGATGCTTTGGATACGCCGCCTTCGGAGACAGTGCTCCCGGAAACCTCCTCACCGGATTCGGTTTCTACAACCCTTACTGGCTTCTCGACATTGCCAACGCCGCCATCGTCATCCACCTCGTCGGAGCCTACCAAGTCTACTGCCAACCCTTATTTGCCTTCGTTGAAAACACCGCCGCTAAATACTTCCCGGAAAGCAAGTTCATCAACAACACTATCGAGATTCCCATTCCGATCGGAGGATACCAACCCTACAAACTGAACTTTTTCCGGTTGTTCTGGAGATCAATCTTTGTATGCTTGACCACTGTTATAGCCATGTTGATGCCGTTCTTCAATGACGTTGTCGGAATCCTTGGGGCGTTTGGGTTTTGGCCGTTGACTGTGTATTTTCCGGTGGAAATGTATATTGTTCAGAAGAAGATACCGAAATGGAGCACACGGTGGATCTCCCTACAGATTTTGAGTGCTGCTTGTTTGATTATTTCCATCTGTGCTGCCGCCGGGTCCTTCGCCGGAGTTGTTCATGATCTCAAAATCTATCAGCCGTTCAAGACAATGTATTGATTTTTAGGAAGACAAGGAGTTCAATACCTTTGTTGATAAAACAATCCTAAAGAGAGAGGGATTGTCATTCTACCTTTGTACTTTTTTGTCTTTTTGGTCATTGTATGTATGTATTCTATGTATTGGAATTAATCAATCCCAACAAATGCAAGTTTGGTCTTCTATAAATGTGTAACTAGGTATTTGAAGAAAAAAAACACTCCACTACAAAACAAATGGCTATTAGGCTATAGGGAGTGTATAGTCACTTGTAAGAAGCCATGCAACACCACCCTTAATATGCGTCAGGCTATATGGAATGCCTCACATTTTTAAAGGTAATGTAGCCAAGTTACGTGTGAATTACCTCCAAACACCATGCCTAACATCCGCAAGCATACGGTTCGTCACAATCTCTTTCCTTCCTCCTTCTCTCTGTCTCACTCTTCTTCTCCACTCTATCTTTCTCTTTCTTCCCTGAACTCACTAGCAACTTAAGGGCATGGTGTTGTAAACCATTCCGTATAGCCTAAGTGTAACCTTGCGTGAAGTTGGATATGTTCGGTTACATCTCTCTCTTTCCCTCTCTATCTTGTTACTTCCTTATTCCCTGACACCATTTTAGCCTTATTGTATTGTGATGCATTCCGTTTAGCCTTATTGTATTTATATATAAAAAAAATCATACATCTCTCAATAATATATTATTATTAAATTAATTTCATATAACACCTGTTTCTCATGTATTTTCATTTATAGCATAAAGTATGGTTTTCTTGCAAAAATCGTCCTTACGTGGGGCGTAACATACTTCCTACACATGGCATTGGAAGGGGTGTGATACGTGGGGGCTTAATGTCGTACGCAGGACGTACTAGTCCTACGTAGGGCGTAAGTGTGCAGTGTCTAAACCCGGAATTTTAGGATTTTGACCCTATTTAAAGGCCTTAACTCCCTTGAGGCCTCTCCTGACTTAGCCTGCACTATCCCCAAACAACTAACTCGAAACCTTAATTCCTTGTGAGCTTGCTTTGAACATTTTGTGTGTTTTGCTACATATTGAAGAAAAATGAGATTTATCATAGTAGTGCGGTGTGGCTCAAGCTTGAAGTTCCAGAGCTTTCATCTCATTTGCCAACTTCTTGAGGTATAAAGTTCTCACATTTATGGCTCCATAGTTTAGATCTAGGTTAGTGTTTTGGTTTGTATGATTATGGTCTCATGGTTTTGGTTATTGTGAGTAACAGCTACTCCAGAGCTTAGAATTAGCATTTCTTATTGTTACTGAGGTTCTTATGACATAAAAATGAGATTTTGATGGTTATATTTCACTCATGCATGAGTTGTTGGCCATTAAAAATGATGTTATGAAACTAGGGTTTGGATTTGGGCTCTTTTTAGCCATGCAAAGACATAAAGTTTGAGACTTTATGATTTAGAATGCTCATTGGGTTCAGATCTGAGTATTAAGTGTAAAGTCTTAATGAAATAAGTGCTTAATGTGAGTTTTGGAGCATGGGGCAGTACACACTGCGTAATCTAGGCTACGCCCCCACGTAGCCATTATTAGAGTCCTGTTTTTTTGGTTGAAGGCCCTACCTCCCGTGTAGATCCATGAGTATACCATGCATTGTTCAATGGAAGGTTGACCGTTAACTTTTTGACTAGTTTGACTTTTGGTCAACTATGAGGCGTTTAGGGCTTGGAATGGCAAAATGATCTTTTGCCCAAATAAGAAATTGTTCCAGTGGTTGGACTTTTAGAGTTGGGTACCTTAATTATTAAGTAGGGTTTGGTTTGATATGTATAGTGTGAGGATGTTCTCGTACCAGCAACTTGGGTGTGAGATTTATCTGTTATTGATTGAGGTAAGTCTCTTCGCTGTACTCGTAGGTCGAAAGCCCTAATGTCGGCCCACTGGATTATGCGTGTAGGATTTTAGTTGTCTTCATGACCCTTACATGTTATGTATGTTTGGCGGGGCTCATTATGTAATTTGGTCAGTTTCTTTTATTGTTTTTGAAGAAAAAATATATAAAGGTTAAATTATTTTTTTATTATGTTTCACAAAAAGATTATTCCTCTTAAATCATATAATTTGATTTTTTATATAAAAAACTTATTTATTATTTTATTTTAAAGTTAATTCTATAACTTTTAATATAATTTCCTGAATTTTCAATATATATATATATATATATATATATATATATATATATATATATATATATATATATATATATATATATAGAGAGAGAGAGAGAGAGTTAGGTTCAAATGTTTTCACTATCTATTGTATGCCTGTATGATTGATTATGGACCAATCATTTTAGTTATTTTAAGAAACTAATTAATGCATATTAAATGTTGAAGATGTAATTAATATCTATTATATCTTCAACATGTAATATGCATTAATTACTTTCTTAAAATAACTAAAATGATTGGTCCAGAATCAGTTATACATTCATACAATAAATAGTGAAAACAAAATAACCTAACGATATATATATATATATATATATATATATATATATATATATATATATATATTATGTTACTTTCATAACTATTAAATTATTGGTATAAAATTCTTATTTTGTTAATTTAAAAATAAAATAAAATAAAAATGTTATATCAAAATATCAACCAAACTTAAAAAAAATAAATCCAAAGACTCTTTTTTTTTAAATAGTGGTAAAAGTAAAATTAAAATAGTAATGTCAAATTAACTAAAAAGTTATCTAAAACTAATTTTTTATAAATATCAAATTTTTAAAATATAGATTTAAAAATAACTAATAATAATAATATTTAAAGGAAAAACTAAATTAAAAATTATATTGCTACCTTAAAAATAAAACAATATTTGATATTTAAAATAAAAATAATTATACAAATAAGTTACTTTAAATTAATTAACCATAATAATAGTTATAAATATTATTACGGCAAATATTATATTTATTTTATTTACGTATAATATATTATCAAATATTATATTTATTTTATTTTATTTTTTATAAAACGGCGAGTTAGTATACATTCGAGATTAAACCTAAAACCTTATTAAAAACATCTTGTTATACACCATGTTAGCCAAATAGAATAGCATAAGCAACCATAGATTTACAACCAAAAAAATATGTTTTCACGTAACATTCTAAGATAATATTACTACTTTGTTTCTTTAAAAAAAAAAAAAACAAACTTGAAGTTGTTAAAAAAAAATATTACTTTTCATGAAATTAAATATTTTTCAAAAAGAAAAAAAAAATCATATTCCGAAGATTTTGTTTATTTATTATTTTAAATATTTGGCATTTAAAATATTATAGTATTGTATTGTTAATTGATCATGCATAATTGCATGGTATCAGATACAGTTAAAAAAGTAATAATTATAGTAATCCGATTAATATGTAACTAATAGTTCATACTTCATAACATAATATATTATATTCAATAAAAAAAATTCAAACCAAGTAAAAACAAGACTCAGTAGTCAATCCAACTATCAGTCCCATTTTTTTAGTCGATAACCTGCCAGGTCGAACCTGTTTTTATGGTACCGTGTCCCGTGAGCAACACAAAGTAACAAAGTCTAAACAACTCTTTTGTCAAATATAAATCATATTTCCATTTATTTAAATATCAGATATTCGCAATACAACAAATATTAAGCATGATTTGTCTTTTTCAATTTTTATGTTGCGTAAGCAACCCAAACTCTCCATTTGTTATCAATGGTAAAAAAACAAATTATATATATGAAACATCATTGACCATTTACATTTTGTTTTCTGATTGATATAAATTTTGTTTTCTGATTGATATATGAATCAAAAGAATTATCTAGTTTATGTGTGCAAGATTAATAAATATCATTATTAGAGTTGGTACAATAAATATCATTACTAGCGTATGAAGTTCGGTTGACCATCCAATTAAATCTTTGGTATTATACTGAGTTTTATAGATGGTTTGTAACGTAAAATTAGGTAAGGTGACTAGGAACGGACAATGCGCCTCCCCATTATTCCGAGGGGCATCCAAAAAACAGCGTTATAATGCCTTCTACACCGCCTCTAATACCCGTTTTTGGCCGTTATGTTACAACCCGCTATGGTGACAATGGGAGGAAACGGGTGAGGCTGGCTTGCATCCGAGAGAAACGATCACTTTTTTAACCGTTGTGAAACAGTTATGAAAAAATAAATAAATAAATTCTTTTAACTCTAATATAAATACACATATAACTTCAATTTTTACATACATATTCAACCTATTTCTCTCATCTTATTACATATAACTCAACCAATTTCACATTCAATCACTATGGATCAAAACCCCAACACTCATCCTCCAAACACAAACACATCCCCTCCTCTCGGTTTTGCACAATATGAGGCGTACACGAGCATCCGCAACTCGCAAAGTTCACAATAATTTTCATTTTCAGACAATTTTTTCAATTCCGTCTCACCCCCACCACAATTTCCTACAACCTTCCACAAAACTTTTTCAACACATTTGCTACCATGTAACAAAATACCACAAAACCACCACCCACACAAGAAATGGATTCCAAGACGCACGCAGGGGGAGTCGGAAAGAAACGTCCAACAAAGGGAGAGTAAGAAAGGAACGGAAAGTGGTTGCGGTGGAGCAATCGGAAGAAGAACCTCCAACATGGTGGACTGCGGAGGAAGAAAGCACGTTGGCAATGACATGGTGCGGGACATCAAAAACCCCAACTGTGGGAAGCGATATGAGAAAAGTTGTTTTTTAGGAAGTTGTGATCGGCAAATTTCGGACTACTTTGAAGAAGGTAAAAATTATCGCAATCACGATATGTTGAGTAGCAAGTGAACTAAAATAAGCAAGAAGTGCACCAAGTTCAATTCTATTTATAACAAACTTTCCCGCACAAGCAAAGTGGTGTGAACGATTTTGATGTTTTTAGAGCGGCGATGGTCCTATACCGTGTCGAGACGAGTCACATTTTCGATCACGAAAAGATTAGGGAGATTGTTAAGGACGACCCAAAATGGACTAAAACGGGCACATTTTCGGAACAACAATCAAAGAGGTCTGGTGGCTCGGATTCGGTCAACATTTTCGATGCACGCACGAACCATGACCTTAATGTGGACACGGATGACCTACCAGACGACCTCAACGACATCGAAAAGATCTCCCCACCTCGACGACCGATAGGGCGCCACAAAGCGAGGCTCAACTATATGCGGAGAAAAGTGAAAGTAGACTTCGAGAGGACGCAGAACTGAAACAGAAATTTGACGCCCATAATGACATCGCAATCAAAAGATATGACTTGCAACGTGAGCATTTGGAGTTCCTTCGTCAAGAAGCCAAGGAAGATTGCATGACGAAAGATTTGGCAATTCTAATGATTAGTGAGGAAAATATGTCACCGAGATAAGCGCAAGTGCTCCAAAAAATGAAGGCAAAGATCGAGCGGAAATATTTTGACAACAAATAGTGTATCGGTTTTAAGTTTTTTAAATTATTAGGACTATCGTATGTTTTTTGTCAATGTTTTTTTTTTGCTTTGTAATGTCGGTTTTAGTTTAAAATGGTATGTTTAATTTAGTATTTAACTGAATTATGTTTTATTAATTTATATGCTTTTTTATAAATATTTTGACATAATTTAAAAAAAAAAACAAATTTGAAAATTTGAAATTAAAAACATAAAAAAAAAATAAATAAATAGAAAATGGTAGGTGTTATTACATGTTATTTGGTGTTGCCCATTTCCATATTGGGTGTTATAACATCAAAGTGTGACTAGGATGATAAGTTGGAAATTTTGGGTATGATAACGTGTAATAACATGTTGCTCACACACAGTAGCCTAAGAGTGCTCGGTATGGGTAACGCCCATACTCATGCCACATCATCATCTTCTTTCTTGTTCTTTCCATCACATTTTTGGGGGGTGGTCTTCCAAGCCTTCAACGCAGTTTTGAGGCCAAGAACGAAGCAAGAAAGAAGAAAGCAAGAAAGAAGAAACACAGAGGAAGGAAGAAAGAAGAAATCGACGTTTCCCTTCATTGCCGTTACCACGCATGGGTAACGCCTTATACCTTAACGTGAGTCGGGGGTGGTGTTCCCGACGTTTTTCGGTGTCCACATCATCATAACGGGAGTGGGCCTTGCCCACACCGAGCACTCTAACAATTTAAGAAAAAAAATCTAGTTATTAAAATATATATCAATTCAATCTTATTTTTGAAATGAATATAAAAAGAAAAGAATTTTATTTTGGTTGATGCAAATGATATAGAAACATGTTACAAATTTCGTATATAGCTCCTGCGAATTAATGGACTTGAAGTCGGGCTTTGTTGTACGAGAGTAAAGTGAATGACGTTAAAAGAAATATATATGAATGAAGTTGTTGTTACATAATTGAAAGATTGTGACTCACTTATTAGATTCTTCATAAACATGTGGGTATTGACTTGATCCATTTTACTAACCCAATTTATGTGACAACCTGAAATTTTCTATCCTGTACAGTCAAATACTTCATTGAAATTTAAACTCATTCCTACTATCATTTAGCACAATTTGGAGCCTGATTGAGTGTTCTGAGCCTTGTACACTTAATAGATAAGTGTCGGGGTTTATCTGCTGAAGCTATAACACAAAGATCGAGCCTGAAACACCTTGACCTGGAGTTCATGGCCACCACATGGGAGTTTACGGCCATAAACTCCATGAGGGCCGTAACTCCACCCCATATGATGATATGTTGGCCATTAGTTCATTTTTTTCATTTCCCTTGGCTGATTTCCTCCCGAATCCTCTCAAGTATCATCCCGATCTTCGTCCCCGATCTTCAAGACTTGTAAGTGTATTGTCCTAACTAGTTGATATCTTACATGAACTAGTGATCTTACATGATTTCATCCATGAAATCATTCCATTTTGTAGATCTTCAAGTTTGATCACCAAGAACACCAAGAACACACACTAGTGTTCTTGGCCAAAAACGACCATTCAAGCTCCTAGATCATAAGTACTCTTGTTCTAACTCGTTGTACACTAGGTTTAACATGTTTAGAGCTTAGAATCATCAAGAATCAATGGTTGAATGAGAGTTTACGGCCAAGGATCTCCCAAGGTCGTAAACTCCCTATAAGGGTGCAATGATGCCCTTTCCTCCTTCCAATTGACTAGAACTTAGCATAGAACCAACCACCATTGAACTAGGGACTTCAAGCAACAAAATGGTACTTCCTACCATGAGTTTATGGCCTGATTTTACGGCCGTAAACTCATGGGGAAGTGGTCCCCAGGCCGTAAACACAAGTTAGGGTCGTTCTTGGACCTTAAACTCACCTAGCCTCTTGTTTAAGCCTTTGAACACTTAACCACTTAAGACACCTTGCCTTTAAGCCTCAAATGGAGACCCATTAGAGAGTTTACGGCTAGGAGTAAACTCCCCTGGTCCGTAAACTCCATTAAGTATGGTCCATTGACCATAAACTCAAATAAGATGCCTTGCAATCCTTTGTTGCAACCCAATGGCCTCCTAACACTTTGACCAAAGTGTTTTCCACACATTAGGATGTTTATACTTGTCTAATTAGTGTTATAATCACTAATTTTATATATACATATGTCTTTATATGTTATTAGGATCATTGTGTGTGTTTAAGTCTTCACTTGACACCGAGCACTTGTCCGACACTTCCCTACGATCCACTCACTGCAGGTGAGTTCATACCCCTTAAATAACCCTTTTAAATGTTTATAAATGCTTTTATGGGGGGAATACAAGTTGAATCATGCTAGTTAGTACATCAATCACATGTGATTAATAACTAGCATATAAATGGATTTACTACACTTTTAGCTATTTTACCAAACAGATTACATCAAATGGCTTTCTTAAACGTTTTTACATGTTTAAAACTCTTTATCAAACTGTCTTACATACCATATGTTTCCTTTCAAACTCTATTACAATTGTGTTTCAAACAAAGGTTTACTTATACTTAAAACTGTTCTTAACAAACAAACTGCTTTCAAACCATTTTATAAACTGACATCAAGTCATCATTTCTTAGTTATTAAACTTTTCAAAGGTTTTATAAAACTTCTTTTATACTTTTATATTGTCAAATGCATGCCTATATATGTATAGTTATATAAGCAATGTTTAAAGGACTTAGGACGGCTAGCTCGCTTTACTTCCTTTTCCTCGTTGGGATGTGGCCTTAGGGCATCGGTTATTCGTCCAAATGTCGTCTAAACATTAGTTATATATCATGTATACATATATAGACATAAAAGCTCCATTAGTCAGTTCAGTACCTGTGGGTAGCAAAGGCATACTTCGGTTATACACACACATTACTAGTAGCTATAATTGGTATAGTTAGGGGATACTACTTACTATTCCAAGTACAAGGAATCACACAAGAGTCAGTTCATTCATGATTCTATACTAATACATTACATACTATATGAAATACGAACACATTACATACTATATGAAGAGATACGATTACATACAATTACAAGACATACAATTACAGGACATATAATTACAAGACATACAATTACAGGACCTACTCAACCCAGCCACAAGCAAATAACCATGTGCCCATACCATCATATACATGCATATACAACATCAAACGTATCTGTCACACCAATCATAAAGCATAGAATTCTCCTGTAACTAGAGTACTGACCTAGCAGGTCATTAACATACCAATCCCTACGGATCATAAGAGTATAACATATTGTCTATCCCGATTCCGATCTAACAAATCATAACCACATGCAGCATACCATAACAATAACAACTAAAGGGTCGGCCTTGGTGACGTAGACCCTATCGATATAGTGGGGATAACTCACCTCGCAGATGTCAACACGAAAGGTAAACTCCAACCCTCGGATCACTTGACACAAGCTCCACCACCTGATATCATAATACAACATACTCATAATTCCTTAACCTTATAGGGTACCCCATAACCCACTAGTCAACCCCTGGTCAAAGTCAAAGTCCTCAGTCAAGGTCAACAGTCCATGTTGACCTTAACTCGCCGAGTACCCTTGGCTACTTGTCGAGTTCCCTGAAGTACGTTCCAGCTCGTCGAGTCATCGGAGTGACTCGTCGAGTTCCTTTGATTCTCGATCAAACTTAAGGTCACCCATTGAGTTCCCTCCTTGCAACTCGACGGATACTCACTCACACATATCCCAGAGGAAACTCATCCGACTCGCCGAGTTGTTCTTCAACTCGTCGAGTCTTATGGCGATCTCCATAGGACTCGTCGAGTTGTTCGTCCTACTCGTCGAGTTCACGGCCATCTTCATGTGACTCGCCAAGTCACTTTGCAACTCGCCGAGTCCATTCAGTCCTTTTTCTCCATACATACATATTTTGAGCCATGCAACGGCTCCAACTCATAGATCCAAGCTTCTAGGGCATGCTTATCACGTAAAGTTTCAAACTTTACGTGCATGCATGACCATAAAGGATCTAAATGTCTATTCTAAGTTCTTAATGGAACCTCATGCTCAAGAGGGACCTTAATCAAAACCAAGACTGTGACTTTATGCTTCTAGAATCCAAGGAGGGTCCAGATCTAAAGTTACAACTTCAGATCTAGCCCATAGCTTATCATCTCAACTTGAAAATCCATAAAAAGCCCTAGAAACTCAACAAAAGGGAATAAAAGGAAGTAAGAATGGCACTTTGATACCTCCAAAAGATGCTAGCTAAGGTAAATCCTGCTTCGCACTCCTTCCTTGCTTCAATTTCCTTTGCACTCTTAGCTTTCTTCCTCTAAGATCCTCTTTTCCAAGCTTCAAACCCACACCAAGGCACATACACACGAATTAGGGTTTTAAGGGGCTCTCAAAGACTGTAAAGAGGCCAAAGGAGGCTAAGGCTCCTTTAAATAAAGGTGCAAACCCCGGGATTTAGGGTTTCCACTGCCAGCTCCTACTCGCCAAGTCCAAAATGGACTCGTCGAGTAGATCACTTAACATGCGATCCCACCCCTCTGCTACTCGACGAGTAGGCCAACCAACTCGTTGATTAGAGCTTACCCCAATGAATCTTGCTTAAGAATTACCTGAGAATCGGGGCGTTACATCCTATGTGTTAAAAACTCATAGGATACAACCACTTTCAAGTGTTTTTTGACTCTAAGATCTTCGCCATCACCTCCCTATACAACCACAATCACACTCAAGGTGAGTTCATACCCCTGCAGTTTTTGAGATTTTCTATGTTTTAAAGGGGGGGGGGGATACAAGTAAAATCGTTTAATTATCCAAATTATTATACAAACTTCCTTATCTAAATTGTGCAAAAGTATTATTTACAAGAAATGAAGTTATTACATTATTTTTATGAACCTTGAAATAAACAGAGCAAAGCGTATAATTATATAAGAACACATACATAATTATTTCATTCTATTTTATAGTAGAAAAATGATAATTTTACACACAAAGATTCTCATTACGAACAAAACGTTTGTTATAAACTATAATGGGTATAGTTTATGGGTCATTACACTGTTATACCATTTTGGGACAAATAAATAATTATTTAAAAGTGTAATTATTATACACTCTGAAATTCCTATGGAAAAGTAATATTTTTATTTACTAAAGGGTTATTCATTTCATTACACGTAAACTTGTTGAATCAGTTATTTGTGAGACACGTCTTCAAGTACTTACTTTATACCAACAAAAGTCCTGAATTATAACCAGAATCTCCCATAAGAGAACGAGACACTTGTGTATAGATCAATATGGGACTGACAATCCCGCACCCTAGTTGTTAGCTACCGTTGGAACGGTAGGTTTGGGGTGACAAATGTCGTTAACATTTCGACGCCTGAAGAATGTTGCATCAGGCATATCAATCATAGTATGATTATAAGAACTCACATGGGAAACAACGACACATTTGGTTTACAGAGTAATATACCTTTAAACGGTTTTATTTAGATAAAGTTACATTACACTGTTTTCCAATACAGAACAACTTTAATTTCTGAAATCGTATATTCAAATGGTTTTATATAGATTAATACTATATAATACTACTTTCGAGTACGACGATACTTATATGTTTTGGTGCTAAGGATTTTAAGACTACAACACATATTAAGAAAATATTTGATTTTCTGGAACTAAATACTATCATTTTAAAAGGAAAGGTTTACAAATTCTCATACAAACTCTTATGAACTCACCAACTTAATTGTTGACCCTTTTTTAAACCACTTGTATTCTCAAGAAACCACTAAAACACGTAACAACAAGCTTTTGGGGATGAGACACTAAGACGTCGGTCAAATCTTTTATCATCATATTGTAATTGTTTTTGAAACATGTAACTCGTACAACAATGTAACTATTTTCAAATTAGGATTATGATGATTGTGTTTGCTTTGATCACTCTTATTTAATTGTTATGATACTATACATGAAGTCATCCACCCCCAGATGTTTCCGCCGTTTCTCGGTTTAGGGGTGTGACCGATTGGTATCAGAGCATTGTTTATAGTGAACTAAGTATATCAAACCATGTAAGATATACAACTATAAATACAATGGGACTAAAACCATCTGACAAAAACATTTTCACACAAGTATAATTTTAAAATAAAATGATATTTTAGTAAAGTATAAATATATACCTACATACTAGGGTTGTGTCATAACAAGAACAATACAATGTATTAAGATAACTTGAACACTACGAGTAGACCTTGTGGTATGTAATTAGGTCTGGGATGGTTATAGCCTGATCAACTATATTTATCCAAGAGGTGATTAGCATATGCCTGGGAATAATCGTGTTGAGCAACAAGTCTAAAACTTACCAACACCCATACAAAGAAACCCTAAAGAACCAAACATAAAGTTTAAAAATACTATAGGAGTATTTTATGATACTATAGAACCACACACCTAGATTCTTTATGTACCTCCATTATCACACAAATGACATGGCCAGATTTCTCCACAAAGACCCCTACTACCCTACCGCGACAACCAACAGATGGATAGACGAGGAGATAGCCGCCATAAGACGAAAAATCCTTGCAGCTGAAACTAGGGCAGTCATTTCAGAACACAGAGCGGAAGAGGCCACTCGCGAGATGTGTGAGATGGCAGGGCACCTTTTGTATCATTTTCGAATATGATAAAATAGTATAGTTTGATGAGTTAGTGACAACACTACTCACACTATGTGTTAGGATTATTGCATCTTTCATCACAACTTGTAGAAGCAAATCAAGCGAGATACGCCCTCCCAAAACCCACGAACCTTGAACCAACTTAAGGTTTTGACATCTATGTCCTATTTTGCTAACTTAATATATGTACAATACCTAATACTACTCACTACCATAAGTACGTCACGAGAATATTGGCCGAAACATTGGGAATCATACAAGAAGGCATGATATTTATATGTATATAAATATAGATGGGATACAACTAGCAACGAACATAGTTACTTATGAACTCATTTCATACCATGAAACATAATCATGCCACAAGAGGAAGGAACCAGCATACCGACACAAAACCATTTCTACAAATGGACCTCACCACATTCCAAGTCATTGTAGCAGCCACCGTGACAGCTGTCATCACACAACTTAGCGCTAACAACATGAACGGTAACCACAGTCCAAATCCAGGTGACAACCAAAGACACCAACGATCCTGCTCCTACAAGGGCTCCCCAAGTTACAAACTTAAGAACACCTACGACAAAGGAGGAGTTCTAACCAAGAAGAGAAAGTTCTGGAACAAGAAAAGGGGTCGTCCGACTCAAGGACCTGCCAAAAGACAACAAACTGTAGCAATCCATACCACCACTGTCCCTACTGCCTCAGTGCCAACAAGACCATATGCTGGAAACCTACCAAAATGCAACAAGTGCAACTTTCATCACTATGGGTTCTGCAGAGAATCGCATTGCAACAAATGCAACAAGAAGGGGCATACCACTCATTACTGTAGAGTGCTGGCTCAACAAGTCACCCAGGCCACCAATGCTGGGATGGGTCAGGCTTGCTACAGATGTAGGGAGGCGAGGCATTTCCAAAGGGAGTGCCCAAATACTATAAACAAAAATATCAGAGGCATCATAAAAATTTCAACAACAGGACATGAGGAAGCAACAAGGGACCCTGCTGGGATTACCGGTACGTTTCTACCTACATAACTCATATGTATGCATACCTTACGATAGTGATGTGGACAGGAGTTTCGTGAGACATAAATTCGAACATTTCCTCAAACAAAAACCTCAAACACTTAATGAAAAATTTACCGTAGAAATGGCTAACGGGAAGACCGAAACCACAAAAGACAAACACATAGGATGCACTCTAACACTAAACAACCATTTCTTCCAAATCGGCCTAATGTCGGTTACAATAGGAAACTTCGATGTGACCACCGACATGCTTGTTTAAGTCATCACCATACCAATATCAGGTGTTACAAAAGGTCATTCAATTTAACTTACCAAATAACGAAAACCCTTGAAACCTATGATGACAAACCCGACACAAACCTCCGAATCGCCTCTCACTTCAAGGCTTAGAGGTACCTACACGAGAGGCACCACGTCTTCCTAGCCCACGTTGTGGATAAGAAACAAGAAGCGAAAGACATCAAGGATGTTCTAGAAGTCCGTAACCTTCCCGATGTATTCCCAGAAGACATTCCGGGAATACCACTTGTACGATGAGTCAAGATTAAATCCAACTTAAATACAGCAGCTATGGAAAAAGTAGTTGTAAATACTGCCTCACCCAAATTAATCACTTCACTCACACAGAAACTAAGGACCCATGCTGGTAATCTGTGATTACTAAGTGTATACGTTAGGGTTATATATAGTTAAAATTCTATGGACTTAGGATTTGTGATTCCGCTTTAACTCATGTTCCTTGTTTGGTTATGGGCTTAGGGTAGAATCACTTATTCGACTGTCTTTTTTCAATCTTGATTGTATACGACTTTTATACACAAAACGATTATGGAAGAACCAGGGTGGACACACTACCACTTGTGCAATCGTAGACAAATTAACCAAACGCATACACTTCCTACCGACCAAGGCCATAGAGAAAATAAAAAAGCCGATAGGAACGTATCACAAGGAGATTGTGAGACTTCATAGTGTGCCCCTATCTATCATATTGGATAAGGGACAGTCGATTCACCTCACATTTTCCACAGTCGTTACAGAAGTCCTTGGGAACCAAACTCGACATGAGTACAACGTATCAACCTCAAACTGATGGGAAAAGCGAGAGAAACATTCAGACATTGGTAGTCATGTTGAGACCTTGCATGATAGACTTTGGTAAAGCGTGGGATACCTACTTACCACTCGTCGAGTTATCATACAATAATGGTTATCACACTAACATCAAAGTTGCTCCATTCGAAGCCCTCTATGGGTGCAATTGCATATAACCTATGTGATGGGATGAGGTGGGTGACACACAACTAAGAAGAGGGCAAGTACCTAACAACACTATCACCAGCCTATAGATCATACACGAAACAACAGAGAAGATCACTCAAATTCGAGAATGACTGAAAACACCTAGGGACCGACAAAAGTGTTATACAGATAAACGAAGAAAGCCCTTGAAATTTCAGGTTGGTGACCGCGTAATGTTAAAAGTCTCACCCTGGAAGAGAATGATACGTTTTGGAAAACGTAGGAAACTAAATCAAAGGTATATCGGTCCATTCGAGATCCTTGCCGGGATTGGCACGGTAGCTTATAAACTCCGACTACAACAGGAACTCAGCAACATACACCCCACCTTTCACGTGTCCAATATGAAGAAGTGTATATCCGACTAGACTTTTGTAATCCCACTCGATGAAATCGAAGTAAACGAAAGTCTACACTTCGTAGAGGCACCTATGGAAATCATGAACATGGAGATCAAAAGGACGAAACAAAGTCGCATACCCATAGTGAAGGTCCGTTGGAATGCCAAGCGAGGGCCTGAATTCACATGGAAACGAGAAGACCAGATGAAAAAAAAGTACCCACATCTTTTCCCTAGTTCATGAGTGCCCACTCTATAACTAATTTTGGGATGAAATTCCCTCTAACAGGGGGATATAGTGACAACCGGCTATTTTGGGTCAACAAAAGTCAAGCAAGTAAAACAAGAGTCAAATAGATAAGTCGTAAAGCATGAATTTATACCTTGCTTAAGAGTGTTCGGTTTTGGGAATCAAAAACCTTGAGATTTTGGTTGTGATGGACCGAAATCTCATGCCATGGCCGAATTCATACTAAGACCGAAATCATGCTAGACAAAAGTCATACCTACATCGAAATCACATGTGATTTCGGTGGTGTACAAGTTGATTTCGGTCATGCCTTGGCCGAAATCACCAATTTGATCCAATGATGTTGCAATGTGATTGGTTGATCCCTTTCCCGATAAGATAAAATACACAAACCAATGCAAACATCACATCACTCTCACCCTATCTTTATATTAGGTTGAACTCACTTCTTCATTTCTCATTTACATCTTCAAAATTTCCTCCATTTGAAACATCTTGAAACCTTCGTACATTTCTCCCCAGTAACACCTTCAACCATTTCCAGGGAAGCATACTTCAAGATATGTAAAATCCCGACTTCCAGGTGTAATATTTATATATTTATTTAAGAGTTGATTGAGCAACTCGACGAGTTGGATGCCCTAACTCTTCGAGTAGAAACGAATTGGCCACGTGGGTTTTATGACCAACTCGATGAGTCGGAGGGACCAACTCGACGAGTAGGCGATGTGAGAGGAAACCCTAAATCTTCGGGGTTAGGTCCTACTTAAAGGACCTTAAGCCCTCATTTCCGCCTCACCAACCACCTTACTCCCCTGTGTGAAGCCCTAATAATCTATATTGAGCTAAGAGAGAAAGAGAGCTAATCTTTGGGCATTTTAGTGCACTATTAGAAGAGAAGAAAAGAGTATCAAAGCAAGGAATGAGAAGGGACTGTTGGATCTGGTGTTATTTCATCTATAGCTTCTGTTGAAGGAAAAGAGTCTTCACCTTGCTTATTATTGTGATTAGATCTCGTTTTTATGGAGTTTTAGAGATTTTCCCATCTTTCCTTAAGACTTTGAGTGTGTTGAACTTACCAAGAGGTTGAGACTTCAGATCTAGACCTTGTGAGGTCCCTAGAGTCCGAAGGTCTTAGTTTTATCCAACTGTGGAGGATCTTTTATCCTTAAGACCCTAAATGGAACTTGTTTTGGCTCGTCTTCACATTTCTAAGGCATAAGGTTAATGCGAGAAACACCCTCGACGATTGAATTCACCAAATCTGGATCAACTTGAGGAACGGATCCTTCACTCCCAGCAATAGGGGTGCACCAAGCGCCTGGCCTCGATCATCGCTAACAAGGGGCGTCAAGATCTCCACCAAAGGCACCTCATGGTATTGGAGATTCCCCTTAAATTTTCCCTACAAAACTATTTCAAAAGTTAAGACCCTCTTGTGGCCTACAAAGACAAGAAGTAAAAGAAATGAGTAAATCACTTTCACAAGAAATATCCCTTGTGGGGAGGAGAAAAAGTGAAGGGTTTTGAGCATCCTAACAAACTTAAGGTGCACATACTACCTTAGATGCTTTGGATCTATGTTTTCTCTAATTATACATGCAATTTGATTTTCCAAAGCATTTCCCTAATTATCATACAAACATGGGTACTTGTATAACAAAATCTAGTTAGAAGACATACCTTATATTTTAGCTTGATTCCTTAGACCTTTAAGAGCCCAGCACCCGAAATGTGATGCCTCAAATGCTTCACACAAGACCACCAATAATGGAGGACTTTGAGAGAGAATACTTGCACTCAAAAATCGGCTATAGCTCTTCCAAGAACACTAGGGTGCCAATTTTAGGAGCCAATAGGTTTCTTATATAGTGTGGAAAAACTAGCGTTACACCATGTAAACCCTAATGTGCATGACCTTCCATATTCCTTAGGCTCCATGGGTTTAAACCTCCATGGATAATCCATGGGTTTTCACATGGGTTTAGCCCAACCTAATGAATCATGGATCATTGGCCCACACCATAAGAAAGAATGATTTACCAAATCAATCCCTTATATTTAATTAGTCTCTTTTGATCACAAAATTAATTCCAAATTAATCCCTAATCAATACTAATTAAATAATATGATTTCATATTAATATATTAGAACTTATAATATATTAATAAATCATAAATATCCACTTCTCAAAAGTCCATCCTTACAAATTGTTTCGGTGCCATGCAACCCAAATGGACCATGCTACTCTTGGGTCAAGTACATACCAATTATAGTTATGGGCTTAGACACTAAATCCAACAGTCTCCCACTTGGATAAGTCTAGTAACTATAACTTCAAGTACGACTTAAACACCGACTAGAAATCGTAGTTCTTAAAAACCTCTGTCGAACTGTGACACTCCATTTTAGATAAGTGATCATATAATAATCTGTTCTCAAGATATCAGCCAGACAAATACATGGAACAACGTCATACTTATTGTCCAGCAGTTTTTTTTTCTGATTTCCGATTTGTTTTACACAGAACTTAATCGAACACATCAATTTAGTTCTGACCGGGCCCGATACATAAGTCAAAACAAAATCATCGAGGGGCCCAATATATCGCTTTTAATCCTCCAAGGGCTAAAAGGAATAGATAAACTTCGACTCATATTCTTGTACTAACTACTCATCAAATTGTACACAACAACACATTTTATAGCATCTAGTTACTAAATCGGTTTCATACTACCAATGCACAACCAGCTCATAGTCAACAACTCATATCTCTTGGTTTGAAGACTTATATGATATTATCGTCTCACGATCACTAGAGATAAATTCCATGAAGTGATACAAGTGAGCGTGGGTTGAATCCAATACTCAGACCTTATGAGCACTCATGAATGTTGCAGCAAACTTTTCTATGTCTAATACAATTCATACAATCTACAAGCCAAATTCATGACAATCTTGCCTCAATAACTACTTCCAATGTATGATCGACTGTGGATAGTTTGAATAACATAATTATTTTGGAAGTCAAAGCATGCAAAGTGAAACAATAGTAAATGATTGACACAACATAGTAACATTACTTATAAATAAAAAAACACCTTTTATTTAAATCATCAAATGTCAATTACATTTCAACTATTACAAGTTTTAAAAACTATCTAATCATTAAAACTAATATCGTCCTTCAGCCCGATGCGCCTCGCATGCTGTAAGTGCTTAAACCTACTCAGTCCCTTCGAGAGGGGATTTGTTGGGTTATCCTCAGACGATACCCTCTTTGCCATGAGGAGTCCTGTTTCTATTTGATGTCTTATGAAGTGGTATTTTCTGTTGATGTGCCTGGATTTGCCATGATCCCTTGGTTCCTTGGCTAAGGCAACTGCACTCTCGCTGTCACGGAAAATCTCCATAGGCTCCATTATAGCTGGTACCACTCCAAGGTCTCCGATGAAGTTCTTTAGTCATATTGCCTCCTTCATCGCCTCGCTTGCTGGTATGTACCCTGATTCGCATGTTGAATCAGCTACTGTCTCCTGCTTGGAACTTTTCCAAGTTATTGCTCCTCCATTCAGGGTAAAGACCCAGCCCGAATGAGAGCGGAAATTATCTCTGTCAGTCTGAAAGTTGGCATCACTATATCCCACCACTCTCAAGTCATCACTCCCACTGAGGGTAAGGAACCAGTCCTTAGTCCTCCACATGTACTTGGGAATGTTCTTTACCGCAGTCCAGTGAGGCTTGCCATGATTCCCTTGATATATGTTGACCATGCTCAAAGCAAAGGCCACATCAGGGCGAGTACAATTCATAGCATACATGATCGAGCCAACTAGGAAAGCATATGGTATTCGACTCATCTCATATGTCTCAGCCTTTGTACTCGGACTCTAAGCTTTACTCAGTTTGGCATTTCTCTGTATCGGTAAGTTACCTTTCTTGGAGTCCTGCATGTTGAATCTTTTCAACACCTTATCCAAGTAAGTACTTCGACTAAGTCCAATTAGTCTCTTACTTCTGTCTCTTAATATCCTTATCCCAAGAATATAGGCAGCTTCTTCGAGGTCCTTCATAGCAAAACACTTCCCAAGCCAGGACTTAACCTCATGCAAGGTTGGGATGTCATTTCCTATGAGTAGTATGTCATCCACATACAATACCAGAGAGCTAATTATGCTCCCACTAGCTTTGACATATACACATGACTCATACTTGCTTATCGAAAATCCAACTCTTTTACTTTCACATCGAAACAAAGATTCCATCTGTGAGATGCTTGTTTCAATCCATAAATGGATTTCTCAAGCTTACACACTCGGTTAGGGTAATTTGCATCAACAAAACCCTCTGGATGACTCATGTAAACATCCTCAGCCAACTTTCCATTAAGGAAAGTGGTTTTGACATCCATTTGCCATATTTCATAATCACGAAATGCATGTATGGCTAGGATAACCCTAATAGACTTAATCTTCGATACTGGTGAGAAGGTCTCATCATAATCAACTCCCGGAGTTTGAGTAAAGCCCTTCACAACCAGTCGCGCCTTGTATGTGTGTACTTTCCCATCCATGCTGGTCTTCTTCTTGAAGATCTATTTGCACCCGACTGTCTTACGACCCGGTACATTTTCAACCAAGTTCCAAACGTGATTGTCATACATGGACTAAATCTCGTTATCCATTGTATCTTTCCATTTTGAAGACTCGGGGCCTGCCATGGCTTCCTTGTAATTTTTAGGTTCATCCAAATTTATCAGTGTGCTATCACTGATAAATGTATCACCATCAGATGTTATATGAAAACCATATAACACAGGTGGAACACTAACTCTACTAGAACGCCTCAGAGGTACAAAATCATCAACTGGCTCAACAGGAGTTTCCTCCTTAGGTTGATCGCTAGTGTTTGAGGTTCCTTCACTGCTTGACTCTTGAAGTTCTTCAAGGTCAATTTGCCTCTCACTGTCTCCTTGGATTATGAGCTCACTCTCGCAAAAGACTCCTCTCATTGCAACGAAGACAACATTGTCACTCGGTCTATAGAAGAGATAACCAAAAGATTTATGTGGGTAGCCGATGAAAATACACCGCTCACTTTGAGGTTCAAGCTTGTCGTGAGTCTCGCATCTCACAAAGGCCTCGCAACCCCAAACCTTGATGTGTGATAACGAGGGAGCCTTCCTTGTCCACATCTCGTGAGGTGTTTTGACAACCTTCTTGGTTCGGACTACATTAAGGATATGGGTGGCAGTCTCAAAGGCATACTCCCAGAACGAGATTGGTAACTAAGCTCGACTCGTCATGGAACGAACCATGTCCAACAAGGTTCGATTGTGCCCCTCAGCCACACCATTAAGTTGTGGTGTCCTAGGTGGCATCAACTGTGAAAAAATTCCACATTCCTTAAGATAGTCAAGGAACTCGATACTAAGATACTCACCACCCCGATCGGATCAGAGCATCTTTATCTTCCTGACCAACTGATTCTCCACTTCTTGTTTAAACTCTTTGAATTTCTCAAAGGTTTCTGACTTATTCTTGATAAAGTAGACATAGCCATATCTACTTTATTCATCAACAAAAGTCACATAGAAGCGGTTAGCATCCCTTATGGTGGTTCTGAAAGGCCTACACATATCAGTGTGTATGAGATCCAACAAACCTTCACCCCTTTCACGAGTACCAGTGAAGGGTGACTTGGTCATCTTTCCAAGTAAGCAATATTCGCAAGTGTCATCCGACTTTAAGTCGAATGACTCCCAAAACTCCAGCCTTTTGGATTTGGCCTATGCTCTTCTTGCTGACATGTCCAAGACAACAATGCCACAAGCATTCCTTATCCAATTCATTGGAAGAATCAATGTGCAACACATTATTTCCAAGAGTTAGAATGTGATGAGTTTTTAGATAGAATAGTATAAATACCTGCATGGGTGGGCTTAACCTTCCCATCCTTGACATCCTGCAAGTATTTGGGGCAGCTTCGCTTCCAGTGCCCTTTCTCATGACAATAGAAACACTATGCTTCCTTAGGAATGGAAGAGGGAGCAGCAGAACCAGCCTTGGTCCCACTTGAAGAGGATCCATCCAGAGACTTTCCCTTGCGACTCTTTGAGGGAGCCTTCCTCTTCTTCCCTTTCCCTTGTCTAATTGCATGAACAAGGGCAGTTGTGGTAGGAGTAGAAACAACATTTTTACCTTTGAGACAACTTTCGACAGTCCTCAAAAGCCCTTGAAGTTTGCTAAGTGTGACCTCCTCCTTGTTCATATGATAAGTCATGTGGAACTGATCATAACATGGAGGTAAGGAGTATAGAATGATATCTATAGCCAACTCCTCAGGGAAGTTCACAGTTAACTTTAGCAACCGGTCCACAAACCTTTGCATTTTCTGAAAGTGGCACGTGATGGGTTCACCATCCTTCATCTTGGTTGTTATCATGGAAGAGATGATTTCATACCTCTCTTGACGAGCACTCTGATGGTATCTTTCCATCAGGTCCTGGTGCATCTCAAAAGGTTAGAAGTCCTCATAGGACTTTTGGAGTTCAGCTGTCATGGTGGCCATCTGTTGGATTAATGTCTAAGTCCATAACTATATTTGGTAAGACTTGACCCGACCCGGCATGGTCCATTTGGGTTGCATACCATCATGCACTTGAATGAGAGAAATAAGACACTTATGGTTATTAATATATTATAAGTTCTAGTATATTAATAATAAGAATAATAAGATTATTTAATTAGTATTGATCAAGAATTAATCTAGGATTAATTAAGTGATCAAAAGAAGACTAATTAAATATATGGGTTGATTGTGTAAATCATCCATACTTGTATAGTGGGCTAATGCTCCATGGATAATCAAGTTGGGCTAAAACCCATAGGATGGTCCATGGATGCTCCATGGTGTATTTGTACCCATGGATCCAAGGAAATGGAAAGCCATGACAATTAAGAGTTTACCCTAATTGTGTAACTATATAAGCATCTTATTATTGAGGAAAAATCGGCCACTAGTGTGTGTGAAGAAAGGGCTAGCCGATTTTGAAGAGTGTAGAATTCTCTCAAGTTATTCTAAGTGTTTTGATGATTGTGATTCCATTTGAGGTGTCACACTTGGGGCACTAGGCACTCAAGCTTCATGAAGACATTCTACACCAAAGAGGTATGTATTCTATCTTGCTATAGTTATTGTTTTGTATGCTAGATTAGGATAATACCTTGGAAGTTCTTATTTGCATGTATAATAGAGAAAACATAGATCCAAGGTATTTAGGGTTGCATGTACACTTAGGAAGTGTTAGAATGCTCAAAACCCAACAGTGGTATCAGAGCCACGGGTTGTTTTCTGTTATATTGATGCAAATATTTTATTTTCAAAGTTGGAAAAAAAAGAAAAAAAACATGAAGTTTGTCAAATTTTAAAATAATTACTTGTTCTTGTGAAAAACTAATTATTTGTAAAATTTGAATAATTTGCTTTATGAGTTGAATAAGGTCAAATTTAATAAAAGATAAAATAATATGATTATTTTATTAGTTTTAAAAGTTTGATCTAAAAAGTTTTATTTTTTTTTGAAACCTCCATAAGTTATGGATTTGAAAAGGTTTTAAAAAAAAAAATTGATTTAAAGTTTTTTTTTGGAGTTACAAAATTTGGTGTTAATGTTTTAAAGGATTCCATAACTTAAGAATAAGTTATGGATCACCAAAAGTTTTTTGTTATCTTGTTTTATGAGTGAATTTAGATTAATGATGAAAATTATGTGATAGTTGGTTTTAATCCAAATTAATCTAAAAGAAGTTCATAAAATGTGTTTATGTAACTTAAAAGTCACATTTATGAATCTTAAAACTCATAAAGTTGGCAAAGGTTACAAAAAATGAAGAGTCTAGTTCTAATTAAATGGTTTTATGACTCCATAACTTGTCCTCAAGTTATGGAGGACCAAGAGTCTCTTCATTTAATAAAATAAAATAAAAATAAAAAAAAGGTGTAACCTTAATTAATTCCATAAGTTATAAAATAAAGAAAAGTTAATTCTTTTATTAGTTTAAAGTCTTCCATAACTTGTCCTCAAGTTATGGAACTTGAAGAGTTTTTGGATTAAAACTACTTTAAACACATAAGTTATGGAATTAATTAGTTTTGAATAGTTTCAAAACTTGCCCTCAAGTTTTGGAATTTGTAAAGTTTTCACTTATGAATACTTTAATTCCAAGTTAGCCCTTAGAATTTTAAAAGTTAAAATTCAACCCTTATACTTTATAATATTATAAGTTAATAATATATATATGTATAAGAGTAAAGTCAGTCTTACCGCTAGTACGCCTCATTCACGAAGCCAGTCTATAAGGTGGGTATAAGGTTGTTGCCTATAAAATGGCAACTTAATGGGTGTCCACTCTCACCCACCGCTTGCTTGACTGGTGGAGGGTCGTTAGCCGAACGGGTTTGACAGGACTAGAATTCTCCCTTCATTAAAAGTATTAATGATAACACTAAGTAACTAAACTCTTAATAATACCCAATCTTAGTTACTTAGGAAAAATGTGAATAAGGTGCTAATCCATGAAATTACACTTTACACTTTGTCTAAGTCGTTAGTGGAGCGTGTGTGGTTAACCGGCACACTAACTTGGACTTAACAAGGTAGGTAAAGGGTGACTTAATATTTATCATAGTATCGATGGAGCGTGTGTGGTTAACCGGCACATCGATTGAGGGGTAATTTATTAAGGGTACCAAGTGATTTGCATGGTTACTTCACACCTTGTTTTGTGATCCTCGGCATCCCAGTCACAAAACCTGAAGGGCACACTCGAGATTGAAACATGCCTTTGAAAAGTTCAATGAATCTCAAAGATCTAGGAGTTTCAAAACCAATTAAAACCTAATAATTCATTTCATTTATCTTGGTGGAAATTGGTGAATCGTCATTCACCTACCTTCAAATATTTTATAGCTTGGATTACGACATACCTCTTCTAAGTTATAAAATAGTTTGTTGGGTCCTAGCCTTAATATTTCATATTGGGTGTCATATTAAGGACTTTAAATCAACTATCTTGAATATCTCCCAAAAGATGTCTGGTTTAGACACCTATGATCTTCCCAAATCTCTTGAAACAAGGTTTCCTAATGAAGATGATGTCCCATGGATATCATACTTCTCTCACCTCCTCCAATTATTCTCCCCAACCCACAAGTTCTTGAAAAAGTTTAAGGTCACTCAAGTCCTATTGGCAAGGCAAGGTCTAGGTGTGGTCACATCTTGGAGATGTAGTCACATATTGACAAGCCGGGAGAGTTGGGTGTCAAAGTCTTGAGAAAGTTGGTGGTTCAATCACTTTCTAAGTCACATAGTGAGTTCCTTTGGGACACCTATGAAACAGACTATGACAAGACCCTTATGATCTTATCTATTTGTTAAGATCAACTTTCTTAAAATTTGATGGACATTGACAATAGTGACACAGGAAATCCGAAAAGCATTCTCTTCCCAGTGGAAAGGGATCGGCCATAGTCAACTCGGTTGACCAAATGGTAAAGAGAAAAAGCTAAGTCTGTGATAGTCCCGTGTACCTTTATCAAAGGGTCCATATGTTTATATTGCCAAAGGAAGGGGCATTGGTTGCGAAGCTGCCAGATTTACCTAAGGATGTTAAAGTCAATAAGTTTGACTCCACTTCAGGTAAATTCCACTATCTAACTCTGTTAAGTTTCTATTCTGAGATTCTTGATACATGATGTGACTGGGTCACATGGTGATGTTTAAGAATCAAAGAAAAGTGAAGAAACTTAAAGAAAGAATATGCTGAATCTGATCACGTAGATGGATTTCTATCGCGTAGCCTGAAAAATCGGATTCGTGAGCTACTTCTCAGGAGTTATGAGATATTGCTTAGGAATAGATAACAACAAGTTTTCATATGGATTGTAAGGATAAGTTTTTCCGCAAAGTTTTAAAATAAAAAGAAAATTTTTGATTTTATTTATTTTAAAATATCCTTACAATGGCATCTGTGGAAATTTTTGTTGCTTATAAGATTCCATTAGTAGCAAGAGTGGAAGTATGAAATTGATTCTTTCATTTGTGGTAATGTCTAAATTTACCAAATAAGGAAAGATTCTCATCACCCAAGTTTCAATTGGACCGGAACTTGGAATCATGCAAGTTGTATAGCATGATGAATGAGAACTTTCAAGTTTTGGAAAATTAAGACTAATTACTTGTTCACATGGATGTGTGAGTCAAGTAAAGGACTTAGGGATCGAGTACACATTCTTGTGCACTGATTAAGTCCACCACTAAAGATCGATAAGAAGAATCAAATAAGGCAGAAGGGTAAAAGTTTCTCAAATCTGAAAAGATGGGAGAGTACTTTAGTATCAGTTTTGTGATCATCTTAATGATTAAGAAACCATATCAAAATTAGTTCTCTAAGGAAATCTTAGTGCATTCTTATGACTAAGAAGAGGAACTTGAATTGTTGAAATGGTTAAATCAAGAAGATGAGTCATACTTCGTTCCAATACAAGTCTTAGAGTCATACTCCAAGATTGTCATTTGAGTGACATGTCTTAAAGAAGGTTTAAAACACTTGTCAAATGTAAGAGTAAAAGTTTTCTACTCTTGTACATTTGAAATTGGTAAGTTGTGATGTTTTGGATAAAACAAAGACCAACTTAGGCCAATTGGGTAAAGTGTTTTTCTTGATTAGAATCCGCACTATCTCTTGGATGTTTGACAAGGGAGTCTTATATGTCAAGAGGACAGTGGGAGTCTTAAAGGTCTTGAAAGTCTCAAGAACTAATCAAGAATAAAACCTAAAGTTCTTCTCTAGCACACAATTTGAGGTTTATAATCTATTGTGTTGACATATCAGTGCCCATTCCAGTTAAAGTTGGCTTTGCATATGAGTTCTTAGAGTTCTCAGTTTGTTGCATAACAACTTGGAAGCAATGGCAGGCCCTTGAGCTGCCAGGTGGCAAGAAGTTAAGATTGAGTTCAATCCATATGGTTTTGGATTTGTCATTATCTTTGTCTTGTGATTATGGTTTGACAAATTCATATGGGTAGGAACTCATACACCATATAAATCTAAGTGTCATAAGGTTTCTCTCCGATTCATGAAAATGATGGTGAGGAAACACTTTCACTAAGTAGATTTTATCTAGATAGCAATTGTGATATTTGCATTCTCAAAGTCGTTAGTGGAGCGCGTGTGGTTAACCGGCACACTAACCTGGACTTGTGAGAAGTGGCAAAAAGGTCTAAACATTATGATTACGGCATCCCTCTTCATAATTGTTTAGATACACAAGTGTGCTATCTAAGGGAAGGTGTATGATTTTGATAAAGACTTATCAAAACAATCTAGTATCAAAAATCTGAACTTTGGTAAGAAAGTCAGCTGATTTCTGAGTACATGTCAAAGCTAGTGGGAGCATAAGTGTTATGCTAATAATCATCATGTTAGTGGGAGCATGCTAATTATGATAAGTATTGCAAGTTAGCAATGTTAATTATAGAAAACAAAAAATTTCAATTGGGAAAAAGTTGTTTTGCTATAATTAAGGGAGAGGAAATTATACTTCATATCAAATCTATAAGGTTTAGATCTGAGGTTTTAATCATTTAGTCAAGGATATATATATGAATTTCATGTTGGAATGGCTCAACATAAGGAAATTCTGTATATGAGTCCATTATTTGCGTTCTAAAATTCGATTATGATTACGGCATCCCTTTTCATAATCTGAATTATGAGAACTTGGCAAATTGAAATGGAAATGTTATAGCAAAAGACTGGTTTAGTCTTTATGTGAGACATCATGAATCGTGTCCCATATGCTTCGGATATAGGATCGATTACATGTGCTATAATCATCCGTTCTAAAATTTTCCAAATGCCTGTGGCATTAAGAAGGGAAAAGGTTTAGAACTGGATATGACTAAAAGGATTAAACAATTGTCGAGGACAATCTAAGGTTTACCAAAGATTGGTTGCTCAAGGACAGTTGGAAGTATAGTGATAATTCTGGAAGGACCATATTGACATAATCTGTAAGGAGGCAACTCTTGTTCAGAAGTGATAGTCAAAATGGAATCTGGAAATGTTTCAAAGTTAGAATTTTCACTCTGTGTAAGATTAAGGAAACTTAATGCAAGAAGGATGGTTCCAAGGAGTTGATCTCCTTTGGAATGATCTGTAATGTTTGTTGTCAAGTCTTTATGACTTTGTGCATAATCATTACAAGAGGATCAATGCATATAAGTTTAGAATCTGACAGATTCCAGTAAATGGCATGAATTTGGAATTCTTGCATTTGCAGTAAGGATTTGGGAGTGTGAAAAGAGAATCATTGAAGTTATGTTCAATGGATCTAGTTCACAAAGTAAAGATCATAGACAAACATAGTATGCATACTTAGTGTGTGGCATGACTAGTGTTTAGAAAACATAGTGTACATGCTTGGAGCATGGGACAACTATTGTTTTAAATTCAAGATTAAAGTTGATAGCTGAAACAGTATACAATGAATAATGTGTAATCATATGGTGATAAATAAAAGGTGTTTTATTTATGTTCAAAGGGTTGATACCATATTGGATTCAATTATTATTGTGTTTCACTTTGCATGTTTTGACTTCCCGAATAAACTAGGTTATTCTTCCGGAATGACTAAGTTATTCAAACCATCCACAGTCGGTCGTATTTTGGAAGTAGATATGAATTAAGACTGTCATGATGGGTTGTAGAGGTCTAAGGTGTTGGACAAGGCTACAACAATCATGAGTGCTCATAAGTTCTGAGTATTGGATTCAACCCGCGCTCATTGGAATCACTTCATGGATTTTATCACGAGTGATCATGAGACGATAATATCTTATATTCTTCAAACCTAGAGATATGAGTTGTTACTATGAGTTGATAGTACATTGATAGCACGAAAACGCATTTGGTAACTCGGTGCTATAAAACGTGCCTTTGTGTATGATTCAACAAGTAGTAGAACAAGCCATATGAGTCGAAGTTTATCCGTTCCTTTTACCTTCGGGATAAAAGCGATATCTGTGGGCCCCTCGATGATTTGATGATGACAAATGGAAGTGCTCGGCCGGGCCAGGACTGATTTGATTTGTTCAATTAGTCAGTTGTCATAAATCGGAAATCGGGAAACAACAAATGGACAGAGAGAATGATTATAATCCATGTCTCAGTCCATATGATATCTAGAATGGAGGAATATATGATCCCTTATCTAATGGACAAGTCACTGACAAAGGTCAGAGTTCATCTACAAGGTCAGAGTTCGACAGAAGCTTTTGAGAGCTACGATTGCCGGTTGGTTCCTGAAGTCATACGCAATAATAGTTTTAGACTTATCCAAGTGGGAGACTGTTGGATTAATGTCTAAGTCCATAACTATATTTGGTAAGACTTGACCCGACCCGGCATGGTCCATTTGGGTTGCATACCATCATGCACTTGAATGAGAGAAATAAGACACTTATGGTTATTAATATATTATAAGTTCTAGTATATTAATAATAAGAATAATAAGATTATTTAATTAGTATTGATCAAGAATTAATCTAGGATTAATTAAGTGATCAAAAGAAGACTAATTAAATATATGGGTTGATTGTGTAAATCATCCATACTTGTATAGTGGGCTAATGCTCCATGGATAATCAAGTTGGGCTAAAACCCATAGGATGGTCCATGGATGCTCCATGGTGTATTTGTACCCATGGATCCAAGGAAATGGAAAGCCATGACAATTAAGAGTTTACCCTAATTGTGTAACTATATAAGCATCTTATTATTGAGGAAAAATCGGCCACTAGTGTGTGTGAAGAAAGGGCTAGCCGATTTTGAAGAGTGTAGAATTCTCTCAAGTTATTCTAAGTGTTTTGATGATTGTGATTCCATTTGAGGTGTCACACTTGGGGCACTAGGCACTCAAGCTTCATGAAGACATTCTACACCAAAGAGGTATGTATTCTATCTTGCTATAGTTATTGTTTTGTATGCTAGATTAGGATAATACCTTGGAAGTTCTTATTTGCATGTATAATAGAGAAAACATAGATCCAAGGTATTTAGGGTTGCATGTACACTTAGGAAGTGTTAGAATGCTCAAAACCCAACACCATCATGATACAAGACACCTTGGTGGCATCCTTTTCATGAGTCCTAAACTCAGCGATCTCTTCAGGAGTAGCAGAAGACTCGTCGATTTCCTTAAGCTCCTTGTCTAGGACATATTCCTTGTCCTCATAGCGAGTAACCATCCTGGTGTTCCTAATCCAATCATTGAAGTTGGAACCATCAAAGATGACTCTCACACACAAGTTTATGAGAGAGAAGGAGCCAGTAGGGTTTGAGCCAGAAGCAGTGTTAGTAGACATCAGAAAAGAAAGAAAGACAGTTTAGATTAGATAAAGAGTCCTTAATATAACACCCAAAATGAAATATTAAGGCTAGGAACCAACACAATATTTTACAATTTGGAAGAGGGTTGTCGTAATCCAACTTGCAAAATATTTGAAGGTAGGTAAATGATGATTTACCAATTTCCACCATGAAAAACGAAATTGTTATTAAGTTTTAATAGGATTTAAATTCCTAGATCCTTTGAGATTCATTGAACAATTCAATGGCATGTTTAAATCTCGATTATGCCCTTCAAGTTTGTGACTAGGATACCGAGGATCAAAAACACGGTGTGAATAACCATGCAAATGTTCTTGGTACTCTCGATGTCATTTATCACCCAATCAATGTGCCAGTTAACCACACACGCTCCATTGATCTTATGATAAACATAGAGCCACCCTTTTACACCCTTACTAGTCTAAGTTAATGTGTTGGTTAACCATACACGCTCCATTAACGACTTGGCAAGGTGCAAAGTGCAATTTCATGGATTAGCATAAATTTCACATTTTCCTAAAGTAACTAAGATTGGGAATTTTAATAAACATTTAGTTACGTTATTATTATACTTTTAATGAGAATTATAGTTCTTTCCTACCCGTTCGACTAACAACCCTCCACCAGTCAAGGAAGCGGTGGGTGAGAATGGACACCCATTAAACCACCATTTTATATGCAGTAACCTTATACCCCCTTATAGACCGGCTTCGTGAATGAGGCCTACTAACGGTAAGACTGACTTGATCTTATATATATATATTATTAAACTTATAATACTATAAAGTATAAGGGTTGAATTTTAAACTTTTAAAATTCTAGGGTTTGGAATTAAAGTATCTTAAGTGACTTTACAAATTCCAAAACTAGAGGGTAAGTTTTGAAACTATTCAAAACCTTTCATTTCCAAACTTATGAGTTTTAATGGCTTTTAAAGACTTTTGGTTTTCCAAAACTTGAGGATAAGTTATGGAAACCATTAAAAGACATTTAGATCAACAATTAAATTAAAAAGAAGTGTAAAATAATATATATGATCTAGAAAAACTCATAAGCAAAGATAATTCACATCAATAATTTTCAAGAAATTAGCTAATCATATAAACTAATACAAATCTTGAAACTTTGACAATTATCTTCTAATTAGACAAGCATGATCATTACCTTATGAAAAAAACAAATTTCGTGGTTCAAAAAATAGTTTGGGGTAATGATCCTAATCCAATTTATGGCCAAAAGTCGAAAATCTGCCCACTAGAGCACCAACTCGGAGAGTACATGAACTGGACACGTCGAGTTGGTCATTTTACAAGGGGAATCGGCGAGTCACCCAGTGGACTCGGCGAGTTCACTAGGCAGAAGGCAGAAATTCGATTTTTTCCACTTTGAAAATCAATAAAACATCAAGTATAATAGAAAACAATCTTAGGCTCTGATACTACTGAAGGGGTTTGAGCATCCTAACAACCTTAAGGTACACATACAACCCTAAATGCTTTGGATCTATGTTTTCTCTAATTATACATGCAATTTGATTTTTCAAAGCATTTCCCTAATTAGCATACAAACATCGGTACTTGTATAACAAAATCTAGTTAGAAGACATACCTTTTCTTTTAGCTTGATTCCTTGGGCCTTTAAGATCTTAGCACCTCAAATGTGATGTCTCAAATGCTTCACACAACACCACCAATAATGGAGGACTTTGAGAGAGAATACTTGCACTCAAAAATCGACTATAGCTCTTCCAAGAACACTAGGGTGTTGATTTTAGGAGCCAATGGGTTTCTTATATAGTGTGGAAAAACTAGGGTTACACCATGTAAACCCTAATGTGCATGACCTTCCATATTCCTTAGGCTCCATGGGTTTAAACCTCCATGGATCATCCGTGGGTTTTCACATGGGTTTAGCCCAACCTAAAGAATCATGGATCATTAGCCCACACCATAAGAATGAATGATTCACCAAATCAACCCCTTATATTTAATTAGTCTCTTTTAATCACAAAATTAATTCCAAATTAATTCTTAATCGATACTAATTAAATAATATGATTTCATATTAATATATTAGAACTTATAATATATTAATAAATCATAAATATCCTCTTCTCAAAAGTCCATCCTTACAAATTGTTTCGGTGCCATGCAACCCAAATGGACCATGCTACTATCGGGTCAAGTATATACCAATTATAGTTATGGGCTTAGACACTAAATCCAACAAAAAGCTCTTACCGTAATTCTCCACAAAGCATTGATGCATCATCCCTTGAACCCTCCAGGAGGCACTTGATATGTGTATTTATATATATATATATATATATATATATATATATATATATATATGCACTTTATCTTAATATTTTGGCCTTATTTATTCTCTTTTAGAACTAAAAAGTACTCATAATGCTTTGAATTATGTTTTGCAGCTATTTGTTGTCGATAAAGCACAAAAGAAAAGACTGAAGCGGAAACCGGACGTAGAAGCTAAAACAAATTAAAAATGCTGAAGGAGTGAGTACGCCCCGCATCCATAGCTATTACGCGCCGCGTAGAAACTAAAGTGAAGTACGCCCCGCGTACCTTAAGGTTACGCCCCACGTACAGACTTGCATCGGATAAACTTGATCGTGTAATTATCCTTAGTACGCCCCGCATAATCCTACGTACGCCCAGCGTACGTAAGTCGGTTACAAAGGCTATAAAAGTCGATTTTCAGCTAACCAGGAGAGGGGATTCGACTTACAACTTAGTTTAGTCGATATTTAACTTCTGTTAAGCCGTTTTGAGGGTTTAGAAGGCGGTCGGAAGGCCGTTAAGCTAACGGGAGCGGAGATCGGAAGGATCGGAGAGCGGATACATGTCGGTAATCATATGGGTTGTTAACGTGACCATGTTTAGCATTCCATTGTGTTACTATTCTGTATTTAGTTTCTGATTTGGGTGTAAAAACCTTTTACTTTGTGTTTATGGTTGAATGAAGCTTTAATTATTAGACTAATTGTTATATTAAATTGTTTACTTATGTTTAATTTATCTTGCCAAGCTTGTTAAAAGATCCTTATGTGTTAATGAAGATTATTTTCTGTTAATTGTCAGGTGAATTGAGTTGCATGAACATCTGCTTGATTTGCTTGTCTCTTATGATTTTTGATGACCATCGAGATTATAAGTCTAGAAATAACGAATGTGAAACTAGGATTAACTTGAGAATAAGTAAGTTAATGTGTGAGCCTTGTTTGATGACCATTAACAAGAGGTTAATTGAATGATTAATTTGATTGACTATATTTACAAGTCTTGCTTGATACGAACTGAACACTAGGAAGCATGTTAGTTTAATCAACTGATCACTGTTTAAATTGACTTGTTTGCTAAAGGATTAGTTATAGTGAACGCGAATCTAATCATTTTAGGAATCGGTAAATATGAATAAATGAATTTATATATGCAATTGTCTATGTTTTTAAGGTGTAATTTGTCTAAACCAAAGTACCTGAAGAGATTTGTTTTCCTGTTAGTTTATCGAGAGTAGTTAATTAATTGTTAGTTTGAAATTTATTTCTTTATTCTTTTCGTGTGACCTATAACCTATAATTAAATATATTAAATTAATCAACTGTTCCCTGTGATTGACACCCGACTTACTTAAGCTATACTGTAATCTGACTAGGTACACTGCCTATAAGTGCATAGATAGTCTAAGTTTGTTAGGTTATAAATATTAAAATTAGTGGGTACTTTTGTGCACATCAGCACTCATCCCTACCGCGGCTATGATATGATCCTCCCAGTGTTCCTTGATGAAGCAGACACCCTTCAGCGCCTGCACCACGGTTAAGCTAGCACCCCACAGTTGGGGCGACCAATCAAAGTAAAAGGTCACTTGGGGATAGCCGTAACCAACCAAGTTGCGATTCACCCAAATACACTTATCTTGCTAGTTCTTCTTGGGCGCTTTTTGGTTAACGATGAATGCATGAACGCCTCGCCTTTGAGAAAAGGTATGAAAGCCAGATTGGATGGAAGTGTTGAAATAGACTTTGAATGCCCAGAACTGAGGCATCACTCCAAGGGCTCAAAAGGCCAATTTAAAGCCTACGTTTTGTTGACGGTGTTGGGAGTCAGATCATCCACAGAGAAGTCATATTGATGCATTATCTCATAAAAAAAGTCAGTTTTCGGCATCCTCAAGCCTGCCTTGAAGATCGGAATGGGGACTCCGACCTTACCCTTTGGTGGACGAGAGATGATTGTCCTTTTCCTGGGATAATGTGCCCTGTGTTTAGGCAAGAAGCTGAATCAGGCTTGTAAGGCCTCGAAATCGCTTGGGGTTGTCTCGATTCCAGTTATTTGTGTCACCATTGTTCTCTTAGAGCAAGAGCAGAAATGAAGGGAGGGTAAACGAAGAAAAGATAGAAGCAGATGAAGGATGGGAAGTGCAAAGAGTAAAACCATCCCTGATAAGGGAATATTTAAATGAAAAGAAATAGAATCGAACAGTTACCATGATGAAACCGTTTACATCAACGACTCCGTCACATCAGCGGACGTCACAACCATCTTCGTCGAACACGTGTCTTGATCTACGCTAAAACAACTCAGCTACGCCAGGCCAATGCTGACATCTACTAGCCTAGGGTACTTGTTAACGTATCCCACTAGGAATACGTTAAAGATAACAAAACTACTATATTAAGGACAACCTTGATAATGGTCACAAATCCACTCTAGCGCCAAACCTAGTCCCTCGCCCTCATGCTAAGACCCTCACACTTGGCGCTCTCGCGCCTAGGTCTAATTCCTGATGACAATCCCTGGTCTATAATAAGACAAAACACAGCTGGTCATGTCCCAAAGCGACAAGTGTAGTGCCTAGGGCGTTGTCCTCTTTTTATTATGCACTAATAGCAGATGACCACTAGTGGTGCACGATCCACCAATGGGGCTCTTCCACATCCTGATGGCTAAGACATGACAAAGGACACCATTGGGATCATGCACAAGGAATGAAATGTATAAAAGGATCGTTCTTCTCTAAAAGAATGGATCAGTTTCTCTCTATAAAAAAACCCTAATCGCCTTATTCTTAAACATAGACTAACTAGGCCGTTGGAGCTTCGTCCCGGGACCACCTCCCGGACGTTGACTGACATTATCTCTTCTATGTTGTGATTACAAGACTCAAACCAATCGGAATCATCAAGTGACGGTGTCAAGTCCAAAGCACATATCACAATAGCCATAAACCCTCATTTTGACCTAATAGGAGTTTAAGAAATGCATTGGACATAAATTTCAGAAAAGCATGGGTTTTTATGTTATTTATGATCCTAGAAACCCTTCTAGGAGTGTTGGACTAGATTTCTTCAAGATTAAGTGCTTATTGATTTAAGCCAAGTTGTGTTTTGCCCCTTTTGGATCTAGGAGTGGGATTTCTATCTCTTGGAGAGTATAAAGGGATAAAGTTGGAAACTTTATCCGCTTAGATCATAGAATGGACCAAATCTAATCTTTGTAGCCCTTAGAATCGAAGAAAATAGCTTAACCCATTAACTTGTTAGGAGCCTAGTGCCCACGGTGTGGCCTTAGGTCGCTACGGAGTGGCGACTGGGCTAAGTCTCATTTGTTTTATCGTTTAGTGAAACGACATGGCCAAGGATGGCCACGACGTGGCGAGCAGCTGTAGGTTAACTTTTGGACGTTGACTGTTGATTGTTGACTTTGACCAAGTTTGACTTTAGGTCATCTAGGCTAATTTAGGTAGTATTTGAGTTTTGGATTGAGGATTTTTCCTTCTTTTTCTATATATGTGACATGTGGATTCAATACTCGAATTTATGTTCTTTTAACTATCATCTCAGTTTTGAGGTGAGTTTTGTCACTATGACTATGGGGTCAAAGGCACCAAAGCTAGCCCATTTGTTTTGTTATGTACTTGATGTAGGACCATTATATGGCTAATTGTTATTTCCATATGTTGATATATCTGGATGGTTGGGTTGAGGCGGAAAGCCAACAAACCCGGATGGTTGGGTTGAGAATCTATGACAACAAACCTGGATGGTTGGGTTGAGACTCTACATCCACAAACCCACATGGTTGGGTTGAGGTTGTGGACAAAAAAACCCCTTTATGTATGCATTGTAATTGTATTTCTGATGTGTTGTGTGTTTTGGGAAACTCACTAAGCTTGGGATTACAGTTATGGATTTCTTGTTTTATTTATTTCAAATGACCAGGGAAAGGCGAAGGCTTGATCGTACACATCCTTTGTAGATTTTGATTTCCGCTTGTTTAGATACTCTGATTTTTGGGATATTCGTAATTTACACTTATATTTGTGATTTGGGTTTTATGAAAACAATGATTTTATTTAAATGAAAAATGAAAAAAAACTTATCGTGATTTTTGGGATGTTACATGAGACCTATATTTCCATTCTTTCTTTCAACCAAAGCATACTGTTAGGGAGTAAATGATGAAGTATATCATATTTGATGTTATTATACTTTTTCCAAAGTATCAAACTCTTTCATGAAGTACTCTCTCATCTATTCTAGCGAATAATCTTTAAGTGCTTCTTAAGTTGATATTATACATCGGCCATATATTATTTAAGGGCATCAAAGGCTTCACCTTTTGATCGTAACAAATAAACATAAAATAACACTTCGAGTCATCATTGAATCAATTTAATGAAATATATGTTACCTCCTCAAGTAAACATCTCATTTAGTTCAAAGATATCAGAATGAATCAACTCAAGCAATGTTATTCTTTGAAAACTTCGATCATTTCACACAAGGTTTGTATTTATAATTAAAAAAACAAGACATTTTTTTTTGAAAAAACGAAACCAAAGAAACAAATACTATTAAACCAAAGGTTATAAGGGATACCAGTACCATTGTGTCCACATAATCATCATCAGAAGGAAAGTGTATCAAGATATGTATCACACAATATGTTTACTATTTATACCTCCTATAATTACTCTATTACCTTGTTGTAATCTGCCTATAAAAGGACACACAGTGTTTTGTAATAATGTAGAAAAGTCAAGAAATATTCTCTGTAGTGTTTATATGGTATAAGAGCATTCATCGCTTCTCTGAGCCTTCTCGATCCAAAACCCAACAATCACCTTCAAACCTAATCATGACTAACATTATTGAAATCACCATACACACCCATTTTCCCATCAAACTCACATTAACCAACATCCTTGTATGGAGGAAACAAGTTCCTTCTACACTTATTGGTCTTGATCTTGACAACTATGTCAAAGAATAAACCATAATACCACCTAAAACTATCGATAACAAGCCTAATTCTCTCTACCAAACATGGTATCTCCATGACCAAATCCTCCTTGGTGCTCTTCTAGGAAGTTGTTCTAACACTATCCAGCCTATCGGTTCATTTGTAGAGAACACACATGAAGACTTCAAATGTCTTACTGAGAGTTATTCTAGTGTTTCCAGATCTCGCATCATATCTCTAAAATCGAAACTTTCTCAGAACCCAAAAGGCTCTAAATCGATGGTTGAATTTATCCATGAGATGAAAGCAACTGCTGATGAATTATCCCTAGCATAGGCACTAGTTATAGAAGAAGACCTAATTGTTCACATACTAACTAAGTTAAGGGATGATTATAACTCTTATGATTCAACAAAAAACAATGAGCTCACCAAATTTGGGACACCCAACAACAGTCCCACAAACAATGGGCCTTCGTTCAATACTAACTCTTGTGATAATCGTCAATCCTTGTTTTGTTAATTTTGCAATATTCTAGGTCATGACACTAAGGATTGCAGAAAATTGGCTCGGTTCCTACGAGAAAACAATATCACGATCTCCTCGAGTTCACAATCAACTTTGAATGTCAATCATTTCATGGTTGCGCCATCTTCAACAAATCCACCTTGGATGTTTGACAGTGGTGGATCTCACAATGTAGCTTTGTAACACTCGTGTTCCAGTATGGTTTAGTTTTATTTATTCTCTAGGGCTAAAATGGAGTTTTTGGGGAAAAATGTGTTACGATGTGGAGCAAGGATGCCCACAGTGTGGCATTGAATAAGTGGCACACATTTTATTGAGCCACCACGGCGTGGCCAAGAGTTGCCATAGTGTGGCAGCTATTCTGGCCCAAGCTCATCATTCTTTTAGGGTTCCCTTTGTATTTAAACCCCCTTTAAACTCATTTTAGGGTTCATTATCAGCCTCCAATCCCTCTTTCACCTTAGAAAACTCTAGCCTCCATCCCTTGTTTGATTATTGAGCTTTTTGTAGCTTTCTTGGCTTGAAGAAGAAGAGAGGAAGAATAAGAAGAAGAAGAAGAAGAAGAAGAAGAAGAAGAAGAAGATGGTGATATTTTGGTGGAGCTTGCAAGGAATCAACAATATCATCACCTCATATTATCTTTGGACCTTTGTAAGTGTCCAAGTTCTTTGTTTTATGTCATTTGGTGGTTAGATCTTGAATATTATCCAATGTTCCTCATGTTTGAGCATGTTTGGAGGGAAGGAACACATAAAGTTTGCAACTTTATGACTCTCTTGAGTCCCAATAGTATTATAAGTTATGGATCTATTCTTTGATGAAAGATCTAATAATTTTCCTGAGTTTTGGCCTTTAGGGTTCATAATTTGACCTTAGATGGATCTTAGACATGTATTGAACATACATGTCTATAAAGTTTCCACCTTTATGACATATTTGGAATTAGAAACCCTTTTGTAGTAGCTGGGTTAAGGACTTTTTCAGACTAAGGGCTTAATGATTAAGACATTATGGATTTTGGCTTTATTTGGACCTAAGGTTTGAGATCTTGATTTCCTTGGGTGTCTTTAATGGATAAAGTTTGAAACTTTATCCATTTACAAAATAGTATAGACCATATCTGAACTTTGGAGCCCTTAGGATCGAGGTAGGAAACTTAATCCATTAAGCTGCTGAAGACTCAGTGGCCACGACGTGGCACCAGATCGACACGGCGTGGCGATAAGGAATATCGTAATGGACTGTTGTTGGAGGGACACGGCATGGACATAGGTGACCACGATGTGGCGGTTAACTAAAGTTAACATTGACTATTGACTTTGGCCATTGACTTTTGACATGGGTTGACGTGTGGCCAAGATGGCTGATTTCAGTATGTAATCTAAGGTCCTTGTATGTTGTGATAAGAGTGTAGTAGCGGTGGTTACATGGATTTGAATTAAGTTTTAGTCGGATTTTTGATTTAGGTGAGTCTCTTTATTGTACTCATGAGTCGAAGGCACCAATGATGGCTTACTGGATTATGTTTGTAGGATGATGGTTGTCTTTGTGACACTTACTGGTATACCTATATGTGCTTGTTGTCTTTGTGACTCATGCTTTATGTTTGTATGTTTATGTATGTGGGGTGAAACGGACCCGGGGGTTGAGACGGACTCGACACAGCTACAAGTTGTTATATAGTGTCACTATGGACTCAGGGTTTATACAGACCCAGGGTTTTATACGGACTCGATACAACTACAAGTTGTTACATAGAGTCATTATAGACTCAGGGTTGATACGGACCCGACGCAGCCACGTGCTGTTATATTTGTATATATGTTGTATGTGGTATTTTTGGGAACTCACTAAGCTTTATGCTTACGGTTTTGTAGTCTAAACATTTTTCAGGTACTTTCAGTTTTAGAAAGAAGAGTCCGGCTTGATCGCACTACATCCCCTGAAGATTTATTCTGCAATGATTATTTATTATTTTATTTTGATGTTTTGAGAATACTTTTACTCTAATCATCTTTTGGGATAATGTATGAATCGTTTTGACTTTATTTAAAAAGAATATTTTTCTCGGTATTTTTAGGATGTTACAAGCTTCTGACCGGTCTTCGTTACACCTTCTCTCAGAATTTAGAGGGCCAGAAGAAATTGTTCTTGGAAATGGTACACATTTATCTATCTCTCATACTGGCCACACCTCTCTCCCAACTCATTCTCGATCCTTAAGCTTACACGATGTTCTTATTGTTCCTCAATTATGAAACAATCTTATCTCTATAGCAAAACTCTGTAAATCTAACAATGTTTCGGTTGAATTTTTTTCGCCATCATTTTTTGGTTAAGGATCTATAAACGAGGGCACATCTCATGCAGGAAATCAACGTTGATGATGTCTACTACACAACAATAAACTCTCTTCATATTTTGTCTCAAATCAACTCCACTACCACTTCCACCGGGTCTCTTCTCTACTGGCATCACACATTTTGACATCCATCTATCAAAATTATCAAGCACTTACTAAATAAATTAGGCTTTTCTCATAATAAAATGTCCAATACTTTGTTTCACTATGATGCGTATTCTATTAATAAAAGTCATAAAATGCATTTTTGGTGAAAATTGCTTTCAAGTATCTAAGCCATTGGAACTTGTATACTCTAATGTTTGGGACCAGTCCAACCATATAACGATGGTTATACCTATTATGTGATATTTGTTGATTTTTACTCAAAATATACTTCGTTTTATACAATGAACCGAAAATCAGATGTCTATGTGTTATTTCCCCAATTCAAAACATTAGTAGAAAAATATTTTCATACCCCTCTTCTCTCGCTTTTTCTTGGACAATGGTGGAGAATTTGTTGGACTCATTCCATATCTTCAACAACATAGGATATCCTACTTCACAACTCCTACAGATACACCGAAACAAAACGGTGTAGCCGAAAGGCATCATTGTCACATTATCAAGACTTGTCTCTGCCTTCTTCACCATGCAAAGCTCCCTCTCTCATTCTGGTCTCATGTATTTCAAACTACATTTTATCTCATTAATCGCCTTCCCACTAAAATCCTTGGCTGTAACTCACCCAACACCAAATTACACCCACTCCACCTACTTATACAAAACTCAAACCCTTTGGTTGTCTGTGTTTTCCATGGCTACGTCCATATGCCTCCTCTAAACTTCATCCTCGCTCTATCAAGTGCATTTCCCTTGGCTACTACTCTTCCAAATCAGCATACAAATGCTATGACCCTACCACTCCACGTCTCTATCACACTTTCCATGTTGAGTTCATAGAACATGAATTCCCATGCATATCAAATTGTGAGTTCACTTTCATCTTACGTATAACCGAATCTAATCTATTTACTGGTACACACTCCCTAACACTACCTACACACTCTTCTCCTTCCTTTACATCTACAAACCAACCTACCACACCCACTATTCCTACCACCACATATGTCACTCAAAATACAAATTATTCTCTTGATCCTCAAAACACAACCATTCCCAAACCACATACTTCCTCCTCTCATCCCTCACCACCAGTTGACACTTCAACTAATACTCCACCCACACCTCCAACCAACACTCCCACCAATTCTACACCTACACCTTCCCCTCCATCCAATCCACGTCCTCAACGAACCTGAAAACTAAACTCAAAATATTTCAATCCAAATCTTATTAACACCACCACTTTTCACCAATTATCGACTACTATTGAACCTTCCACTCCAACCTAAGCTCTTAAAGATCATCAATGGCATAGTGCTATAGACACCGAATTCAATGCCCTCATTCACAATCAAACCTGGGAATTTGTACCTCTTCAATCCCATACATTGATTGGCTGTAAATGGGTATTTCATCTCAAATTCAAACCCAATTATTCCATTGAGAAATACAAAGCTCATCTTGTGGCTAAGGATTTTCTTCAACAATATGGAAAAGACTATTTGATACCTTTAGTCATGTTACCAAACGGTCACCATTCGAACCATTCAAACCATTGCGCTCTCTTAAAACTAGTAGTTAAGACAACTCGATGTCAACAATGCCTTTCTTCATGGAACATTTCATGAGGATGTCTTCATGATTCAGCCACCTGGATACGTTGACCTACAATTTCCTAACCATATCTGCAAACTCAAAAAATCTCTCTATGGTCTAAAACAAGGTCCGCGCACTTGGTACATAGAAGTTACTACCCTCCTTCTTCAGTTTGGATTCCACAAGTCTTTATTTGATGCTTCCCTCTTCATCTATCAACATCACACCACTACCTGCTACTTTATGGTTTATATTGATGATATTGTTCTCACTGGAAATGATACAAAATTCCTTGATCATTTCATTCAAGCCTTGAACAACAAGTTTTCTGTTAAAGATCTAGTAATGCTTCATCACTTTCTTAGTGTTGAAGTCATCCTTACCCCTACTGGTCTCTTCCTTTCACAACATCGTTACATCCAAGACATTCTTCATCAATTTAACATGGATGGTGCTAAGGATTTCCTCACTCCTCTCAGTGTCACCGAACCCTTGTCTCTAAATGATTTGTCTCCCTCAGTTGACACTAAAACCTATCGTAAGCTCGTTGGCTCTCTCCAATACATTGCCTTTACCCGTCCTAATATATCATTTGCCATCAAAAAAACTCGCTCAATTCATGCATGCTTCTAGACAAACTCACTGGCAATCCTTGAAGTGGGTGCATCGCTACTTAAAGGGCACCATTCATCATGGTCTCTTTCTCACGCTCTCATCCTTCTCTGATTCTGATTAGGGTGGGTAAACGATGTCGGTCAGTCAACTACAACCTATATACTCTACTTTACCAACATTATATCTTGGAAATCCACTCGTCAAAATTTGGTATCTCACTCCTCTACTGAAGCTTAATACAAAGCCTTAGCTAATGCATATGCTGAGCTTATGTGGATTAAGAGCTTACTTAAAGAACTAGGAATTTCTACTGCAAAAAAACCTAAATTTGTTATGTGATAACACATGTGCCCATATCTCTGTGCCAATCCGGTATACCACTCTCGAATGAAACACATTGCTCTTGACTATCATTTTGTAAGGTAACAAGTATCAGATGGGCTTCTTCGTGTCTTCCATGTCTAGTCTCAAGACTAGCTTGCGGATATGCTCACCAAGCCTTTGGCAAAATCTCCATTTCTTCGTAACCGTTCCAAGATTGAAGTCTCCCATGGATCCTCCATTTTACGAGGACGTATAAAGAACACCACTACCATTGGGTCCACACAACCATCATAAGAAGGAAAGTATATCTAGATATGTATCACACAATATGTTTACTATTTACACTTCATGTAATTACTCTATTACCTTGTTGTAATCTGCCTATAAAAGGCCACAAGTATTTTGTAATAATGGAGAAAAGTCGATCAATATTCTTTGTTGCTTTTATAAAGGGCCTAGCTAGTTACATATATGGAAACCGAACAAAAGACATCGTTCAAATATTATATTTGTATGCCTAATTATAACCGTACAAGGAGAATCTAGTTCCATTGCACAGTGGTTGTCCATATCATCCCTTATGTAGTAGCAGTTCGCTGCAAATCAATGGTACGAAGTGTAGTCAAGTTATTCAAAAACTTTTAACTTTTTGTGGTCATAAAAAGGACCATTATTTTAACAATCGTCCAAAAGGTTTATGCTATCACATAGCAAAATTTCAAATCCATCCCATCTATCAACCCATAAAAGCAAAATTAAATCAGTCCCTTTTATCTTCTTGCATTAATAGGTACTTGTGGTTATTATAATTTATGTGATTAGTATTGTTTTCAATGTGAATAAGTACCTCTAATCCACATAAAATATAAACAATAATAAAATAAAGACATATATATCAATAATACTGTTTAAGTTCTAATAATTGAAAGGTTAATTTATATATTAAATTAACAATATTGGTTGGCTTCAAACGCATATGGCCCATAAGATTCCATGTGCATGGTCCAAGTGTTATCTTAAGCATCGGTGGATGTCAAATCTTAAGGCACTTTCGATGGTATTGCATGAATGTCCTATGTATACTCAATAACTGAATCTTGATTACAAACACGGAAGTCAAAGGTTCGATAAAAACAAGTTCTAATGAAGATTGTCAAGCCTACATTTGATCTTCTGTTATTATACATATCCTTTTTGTTTGATTATGATTTATGAAACAAATATCATGGTAAGTTTGTAGTTTTTTTGTGTTTTCACTCATTTCCTTATTCAAATGTCGATGTCAGTAAAACTCTACGTTCCCCATATCATACATAATTAAGATCACATATATATATATTTCTTCAACGATGCGTTCTAATGTCTACGCCGGGAGATAATCATATCCAGTCATCACCTCAAATAACATTGTCTATCTTTGTACTAAACCAAGGAGATCATTACATTATTTGGGATAATAATCTCATTTCAAGTATTACTCATCAATATTGTCCATGAAGGCCACCTTTTCAGAATCGGACGACAATAACAATATCATTCAACAGATAACGCGCGCAACATATTCTCATGCACTTATACCAAACCCGTTTTATTCTCATTTCGTGTTAATTAGGCCACATGAGTTCGAAGATTCTAAATCATAACGATTATATTCATTGTTTTATGCAACTTCCACTACAAGAAAAAAATCCAAATTAGTGACCACAAAAATTTAGTCACTAATAACTTAAAGTTGGCGGCTATTACACTTTTAGTTAACAAAGTTGGGGTGGTCACTGTTTGTCGTTAATGGGTTGTCACTAACTATTATACATTAAATGATCACTAACTAGTGACCAACCAGAGTGTCCACTCTATATGAAGACCCAAGTATACTTACTAATTAAATCATTCATGGAACGCAGTCATTATTTTGATTAAAATTTAATGACCATAAAAACGCCACTAGTTGTTCGTTAGTGACCAAGGTTGTGGTCTCTAATAGCCGATTTTTTAGTGATCGAGAAGGTGGTTAAATTTGACAGTCTTTTAATCAAATTGTGGTAACTAGTGACTAACAATTATGTCATTAACGTTGTTTGCTAGTAAGTGGTCACTAATTAATAGCACGTGACAAAATATTTGTCAAATTTCGAAAATGATTTTGTTATATAACATTAGAAATTATGTCAATCAAATTAATAATATTAAACTAAAATCAATTCTATCATCACTATTACGTCAACTTAACATCACCAATAAAACAGTTAGCATCACCAAAAAGAAAACGTTTAAAGTATTTGATATTGCATTCTATATATGATATCCAAAAGTAGTTAAATTATATGTCTTGAAGAGTAGGGACTTCATATTGCTCATCAAAACCACATGAAAGAAGATTTATTAGAAAACCCCCCAAAAAAGGTTCAAAGTCATCAAAATAACTACTAGTAAAGCAAATTTAAATCAATATACTATGAGATGAGAGCTTACTTTTATCTAAGACTACATTTTAGATATTAGACATGATCACTCTTCTACCATATAGTCCATTTGTTCCTTCATTTGATCAGAATGCTCCTGTTGAAACTGGTATTGAATGTTCTTTAACGACCTGAATATCTCCCTCTAAAACAGTTGTTCTTTTCGTCTATGACGTCTCCAACCATTTGCAAATCTTTGGTGCACAAAAATCTGTTTTCTTTGAATCGAATTTCCTTTCAAATGTCCAGGAATACAATGTAGAACTTTTAAACACATCTCTACATGTGAACAAGAAGAAGCAGCTTCCTTACGATGTAATTCCCTCTAAATACGGTAAAACAATTTATTATTGGTTCCAAATACATAGTTTGATCTTATAGAGAAAACATTCGTTGTCAACTTGATGTGCTTGAGGTCATATGAATCACATAGAATTTAGAGCATAATCACTCCGGTACACTTTCATTTTCAAAAGTCCCGTACTATATGGCACTTTCTAGCCCTTTGTGGTTCCGGATACACCAGACAATGCCATTCACTAGTACAAAATGGCAATAAAACCCCAAAATATAACCCGATTAACGAGAAATTAATGTGAGTCCCATTACATGTAGAGTGAATATAATCAAATAACCCAATTCCATGTAGGAAACTCGGCTCTATTTGGAAGACAATCTAATATGTTATCTTAGACTCTATATCATATGAATTGATTAAAAAAAAGTTAAATATGAATGTACAAACATGATGTGGTTCGGGATGTTGTCTTTGATTCTTGTCGGCGTGCTGATATTTCTGTGAAGAAAGCACAACCAGTAAACTTTTTGACGGACCAGCAGGATGGAAGGTCCACACTTAGACCGGCTGACATTTTGGTCTTTTGATGGATAGGAGGGAAGCATGTGTGCGTGGATCTTACTGGGGTCTCTCATCTCGTTGGTTTGGGGAGCGGGGTTTCACAGCTGGGCATGCCGCTTTGAAAGTCGTTGTGTGCAAAGTGGTAAAGCACGAGAATGCATGTATAGAAAATCAACATGTGTTTGTACCTTTTGCATTCGATACATTTGGTTTTCTCACATCAGAGGCGATGGAGCTTATCAATAGAGTCCAACGGGTCATGCATTCTAATGTCATATCTCCTAAATCCACAAATGTTGTTTTCAAAAAAATTGGTTTTGTCATCCAGAAATCGCTAACGGTGCAGCTTGTTGCCCGTTTGCCTTCAATCGATATATTAAACTATATTAATATTTCTAAAGATTACACAACAGGACCATAATATGCTATATCATGAGTTGTAGAGAATATATATATATATATATATATATATATATATATATATATATATATATATATATATATATATATATATACACATAGGTGTGTGTGTGAATGTTTAAACATTAAGCATTTTTAAATCAAAATTTTGAAATAAATACAAACGGTATGATGAATAATAATTTAATATATATTAATAAAAAAAACTATTGACATATTTTAAATAATTATATTGAATCGTTGATGATGATTTTGGGTGTATTCAGCAAATATAGTTTGAAGTTGTAGTTTTTATTTGTATAAAAGTGTTCAAATAGCTGTAAATTTTTGAAACATATAAATTTACATAAAATAATATATATGGATATAAAGTAAAAATAGAATACATTGACAATTAAACTAATTTTTCTAAATTAGAATTATCCCCAAAAAAAAAAAGATTAACATCAAGTGCACCGATTAAGCTTTTTAATTGGTAAAAACTTTTTTATGCATTTTAGTAAAGTTGAGTTTTTTTATAAATAAAGTAAATAAGGCTTTTTAATGGTGAAAAAATCTAATTCAAACATTTTTTATATATTACAAGTATTTCGACGTTCTAAAAGAAACACAATTATAATATGATATTAAGATGGTGTTTGGTACGTCACAACTAGTTTGTTTTCGATTTTTTTTTTAAGTTGTTCTGTTTGGAAAGTCAAAAAAAAACTTATAACCTAACTTTTTAAAAAGCTACCTAGACATTTTTCATAACCTTTTTTAAGATATTCCAAATATACCCATAACTTACTGGAGAAAACTGATTATCCTAAATTAGAGTACACGTTTCGTCTCTGGTCCAAGTGTCAAATTGTACGTTTAGTCCCTAAATTCAAAAATTAACTCAGATCATCCCTTGTATAATTAAAAGTTGCACGTTTCATCCTTGAAAGACATGAAATGACTATAATACCCTTTTTTATATATTTTTCATTTGTTTATTATCTTTTATTTCTTTTTATTAAAAACAATACCCCCTACTGCTCCTTACCCTCTACTCTCATCCACCCCCAATATTCTCATACTTTTTTCTATCCTCGTGAAGAAGAACCACTAATAGTGTCCGGTGGAACCACCATCACCATCATCATAATCTCTTGCGAGATGTTTGTAGAGGATTCCTGGATCCGAAGGATCGCCATCATCCCGTCTCCGATGAAACATCAATGACTCCATGACCTTCGCCGATGGAACTAACAAATCCGCAATCACCATCACACTAGTCTCCAAAGAAATACCTAGCCATAGTCTCCACCATCACAAAAAAAAACCCATGAAGCAACTTGTCCAATCACTGCTCCACTACCAAATCAAAAATCGAACCCGCAACCCGACAAAGAATCTATCATCAATATGGTGATAGTGGATTGATTTTATGAAATCAATGTATGCTTCTATAATGAACGATTTTTGTAAGCCTAAAATCGATTTTCTGAGTAACTTCTCATTCTCTCTGTTTCAGCAACTCGAGTTCTTGATTTATGGTTTTACCCATTTTCTTATTGAAGTTGATTTTAGGGTTCAAGATGAATGGTTGTTGTCAATGGACAAAATTAGAAATAAATGGATTTGAGCCACTGGGTATCAACCATATCATGTTCACTGTCAATGGCAAGGCAGTAAGAAACTAGATTCCATTAATGGCACTAATCAAGCTTCGATTTTAGATGGAATGTGCATTTTGGGTTTTATTGGAAAACAAATTTATTGTGTGTTTGTTTGTGTATGTCATGTTCGGAAAATAGGAGGGAGTAGTCTTTGATGGCTGAGATTTAATTGTCAGAGTTGAGCATGGTGTCAGAAATATGGCTGTTGGTGGTGCCGGGAAATGTATTTGATGAAGAAGGGGGTGCAGGGGCGATGGATAGGTGAATTTGAGTGCTGGTGGGTCCCATTAAAATATTAATCTTTCATCTCTTTTAATGTATAAATTGCAAAATCAATGTTAAAAAACTTAAAAAGAAATAGAAAATGGCAATATAGTCATTTTATGTCTGTCAGGGACGAAACGTGCAACTTTTAATCTTATGAGGGATAACCCGAGTTAATTTTTGAAATTAGAGACTAAACGTATAATTTAGCACTTGCACCTGAGATGAATTGTGTAATTTACTCCCTAATATACCTTTTATGTTACACTTTGTGGTTCCCTTACATAAATGGTCCATGAATTTTGTTGAGTTTAACATTTTTGGCCCTTATATGAGTTTTGTTGTTATGCACCCTTATTTATTTGGTTTGCTATATTGTACCTTGGTCATAAGTTAGATAAATAATCATTACATTTTGCTCACTTATTAATAAATCATCCATTTTTTATTTTATTATTTTTTAGTTTTTTTTATAAATGCATTGATTTTTTTTGTTTTTTTTTTAAGAAAAACATACGTCTTGGATGAAGTCCGAAATCACCTACTAGTTAAGTATTATTTATGTGTAAACATCATGGTTTCTAAATAACGTAAGCCGTGATTGACGGCAATGTTAAGCCTTAAGCTTTTTTGAGTCATGGTGAGTCATGTTATTTGTAAAGTGTAACTTAAGACGACAATTTTTTTTTTTTTTTTGTGTGTGTATATATATATATATATATATATATATATATATATATATATATATATATATATATACCACTATTATTCATTTTTATGTACGTATTTGACTTAAGGCGGCATTTTTGTCAAAATTTGACGGCAAGTATAAACTTTGGATCTATGGCACGTCATAAGAGAGTCATGACCAGCTTTTTAAGACATTGGTAAACATGTTATATATTTAATCAATTATTAAATATCAATTCATTGGACAAATAAATATAAAAAGTTAGGTAGCAAATACCAATTACTCACTTTCTAAGAAGCAACTGTATCCTCTTAAATTTTAGTGACCTTTTTCCCCTACACCCTCGGAGATTCGTCTTTAGTGCTCCAAACATAATTACCCATGATAACATATATTTATGATATCGATTTGATTTATAGTTCTTTCTAAAAGAGAGATATATAGTCAATAATCTACTCCTAAAATTATATCCATATGCAAAATGAGATTTGAACACTCATCTGTTTATATAAAAGACATTTAGGTTATAGTCGATTATATTGTTTTTATATAATCACAAAAAGTCTTTTTAATTGGATGAAGTAGAATGATAAAATAATAGAAAATTGGTAAATTGTATAAAATACATTAAGTTTATATAAAGTTTCAATTTTGACATTGTATTTGTCTTTTTTTTTTCTCAATTAAGTTGTTAAGTTTATAATAATTTTTTTTCAAATTTAACTGATCGATCAGTTTGTTTCGGGTGTTTCATGTTTCTCACTTGTTGACTATGTAAAAATTTGATATGGCTTCCATATATGATAATAATTGACAAACGTTTAAGTTAAAATGAACCTTTACATATAGATATGTACTCATTTTCCATTACTTTTTCTTTTATTCTCTAAGAGCATCAAAATTTTGTTTAACGGTTTTACAAGGCCGCTCAAATAGTTTATCATCCAAAAGTGGTGTAAGCAATACAAGGAAGGTTGTCAACAATATCATCTTCTAAAGAAAATCTTTCTTGTCTTGGTTAAGATAATGAACCATTTCAGTTAGCTTGAAAAGTCATTACATAAAATTGTGATGTTCTAAGAAAAAAAAATGAGTAAACATCAACGTAAAAGTCCAATTTAAGCTAAAAAATCGCGAACTATAATCTTATGTGGAAGTCATATCAGTAAGTAAAAAATATGAAGCATTTAAAGTAAACCAATCTATCGATTAGCTTTACAAGAAATTTATGAACTTAGTGACTTAATTGAGCAAAAAAATAAATATAATATCAAAATCAAAACTTTATGTAAATTTAATGTTTTTTATCATTTTTTCACAATAAAAACAATAACAAAACAAATTATTATGTTATATAATTATGTCAAAGTTAAGACCAACTCCAATCTCACACTTTAAATTATATTATTTTATATAAAACTTAGCACTAAAATTCTTTTTAATTCCAACCTTATACTAGAAATTTACATGTCAAATATATATTTTAATACTATAATAATAAAATTTACATGTTAATACTATAATAATAAAATAACATTTTATTTATCATTATATGATTTTATTTAACTTGCTAACTATTATTATATTTAAAAAAAAATAGATGTCATGACTCCGTTAAAATAATGAGATTCTATTTATTAACATAAAAACTGTGTTGTATATAGAGTTCCATTGGAGTTTTTTTTCCTTTATTTTTTTGTTTTTGGAGGTCCATTAAGATGAATTTAGTCTTTCTAACACATTTAACTCATTCACCATATTTAAGGGGCGAGTAAAATTGAACTCAAAAACTGTAAAACGGACAAAAAAGAAATCATAACATAGTTTAGGTTTAAGATTTTCAAAAATTGAAAATTTTCGTTTTGGGTTTGGTTTTTGGATATGGTAAAATAGAAATAAATTGAACCGAACATATTATATAAAAAATGTTTACAAAAATATTTTATATATATATATATATATATATATATATATATATATATATATATATATATATATATATATATATATATATATATATATATATATATATATATATGTTTTGCGTAATCAAAACAAAAATAGCAAGTTGTTTAGATGGACAAGGCTTTGGACCATTGAACCTAAGGTCTCATGTTTGAAACATGACACATTCTACTCTTAGATTTATTTTTTCAAATACATTAAACCTATCATGCATTGTTGGAGGAATGCAAAACCTCTATTCTTGATTTATTTTTTCAAACACATTAAACCTAATAACCTATCATGCATTGCTCGAGGAATGCAAAACCACGTCCTCTTCATGCTTTTATAATGATTTCTCTTTTCTCAACGTCTCTTGATGTTTATATAATGATATATCATGTTTAATTTGGATCAAAGTAGTCTAAACTCATTAAACCCGGAACCAAACTCATTAAAAGCGAACCGAGCGACCCTGGACCCATTGGTTTGTGTTCGGGTTTAGGTCAAGCCGACCCATGCACACTCCTAGCCACATCATTGTCCTCACTCCTCTCACTTCCATATTTCTCATCTCAAGACACATGGAAACTCATCATTCTCATTCCTCTTAACCCACTTAATTTTTTATTTTAAAATAAATACAAACTAATTAAAATCATTCAAAAATAATTAACAAAATATTAAAAACATGCAAAACTAATTCACAAACTAATTAAAAACATATAAAACTATTTTGGTGTCTCTGTCCATGAAATACGACTACCTAAAATTTGAGAGAGTAAAGAGAGTCTAGAGAGAGAAAGATAAATCAATGGGTTATGTATGTAACATCCCAAAAAACAGAGGTAAATTTTTTCAATTTAAAAATCATCAATCCAAAACAATGTATCACAAAAATCAGAGTAAAATGGGAATCAATGCGGAAATATAAGGGGGATGTTGTGCGATCACGTCGGACCCTTCCCTTTCATGCCGGAAGTACTTAAAATCATAAACTTAAAACAATAAGAACAAAGCTTAGTGAGTTTCCCAATATACTACATATCATACATATAGTTGGGCCCAACCCTGGGGTATATTCCAACCCAACATACAATCATGGCCCAACCCTAGGGCCCAAACCTAGGGTATGTTTCAACCCGAACATCGAATAATGGGTACATCCTTGGGGTTTATTCCATCCCAAACATACAATCATGGGCCCAGCCCTGGGGTATATTTTAACTCAATCATACATGCAAGAGTCACAAAGACAGCTAGCATTCTACATAACACAATCCAATGGGTCGACATTAGTGTCTTCGACCCATAAGTACAACGAGAAGACTCACCTTCCTAATGTAGTTAAATGTCAACGGCTTACAAAACAGGAGACATGTGCTAAACGCCGCCTATATTGCCACACAAGATAAATACTTAGGCCAACTTTCTAAAACTAGAGATTTGACTAAAAGTCAACGAGTCAAAAATCAACCCTCAAATTCAACGGTCAAAACTAAGGTCAAAATTACCAACAACAGTCCTTCACGTTGTGGCCTTCCTTGGCCACGCTGTGGCACAAAGTGACAAAACAGTCAATGACTCCCCAGTTGTCATGTCGTGGAAGCCTAAAGCCACGTCATGAGGACTGGTCTAAACAGCTCAAACGATCTTAAATCATTTTCTTTCAATTTCAAGAGCTCCAAAGCTCAAATTTGATCCGATCCACAGTCTTAACGATTAAAGTTTCCAAATTTATCCCTTAAGACATCCCTTTAAGTATAGATTTAAATTCTAAAGTCCAAAAAGGAAACTTAATGCATGGGACTGGGCCAATAAGCACTTAATCCATGAAATCTTCAAACCAAAACATCCATAAACACTTTAGGGGTCCTTTTGAACCCTGAAAACATAAACTTTATGGACATGCACACCTTATACATGTCATTCCCATATTTAGGTCAAAGATGCAATAAAAACCCAACTTCAAGCAAAGTCTCCAAATCACTACCATTTCTTAGATCTATGAGATATAATGCTCTTGGGACATAGAGAAACCATAAAGTTGCAAACTTTATCTCTTCATTCCATTCAAACCACCTCAAAGGGGAAATAATATGCCATAAAACCTAGATCTATAAAAAAATACAAGAAAAAGTGGAAAATTTAGGACTTACAAATGGTCCATCTAACATCCCAAAAATCATAAGTAAAAAATTTTAATTTTAATTCATCCAAACATCCATTAAATCATCAAATCAAACCATAAAAGTATGCCAATGTGAAAATAGTTATCAAAGTATAAATCCTAAAATCATAAAAATGCGGAAACACGGGTGGATACGTTGCGATCAGGTCGCACCCTTCCCCTTCGAACTAGAAGTGCCTGAAACATAAACTTAAACCGTAAGCACAAAGCTTAGCGAGTTCTTAAAATACCACATACCATACATCAATCATACATATCATACTGAAACATGTAACGAGTCTATTTCACCCATGAGTCTCTTCTAACTCTTTGAGTCCTTCCTGATCCCTGAGTCCTGTAACGTCCCAAACTTTAAGACTAAAATTTTCGATTTTTATATTAATAAAACCATTATCCAAAACATTATCATGAAACCATATTGAAATCATATTATGTCAAAATCATCCAAGTACATCAGAGTTAAACAAAATGCAGAACAATATGGTGTGTGCGATGCGATCATCCCAAGCTCTTCCCCTTCGATCCAAAAGTACTTGAAACATAAACTGAAAACCGTAAGCACAAAGCTTAGTGAGTTCCCTAAAATACCGCATACCATACATATCTGCCAGCTCAAGGTTGTGTCGGGTCTATTTCAACCCCGGGTCTATTTCACCCTCCGAGTCTATTTCAACTCATATGTCAGCACAAGGCTGTATCGAGTCTATTTCACCCCAACATACATATAGCAAACATGCACACATGCATATAACACATACATCAGGAATCACAAAGACTATAAGCAAATAACATATCCTAGTGTCCTACAGTATAGTGAGCAAACTCACCTCGACCCTGCTGATAATGAAATACATGCTACAACTGGTAATCACCTCACTAACCAAGCAAACAAAACCCTAATTAATAATTAGGTCAATAACCATAACCAGGGTCCCTACTCCTCAACTTCACTCCTAGGGTAAAAGACTATTTTACCCTTCCATTATTAAGCCCAACTAACTTAGCCTAAAAATCCAATTTTGGCCCAAGGCCTAAAAATGGCCCAACTCAAAAACATAAAGCCCAACCATGGCCCAACAGACATAAGGCCCAAAATCCAGTTAAGGCCCAAAGCCTAAAAGAATCCCGATTCGAAAAAGGGCCCAAAACGGCTAAAGCCCACTTCACCAAGTACATTCAGCATATGGGTGTTGACTCAAAAACGATCGGTTGACCCAGTACACGTAGCGTACCAAGAATTACGCCCGTGTATTTTCTAGAGTCCAATTTATCCATTTTTTTTTTGTCTTAATCACTTAAGTTCTTAACGTCCAAACATTAGATCTACTTCATTTCAAGGTATTAATACATAAAGTTGGCAACTTTATCACTTTGCATGTCTTAATGGGACCCAAAACCCAATTTTGTCCATGACGACCCATAATAAGGACTCTAACTCATGCATGGTCCACTATGAGTCATCATGATAGCATTTTTTACACAAGGAGCATCATATGGGGTAAGATCTAGCATTCCTAGCTCCTGGAATGGCTCAAACTCACAAGGAGACTCATAAGACCCTAATAAGCTCAAAAGCAAGCCCTAATATAAATCTAACACAAAGAAGTATCAAGATAAGAACTTTATACCTTCTAGAGCTAACAAGACTGATGAAGATTATGGATCTACAACCTCAAGTTCAACCAAAGCTTGATCACCCAGCACCACCTTCTTTAATGCACACAAAAACAACACAAAATTACTTCCAAAGCTCAATAACACACTATGGGAGGCTAGGATTTCGTGGTAAACTTTATAGGGAAGGAAGATGATGAGGAAGCAGCTTCATGCCTCATAACGATGATTATATAGGGTACAAACCCTAATAATTAGGGTTTGTGCTCTGCTTGATTACGCCCAGTGTATGCATACGCCCAACGTAATCAAGCCTAGACCAAGGTTAATTGAAATAAGGATAAATTTCATACATGGTGACTTGGGCTTTACAGTTCTCTCCCACTTGAATCATACTTCATCATCGAAGTCCGCTGCCGAAAATAACTCTGTGTAATGCGCCTTCATCTCATCCTCAGGCCCCCAAGTCCACTCTGAACCCTTTTGGTGCTGCCACTGCCCCTTCACCAACTCCACAACCTTGTTCCTCAAGGTTTTTGTCTTCCTGTCGAGGATCGCTACCGGTTTCTCAATGTAGTTTAGGCGGTCATCCACTCGAATATCCTCCAGTGGAACCACTGTGGAATCATCAACCAAACACTTCCGCAGTTGAGCGACGTGAAATGTGTTGTGAATCTGACTGAGTTCCTCTAGGAGATCCAAACAATACGCTACCCTGCCCTACCCGGGAGGCAACCCTGAAAGGACCAATATACCTGGGGACTAGCTTGCCTCACTTCCATAATCAAATGACACCTTTCCAAGGTGACACCTTCAGGTGGACCATGTCCCCTACCTGGAACTCTAGATCTGATAGGTGTTTGTCGTCATAGCTCTAATGCCGACTCTGAGATGTCTGAAGTATACAACGGGCCTACTGAATTATCTCGGTCGTCTTGAGTACCACCTCAGTACATCCTATGACCCGCTGACCGACCTCGCCCCAGCATATCGGGGTCCTACACTTCCATCTGTAAGGAATTAGGGTGTCACACCCCCAAACCAGAACGGCGGAAACATTCGGGGGCGGAGGACGTCATATTCAGTATCATAACAGTTCATAGAAAGGAAAGTACACACCACCATACATATTAAGGTTTCCAAAATGTTTACATAATTGTATTCGTTACATGTTCAAAAGATAAATACATAAACATCTTTCAAAAGAAGTAATTAACGTCAGCACGTTAATCCTCAAAAGTTGATTTCCAAACCTGCTTAGCGGTTCCCTGAGAATACAACTTATTTCAAAGAAAAAGTGTCAACAATTAAGTTGGTGAGTTCATAAGTAGTGTTTTGAGAAAATATATGCCATTCGAAAGTTCATGTACGTTTTCCAGAAAACGCGGTATTTTCAAATGAAAAGAGTTATGATTCGTTGGGTTGAAAATGAATGTATTAGATCCAGAAAATCCCATATTTTCCCTAATAGTTGAGATATGATTTGTTGTGCTTTCCAAGAAAAACCCTTATTTTCTTATAAAAGTATGAAATGCATATGAATGTTCGTGTTATAAGATGTAAATAGTTGCACCAGGAAAATCCCTTATTTTCCTATTAGTTGTTTGTTTTAGATGCAGGAAAAACCCTTACTTTCCTAACATAACTGGCAGTCTCTAAGACCGAAAATCGCAAGCAACCGACGTGCTTAAAAGTTGTGGCATAGTTTTATATAATAAATCTATACGAAAATCGCACTTGTTAGATGAAGAATAGTTTTAATACCTACTCGTTCATAAAAGCATAATATCATAATAATTGTATATCCGATGAGTTTTATAACCATACTAAACATAATATGCCTGTAGCGACGTTCTTCAGGCGTCGTAGCGTTATGACAACTGTCACCCCAAAGGACGGACTGTAGCTAACAGTCAGGGCGCGGGATCATGACTTCCCGTATAGATCTATACACATTTGACACGTTCTCCGTACGAGAGACTCTGGTTATAGACAGGACTTGTAGCGATACCTTTTATCAAAAAGGCAGTGTTTGAAGATGTACACGTCTCATGGATTCTCAACTAAGTCTGTATTAAAGTAGTAGTTTTGTATGCAAAGTTTATCCTTTTTCACAATGTTTGACAAAGAATAAATCATAAGTTTTTAGAATGTATAAAACGGTTTAGCAATGAAGAATACTTTGGAATTTCTAAATACTTTGTATGAATCTAGTGCATGCGAAGTATGACAAGAGTTTTCACATAGTAGTACTAAATCACAAGTGATTCATTTGATAAAAACGAGTAAAGTGAAATTCTATGAAATACACGATAATAACCGTATGTTTACTTGTATCCCCCCCCTAAAAGAGTATAGAAAGCATTTAAAAATGTATTTAAAGAGTGTTTGTAGGGGTATGAACTCACCAACTTAATTGTTGACACTTTTTCTTTGAAATAACTTGTATTCTCAGGGAACCGCTAAGCAGGTTTGGAAATCAACTTTTGAGGATTAACGTGCTGACGTTAATTACTTCTTTTGAAAGATGTTTATGTATTTATCTTTTGAACATGTAACGAATACAATTATGTAAACATTTTGGAAACCTTAATATGTATGGTGGTGTGTACTTTCCTTTCTATGAACTGTTATGATACTGCATATGACGTCCTCCGCCCCCGAACGTTTCCGCCGTTCTGGTTTGGGGGTGTGACAGATTGGTATCAGAGCATTGTTTATAGTGAATTAAGTATATCAAAACCATTTTTGGTATACAACTATAAAAACAACTGGGAAAAAACACTCTGAGTAAGAGTCACACTTTTAAAATTAAATTTATTTAGTTTTTGTAAAGTAGGCATTCATTCATTTCATAGTAATAACATGGTCAGTATCATAATTAAAACAATATAGGAGTATTATAAATAAGTTGTGCAGTGCGGGTATGCCTTGGGACATGTAATCGGAACTGGGAAGAATATAGACTGATCAACTATATTTGTCCAAGAGCCGACTAACGTATGCCAAGGAGTGTCTGCAATGAACAACAAATTTAAAACTTACCAAAAGCACATCATTACATAATTCTAAGGGAGTCTTTGTGTTGTCATCAACTATTAAACTTAAGGGTAAATTTCATGTACTCTAGCTTATAGTCAATTCTTAACCCTATTCTCGTACAGACTAAATGGCTGGATTCCATCACCCCAATGACCCCTACTTTCCCAACCAAGGTAATGGAGGATGGGTCGAAGAAGATTCCGAAGAAGACGAAGAGTCGATAGAATTGGATGAGGGAGATGACTCTGGTACGGATTCAGAGCCAGAGGTTATCAATCCACCGGCCCCACAACCTCCTGTCCATGTGAGGAACTTCCAAGGACCCACTCCTGTTTGGGGAAGTCACCTCCACCATTGGAGCCAACAACAAAGCTTGCGCCCTCCCTACGGCATGTGCCGAGACTTTTATGATGTCAGAGGCGGGGGATCGGCAGACCGAGCACTTCCGGTCATGGTTGGCAAACTAGCTAACCAATGCTATCAATCCGTAGTTCAAGCCAACCGGATCCGCGAGATCAACGTAGAAGTGCAGGTCCACACTTCCGACATCCGTAGGCTGGATGGAATTCAGGACCATGCCCAACTCCAATCTGAGGCATTTCAGGCACATATGATTGCAGCCCTAGCCGAGTTAAGGGAGCAACAAGCCGCTTTTGATAGGCGTCTAATGGAATCGAAGCAATCAGATGCGGAGTCAAGCTCCAAGCGCAACCTACGTCGCAAATAGTGCTTGCCAGGATTTCAAATTTTGTTATAAATTAGGACTTCGGATAAGAATATTCTTTTCTTTAAAACTTTCTGTAATCGGAGACCTTTAGAAAGGTCAAAAAGTTTTGTCTAAACTCGGATGTAACACAACTATATGCTTAATATATATATATATATATATATATATATATATATATATATATATATATATATATATATATATATATATATATAGAGCATATCTCTTTCTTGTTTTAATTATGTGTAGTCCGTTCAATTCATAAGTACATCCATTCAAACGTTATTAATGAATCAAGCTCAAAACCTAGTGTTGGCCAAACCAAATTCTTAATCTATTTAAGGTAGTTAACTCAATATCATTCAACTCGCAAACCACCGAAACTTATAATATCTCATTTTTCTTTTGGCAGCGTAATGCCTCCTCGTAGATCAGCACGTACCAACGCTACCCCACCACCACCTCCACCACTAACTTATGATCCGGCAATGGTCCAGGCTGCTATCACAACAGCAGTAGCAGCAGCCCTCTCGCAAATAAACTCCAATGCAAATGGAGGTACAGGAAGCAGCACGAATCATCCCAATCGTGGTACCGGCCAGGGCCATGTAAGGGAATGTCCTTACAAGGAGTTCTCCAACTCAAAACCAAAGAATTTAATGGTAGTGGAGGAGTCATTGCACTAATGCAATGGTTTGAAAAGACCGAAACAGTCTTCGAGATCTGCTCGTGCCAAGAAACAAGCAAGGTTAAGTTCGCTGCTTGCACCTTCATAGATCGAGCCCTCACTTGGTGGAAAAGACATGTGAATTCAGTGCGCTCACTGTCGCTAATTCCATGAGTTGGGAAGAACTGAAGGTTCTACTACTGGAAGAATACTGCCCAAGGGGCGAAGTGCAAAAGCTTGAGCAGGAGCTCTGGAATTTGAAAATGGTTGGATCTGATCTAGTCGCCTACACAGCTAGGTTCAACGATCTCGCTGCTTTGTGCCCTACCATGGTCAACCCAGAATCAAAGAAGGTCGAAAGGTACATTTGGGGGTTGTCACCCCAGATTCAAGGGCATGTCCTAGCTTCCAACCCTATCACCTACAACAGCGCTAAACGCCTGGCTCAACGCCTCATCGACCACGGAGTGAAACAGAGTACCATTGCAGCAACCGCAAATCCACCTAGGGAAGCTCAGGGCCAGAGTAAGCCTTGGAACAAGAGGAGGGGACAAACCCTCCAGGAGAACCCCAAGAAACAACAAGTGGTAGCGACCCACGCTATTACTGTACCTACCAACTCTGCCACCACGAGTTCATACAATGGAAAACTACCGAAATGTAACCTGTGCAACTTCCACCACCACGGTCTCTGCCGTGACCTTCAATGCACCAGGTGCAATAAGAAGGGTCATACAGCCCGCTATTGCAAAGAGCCAACCCAACAATCCGCCCCCACTGCTAATACCGGAATAAGCCGTGCTTGCTTTGAGTGCGGAGGCACAGGGCACTACCGTAGGGACTGCCCGAAGGCAAACAACAGGAATACCGGCGGAAGGGGCCGAGTTTTCGCAATGGGACAAGATGAAGCCATTGGGGACCCTACTGTTGTTACGGGTACGTTTCTTCTCGATAACTCGTATGCATGCATTTTGTTTGATAGTGGAGCGGAAAGGAGTTTTGTGAGTCACGACTTTAAAGGCATGCTAAAACCAATACCACAATCATTAAGTGAACCATTCATAGTAGAAATGGCCAACGGGAAAACCGAAGGCACTAAGGAGATATATTTAAACTGCATCCTAACTCTAAACGATAATTTCTTTCAAATCAACCTCATGCCAGTCTCGATTAAGAGTTTCGATGTCATCATTGGCATGGATTGGCTGAGTTTACATCGTGCGGAAATTTTATGTTACGATAAGGCCGTTCGCCTTAATCTGCCAACCGGCGAAACCTTCCTTGTCTTGGGCGACAAACCTAGTACCACTCTTAGTATCATCTCCAGTATCCAAGCTCAGAAGTACCTACGCAAGGAGTGTCACGCATTTTTAGCACATGTTGTAGATGTGAAACGCGAAGTCCAGGACGTCAAGGAGGTGCCCGACGTATGCGATTTTCCCGACGTGTTTCTCGAAGACCTTCCAGGAATACCACCCGCAAGACAAGTCGAATTCAGAATCGATCTGGTTCCCGGAGCTACCCCAGTAGCCAAAGCACCCTATCGATTAGCCCCGGCAGAGATGCAGGAGCTATCCAGCCAACTGAATGAACTACTTGGAAAAGGATTCATCAGACCGAGCTTCTCGCCATGGGGAGCACCCGTGTTGTTCGTGAAAAAGAAAGATGGATCGTTCAGGATGTGCATCGACTACCGAGAACTCAAAAAACTTACCATCAAGAACCGATACCCCCTACCCCGAATCGACGACTTATTCGATCAGCTCCAAGGAGCCAACTATTTCTCCAAGATCGATCTAAGGTCGGGATATCACCAGCTGCGAGTCCTAGAGAGTGATGTTCCCAAGACGGCCTTCCGAACGAGATACGGACATTATGAGTTCGTAGTGATGCCGTTCGGACTAACCAATGCCCCGGCCGTATTCATGGATCTAATGAATCGGGTATGTCGTCCATTCTTGGATAAATCTGTGATAGTATTCATAGACGATATACTCATTATTCAAAGAATAAAGAGGAACATAGTCAACACCTGAGACAAGTCTTAGAGACGTTACAAACTGAGAGACTTTATGCAAAATTCTCAAAATGTGAATTTTGGATTAGAAAGGTGGACTTCCTCGGTCACGTGGTCAGCAAGGAAGGAATCCACGTGGACCCCTCAAAGATCAAGGCTATCGAAAACTGGTCTGCACCAACCACACCAACCGAAATTCGCCAGTTTCTAGGTCTTGCTGGTTATTATCGAAGGTTCATCCAGAATTTCTCCAGTATCGCAAAGCCTCTTACCGCTTTAACCCAGAAAGGTGTGACCTACAACTAGGGAGAAAAGCAAGATGTTGCGTTTCAGACTTTGAAACAAGCCCTCTGCAGTGCACCTATCCTTTCTCTTCCGGAAGGGACCGAAGATTTTGTGGTGTATTGCGACGCTTCGAAGCAAGGGCTGGGCTGTGTGCTAATGCAGAGTGGAAAGGTTATTGCATATGCCTCACGAAAACTGAAAACGCATGAGGTCAATTACACCACTCATGACTTAGAACTTGGAGCAGTGGTCTTCGCTCTTAAAATCTGGAGGCACTACCTTTACGGTACCAAGTGCACTATCTTTACAGACCACAAGAGCCTCCAACACATCTTCGACCAGAAGGAGTTAAACATGAGACAACGACGTTGGGTCGAATTGCTCAACGTCTACGAATGTGAGATTCGCTATCATCCGGGAAAGACAAACGTCGTAGCCGATGCCCTTAGTCGAAAGGAGTACTCTGGCCGAAGAGTGAAGTCATTAGCCATGTCGATCCATTCGCACCTGTCAGCGCAAGTCAAGGAAGCTCAAATAGAGGCCTCGAAACCCGAAAACGTGACAAGTGAGGCCCTTAGGGGAATGGACAAGAACTTAGAAATCAAGAGTGACGGAGCACGCTACCTCATGAACCGGATCTGGACACCCAAGTTTGGTGGGTTCAGAGAGGTAGTTATGAGCGAGGCACACAGGACCCCATACTCCGTACACCCAAGGTCAGACAAGATGTATCTGGATCTCAAACAACTCTACTGGTGGCCAAACATGAAAGCGGAGATTGCTACTTATGTGAGCAAGTGTTTAACCTGCGCCAAAATAAAAATAGAACACCAGAAACCCTCAGCTCTACTCCAACAACCTGAAATACCTGAGTGGATATGGGAGCAGATTTCCATGGACTTCATAACCAAACTGCCCAAAACTCAAAGTGGCCAAGATACTATTTGGGTAATCGTCGACAGATTAACCAAGTCAGCCCATTTCTTACCGATCAAGGAAACTGATAGGATTGAAAAACTATCAAGAACCTACATCCGGGAGATCGTACGACTTCATGGAGTACCGATGTCCATCATCTCAGATAGAGACAGCAGATTCACTTCCAGATTCTGGCAATCATTGCAAAAATCCATGGGAACAAGGTTGGACATGAGTACAGCATACCACCCACAAACTGACGGACAGAGTGAGAGGACGATCCAAACCTTAGAAGACATGTTGCGAGCATGTGTAATCGACTTTGGTAAGGCATCGGATGTTCACTTACCTTTGGTCGAGTTCTCTTATAACAATAGTTACCATACTAGTATCAAGACCGCTCCATTCGAAGCCCTTTACGGCCGTAAGTGCAGATCACCTCTGTACTGGACGGAAGTGGGCGACACGCAATTGGCAAAAGGCCTAGTCCCTAATAGCACCCTCACTGGTCCGGAGATCATCAGGGAAACGACTGAAAAGATCGTGCAAATACGAGAACGACTGAAGTCCTCAAGGGACAGGCAAAAGAGCTATGCCGACAAGAGACGTAAACCCTTGGAATTCCAGATTGGCAACCGTGTACTACTAAAGGTCTCACCCTGGAAGGGCATGATATGCTTTGGAAAGCGTGGAAAGCTAAATCCTAGATACATTGGACCCTTCGAAATTATTTCGAGAGTTGGTCCAGTGGCCTACAAACTCCAACTTCCAATCGAGCTTAACAAGGTACATCCAGTATTCCACGTATCGAACCTGAAAAAGTGCTTGTCCGACGAAACACTTCTAATTCCACTCGATGAAATCGAGCTAAATGAAAATCTTAACTTTGTGGAAGAACCTGTCGAAATCATGGATAGGGAAGTTAAACGAACTAAACAGAGTCGCATTCCAATAGTAAAGGTTCGATGGAATGCTAAGAGAGGACCCGAGTTCACATGGGAACGGGAAGACCAAATGCAACAGAAGTATCCACACCTCTTCCTCAGTCCCTAAGACTTCTATTTGTATTAAAATTTCGGGACGAAATTCCCTCTAACGGGGGGATGATGTAACAACCCGATATTTCAACTCTTTGTAATGACCTAAAAAGTCAAGTATTGTAACCACTTTTGAGTTAATAAAATTAACTTTAAGAATAAAATGTCCAAAAAGTTCTATTTAAATTCCCTCTATGTTTAAATGTCATTAAACCATGATCGTACGTAAAAAGAAGCCCAAATCCGGCTTCGTATATTGAAGTTAAGATTTTTCCAAGTTCGGCTTAGCAGCAGACAGCTAAAAACTCGAATCGGAGATCGAGCGACTTTTGGCCGGAATGACCTAAACGAGAATCGAAGGTCTCGTCAATGGTATTTCAGCGGTAAAAAGTCTGGCAAAAACCGACGTCAGATAAAGAAGTTATGAATTTTTAAAGAAATTCCTTAATCACGTCATTTTAATAAATAAATAATAAAAATAATTTCATAATTGGCCAACGGAATCTAAACGAAAGTTGTAGATCTTAGTCTCACCTACGCGTGGATATAAAGAAACGTCGAAAACGGAGTTCGTATGAAGGAGATATGAATTTTAGAAGTTTATTTAAAATAAAAATAAAAATAAATAAAAACTCTTGATAATATCCGAAGAGGAGTCAGCGGATAGGACCGGAGTACGCCCTGCGTACCCTCGTACGCCCCGCGTACTCAAATCAAGGGCTCCGAACTGTCCACGTCGCCCCTATGCGAAGCTACCGACCCGCCCCATCCGACCCGCCCCATCCGACCCGTCCCATCCGATCCGTCCCATCCGAAGCCGAGGCAGTCGAGGACTCGCTCATGCATGACGTACGCGTACGCGCTGCGTACGAGCGTACGCCCCGCGTACCGAGGCTTCTCAGACCCCCTATAAAAGGGATGCGAGGGTCTCCGGAAAAATTGCTCATTTCTTCTCACTTCTCTTACGTTTTACCTCGTTTTTCGTGCCCGTTCAAACCCGAAGCCCTGGTCATTTTTGCTCAAGTCTCGAAGGTCGATTTTACTCCCGAGATTCCCGAGAATCCCGAGAAAAATCCGCTTCCTGAGACGAAACTCTGCCCGGTTTTCCATCTCGCTATCTTCAAACTTCCAAGTGAGTTCATACCCCTACAAACACTCTTTAAATACATTTTTAAATGCTTTCTATACTCTTTTAGGGGGGAATACAAGTAAACATATGGTTATTATCGTGTATTTCATAGAATTTCACTTTACTCGTTTTTATCAAATGAATCACTTGTGATTTAGTACTACTATGTGAAAACTCTTGTCATACTTTGCATGCACTAGATTCATACAAAGTATTTAGAAATTCCAAAGTATTCTTCGTTGCTAAACCGTTTTATACATTCTAAAAACTTATGATTTATGCTTTGTCAAACATTGTGAAAAAGGATAAACTTTGCATACAAAACTACTACTTTAATACAGACTTAGTTGAGAATCCATGAGACGTGTACATCTTCACTGCCTTTTTGATTAAAGGTATCGCTACAAGTCCTGTCTATAACCAGAGTCTCCCGTACGGAGAACGTGTCAAATGTGTATAGATCTATACGGGAAGTCATGATCCCGCGCCCTGACTGTTAGCTACAGTTCGTCCTTTGGGGTAACAGTTGTCATAACGCTACGACGCCTGAAGAACGTCGCTATAGGCATATTATGTTTAGTATGGTTATAAAACTCATCGGATATACAATTATTATGGTATTATGCTTTTATGAACGAGTAGCTATTAAAACTATTCTTCATCTAACAAGTGCGATTTTCGTATAGCTTTATTATATAAAACTATGCCACAACTTTTAAGCACATCGGTTGCTTGCGATTTTCGGTCTTCGAGACTGCCAGTTATGTTAGGAAAATAAGGGTTTTTCCTGCATCTAAAACAAACAACTAATAGGAAAATAAGGGATTTTCTTGGTGCAACTATTTACATCTTATAACACGAACATTCATATGCATTTCATACTTTTATAAGAAAATAAGGGTTTTTCTTGGAAAGCACAACAAATCATATCTCAACTATTAGGGAAAATATGGGATTTTCTGGATCTAATACATTCATTTTCAACCCAACGAATCATAACTCTTTTCATTTGAAAATACCGCGTTTTCTGGAAAACATACATGAACTTTCGAATGGCGTATATTTTCTCAAAACACTACTTATGAACTCACCAACTTAATTGTTGACACTTTTTCTTTGAAATAAGTTGTATTCTCAGGGAACCGCTAAGCAGGTTTGGAAATAAACCTTTGAGGATTAACGTGCTGACGTTAATTACGTCTTTTGAAAGATGTTTATGTATTTATCTTTTGAACATGTAACGAATACAATTATGTAAACATTTTGGAAACCTTAATATGTATGGTGGTGTGTACTTTCCTTTCTATGAACTGTTATGATACCGAATATGACGTCCTCCGCCCCCGAACGTTTCCGCCGTTCTGGTTTGGGGGTGTGACATACGGTATATAAAGGTTTGAAAATTCTGAGAATTATGGTTTCACTTTCAGATTAAAGTATTTGGGTGGTACTCCCAATCTTTAATCGGATAAGACTCAGAATTGAGAGCAAGAACAGAAAATATGGTTGTTATGAATTTTGTGATTTTTGTTGTACCAGGAAAAATGATGACCAAAATGATTAGGTAGTTCATTTGTTTGAAAACTGTCAAGGCAGTTTTCTTTGTCCAAAAAACTACACCAACTGTCACAACCAATAACAGTCACTAAAACGGGATCCTTAATAAAGGTCAAAATGAAGTCAAAAATCGGGTTCATTTATAGAAAATTTAGCTCGACCTTATCCAGGGGCTCTGCCCCTTGGACCCCACTCCCAGGGGCACTGCCCCCGGACCCCCATTCGTTTAGGGGCTTCGCCCCTAAATGATAGTCTACTTTGAATCTTGAATAAACTTAAACAAGTGTGCACTCCGCACCTTCCTTACTTGTTTAATATTCATCAAGACTGAATTTTGGTCAACAAGTCAATCCATTACACTTAAATACACATTGATGATACAAAATAACCAACACCTTCCATGGAGCATCTCAAAAATAGGTCTATCGATACTGGCATGATAATTGTTGTTATACGAAAATTACGCTAAAGGAAGATATGTATCTTAACTGCGGCCGAAATCCAAAACACATGCCTGCAACATATCCTCTAATATCTGGATTGTCTACTCGCTTTGACCATTCGTCTACGGGTGAAAAGTTGTGCTAAAGTGCAGAAGAGTACCCAACTCCTCGTGGAATTTCTTCCAGAGTCAAGAAGTGAACCAGACATCCCTGTCAAAAACCACTGAAACCGTCACCCCATGTTGTGTCACAACCTCACTGATGTAGATGTCAGCCAACATCTCTATAGAGATACTCTCCTGAATCGGAATGAAATGCGCGCTCTTGGTCAATCGATCCATGATGACCCATATTGAATCCACTCTGCGCTGTCCGAGGAAATTTCGTGATAAAATCTATTATAATCTCTTCCCATTTACAAACAGGAATATCCAACGACTCCAAATTATCGTGAGGTCATTGATGCTCGGCCTTGACTTTCCTACAAGTCATGAACCTCTCCACATACCAAGCTACATCTCACTTCATACATGGATATTATTAATCGAGACGAAGATCTCCATACATCTTTGTCGCTTCGGGATGAATAGAGAATCTTGACCTGTGTGCCTCCTCCATCAAAACCTGTCGTGCACCTCCCCAGTAAGGAACCCACACCCTCCGATGGAGAGTTAACAACCCTCGGCTATCATAATCGAAGGAAGCCACCTTACCCACCATGCGTTCACTTTTTCGTTGCTCTTCCTTCATAGCCTCAACCTGAGCCTCTCGAATATTCTCCAATAGCGGAGTAATCATTGTCACCCTAATACAAATATCCCTGATCGGAGCCGTGACCACCATGCTGCTGAGAGCATCGGCCACCACATTGGCCTTCCCCGGATGGTAAAGGATCTCATAATAGTAATCCTTCACCACATCCAACCACCTAATTTGGTTGATCCATCAAATACCTCAGGCTCTTGTGATCCGTGTAAATAGTAAAATTAACCCCATAGAGGTAATGCCGCAAAATCTTGAGGTCAAACACCACCGCCCCCAGCTCCAAATCATACGTAGGATAGTTCGCCTCATGAGGCTTCAGCTGCCTCGAAGCGTAAGTATTGTGATAAGTCTCTGGCTTGACTCTGTTTTCTTTGGAGGCTGGAGAGGGCAACCTGAGGATCACAGTACAAGAGAAGAAATTTGTTAGACTTCGTCCGGGGGATGGTCCCGGAATGAAGCTCCGACGATCAAGTCAGTTCTTTTTCTTCAGAGATGAGAGTTCTAATCTATTCAATGGGGAGAAAGCAATGGAAGATTATTTGTCCCTTCCCTTAGAGGAGAAGGGACCTTTTTATACATGTATTTGGGGGCACAAATCCCCGACAATATCTTTTACCTTTTCAGGCCTGTCTGTTGTAAAAGTTTTCTACACGGGCTTTGTAGGACACTTGTCGCAGCTGAGAGACTTCACGTTTCTCTTCAAGCATGTCTATGTTTTGCCTTTGTTCTACCTCGTTTGATTGTGCATCGAAACCAGTTACCCATAATGACTTGCTTAGAATCTCGAGTGGGAGCACCTCCTCTATGTTGTATGTCAGGTTGAAGGGTGTTTCTCCCATTCCTGACCTTGCAATAGTACGGTACGACCATAACATTGTTGTTAGTTCTTCCGTATAGGCCCCCTTTGTTTTCATCAAGCATTTCTTAAGCCCATTCACGGTGGTTTTGTTTGATATTTTGGTATGGCCGTTCGCTTGGGGGTGCATGACTGAGGTAAAGCGACGGTGGATCCTTTTCTCCTCACACCACTCTTTGAAGGGACTTCCCTCAAATTGGGTGCCATTGTTGCTTATTAGGTCTTTGGGAGTGCCGAACTGGGTTTGGATGTTTTTCCATATAAATTGTATCATCTGCTTGCCTGTGACTGTGGCTAAGAGCTCCGATTCAATCCATTTCGTGAAGTAATCAACTACGACCAGTAGGAACTTCAGCCCTCTCGGGGTGGTCAGGAATGGTCCTACGATGTCAATGCCCCATTGATAAAAGGGTCATAGGCTGCTAATGTTGGTCGGGATTGTTGCTAGTTGGTTCTGGAATGGGGCGAATGCTTGGCATTCTGGACATTTCTTGGTAACTTTGGTTGTGTCTTTGTATACGTTGGACCAGTATATGCCTAGACGAAGTATTTTTCCCGTGAGTGCACGTGCCTCTTCTTGTAATCCTACTCCTCCTGAGTGGCTTTCCTCCAAGAGGGTATGTCTATCCTCGTACGAGATACATCTGAGCCATGGTGCTAGATATCCTCTTTTATACAGTTGCATGCCTTTTACTGCGAAATGGGGGACTTTGATATTTACCTTCATGGCTTCTTCCAGATCGTCCGGGAGGATCCCATGATGCATGTAGTCTAGGTACAGTTTTGTCCAGTCCGGTGGTTCTGCGATAGAATTGACTTGCTTGTTGTCGATGCTCCTTTCCTCGAGGACTTATACCACTACCTTCTTAATTAGGTGGTTGAAGGAAGTCTAGCCTAACTTGCTGAGAGCATAAGCTCTTGTATTTTCCCCCTGGGTATTTGTCTAATTTTGAAGCTTTTGAATGAGTGTGCCAGTTTCTGTGTTATTTCTAGGTATTTTTGCATTCTTTGGTCTTTGGTTTCATATGTGTTGTTGACTTGACTGGTTACTAGCAGCGAGTCGCTGAAGGCCCGGAGGTGTTTTGCTCCAACTTCTTGTGCCAATCTAAGGCCCGCAAGGAGTGCTTCGTATTCGGCCTCGTTATTCGAAACCTGGAAATCAAACCTTAAGGCATATGTTATTTCATCTCCTTTGGGATTTTTGAGGATTAGGCCCGCGCCTAACCATTCCTTACTTCCTACCCCATCAATGTGTAGCTCCCAGCCATCTTTGCTCGCCTCGGCCTCCAATAGATATGTTGATGCTGCCTTTGGTATTTTTCTAAGTGTGTCTGCTAAGGTATGGGCCTTAATGTTGATTCGCGGGCGGTAGTCTATGTCATGTTCCCCCATCTTTATTGCCAATTTTGCTAGTCGCCCTGACTTTTTAGGTCTTAACAGAATCTGTTTTATTGGAAGGTTGGTTAGTACTTCGATCTTGTGTGCTTGAAAGTAGCACCTGAGGCAGCTAATGATATAGATTAAAGCCAGTACTAATTTCTCCAGAACTGGGTAGTTGATTTATGGGCCTTGCAATGCCATACTTACAAAGGGTATTGGTAACTGATTTTTGTTTCTTTCTACCATTAATATCGATGAGATGGCTTCTTCGGCCGTTACGAGGTACCCTTGTAGAGTTTCGCCTGGCAGGGGACTCGCCATTGTTGGTAGTTGACGATGGTGGTTGTCGAGGCCAACACAAATAATAACCCTAAATATTACACACTAAAATAGTGTATAGTGGTAAAGGGATCGAATCCACGGAGATTGGTTCAATTTATAACTCTATGAAAAATCTCTTTGTAAAAATACTTGTAAAATGACAATAAAAATAAAATGGGGGGTTTTGGTGTTTTGAAATACATGAAACAAACTAGAGTTAACTATGATTTAAATAGACAAATGCAACAAAAATAAGAGTTTGATGTAAAATCAATAAAGGAGAGATGGTTGACTTAAAGTTTCCTCACTTTGACTTTTGATGAACATATCATTAGAATCCAATGGTGCAATACTTTGATTTAAATCCTTATTTGGCTATAGCAATCCAAGGAGCTTGAGATTACCTGGACTTTTCTTAATTGTTGAAATGGCTAGAGAAGCTCATAACAATTTTTTTAGTTAAAGTCACTAATTCCAAATACCATGTAATTACCAAAAGTCAACTAGCATTAAGAACCAAAAAGTCACCAAATCCAAGAGGGGTCAAATGCTTTCACCACCATGTTGGAGGAAATGTTTTTATGATTGTGTGAAGCAAAAACAACACAAAAATCATTTGTTGCTTGCTAATTTGAGGATCATTTACTTAATCAAGAAATTAGCCAACTAATCACCACAAACGTATTTAAACTCATGAATAAAAACATACTAGTAGTGATAATATGATAAAACACAAAACAATTCCATAAAGATTTCAGAACAAGTTCATGGATTCTTCAACATCCAACAAAAGTTCAAAAGATTCAACAAAAAGTCAACCAAGATTTGTTTAGCCAAGCATGGTTAAACTCAAATGAACAAAGTTAGATAAGATTGTACCAAACATTTGACAAGATTCAAGAGATGAAAAGAAGATATTTTTCAAGTGTTCTTGGCCTCCAAAAATTCTCCAAACTCCAGAGAGAAAGTCTCAAAATCGGACCTTCAAGATTAGGCTAAAGAGGCACACCAAACTTCCCAAAATAGAGCTCTTAGCAAAATCCCGAAATTGCCCTAGTCAGGAACCCACGCGGGCCGCGGGGAATCTTACGCGGGCCGCGGGCTCTGACTGGTAATTTTGGGCTTCTTCAAGTTTTGGGCCCCCACAGCTAATCCATTGGCCCAGTTCGAATCCAATCAACTCCTAGCCCATTTTTCTTCAATATATCTTCAATTAAAACCCAATTTGTCTATCCACATCACTCTAAACTTCCGCAAACTCCCAAATATTGATCTTGTACACTCAAGAATTCTCCCACGTCTTTCAAATATAAAGCTCAATTCTTCCAAGCCTTCAAGCAATTGACAAGTCTACCCGATGAGTCACCTTCATAGCCATCAAGCACGAAATCCCCAATTCCTTTCAATCCCAATCACCTCCCAAGAGTGCTGCCCCGCTAGTTTCCAAGAAAATCTGCAATAATGTTCAAGAAACTAGAAAGTACCCCGAAATGGTCATAAAAATAACAAAAGGGAAAATATGCATGGAAGTTAACTAAAATGCGAATGAAATGTACTAAAATAAACTATAAAAAAGAAGTAAATAAAATGAAGCTATCAGGGCCACATCAGCCTTTTTTATCCATTTGAAGTGGTTTTTGTCGACACACCCTTTCAGGGTATGGAAAAGTGGTAGGGCCTTTTCGGCTGATCTGGCTATAAATCTGACTAGCGTTGTCAGTCTTCCGTTGATTTCTTGGACTCCTTTTATGTTGTGTGGGGCCATGGAGTCGAGAAATTCCTAGATCTTGGCACGGTTTGGTGCAATCCCCTCTTTGGTTATCTAGTAACCTAAGAACTAGCCCTCTTCCACCCCAAAAGTGCATTTTCCCGGGTTGAATTTCATATGTGCCCACGTCAGCGTCTGGAGGGTTTCTTCAATGTCTTGGAGCAATGTTGTTTCATTTTGGCTTTTAATGACCATGTCATCGACGTAGACCTCCACATTCTTCTCGATCTATTCAACGAAGACTTTGTCCATCAGGCGTTGGTATGTCGCCCCAACATTTTTAAGGCCGAATGGCATTTTCTGGTAACAGAACATGCCCCAGTCGGTGTGGAAAGTTGCCTTTTCCTCATCTTCCCGATGCATCTAGACTTGGTGATAGACTTTTGTAGGCGTCAAGGAAACATTTAAGTTGGAAGCCTTCTAAGGATTCAACATTCTGTTCTATCTCCGGGAGGGGATAGTGATCTTTTGGGCACGCATTGTTTAGATCGGAATAATCAATGCACATTCACCACGACTCGTCATGTTTTTTTACTATTACCGGGTTTGCTATCGATGTCGAGAATATTGTTTTCCGAATGCTTGCCCCCTCTTCTTTTGCTGTATCGGGACGCTACTCGGTATAATGTTTAGACTGTGGTCTATAATATTTCGGTCCATTCCAGTCATATTTACAGGCTACCATGCAAACACCCTGGATAATCGTGTTAGGAGTGCAACTAGTTGGGCCTTCGTTTCCGTCGAGAGATCGGCCCTAATCTTTATTGCTTGTTCGAGTTGGCCGCTATGTATTACATGCTTTTCTAATGGGTGGTTTGCTTTGGATTTCTTAGGGGCTATGACTAGATCTGATGCCACGAGGATTTGGTGGTATGTCTGACTGCACGGGGTGCTGGCGACAATAGCCATCGATCCTGACCACATGCTAAATTTGACTATGCCGTGGATTTTGGATGGAACGGCTTGTAGCTCAAAGAGTGTCAGACGTCCTAACAATATTTAATGTTTTGGTGGGTGGCGTATTATGGAGAATTCGATGGTTTGTGTACTGCTCTCTCTTCCGTCGTGACTAACTAACGTGAGTGGGAGGTGTATTGTTCTAAGAGGCCACAGGCTGTGTCATGTGAAGCCTACTAAGGTTCCACCCATTGTGGGGGAGGGGGGCTTCAACTCCTCCTTCTAGGAATTCGATAATTGTTGGAAGCAATGTTCTTATAGAATGCCTGCGCTGCTACCGTTGTCTATGTAGACTCGGTGGATTTTGTGTCGTATACAAGTGGTTATAAGAAGTTGGTCTTTGGGATTCCAATCTTGAGGTCTCGGGTCTTCCAATAAGAAGCTGATGTTTTGGATTTTTTGGTTCATCGTTGTTACATCATGGTTTGCCTTGTGTTGTTTGTGCTTCTTGCATGGTTTGTTGATCATGAGCACTCTTTCCTACTGTTGTTGCTTTTCTCACATGGCCAGGTTGTTGTCTGTGACGGTAAGCGATGAGCGCCACTAACTCAATGCAATTTATGTGCCAATATCGGTATTCCCCATGCTTGATGTCGAGCGGCCAAGTTTGCTGGATAATAGCGTTTCTCTTGCAGAGTCGGTGTCGTCCTTTTACGACGATACTGTAACACCCAAAATTTTCAAATAATTTTGCACATTTAAAAACACACTTTCATTCGTAATTGTTATAAAAATATCATTGTATCACATAATCAATTCATAACATTTCATCCGAAGATCATAAAAAAATGCAAAAGCTCCTCATGTGTGTACTGATCAAGCCGGCGCCTTCCCACAATCCTCACTGGTACCTGAAACACATAACACAACACTGTAAGCATAAATGATTAGTGAGTTCCCCAAAATACCACACACAACACATATTAGCCACTCGAGGCTATAACTCTGTTTGAACCTCTAGTCAATGTGTCTTAGTGGGACCCTCCAGTCCCATAACTCTGTGGGCCCTCTGGCCCTAACTCTATGGACCTTCCAGTCCTAACTCTAAAAACTCTGTAACATACATAGCATAAATCACATAGAAATCACATCATGCAAAAGCATACAAAATACTCTGTCACATAACTCTAATTACCACTCCACGTAAAGTATAGTGAGAAGACTCACCTCGGGTAACTCGGTAATCTCGAACTCTGTAAAATCGGGTCTAGCATCCGCCTAATCATATGAAATAAACACTCTAAATCAATGCATCTCTCAAGGCTAGACTATTCCCTCTCTTAGTACTCTCAGAAGGGTAAAAGACCATTTTACCCCTCTCATGGCTCAAAGACCCTAAAGTTGACCAAACCCTAAAAGTCAACAAAAGTCAACTCTTCAGGTTACGCTACGTGTCCCAAACATGTACGTTGGGCGTACCCGGCGTCCTCATCGAAACGGGGTGCGCGACCCCTTATGCCGCACGTACTGGGATTACGCCCCGCGTAACTCCCAGTTTCAGACTCTAAGCTCTTGAGGTCTTAAACAGTTAAGACCCACATCCAACTTCTAGATCTGACAATTTCTAAACCTCTTAATCCATAAAGTTGGTGAGTTTAAGCCTTTGCATGGCTGGACAAGTCACTAACACCCATAACATTCCATTTCCCAACTCTAGAAAGCTCATAACTCAAGCATGACCTCATGACAACAACCAAGGTGGAAACTTTATGGATTTATAACACAAATATCACTGAAATGGGACAGATATAGGTCCATGGAGTACATTACACTCATAAAGTCTCCACCTTTGGGACTTTTAACCCTACAGATGGTCCATGCAACATCAAACCAAATAAAGAGGAAAGTTTTGAACTTTATACCTCTAGATGAATCTCCTTTCTCTGTAGATATCATATCCAAACTTTCACTTCAAGCCCTAGCCTCCACAAGCTCTTCTCCTTCTTCTTCACTAACACACCAAGACACTTTTAGCTCCAAAACACACATACTCAAGCTAAGGACGATGGAAGGCTCTCTCTTAGGGTTTCACTCTCTAATATGGAGGCTGAGAAATGAGCCTTAGCATCCTTTAAATATTGCATAATCCAATCATTTAGGGTTTGCATCTCGACCCGTTACGCCCAGCGTACCCAGGCGAGTCCGCGTCCAAAATAAGTGCATGAGTACGCACAGCGTACTCCCCAGTACGCCCAGCGTACTCATTTGCTTCAAGAAATCTCTCTCAAGGGACCACTCTTGACAACTTAACATAATGGAAGGGTTAAATAGCTTACCTGAATTTCGGGATGTTACAGAAAATAATTTTTTGCCAAAAAACTATTATATCAATGGCGTACTAACGAACATATAAAGTACATTCTTGTAAATGGAAATAAATAAATAAGATAAGAAACCTATAATATTAAATAAATGTTCTATATTTGAATAAAGTTACATAAATGGTTTGTATGTGAAAGAAACTGACAATATATTTTCTATCTCACCTTACCTTACCTTACATACCCCACCTTATTTACATAAATTAAAAAATCAAGGGCAAAATAGTTTTTTAGGTAAGACAGGGACCAAGCACACAATAAAAACCAACAGTAGGGACCTTCCGAGTTTAAAAAAATAAGTTAGCGACCAAACGTGAAAATTATCCAAAACCACGTCGACCATTTGTGTAATTTACTCTTTTTTCAAAGTACGATGCTATTAATGAAATTTTATGCAAACTTCAATGCTATTAATGAAATTTGTTTCCAGAACACTGTCCTACAATTGAGGTTTATTGTACCAAAAAAAATCAATTTGATTGTGGACTCAAACAGAGGGTACAATTTTTATTTAGAGCATATCAATTCTTAAAACATGAAAACCAAAAAAATAAAATGAAGCGAGGTACTCACCACATGTATACATTTGGGTATAACAACTTTCAATTGCACCGACAAAACCATTCAAAACCTCCAACTTTATATAAAATATATAAACACATAGATATTGTACAGTGAGCTTAGTCATTCAACTGAAATGAAGGGGAAAAGTCAAAACTAACCTCTTGAAAGAACTTGTTGGTGCCACAGGCTTTAGAAAAGTTAGGTAAGATACCTTTGAAGATTTCACTACATTTTGTGTGTGTGTATATATATATATATATATATATATATATATATATATATATATATATATATATATATATATATATATCATGTCCTTGGTGCCAAAGGCTTTAACCAAAGAATCTGCCACACAAATTACATAAAGAAACAATTATGCATTATTCAGTTCATGAATGATGGTTTTCATACTGAAGGGAAGAGATAATGTTATAAATTAAAAAAATGTTTCAATATAATAATCAATAATCAAAAAAAACAACCCCCTTTAACTACTCTTTATCAAATAGAATCAAAAGCTTCGGTTGTCCATCGAAAGCACTTACAACCCAAAATATATTGAAATAATCGATTACATTAACGAATTGAATACATTCACTGACTCTTACAATTCCAGACACCTAAAAATCATAAATTTAGATCAAATAAAGTATTATCACATATTTAATAAGCATAATCAAAAGCTGGTAATTATGTTTTAGGCATAGAAGGTAATAAACAATAAAATAAATAATTTATATTAAAAGGACCATTATACTCTTGCCTCTTTCATGAGGAAACAAAAGTCAAAAATATTTGTTTGTACTCTTTAATAAAGTGTAATATTTAAAGAGTTACCAAATTACCCTTGATCCTAGATAGGGGTGACCACGCCTTGTAGTCATTACCTATACAACATTTAAAGAAAATACAAGAAACAATATAAAAAAATTAACTACGGTTCTAATATCTCTTCTAGGGTACATACGATTATTAAAATTAATGCCAACAAAAATGTTCAATATTCAAGTGGCTCTGAATACAACTACCCTCCAGTTTTAGGGCTTTGACTTCACCCCACTCCCAAGCAGAAACGGTCATTCAAATACTCTAAAAGACCTGAAAGATTAAAATATACACACAAAAAGATGACAAGGGGAAAATGAATGTTCATATATAACAACAATATCTTATAGACAATACTACACATAAGCTAGAAACATGCAAAGGGAGATGAAAGAAGATCACAATTAGATTAACACCATAGACTCATTTAGTCTTATCTTTCTTCTTCCCTTATAGGATTTTATAAAACATTTTCTATTTATGATGGATTTCCGAAATACTTTTTTGAGATATGTGAGGTTTCAAAGAATGGAACAACAAAGAAATGGAATGGATAGGTAATCGTAACAGCAAGATAATAGAACGAGTAATTTCATTCTAGGAACATGTTTGTAAGGCATGGAATGGAACATAATGAAAATTTCATATAATTTTTATGTTATATATTGCAATTTAAATTATAAATATAATCCTTCACATATCTTTGTTTAGTTATTATATAAAAACGGTTTATATTGCAACTTTTATACTAATATCTTCTCTTATTGTTGAAAAAACCTTGATTATCACGATGTTCCCAACCCAATTTTCAAGAGTATAGGGTGTACTTATTTATCATTAAGAAAGTAAACTCAATAAGAAAATTCAAACCATTAAACAAAAGAATAAGGTTGTGCAAGGTTCTTAATATACTTCTCGGTATGCCTAGACAACGCAAGTACTTGCATAGCATCGTGTTCACAACTAAAATGTATTCCCAAAAAAATGCTAATTTACCAAAAGTAATCAATCCCAAACATTTTCCAATAAGGTTTATCGATGTAATCTATTTACATGGTATACTAAAACCTTGTCTTTTCTTTTCTATTGAGTCTAAAAGAGTTTTTTACAATATTAAAAAGGGACCAGTAAATAACTTTTTCTGAAAGCCTAATTTGTGTTTTATAAAAAAAAGATATTTTTTACAATAAATCAAAACACATATCACCACTGGGTTTTGTTCAGTTGTAGGATATGTGGATCACTCACTAGTATAAGGATTTGAATTTTGTTACAACCTGATATTTCAAGTCAATGTAATGACCTAAGTCAAGTATTGTAATCTACTTTTGATATAATAAAAATAGCGTCCAAAATAAAATGTTCCAAAGTCTCAGTTGGGTTGCATAAAGTAATAGATATCGTAATAAGATTTTCAGAAATATAAAGAACACAAAAATCCGAGTAATAACGAAGAAGTTATGACAATTCAAAAATTCGCAGCAAAACCGGTAAAACACTTTTAAACGTAAAACGCGAAATTTCAATAAAATAATTTTTAGCCTTAGGTATCTAAATGAATGTCGTAGATATCATCAAACCGTGAATGTACATAAAAAGAACGTCCAAATCTGACTTCGTATCAGGAAGTTAGGATTTTTCTAAGTTTCGGAGTAGCGGTAGACAGCTAAAAACTCGAAATAGAGATCGAGCGATATTTAGCCAACACAACCTAAACGCGTGTTGAATATCTCGACAATATTAATACAATGGTATAAAGACAGACGAAAACGGACATTGGATGAAGAAGTTATGAATTTTTAACGGTCTTTTCCTGTCCCGGTCTATTAAAAATATATAATTAAAAATGAATTCAAAAATTTCCAACGAAGTCTAAATCAAAGTTGTAGATTATATTCCCACCTACGCGTGGATATAAAGAACGTCAAAAACGGAGCTCGTATGCGAAAGTTACGCATTTTAGAAGATTGAGGCACACAAACCGAAGGGGGTACACCCCCAGCGTACGCCATACAAGGCCTCGGATCGACCACGTCTCCCCTATGCACTCTATCCCGTCCCATCCGAAGTCTGGCGTCCGAGGGTGACATCACCGCTGACGTACGCCCAGCGTACAAAGGCCAGCCTCCAGCCCTATAAATAAGATGCGAGGGTTCCGGCTACTTTTGCCAATTCACAACCTTTCTCACATATTTTCTCACTCTCGAGCCTCCCGAAACTATCCCGACGCCCCGGTTATGTATCCAAGCTACGAAGAAGGTTCGAAGCCCCGAGATTCCCGAGAACTTTTCCACTTTCCGGTCGAAGTGTTGCCTGAGAAAAGTCTTGTTTTTGTCAAATCACCACACTTTCCAGGTGAGTTCATAACCCTATATTTTCAAGTTTTTACTGTATTTTAGGGGGGGAAATACAAGTGAAATGCAAGAAAAACTTATGTTAAAATGCAAATCATTGCATACAGTTTCAAATAATATATCTACATTTTGTGTATAAATGTTAAATAAGTAAAATAACGTTATTACGAATGTTATACTTTACATGCAAGGTTGGTAACACACTAAGGATTGGCGGGCTACTATCGTAGATTCATTCAGGACTTCTCCAAGATAGTCGTACCCCTTATCAGGCTGATGAGGAAAGTCGTAGTTTTTCGTTGGCGGCTCGAGCAATAGGCCGCATTCGAGACGTTAAGACAGAGATTGTGCGAGGCGCCAATCTTAGCCCTGCCAGAGGGCATGGAGAATTTTGTTGTGTACTGCGATGCGTCTATCTCGGGTTTGGGCGCAGTGTTGATGCAGAGAGGGAACGTTATTGCTTACGCTTCGAGGCAACTGAAGCCTCACGAGGCGAACTACTCGATGCATGATTTGGATTTGGGGGTTGTTGTGTTCGCCCTCAAGATTTGGCGTCATTACCTCTATGGGGCTCATTGTACCATCTACACGGACCACAAGAGCCTGAGGTATCTTATGGACCAGCCGAATCTGAACATGAGGCAGCATCGGTGGCTTGATGTGGTAAAGGATTATGATTTTGAGATCCTTTACAATCTGGGGAAAGCCAATGTGGTTGCTGACGCGCTTAGCCATAAGGCAGGGCCGATTTGAGATATCTGCCTAAGGATGACAGTGGTGACTCTGCTGCTGGAGTGGACCCAGGAGGCTCAGCAGGAGGCTATGAAGGAGGAACATCAGAAGAGTGAGCGGATTGTTGGGCAGGTTTCTTCCTTCGACTATGATAGTCGAGGGTTACTGACTCTTCACCGTAGGATGTGGGTCCCTTATCATGGAGGCGTGCGCCAGGTTTTGATGGAGGAGGCACACAAATCCCGGTTCTCCGTTCATCCCGGGGCGACGAAGATGTATAGGGATCTTCGTCTGGACTATTGGTGGCCCTGAGTGAAGCGGGATGTGGCATGGTACATGGAGCGGTGCTTGACCTGCAGGAAGGTCAAGGCCGATCATCAGAGACCGCACGGCAAGATGCAGTCGTTGGATATTCCGCTATGGAAATGGGAAGACATTACGATGGATTTTATCACCAAGCTTCCCAGCACCGCGCGGGGAGTGGATTCGATCTGGGCCATCATCGATCGATTGACCAAGAGCGCCCACTTTATCCCAATTCAGGAGAGCATCTCGGCCGAGAAATTGGCCGATATCTATATCAGGGAGGTGGTGGCGCGGCACAGAGGGCCAGTTTCAGTGATTTTGGATAGGGATGTGCGGTTTACATCTAGGTTTTGGAAGAAATTCCACGACGAGTTGGGTACTCGTCTGCACTTCAGCACCGCCTTTCACCTGCAGACGGATGGCCAGAGCGAGCGGACCATCCAGACTCTGGAGGACATGCTGCGGGCATGTGTTTTAGACTTTGGAGGTAGCTGGGATACCTACCTTCCATTGGCGGAGTTCTCGTATAACAATAGCTATCATGCGAGTATCGACCGTCCTCTCTTCGAGATGTTGTATGGGAGGAGGTGCAGGACCCCGATATGCTGGGGCGAGGTTGGCCAGAGGGTCATGGGGAGCACCGAAGTAGTGCTCAAGACGACAGAGAAGATTCAGCAGGCTTCAGACTGCTCAGAGCCGGCAGAAAAGTTATGCCGATAAGCGTCGATCAGACCTGGAGTTCCAGGTCGGGGATATGGTTCTCCTGAAAGTGTCGCCTTAGAAGGGCTGTAGTCCAGGTGGGCAAGGTGGCGTACCGGATGGATCTTCCAGCCGAACTCAGTCAGATCCACAGCACTTTCCAGTCTCCCAGCTGCGGAAGTTCCTGGTGGACGACTCAGCGGTGATACCCTTGGAGGACATTCAGTTTGATGATAGCCTGAATTATATCGAGCGGCCTGTAGCGATCCTTGACCGGAAGTCGAAGGATCTGAGGAACAAAAGAGTGGAACTCGTGAAGGTGCAATGGCAGCACCGGAAGTTGTCGAAGTGGACTTGGGAGCCGATGGACGAGATGATGGAGCATTACCCCGAGCTGTTTCAGGAACGAGCAGCAGACATCGAGGACGAAGTCTAAAATAAGTGGGGGAGATTTGTAGCACCTGGTTCTTGGTACGTATTCTTGTATTTAATTCTTTTAATGATTTGCAATTTTGGCCTTGGACTCGGCGAGTCGAAGGACTAACTCGCCAAGTAGAAGCGGGATGAGACGCGGAGTTTAAGCTGTGGACTCGGCGAGTCGGGTCCCGGACTCGGCAAGTAGCTGCTGTCTGGACAAAAACCCTAATCCAGGGGTTTGCACCCTATTTAAACGACCTTATGCAACCTCCGTCACTCCTTTATGCTCCCAAACACCCCTCACTGAAACCCTAGCCGTTTTTGAAGCAATATAACCCTTGTTGGTGGATTTTGGTGCTTGTGATCTTAAGAAGGAAGGAGAGAAGCTTGAGGAAGCAAGTAGAGATCATGGGAACCTGAGTTTGTGCACCTTTTTCAGCTCATTGAAGGTAAAAAGTTGTGACCTTGCTCATTCATTTGTTAGATCCCTCTTTGGAGAGGTTTAGGGCTTTTATGAGCCAGTTTTGGTGGCCAACCATGTTTGCAAACATGGTTGGGGGTTTAAGCTTCTGAATCAGATCATGAAAGGAGTCACTAGGCAGATTTGGGTTGCTTTTGCACCCACGAAAGGTCTCATGTGCCATATGAGCTTGTTTTATGTCATTTTGAGCTCAAAGTCCCATGCAAGCACGTAAATTTTGTAACTTTACGTGCTAGATCGATTGTAGAAGCTTAGATCTATCTTTTGATCAAAGGATGTACATCAAAAGCAAAGATTTAGGGTATGGACGTGACCAAGTCGGTGAGTCCATTCTTGGACTCGGCGAGTCTAAGGGGGGTTCTATCCCATTTTGTTGAGGATCGATAGGACCCAGTTGAGTGTGAAAAGGTTTTAAAGGGATGTCCGGGGAGTGACCCAACGTTCTGGGCTAAGCCATTGATCTGAAAGTTCATGGGACTAGGCGAGTGCATGAAGGTGCTCGGCGAGTCTAGGTCAATCTTCATAGAACTCGACGAGTTGTTCATCAACTCGGCGAGTCAAGGATAGAACGTGTTCATTGGATGAAGATTAACTCGACGAGTTGTTCATACAACTTGGTGAGTCAGATGAAAGACCATTGAGTATCAGTTAGGAAGTGAACTCGTCAAGTCAATGCCTAACTCGACGAGTAGAGACGGGAGTAAGGACAATCAACTGGATATGGACTCGGCGAGTTGGCAAGCCAACTCGACGAGCCGGGTCAACTGGAAGTTGACTCTGACTTTGACTTGAATTTGGTTTGGAATCGGTCAGGGGTAAAATAGTCATTTTACCCTGGGAATAGTATCAATGTCTGATTAAGTGTTTTATGGAAATATAGCTGGGGGATCACCGGAGCAGCTGTCAGACATTTGCGGATCAACTTTTCAGCAGCCAGCATTTTGAGGTGAGTTACCTTCCAGTAAGGGTGGGTCTAAGGCCACAATGTCGGCCCACCAAGTAGGAGTATTTTAGAAGATGATTGTCTTTGTGATAATTATCTTGGTATGGATACGTGTTTGGTTATGAGATATATCTATATGATATGTTACGTGTATGATAAGGATAGTTTTCCCCTGACAGTGGTCCTTATGACCAAAGGGTAGTTCAATACTCGGATATGCCTGATTGTACGCTTATACCTTGTTTTTGTATGCTAGTAGTAGGGGGTGGAATAGACCCCAGTTACCGGTTGAAAGATACCGATGATGATTACCGGTTGAAAGATACTGATGATGATTACCAGTTATAAGATACCGATGATGACTACCGGTTGAAAGATACCGATGATGATTACCGGTTGAAAGATACCGATGGTATTTTATGGTATGTGGTATGATGGGGGATCTCACTAAGCTTTGTGCTTACAGTTTCAGTTTTTGGTTTCAGGTACCTCTTCATCTAAGGGGAAGGAGCCGGCGGCGTAGCATGACATCATACACACATATGAATTTCCGCACGAAGTTTTATGGGATTGTACTCTGATATGATATTTGTTTATGACGTGGGTTTCGAACGTGATACATTGTTTTATGAAATGACGTGTTGGCACAGTATTTTCTAATGAATGATTTTATGAAATAAATAATTAAAATGAAATTTTTAAGCTTGAATTATGGGATGTTACAAGTTGGTATCAGAGGCCTGGTTTGAGGGATTCGGACACACCCTCGGGGGTGTCTGGACTCGAACCGAGGGACTAAAAGATTTTTACAAGGAAAATGGTTTTCTAATATCTAAAATGGGAAGTTTTAAGAAAGACGAAGTGTGTGATGCGTGCGACCGGTCGGGCTCAAGTAAGCTTTCCCCAAGATACCCATACTTGTTATGTTATGTTGAATGGTCTTGATTCAGGAAACTGTATGCTAGAATAGGACTAAGGGTCTAGGAGAATGCCTTGTGTGCCTGATATATGATTCTGAGAATTGCATGCTAGTCAGGGCTAAGAATCTAGGAAGGATGCCTTATATGCCTGTTGTATGAGCTGTATGCTAGGACTGTTTAGTCAGCTGTAGGATGGCCTGTGTAGGTTATGCATGGTTTGGTTACTCAACGCACGAATGTTGCTTGCTTATGCTATGGGGGTTCTGGCCAACTTCGACTAACTAGTGAACGAATATGTAACAGTATCTGCAAACTAGTTAGGGGGACGCGGTAAGGACTCATAATGCAACTGATGGCGGGGAGTATATCGGAGAGTGCCCTAGGGAAACCTAGGATGTGATAAGTGGGAAGAGCATCGGTGAAAAGGGACATGGTGAAGTCAAGGCAATCCTTGAGGAAAGTACGGATAGATGTGGAACGTAGTATAGGCTCGTACTACTGAAAGCAGAGGATCCGTACTCGATTCAAGGAGGGCCGAGATGGAACCTGGAAACTTGGAGAGTGTGTGAGACCTTTCGGGTTATATGGGATCCTGACAATTGTGTTATTATATTCAGAATGGTGGTCACACGTCATGGAGCAGGGGGATCAGGATCTGGTTCAGGATCGGGTTCGGGAGCAGGCTCCGAGCATGTCGATGATAGGTTACGCGAGTTCATCGCGTTTGAGATTACGAGAGGTATCCTTGAGGCGACCCCGGTCATTTTCGGGGTGATCAAGGAAGGAATTATGGAGCGGATGGAGGATCACCTCCTGGCATTCAGGTGTGATCTGGTGTCACACCCCAAAACCGAGAACGGCGGAATATGTTCTGGGGTGGAGGACGTCATGTACAGTATCATAACAATGCATAATAGTATAAACAAGAAAAAACATCCATTACATAAATATAGTAATTATAATACAAGCGTGTTCTATACAGTTTTTTAGAAACCAAAATATAATCAAAAATAAAGACGAGTCTTGTATGCGTTGCGTCTTCTCAAAAACTGCATCTGTACATGTCTATTGCCGACCTGAGAATATAAGTTATTTTGAAAACGAGTATCAGCATAAAGCTGGTGAGTTCATAAGAATTTAGTGTCATTGCTTGTATAAATATGTTTACAATGGTATAACATGAAAGTTGTTATTAAGTTTGGAACTAGTGTGAATCTCTAGAAAATCCCATATTTTCTAATAAAAGTAGTCTTTTAGCCAAGACTTGGTTATTTGTAAGTTTGGTCCTCTGAGTGTGTAAAATTTTTCCCGATTGGGCTCATAATTATAAACATATAATTTGAACTCCATTTAACTAAAGTAAATGGGAAAATAATGTATTGTTTTAGCAGTATTACTGCCGACTGGATGGTAACTAACTGCAGACTCTAAATAGCGATATGTATTTAATACACCTCGGGGAGTCTACTTTACTTTTAATTTGTAATTTGATAGGTTAGGGTTCCGAATGTAAATATGTATGTAACCATGCGGATAGGCGATTGAATGTAATCATGACCCTCCAAGTCATATGTAGTGTGGTAGCATGTTATCATCCCTGGGCCTAGTCGGCTCTGACTGTAGCTAGTAGTCGGGAAATATGAGTATCCGCCCGGTATAGATCTATACACGTAGAGCCCGCTCTCCCTCCAGGAGACTAAGGTTACACGATGAAGGCGCAGTCAAGTGCCATATAAAGAGATAGTGCCTCACATTCTGTTTTAGTATGTTCTCTGGTATTAGTGTATAGTGTGTTTCTCGGTATAATGTATTTAGTATTCTTATATTATATCATATAGTATTATTCATGTACAGTACTTAATATGTAGCGACTCGTAATATCACTAAACGTGGTAAGTATCATAGTAATGGTAGCGAGGAGTGGAATACCTTAACTATACCTATTATAGTTAACTGGCATGTTGTAGTCGTTCTTGGATACTTCTTAAATATTGAAATAAATAGAGGTATTCATATCCAACACAAATACATACAATATATAACTAAGAATTCAACGACATTCAGACAGATAACAATATACCCCAAGACCCCAAACAAACAAGAATAGGTAATGAGGCGAGCTATCAGTCCTAAGTCCTTCAAGTCTTACTTATATAATTATATTGGTGTGGATATATTTTTAGAAACATAAGAAGTTTAAAAGAGTATGAAAATAATTTTTGTAGCAATCTACATAAAAATGTGTTTGATAAATATTGAAAACAGTTCTTGAAGGCAAAACAGGTAAAAGTATAGAAATCCCCTTTTGATTGTAAGTTACAAATCACATGTGATTGATACTATAAATTGATGGATTCAACTTGTATTCACCCCCCCCCCCCATAAAAGCATTTAAAAACATTTGAAAGGTTAATTAAGGGTATGAACTCACCTGCAGTGAGTTGAGCGGATGAAAATGTCGGGTAGGATGCTAGGTGTCAAATGAGAATTTGAACACTCACACGGATCCTATGAACAGGTAGTAACACATAATGGTGTCTAATTAGTTATTCATTCATTAAATAAGTAAGTAATTACACCCTAATGCATGAAAACACTTTGTTTTAAGTGCTAGTAGTGCCAAGGATTGCATTTAAGGAGCATATGACCTCACTATGGAGTTTACTCCTCAAATACTCACCTTAGGTGAGTTTATGGTTGAGGGACCCTTTCCCCCATGAGTTTACGGCCGTAAACTCATGGAAGAGGTGTATTTGTGTGCTTTTTAGCTTCATGCCTCACTAAGGAAGGTTCTAGGGTTGATTTCAAAGGTTTAAGAAGTGATTAGGGCATAAATTGCCCACTTTATTGGAGTTTACGGTCCTTGGACCCTTTTTAGGGAGTTTACTACCGTAAACCCATGAGTTTACGGCAGTAAACTCATGGTTTGTCCATCCACTTCGAATTTTGGGGTTCCTAGATCATCCAAGCAAGTTCCTAGTCCATAAATCATGCTAGATAGGGAGTTGGGTCATAAAAACACCCTTTTGGGGTGTTTACGGTTCTTGAATGGTTCTTGGGAGTTTACTACCGTAAACACATGAGTTTATGGCAGTAAACTCATGGCTACTCCATCCATTTAGTGATTTGGGGTCCTTAGTTCATTTATGCAAGTTTCTAAGTAAAGGTCCAAGGCTAATTAAGGGGTTTAGGCTCATTTTGCATCATTTGAGGGAGTTTACAGCCTAAGAATGTTCTTGAGCCGTAAACCCTCTTCCAAGCCTCCAAACATAATTTTCAATGTCTAAAACACTTCAAGGGTAAGATCCATGTTAGCCTCTAATCCTAAGGAAGGGATTTGGGGCATTTTTGGCACACTTTTAGGGGTTTACGGCCTAAGAGGGTTCTTGGGCCGTAAACTCCTTGTTCTTGGCCTCCATGGATGATTTTCAAGCTATATTGACATGTAATGAGCTTTAGAACAATCTAGGGTAACAGAACTTACGGTTTGGAAGTGGAAACTTGCGGATTTTTGGAAAAACCGGGCCTTGAAGAGAGAGAGTAGAGAGAGTGACTAGAGTGGTAAAAAGTCTAAGCTGGTGACCACTCAACCCTTATATAGGGCTTGAGTTGGTGGCCAGGTGGGGATCCACCCCATACCGACGTTAAATGAAATTTAAATTTTTACCTGATTAAATGGTCGTAACCCGGCTTTGTTGTAAACTAAAATTTTTTCCCAAATAAATTTGAGGGTATTACATGTGTTTTTATTTATTTCATTACGACACTAAAATAAAATAAATTATTAGTTGATTTGACTAACCCAAATGTTAATGGAAATCTTAATAATAATATTAAAATCAGGTATTCTATTAACGGAAATGGGATGCTGTAACGGAATAAATTTCGAGTTGTCACATCATCCCCCCGTTAGAGGAAATTTTGTCCCGAAATTTAGAACCTAAGTAGCTAAGTTATTACAATACAACTAAGCAAAGAGAGGGGGATACTTGAGTTTTATTTGATCCTCGCGTTCCCAAGTGAACTCCGGTCCTCGTTTAGCGTTCCAGCGAACCTTCACAATTGGGATGCGGCTTTGTTTCGTTCGTTTGACCTCTCGATCCATAATCTCTGCAGGCTCTTCCACAAAGTTGAGGCTCTCATTGACCTCGATCTCGCCGAGTGGGATTACGAGAGTCTCTTCGGATAGGCATTTCTTTAGGTTTGAGACATGGAAGGTAGGATGTATGTTACTAAGCTCGCGAGGTAGGTTGAGTTTGTAAGCTACGGGGCCGATCCTGGCGAGAATGTCGAAAGGCCCTATGTATCTTGGATTCAGCTTTCCAGGCTTCCCAAAGCGTATCGTGCCTTCCAGGGTGAGACTTTCAAAAGGACTCGGTCTCCTACCTGGAATTCCAAAGGTTTTCTTCGTTTGTCCGTGTAGCTTTTCTGTCGATCTCTAGCAGCTTTTAATCTTTCACGAATTTGTACGATCTTCTCGGTCGTTTCTCGAATGATTTCCGGACCCGTGAAAGCGTTGTCAGGAATTCGTCCTTTAGCTAACTGAGTGCCACCCACCTCAGCCCAGCACAGAGGGGATCTGCACTTTCAGCCGTAGAGGGCTTTGAATGGAGCTGCTTTTGATGCTCGTGTGATAGTTGTTGTTGTATGAAAACTCGACAAGGGATAAGTGGGTATCCCAAGCCTTACCAAAGTCGATTTGTCCATCGGTCTGCGGACGGTAGGCTGTACTCATGTCTAGCCTCGTCCCTAAGGCGTTTTGTAGTGATTGCCAAAATCTCGAAGTGAACCTACTATCTCTATCGGAGATTATAGATATAGGTACACCATGCAGTCATACGATTTCTTTAATGTATGTTCTTGTAAGTCTCTCCATCTTGTCTATCTCTTTGATGGGTAGGAAGTGTGCGAACTTGGTCAATCTGTCGACAATGACCCATATGGTATCAAGCCCACTTGTTGTCTTGGGTATCTTTGTTATGAAATCCATAGTGATTCACTCCCACTTCCATTCAGGTATCTCCGGTTGCTGTAGTAGACTAGATGGCTTCTGGTATTCGACCTTGACCTTTGCGCAAGTAAGGCATTTACTCACGAAGGTAGCAATCTCTGCTTTCATGTTAGGCCACCAGTATAACTTTTTGAGATCCAGATACATCTTATCTGAACCTGGGTGAACGGAATATCGAGTGTTGTGTGCTTCCTTCATGACCAAGTCTCTGAAACCACCGTGACGCGGCATCCAGATTCGGTCCATGAGATATAAGGCTCCGTCACCCTTGACCTCCAAGTTCTTATCCATTCCACGTAAGGATTCTCCTGCCACATTCTCAGGCTTCAAAGCATCGAGCTGAGCCTCCTTAATCTGTGCGGATAGATGCAAATGGATAGTCATTGTTAAAGACTTGACTCTTCGACCAGAATACTCTTTTCTACTTAGGGTGTCTGCTACTACATTGGCTTTTCCTGGGTGATAATGAATCTGGCAGTCGTAATCACTAAGTAGCTCGACCCACCGTTGTTGTCTCATATTGAGCTCCTTCTGGTTCAGTATGTGTTGGAGGATTTTGTGGTTAGTGTATATCGTGCTCTTCGTTCCATACAGGTAATGTCTCTAGATCTTTAGAGCGAATACAACTGCTCCTAACTCGAGGTCATGCGTGGTTTAGTTAATCTCATGTGTCTTCAGCTGTCTCGAGGCATAGGCGATGACCTTACCCCGTTGCATCAGGACACAACCGAGCCCCTGGTTTGATGCATCGCACTATACCACGAAATCTTTTGTCCCTTCAGGAAGGGATAATACAGGTGCGGTGCATAGGGCTCGCTTCAAGGTTTGGAATGCCTTCTCCTGTTTCTCTCTCCAGTCAAATGCCATGCCTTTCTGAGTCAATGTGGTGAGAGGTTTCTCAATCTGAGAGAAGTTCTGAATGAATTTGCGATAGTAGCCAGCGAGGCCTAGAAATTGAAAAATTTATGTAGGCGTCTTCGGTGCTAACCAGTGCTCGATAGCTTTAATCTTGGATGGGTCCACGTGGATTCCTTCCTCACTAACCATGTGTCCTAAGAATTCGACTCTTCGGATCCAAAATTCGCACTTAGAGAACTTTGTGTATAACTTCTCCGATCGTAGGGTTTCTAGGACTCGTCGTAGATGATCGCTATGTTCTACCTCACTTCGATAGTAGACAACTATGTCATCAATAAAGACGATGGAGAACTGATCTAAGTAACGGCGACACACCCTATTCATCAAGTCCATGCATACTGCGGGTGCGTTAGTCAGTCTGAAGGGCATTACTACGAACTCGTAGTGTTTGTAACGAGTTCGGAAGGCTGTTTTCGGAACATCCTCCTCAAGCATCGTAACTGGTGGTACCTGGACCTAAGATCAATCTTGGAAAACTAACTTTCCCCCTTGCAGTTGGTCGAATAGGTCGTCTATACGGGGAATAGGGTAGCGATTTTTGACCGTGAGTTTGCTGAGCTCCCTATAATTGATACACATACGGAACGATCCGTCCTTCTTCTTCACGACCAAGACCGAAGCTCCCCAGGGTGAGAAGCTTGGTCTTATAAAGCCCTTGCTGAGCAGCTCGTTAAGTTGACTGGACAGTTCTTGCATCTCCGCAGGCACTAGACGATAAGGCGATTTAGCTACGGGGGTAGCCCCTGGGATTAGGTCGATTCTGAACTCAACCTGATGTTTGGGAGGTAAACCTGGGAGCTCCTCTGGAAAGACGTCAGGGAAATCGCATACGACGGGGAAATCTTTTAGATCTTTCGTTTTCTGGCTTGTGTCGACGACGTGTGCAAGGAATGCGTGATATTCTATACGCAAGTACTTCTGTGCTTGAATACTCAAGATGATGCGAAGGTTCGTACTAGGTTTGTCTCCGTAGATTAACAGAGTTTCGTTATTCGATAGATTCAAACGGATTGCTTTGTCGAAGCACAGGATTTCCGCATGATGGAGACTCAACCAGTCCATGCCCACAATGACATCGAAACTCTTGATCGAAACTGGTATGAGGTCGATTGGGAAGGAATGATCATCTAGCGTGAGGGTGCAACCTATGTAGATTTCGTTAGAGCTCTCTGTCTTTCCGTTAGCCATCTCTACGATGAATGTTTCTTTTAGTGGTTGTGGGGATTGCTTAAGTAAGTGTTTAAAGTTTTGGTTTATGAAGCTTCTTTCTGTGCCACTGTCGAATAAGACACAAGCATAAAAGTTGTTGAGAAGGAACATACCCGTGACTGTTGTGGGGTCTGCTACTGCTTCATTGTGGCCAATGGCAAGTAGTTTCCCCGTTCCTCTTGCACTTCAAGCTTTTGGGCAATTTTTCTTGAAATGCCCCACTTCACCACACCCATAACAGGCCTGGCTGACTCTTGAACCGGAGACCTGAGAAATGGGTTTGGGTTGAGATCTGCAAAACCGGGCGGTATGGCCCTTCTGGTCACAATTAGTGCAGTGCATTTCACGGCAGGGGCCGTTATGATGAAAATGGCACTTTGGGCACTTGCACAGGTTTCCAACATAGGTTTTTGCTGGTACAGGGGTAGCAGGAGTAGTGGCAGCATGGACAGCCACTATCTGTTAGTTTTTGGAAGAGGATCGAGCTTTCTTGTCCTTCTTTTTGTCCCACCGCTTCCTCTTATTGTCGGATGTCTTGAGATGTGCAGTGGCGGTTGTTGTTGCTGTTGTTGGAGTGGAAGGAGTCTCTGTTGGGTTTTGAACATTCTAACACTCCTAAGTGTACATGCAACCCTAAATACCTTGGATCTATGTTTTTCTCTATTATACATGCAAATAAGAACTTCCAAGGTATTGTCCTAATCTAGCATACAAAACAATGACTTAGCAAGATAGAATACATACCTCTTTTGATGTAGCTTGATGTCTTCAAGCTTTAAGAGCTTAGCCCCAATAGTGTGGAAGCCTCAAGTGGAATCACAAATCACCAAGACACCTTGGAAGACTTTAGAGAATATGAATACTTGGTTCTCTCTTAGTGAAATCGGCTAGCCCTCTTAGTGTATCCACACTAGTGCCCATTTCACCAACCAAGGACATCTTTATATAGTATGGAGACTAGGGTTAAACCCATGACCTTTCATTTCATATGATCCATGGGTTAAACACTCCATGGACTATCCATGAAAGCTTAGCCCAACCTAAATGAACTTGGCCCATTCCATATATATAAGAGTCCATATTTAATTAGTTCCTTTTGATCACTTAATTAATTATAAATTAATTCTTGATCAATACTAATTAAATAATATGATTCCATATTAATATATTAGAACTTACAATATATTAATATTAATCATAAACATACTATTCTCAAAAGATTATCCATATAAATTGTGTCGGTGAAGTGCAACCCAAATGGACCATGTCGGGTCGGGTCAAGTACATACCAAATATAGTTATGGACTTAGACATTAATCCAACAGTCTCATGATCGATCAACCTGCGGGCCAATTCCTTGGTGCTGTCAAAGGTTGTCGGATGTGATGATAGAACGTTTCCTCGATACGGGGGCACTAAACCCCAGATGTACCATTCAATTTTCTTGCTTTCAGAGGGGATCATGTTAGGGCACATAGCTACCAGGTTGCAGAATCTGGCCGTATAAGCCACTATGTCTGTCCCCTTCATCTTGAGGTTCCAGAGTTCCTCCTCAAGCTTTTGAACCTCACCTCTAGGGTAGTACTCCCTTCTCAGTAGGTCCTTTAGTGTGTCCCAGCCCATGGCGCTGGCTGTTACTAAAGAGAGTGAATTGACATGGCCATTCCACCACGTCAGGGCCCTTTCAGTGAAAGTGGCAGCAGCGAACTTTATTTTGCTTTCTTCGGGGCATGAGCACATTTCGAAAACAGCTTCGGTTCTTTCAATCCATTGGGATAGAGCAAGGATTCCTCCGGTCCCACTGAAAAATGTTGGTTTACAGTTCATGAAATCCTTATAAGTACACCCTTGTGTACGTCAGGGAATTTCACCATGTCTGGAGTTGGTTCCCATTCCGGCTCCACTAGCATCACCAAAATTCATTTGGGCCATGGATGTCGTCACAGCTGCGGTCACAGCTGTTTGAAATAGCACTGGATCGAACTGCGGAGGAGGAGGTGGTGGAGGTGGGGTTTGAGTCACAGGTCTGCCTCTGTTCGGGTGCTTGCGAGGAGGCATCTTTTACTGAAAGTTCATAGAGATGATGACAATAGTAAGGGTCTATTGCAAGTATGATAAGAGCGTTTCATGGAATAAATCAACATAGCCCAAAAATCAGAGAGAGTCATAGCAACAGAGTAGGTAACTGCCAATAGTAGTGGTATTAATGATGTAATTGTAGGATAAGGTGACTAAGTCCATAACTATTTTTGGTAAGTACTTACCCGACCCGGCATGGTCCATTTGGGTTGCATGGCACCATGCAATTGGATAAACTAAATGAGAGAAATAACACATATGATTTATTAATATATTATAAGTTCTAATATATTAATAATATTGTTTAATTAGTTTTGATCAAGAATTAATTTAGAATTAATTAAGTGATCAAAAGATAACTAATTAAATATATGGGTAGATAATGTAAATCTTCCATATCTTATATAGTGGGCTAAGATGCTCCATGGATTATCAAGTTGGGTTCCACCCATAGGATGCTCCATGGAGTTAACCCATGGATCAAGAAATGAAGAGTCATGGAGCATTAGGGTTTACCTAATGCAACACACTATATAAGCAATGTAACTCTCCCCAAAATCGGCTACACTAAGAAACAAGAGGGCTTGGCCGATTTTGCATGTGTTAGAGTATTCTCTCAAGTTTATTCTTTGCATTTGGTGTTGTGTGAAGCATTTGAGGCATCACACTTGAGGTGCTAGGCTCACAAGGTTTCAAGGAACACTTTCAACAACAAGGTATGTAGTTCTATCTTTTATACAAAGAAAATTGTACCCCATGTATGCTAGATAGGTTCATAACCTTGGAAAACAACTTTGCATGATTATTAGACAAACATAGATCCAAGGTTATTAGGGTTGCATGTACACTTAGGAAGTGTTAGAATGCTCAAAACCCATCAGTGGTATCAGAGCCTAGGCTTGCTTGTTTGATTTTTGTGCAAACTGCTTGAAAAATTGAGTTTTCTGCTTTCTACCCATATGAACTCACCGATTCTATGGGGGGACTCGACGAGTCCATGACCAAATGCAAGCAACTCGTCGAGTTTGTTCTTGCACTCGACGAGTAGAGGCTGCAGTTTTCAGAATTTCGATTTTTGTTGCTGGAAATGGACTAGAAACATTACCCTAAACTTTTTTGGTGTTTTAAAACTTGTTTTAGTTGGTGTAATGTTCATGTTAATCCACTTACCATGACAAATCATCAAAATTACAAGTTTTTAAATGTAAGTTATTGATTCATGATAGTGTTCATATTCATATTCTTGATCTTATGATGTTTAGATGATCATAGGAATTATTTGTAACCTATGTGGTAGATTAATTCATGACAATTATGTGTTTTAATGGAGTCCATAACTTGTCCTCAAGTTATGGAAAACCAAAAGTCACTTTGCTTTAAAACCATTGAAAGAACACATGGGTTATAAAAATGAAGAGTCTTCATTTTTAATACTCTAATTAACTCATAAGTTACAAGAAATGGAAAGTTTTGAAAGTTTACAAAACTTGCCCTCAAGTTTTGGAACAAGTAAAGTCATATTAAAAACTTTAGTTCCAACCCTTAGAATTTTAAAAGTTAAAATTTAACCCTTATACTTATAATATTATAAGTTAATAATATATATATATATATATATATATATATATATATATATATACATATATATATATATATATATATATATATATATATATATATATATATATATATGTATGTATGTATAAGATCAAAGTCGTCTTACCGCTAGTACGCCTCATTCACGAAGCCAGTCTATAAGGTGGGTATAAGGTTGTTGCCTATAAAATGGCAACTCAATGGGTGTCCACTCTCACCCACCACTTGCTTGACTGGTGGAGGGTCGTTAGCCGAACGGGTAGGACAAGGACTTACAAATTCTCATTAAAAGTATGATGAATATATTAAAGTAACTAAATGCTTTTATTAAATTCCCAATCTTAGTTACTTTAGGAAAAATGTGAATAAGGTGCTAATCCATGGAATTACACTTTACACTTTGTTTATGTCGTTAGTGGAGCATGTGTGGTTAACCGGCACACTAACTTGAACTTAACAAGGTAGGTAAATGGTGACTTAATGTTTATCATAGTATCGATGTAGCGTGTGTGGTTAACCGGCACATCGATTGAGGGGTAATACATTAAGGGTACCAAGTGATTTGCATGGTTACTTCACATCTCGTTTTGTGATCCTCGGCATCCCAGTCACAAAACTTGGAGGTTACACTCGAGATTGAAACATGCCTTTGAAAAGTTCGTTGAATCTCAAAAGAATCTAGGGGTTTCTAAGAACCAAATTAAATATTTTAATATTTCGTATTTGGTGGAAATTGGTGAATCGTCATTCACCTACCATTCAAATATGTTATTACTTAGATTACGGCATACCTCTTCTAAGTATAATATATTGTGATTGGGTCCTAGCCTTAATACTACATTTGGGTGTTTTATTAAGGACTATCTCTATTTATAAAATAACTTTTCTTCTCTTCAGATGTCTGCAAACACTGCTGCTTCTGGCTCTAATCCTAATGGCTCCTTTTCTCTAATGAACTTGTGTGGGAAAGTCACTTTCGATGGATCCAACTTTAATGAATGGATCAGAAACATCCGAATGATTACCCGCTACGAGGACAAAGAATATGTCCTCGATAAGGAGATTAAGGAGATTGATGAGACAATTGCTACTCCTCAAGAGATCGCTGACTTTAGGGAACATGAAAGGGATGCCACCAAGGTGGCATGCATCATGATGGCCACTATGACAGCCAACCTCCAAAAGTCCTATGAGGACTTCTACCCTTTTTAAATGCACCAAGATTTGATGGAAAGATACCATCAAAGTGCAAGACAAGAGAGGTATGAAATCATCTCCTCCATGATAACAACCCGAATGAAGGATGGTGAACCCATCATGGGCCACATGTAGAAAATGCAAAGATTTGTGGACTGCTTGCTGAAGCTCAATGTGAACTTCCCCGAGGAGCTTGCACTAGATATCATTTTGCACTCCTTACCTTCATGTTATGATCACTTCCGCATGACATACCACATGAACAAGGAAGAGGTCACTCTCAGCAAACTTCAAGGACTCTTAAAGACAGCGGAAAGTGGTCTTAAGGGTAAGGTGGTTGTTACTACTCCTACTCCTACCAACTCCGCCCCTGTCTTGGTAATCGGGAAAGGACATGGGAAAAGAGAAAGAGTTCTTCGAAGGGTACCAAGGCTAGGACCCTTCATGGCTCTTCTTCAAGTGGAACCAAGAAAGGTTTCATCACTCCTTCTTCTGACCCAAAAGAGGCTGAATGCTTCTATTGCCATGAAAAGGCACATTGGAAACGGAACTGCCCAAAGTACCAGCAAGATGTGAAGGATGGGAAAGTTAAACCCAACCATGCAGGTATTTACACTATCTTATCTAATAACTCACCCCATTCTAACTCATGGGTCCTTGATACCGGTTGTGGTATTCATATATGTTCTGATTGACAGGGACTAAGAAGAAGTGAGAATGTGGAGCAAGGAAGAATAAACTTGATCATGGGAAACAGGAAAGCTTCACCGGTCACCAAGATTGGAGTTTATACTTTATTGCTAAGTAGTGGGTTTAGTTTAGATTTGAATAAATGTTGTTATTCTCCAGAAATGGCAAGAAATATTATTTCCTTTCATGCATTGTATAAACAAGGTTTTACCTTTTCATTTGATAATGAAGTTGGTTCGATTAATGCTTTCTTTAATAATATTCTTTATTTTAAAGCATTACCTTGTGATGGAGTGTATGAAACTGTATATGTGGTTGATAACTTAGGAAATAATGTTTTGTGTATTGATTCTCTTAATAATAATAACTTGGATAAAGCATCATTATGGTATTGTCGTCTTGGACATATAAGCAAGAAACGCATAGGCCAACTCCAAAAGGATGGAGTCTTGGAGTCATTTGACATAAGGTCAGATGATAGTTGCGAATCATGCTTACTTGGAAAAATGACAAAGTCACCTTTCACAGGTTATTGTGAGAGGGGTGAAGGTTTATTGGACCTTGTACACACGGATGTGTGTGGACCATTCAAACATGCCACAAGAGATGCTAATCGTTATTATTTTGACTTTTACTGATGATTATAGTAGATATGGATATGTCTACTTAATCAAGCATAAGTCAGAGACTTTCGAAAGGTTTAAGGAATTTAAACAGGAAGTCGAGAATCAATTGGGCAGGAACATTAAGATGCTTCGATCCGATCGAGGTGGTGAGTATCTTAGTTCAGAGTTCCTCGACTATCTTAGGGAATGTGGGATTGTCTCACAATTGACACCTCCCAGGACACCGTAGTTGAATGGTGTAGCTGAGAGGCGTAATCGAACCTTGTTGGATATGGTTCGTTCCATGATGAGTCGAGCTTCACTACCAATCTCATTCTGGGGGTATGCCTTAGAGACTGCCGCTCATATCCTTAATCTAGTCCCTTCAAAGAAAGTTGCCAAAACTCCTCTCGAGATGTGGACTGGTAAAGTACCCAAAATAGACCACATCAAGATTTGGGGTTGTGAAGCTTTTGTAAGATGCGAGTCTCATGATAAGCTAGAACCCCGAAGCGAGAGGTGTATTTTCATCGGCTACCCACAAAGATCCTTTGGTTACCTCTTCTACATACCTAGTGATAATGTGGTCTTTGTAGCAAGAAGAGGAGTCTTTCGAGAGAGAGAGAGAGAGAGAGAGAGAGAGAGAGAGAGAAAGAGAGAATTTATAAGCCAAGGAGACAGTGGGAGGCAAATTGACTTTTAAGAACTTCAAGAGTCAAGTGGTGAAGGAACTTCAAACCCTAGCCCTCAACTTGAGGAGGAAACACCTGCTGAGCCAATTGACGAGTCTGTACCTCTGAGGCGTTCCATGAGAGTTAGGAATGCACCTGAGCATTACTATGGTTTCCATATTACTGCAGAAGGTGAGACACTTATTAGTGATGAGACACTAATAGGTCTGGATGAACCTAACAGTTACGTGGAAGCCAAGGTAGGCCCTGAGTCTGCTAAATTGAAAGAAGCTATGGATAGCGAGATACAATCCATGTATGACAATCAAGTTTGGAACTTGGTTGAGAATGTACCAGGTCGTAAGACTGTAGGGTGCAAATAGATCTTCAAGAAGAAGACCGATATAGATGGTAATGTACACACTTATAAGGCTCGACTGGTTGCAAAGGGCTTCTCTCAAACTCCTGGAGTGGATTATGATGAGACCTTTTCTCTAATATCCAAGATTAAGTCTATTAGGGTTATGTTAGCGTTGCATTTCATGACTATGAAATATGGCAAATGGATGTCAAAACCGCTTTCTTGAATGGGAAGTTGACTGAAGATGTTTACATGAGTCAGCCAGAAGGTTTTGTCAGTAACAAGTACCCTAATAGAGTGTGTAAGCTTGAGAAATCCATTTATGGATTAAAGCAAGCACCTCGCAGATGGAATCCTTGCTTTGATGAGAAATTCAAGGAATTTGGCTTTTCTAGGAGTAAAGATGAATCTTGTATGTATGTCAAGGCTAGTGGGAGTATAGTTAGCTTTTTGGTATTGTATGTGGATGACATACTACTCATAGGAAATGACATCCCAACTCTACAGGAAGTTAAGTCCTGGCTTGGGAAGTGTTTCTCTATGAAGGACCTAAGAGAAGCTGCCTATATTCTAGGGATAAGGATCTTGAGAGACCGAAGTAAAAGACTAATTGGACTTAGTCAAAGTACCTACTTGGACAAGGTGTTGAAGAGATTCACCATGCATAACTCCAAGAAAGGAGAGTTACCCATCCAGAGTAACGTCAGATTGAGTAAGACACAAAGCCCTAGTACTGAGGCTGAGATAGCAAAAATCGGTCGAGTGACTTATGCTTCGGCAGTAGGCTCGATCATGTATGCTATGACTTGTACTCGACCTGATGTAGCCTTTGCCTTGAGCATGGTTAGCATGTATCAGGGGAACCCTGTCAAGGCTCACTGGACTGCGGTAAAGAATATTCTCAAGTACCTATGGAGGACTAAGGACTGGGTCCTTACCCTTGGTGGGAGTGATGACTTGAGAGTTGTAGGGTATTATGATGTTGGCTTCCAGACTGATAGGGATAATTTCCGCTCTCAGTCGGGTTGGGTCTTTACCCTAAACGGAGGAGCAATCACTTGGAAGAGTTCCAAGCAGGAGACAGTGGCTGATTCCACTTGTGAATCAGAGTATATAGCAGCGAGCGAGGAAGCAAAGGAGGCTATATGGCTGAAGAACTTCATTGGAGACCTTGGAGTAGTACCAGCTATAAAGGATCCCATGGAAATTTTATGTGATAGTGAAAGTGTTGTTGCCTTAGCCAAGGAACCAAGGGATCATTGGAGATCCAGACACATCGACAGAAAATATCATTTTATCAGACATCGCATAGAAGAAGGAATCCTCGTGGCAAAGAGATAATCATCGGATGAGAACCCATCAGATCCCCTCACGAAGGGACTGAGTAGGGTTAAGCATCTCCAGCATGCTCGGAGCATAGGGCTGAAGGATGATATAAGGTTTAGTAGTTAGATAAATTATGAAATTTGTAAAGTGTAATTGACATTTGATGATGAATAAAAGTTGTGTTTATTTATGAGTAAAGTGTTACAATCTTTTGTCAATCGTTTACTATATTTCTTTTGCATTTTTTTGACTTCCAGAATAATTATGTTTAGTATAACATATTATTCGAACCTCCACGGTCGGTCATATGTCAGAAGTAGGTATGAATCAAGACTGTCATGATTGGTTGCAGAGGTCTAAGGTGTTGGACATGGCTAAAACAATCATGAGTGCTCATAAGTTCTGAGAATTGGACTCAACCCATGCTCACTGGAATCACTTCATGGAATTTTATCTCTAGTGATCGTGAGACGGTAATATCATATAAGTCTTCAAACCTAGATACATGATTTGTTACTTACGAGTTGGTTATACATTGATTGTACGAAAACGCATTGGTAACTCGATGTTATAAAATGTGCTTTTGTGTATAATTCAATGAGTGGTAGAACAAACATATGATTTGAAGTTTATCTATTCCTTCTTGGATTAGAAGCTGATATCCAGGGCCCTCAATGTTTTTGTTTTGACCTATGGACCGGGCCCGGTCAGAACTAAGTTGATGTGTTCAATTAAGTTCTTTGTCAAACAAATTGGAAATCGGGAAACAAACAGTTGGACAATAAGTAAGACATTGTTCCATGTATTTGTCCGGCTGATATCTAGAACATAGGATTATATGATCACTTATCTTAAATGGCGTATCAACATCTACTCAGTTCCGAGAGACCTTTAAAGAGCTACGATTGCTGATCGGTTCCTGAAGTATTGCAGTTATAGTTATTAGACTTATCCAAGTGGGAGACTGTTGGATAAGGTGTCCAAGTCCATAACTATTTCTGGTAAGTACTTGACCCGACTCGGCATGGTCCATTTGGGTTGCATGGCACCATGCAATTGGATAAACTAAATGAGAGAAATAACACATATGATTTATTAATATATTATAAGTTCTAATATATTAATAATATTGTTTAATTAGTTTTGATCAAGAATTAATTTAGAATTAATTAAGTGATCAAAAGATAACTAATTAAATATATGGGTAGATTATGTAAATCTTCTATATCTTATATAGTGGGCTAAGATGCTCCATGGATTATCAAGTTGGGTTCCACCCATAGGATGCTCCATGGAGTTAACCCATGGATCAAGAAATGAAGAGTCATGGAGCATTAGGGTTTACCTAATGCAACACACTATATAAGCAATGTAACTCTCCCCAAAATCGGCTACACTAAGAAACAAGAGGGCTTGGCCGATTTTGCATGTGTTAGAGTATTCTCTCAAGTTTATTCTTTGCATTTGGTGTTGTGTGAAGCATTTAAGGCATTACACTTGAGGTGCTAGGCTCACAAGGTTTCAAGGAACACTTTCAACAACTAGGTATGTAGTTCTATCTTTTATACAAAGAAAATTTTACCCCATGTATGCTAGATAGGTTCATAACCTTGGAAAACAACTTTGCATGATTATTAGACAAACATAGATCCAAGGTTATTAGGGTTGCATTTACACTTAAGAAGTGTTAGAATGCTCAAAACCCATCAGTAATATGAGTTCGGGAAAAGTGACCTACCAGTAGGTCTTACATCAAACCATAAGGAAAATGTTGGCAGCCTAAGAGTCTAGGTAAAGTACTTTCAAAGTTAGGAATGTTTACAGACAAGTGCTCTACCGAGCACAGAAAAGAAAAGGTTATTCCTTAAACAAAAGAGAGGGATACGCTGACAACTTCTACTGGCGACGGGTATCCCTTGGGCGAATGCTAAGATCAGCCAGTTGGCGCACAACTTTTTGAAGATGTCTTTCTTGTGCTCTTTGACGCGCCCGAAGTTCCCTGACTTCGGCTCGGGATGCGGCTAGCTGTTGCTGCAGAGCCTCATTGGTCCTCCTCGTCCTATCCATAGCTTCTTCCAGTTGGCGGATACGAACAATGTTAAGGTTAGAGTTGGCATCAACTTCCACAACTCGGCCAATAGCTGCTTGACATTGTTCGAAGTTCCTGGCAATCCTTCGGACCATGATGGGCAAGACTCGGTCCGCTAAACCTCCCTCGCTTATGTTGTAGAAGCTTCGGCCTCCGTTGAAAGGTAAAGGCTGACCCTGTTCATCGCTCCATCGGTTCAAGGTTATTGCCCACATGGGAGTGGGACCTTGAAATGCTGGACGGGGGTTAGGGTTTGGAGCTACTGGGGGCAGGTTGTTGACTTTTGGCTCGAATTCTGAGTTATCCGAAAAGCCTTCTGCATGGTGATCATCCAAAGGGATCGGGTGATCATCTTCCGACTCTTCATCGGGCCATCCTCCATTGCCCTGATTTGGATAGTATAAATCGCCGGGATGGTGGACGCCAGCCATGTTATCTACACGAGAATGGGTTAAGAAAGGTTAATAGACGTACTAATCTAGGATACTTATAAGATGATCGTTACTAGTTGACCCAATACTTGCATAGTGCATACCAATTACATGTAACCAAAGCAGGATAGACCTTCGAATAAGTGACCCTAACTCTAAGTCCACAATCAAACAAGAACAGGAACTGAAGCAAAGGTCACAGATTCTAAGCCTATAGCGCCCTAGCACATGTAACCGTAGTGTATCCACTTAGCAATTATCGCCCCACTAGTAACGACCCTTTTTAGTTATCACATATGTAGCTAACAGAATGCAGAATATTCCTATAGTATTCTTGTTCTGACGCTCTTGTGGTAGTGTTGGTGGTAAGTTTTTAGACTTGTTGCAACATCACAATCACTCTTACGCACATGCTAGTCACTCCTAAGGAAATGTAGTTGATCAGGCTACATCCACCCAGATGTAACTATATGTCTCTAATCCCAATTGTGTTGTTCAACAATCTTAATACTTTTGTTCTGTTCTAGTATGATACTGATCCTTCGTATTAATGGATGTGCATATATATATATACTTACTTAAATATTTTAGTATTTAAAAGTATATATTCTTGGTCAGAGTGTTTTAGACCCGAAGTTTTTACAGTTTGTATATCTTTTATGGGTTGATATACTTGATTCACTATAAACAATGCTCTGATACCAATCTGTCACACCCCAAAACCGAGAACGGCGGAATACGTTCTGGGGTGGAGGACGTCATGTACAGTATCATAACAATGCATAATAGTAAAAACAAGCAACAACATCCATTGCATAAATATAGTAATTGTAATACAAGCGTGTTCTGTACAGCTTGTTAGACACCAAAATATATTCAAAAATAAAGACGAGTCTTATATGCGCTCCGTCTTCTCAAAAACTGCACCTGTACCTGTCTATTGCCGACCTGAGAATACAAGTTATTTTGAAAACGAGTATCAGCATAAAGCTGGTGAGTTCATAAGAATTTAGTGTCATTGCTTGTATAAATATGTTTACAATCATATAACATGAAAGTTGTTATTAAGTTTGGAATTAGTGTGAATCTCTAGAAAATCCCATATTTTCTAATAAAAGTAGTCTTTTAGCCAAGACTTGGTTATTTGTAAGTTTGGTCCTCTGAGTGTGTAAAAGTTTTCCCGATTGGGCTCATAATTATAAACATATAATTTGAACTCCATTTAACCAAAGTAAATGGGAAAATAATGTATTATTTTAGCAGTATTACTGCCGACTGGATGGTAACTAACCACAGACTCTAAATAGCAATATGTATTTAATACACCTCGGGGAGTCTACTTTACTTTTAATTTGTAATTTGATAGATTAGGGTTCAGAATGCAAATATGTATGTAACCATGCGGATAGGCGATTGAATGTAATCATGACCCTCCAAGTCATATGTAGTGTGGTAGCATGCTATCATCCCTGGGCCTAATCGGCTCGGACTGTAGCTAGTAGTCGGGATGTCTGAGTATCCGCCCGGTATAGATCTATACACGTAGAGCCCGCTCTCCCTCCAGGAGACTAAGGTTACACGATGAAGGCACAGTCAAGTGCCGTATAAAGAGATAGAGCCTCACATTCTGTTTTAGTATGTTCTCTGGTATTAGTGTATAGTGTGTTTCTCGGTATAATGTACTTAGTATTCTTCTATTATATCATATAGTATTATTCATGTACGGTACTTAATATGTAGCGACTCGTAATATCACTAAACGTGGTAAGTATCATAGTAATGGTAGCGAGGAGTGGAATACCTTAACTATACCTATTATAGTTAACTCGCATGTTGTAGTCGTTCTTGGATACTTCTTAAACATTGAAATAAATAGAGGTATTAATATCCAACACAAATACATATAATATATAACTACGAATTCAACGACAGTCGGACAGATAACAATATACCCCAAGACCCCAATCAAACAAGAACAGGTAATGAGGCAAGCTATCAGTCCTAAGTCCTTCAATTCTTACTTATATAATTATATTGGTGTGGATATATTTTTAGAAACATAAGAAGTTTAAAAGAGTTTGAAAATAATTTTTGTAGCAATCTACATAAAAATGAGTTTGATAAATAATGAAAACAGTTCTTGAAGGCAAAACAATTAAAACTATAGAAATCCCCTTTTGATTGTAAGTTACAAATCACATGTGATTGATACTATAAATTGATGGATTCAACTTGTATTCACCCCCCCCCCCTAAAAGCATTTAAAAACATTTGAAAGGTTAATTAAGGGTATGAACTCACCTGCAGTGAGTTGAGCGGATGAAAATGTCGGGTAGGATGCTAGGTGTCAAATGAGAATTTGAACACTCACACGGATCCTATGAACAGGTAATAACACATAATGGTGTCTAATTAGTTATTCATTCATTAAATAAGTAAGTAATTACACCCTAATGCATGAAAACACTTTGTTTTAAGTGCTAGGAGTGCCAAGGATTGCATTTAAGGAGCATATGACCTCACTATGGAGTTTACTCCTCAAATACTCACCTTAGGTGAGTTTACGGTTGAGGGACCCTTTCCCCCATGAGTTTACGGCCATAAACTCATGGAAGAGTTGTATTTGTGTGCTTTTTAGCTTCATGCTTCACTAAGGAAGGTTCTAGGGTTGATTTCAAAGGCTTAGGAAGTGGTTAGGGCATAAATTGCCCACTTTATTGGAGTTTACGGTCCTTGGACCCTTTTTGGGGAGTTTACTACCATAAACCCATGATTTTACGGAAGTAAACTCATGGTTTGTCCATCCACTTCGAATTTTGGGGTTCCTAGATCATCCAAGCAAGTTCCTAGTCCATAAATCATGCTAGATAGGGAGTTGGGTCATCAAAACACCCTTTTTGGGGTGTTTAAGGTTCTTGAATGGTTCTTGGGAGTTTACTACCGTAAACACATGAGTTTACGGCAGTAAGCTCATGGCTACTCCATCCATTTAGGGATTTGGGGTCCTTAGTTCATTTATGCAAGTTTCTAAGTGAAGGTCCAAGGCTAATTAAGGGGTTTAGGCTCATTTTGCATCATTTGAGGGAGTTTACGGCCTAAGAATGTTCTTGGGCCGTAAACCCTCTTCCAAGCCTCCAAACATAATTTTCAATGTCTAAAACACTTCAAGGGTAAGATCCAAGTTAGCCTCTAATCCTAAGGAAGGGATTTGGGGCATTTTTGGCACACTTTTAGGGGTTTACGGCCTAAGAGGGTTCTTGGGCCGTAAACTCCTTGTTCTTGGCCTCCATGGATGATTTTCAAGCTATATTGACATGTAATGAGCTTTAGAACAATCTAGGGTAAGAGAACTTACGGTTTGGAAGCGGAAACTTGTGGATTTTTGGAAAAACCGGGCCTTGAAGAGAGAGAGAGAGAGAGAGAGAGAGAGTAGAGAGAGAGAGTGACTAGAGTGGTAAAAAGTCTAAGTTGGTGACCACTTAACCCTTATATAGGGCTTGATTTGGTGACCAGGTGGGGATCCACCCCATACCGACGTTAAATGAAATTTAAATTTTTACCCGATTAAATGGTCGTAACCCGACTTAGTTGTAAACTAAAATTTTTTCCCAAATAAATTTGAGTGTATTACACGTGTTTTTATTTATTTCATTATGACACTAAAATAAAATAAATTATTAGTTGATTTGACTAACCCAAATGTTAACGAAAATCTTAATAATAATATTAAAATAAGGTGTTCTGTTAACGGAAATGGGATGTCGTAGCGGAATAAATTTCGAGTTGTCACATCTGGCGTCTAGCCAGGCGGGTACACGTATGCTGTCCTTTAAGGAATTCTGTGGGAGTGGTGCATCAGATTTTCATGGGGTGAAGGACCCCATTGCTCTTAAGAGATGGACCGCAGACATCGAGTCTGCGCAGCTGACGATCTTCTGCCCGGAAGGGTCGAAGGTCGGTTTCGCTGCAGGTTGTTTGAGGGATAGAGCCAGAGATTGGTGGGAGTTGATTGGCGATACGTTGGGAGCCCCAGCCATTGAGGCTATGTCATGGTCAGATTTCGTGACCCGATTCAGGGCTGAGTTTGCACCAACTGTGGAGCTTTAGCAGCTGGCCAGAGAGTTCTTGGATATGAGACAGACTACAGAGACTATGGCGGAGATCACCGTCAAGTTCCGGGAGAGGGCCTTGTTGGTACCCCAGTATGCGGGGGATGAGGATATGATGAGGAACCGATACCATGACATGCTACGGGCTGATATTCGGGAGCATGTTAGTTTCTCTGCTTGCCCTACCCTGGAGTCCATGATTGCCAGGGCTAGGGAGAGAGAGATTGATTTGGAGCACATACGGAAGAGGAAGGCCGCTGAGGGGAAGGCGATGGGAGCTTCGAGAAAGACGCCCAAGGGATCCGATGGTATGCCGAAAGGCCAGTCAGAACGGGACCATTGTGGGAAATGCGGTCGATCACATGAGGGAGTTTTTCGCACTTGGTCGGGTTGAGGCTGCTATAAGTGCAGCAAGGTAGGGCATTTTGGCAGAGATTGTACTGCCCCTGCTTCTGCGATTCAGACATCAGACTTGATTTGCTTCCATTGCAATCAGAGGGGCTATAAAAAGGCCAATTGTCCCAGGTTAACAGCAACAGCAGCGCCGACAGTGGCGCCAGCGTCAGCGACAACACGGGTTACGGATGGCCGGAAGGTCAAGTCGGAGGCTCCAGTGGTTCGGAGCCGAGCATTTCAGCTGACAGCCGAGGAGGCACGTGTTGCACCCGATGTGGTGACGGGTATGATTCTTTTACTCTGATTTATTTGTATGATGTTATGATATTGATACGTGCTTTGTGTATATGCGTTTAGGATCATTCCATGTGAACGGTATCCCAGTTCAGGTGTTGTTTGATTCGGGTGCTACCCGATCATTTGTCTCTCTTGCGCTTAGCAAGAAGTTTCCTGAGTCTTCGGGCATGTTGGACTGCTATCTAGAGGTCGAGATTGCAGACGAACGATCAGTGCGAGCATCGGAGGTCTATCGAGATTGCGTTTTGAGGTTGTTCGAGGAACGTTACCTGGTAGACTCGGTTCCCATACCGTTGCGGGGGAACAAGGTTATTATAGGCATGGATTGGTTGAGCCCCAATAGGGCAGTGATAGATTGTGCACATCAGCTGGTACGGATCAGGACCCCAAGTGGGGGAGAGTTGGTAGTTCAGGGCGAGAGGCCACAGCGAGGACCAACTGTATGTTCAGCAGCGAGAGCTAGGCGCTACCTTCAGCAGGGTTGCGTAGGGTATATCACGTATGTTATGGACACCCGGGAGGCGGGTAAGGTGACAATGGGCGATGTACCCGTGGTGTGGGAGTTTATGGATGTATTCCCCGGGGAGTTGCCTGGGATACCTCCGGAGAGGCGAGTGGAGTTTAGGATTAACCTAGTCCCTGGTGCGGCTCCGATAGCCAAGGCACCGTATCGGTTGGCTCCTCCTGAGATGCAGGAGTTCTCTACACAGCTGCAGGAGTTGTTAGACAAGGGATTCATTAGACCGAGCAGTTCACCCTGGGGAGCCCCGATTCTGTTTGAGAAGAAGAAGGACGGGTCGCATCGGATGCGTATAGACTAATGGGAGCTGAATAAGGTAACGGTGAAGAACCGTTACCCACTCCCAAGGATCGATGACCTCTTCAACCAGCTTCAGGGAGCATCTTGGTTCTCCAAGATTGATTTGCGATCAAGGTATCATCAGATGAGGGTCAGAGAGGAGGATGTGCAGAAGACTACTTTTCGGACACGCTATGGTCATTACGAGTTTGTGGTGATCCCTTTCGGGCTCATCAATGCTCCTGTCGCGTTCATGGATCTCATGAATCGCATGTGCCGGCCGATGTTGGATCGGTCCGTGATTGTTTTCATTGACGATATCTTGGTTTATTCCAAGACGCGAGAGAAACATGAGGAACACTTGCGTGAGATTCTAAGTACTTTGAGGAGGGAGAGCTTATATAATAAGTTCTCCAAGTGTGAGTTCTGGTTGCGCGAAGTGCCGTTTCTGGGGCACCTTGTCAACAAGGATGGGATATCAGTGCATCCAGCCAAGGTAGAGGCCGTGATGAGATGGGAGGTCCCGAGGTGTCCATCCGAGATTCGGAGCTTCCTAGGATCGGCAGGCTACTATCAGAGATTCATTCAGGACTTCTCCAAGATAGTCGTATCCCTCACCAGGCTGACGAGGAAAGCCGTGGTTTTTTGTTGGGGGCCCGAGCAGCAGGCCACATTCAAGACGTTGAGATAGAGATTGTGTGAGGCGTCAATCTTAGCCCTGCCATAGGGTATGGAGGATTTTGTTGTGTACTACGATGCGTCCATCTCGGGTTTGGGCATAGTGTTGATGCAGAGAGGGCACGTTATTGCTTACGCTTCGAGGCAGCTGAAGCCTCACGAGGCGAACTACTCGACGCATGATTTGGAGTTGGGGCTGTTGTGTTCGCCCTTAAGATTTTGCGTCATTACCTCTATGGGGTTCGTTGTACCATCTACACGGACCACAAGAGCCTGAGGTATCTCATGGACCAGCCGAATCTGAACATGATGCAGCGTCGGTGGCTTGACGTGGTAAAGGATTATGATTGTGAGATCCTTTACCATCTAGGGAAAGCTAATGTGGTGGCTGACGCGCTTAGCCATAAGGAAGTGCCGATCCGAGAGATCTGCCTAAGGATGACAGTGGTGACTCCGCTGCTAGAATGGATCCGGGAGGCTCAGCAGGAGGCTATGAATGAGGAACATCGGAAGAGTGAGCGGATTGTAGGGCAGGGTTCCTCCTTCGACTATGATAGCCGAGGGTTATTGACTCTTCACTGTAAGGTGTGGGTCCCTTATCATGGAGGCGTGCGCCAGGTTCTGATGGAGGAGGCGCACAAATCCCGGTTCTCCATTCATCCCGGGGCGACGAAGATGTATAGGGATCTTCGTCTGGACTATTGGTGGCCCTGAGTGAAGCGGGATGTGGCATGGTACGTGGAGCGGTGCTTGACCTGCAGGAAGGTCAAGGTCGATCATCAGAGACCGCACGGCAAGATGCAGTCGTTGGATATTCCGCTATGGAAATGGGAAGACATCACGATGGATTTTATCACCAAGCTTCCCAGGACCGCGCGGGGAGTCGATTCGATCTGGGTCATCGTCGATCGATTGACCAAGAGCGACCACTTTATCCTAATTCAGGAGAGCATCTCGGCCGAGAAATTGGCTGATATCTATATCAGGGAGGTGGTGGCGCGGCACGGAGTGCCAGTTTCAGTGATTTCGGATAGGGATGTGCGATTCACATCCAGGTTTTGGAAGAAATTCCACGACGAGTTGGGTACTCGTCTGCACTTCAGCACCGCCTTTCACCCACAGACGGATGGCCAGAGCGAGCGGACCATCCAGACTCTGGAGGACATGCTGCGGGCATGTGATTTAGACTTCGGAGGTAGTTGGGATACCTACCTTCCAATGGCGGAGTTCTCGTATAATAATAGCTATCATGCGAGTATCGATCGTCCTCCCTTCGAGATGTTGTATGGGAGGAGGTGCAGGACCCCGATATGCTGGGGCGAGGTTGGCCAGAGGGTCATAGGGAGCACCGAAGTAGTGCTCAAGACGACAGAGAAGATTCAGTAGGTTCGGAGCAGGCTTCAGACTGCTCAGAGTCGGCAGAAAAGTTATGCCGATAAGCGTCGATCAGACCTGGAGTTCCAGGTCGGGGATATGGTTCTCCTGAAAGTGTCGCCTTGGAAGGGCGTCATCCGATTCAGGAAGCGGGGAAAGTTGGGTCCCAGGTTTATTGGACCGTTTAGGGTTGTAGACCGGGTGGGCAAGGTGGCATACCGGCTGGATCTTCCAACCGAACTCAGATAGATCCACAGCACTTTCCACGTCTCCCAGCTGCGGAAGTGCCTGGTGGACGACTCAGCGGTGATACCCTTGGAGGACATTCAGGTTGATGATAGCCTGAATTATATCGAGCGGCCTGTAGCGATCCTTGACCGGAAGTCAAAGGATCTGAGGAACAAAAGAGTGGAACTCATGAAGGTGCAATGGCAGCACCGGAAGGATTCGGAGTGGACTTGGGAGCCGGTGGACGAGATGATGGAGCATTACCCCGAGTTGTTTCAGGAACGAGCAGCAGACTTCGAGGACGAAGTCTAAAATAAGTGGGGGAGATTTGTAGCACCTGGTTCTTGGTACGTATTCTTGTATTTAATTCTTTTAATGATTTGAAATTTTGGCCTTGGACTCGGCGAGTCGAAGGACTAACTCGCCAAGTAGAAGCGGGATGAGACGCGGAGTTTAAGCTGTGGACTCGGCGAGTCGGGTCCCGGACTCAGCAAGTAGCCGCTGTCTGAACAAAAACCCTAATCCAGGGGTTTCCACCCTATTTAAACGACCTTATGCAGCCTCCATCACTCCTTTATGCTCCCAAACACCCCTCACTGAAACCCTAGCCGTTTTTGAAGCAATCTAAGCCTTGTTGGTGGATTTTGGTGCTTGTGATCTTAAGAAGGAAGGAGAGAAGCTTGAGGAAGCATGTAGAGATCAAGGGAACCTGAGTTTGTGCACCTTTTTCAGCTCATTGAAGGTAAAAAGTTGTGACCTTGCTCATTCATTTGTTAGATCCCACTTTGGGGAGGTTTAGGGCTTTTATGAGCCATTTTTGGTGGCCAACCATGGTTGCAAACATGGTTGGCGGTTTAAGCTTCTGAATCACATCAAGAAAGGAGTCACTAGGCAGATTTGGGTTGCTTTTGCACCCATGAAAGGTCCCATGTGCCATATGAGCTTTTTTTATGTCCTTTTGAGCTCAAAGTCCCATGCAAGCACGTAAAGTTTGTAACTTTACGTGCTAGATCGATTGTAGAAGCTTGGATGTATCTTTTGATCAAATGATGTATATCAGAAGCAAAGATTTAGGGTATGGACGTGACCAACTCGGCGAGTCTAAGGGGGGGTTCTGTCCCATTCTGTTGAGGGTCGAAAGGACCCAGTTGAGTGTGAAAAGGTTTTAAGGGGGTCTCCGGGGAGTGACCCAACGTTCTGGGCTAAGCCATTGATCTGAAATTTCATGGGACTCGGCGAGTGCATGAACGTGCTTGGCGAGTCCAGGGCAATCTTCATAGAACTCGACGAGTTGTTCATCAACTCGGCGAGTCGAGGACAGAACGTGTTCATCGGATGAAGATTAACTCGACGAGTTGTTCATACAACTCGGAGAGTCGGATGAAGGACCATTGAGTATCAGTTAGGAAGTGAACTCATCGAGTCAATGCCTAACTCAACGAGTAGATACGGGAGTAAGGACAATCGACTGGATATGGACTCGACGAGTTGGCAAGCCAACTCGGCGAGCCGGGTCAACTGGAAGTTGACTCTGAATTTGACTTGACTTTGGTTTGGAATCGGTCAAGGGTAAAATAGTCATTTTACCCTGGGAATAGTATCAATGTCTGATTAAGTGTTTTATGGAAATATAGTCGGGGGAGCACCGGAGCAGCTGTCAGACATTTGCGGATCAGTTTTTCAGCAGCCAGCCTTTTGAGGTGAGTTACCTTCCAGTAGGGGTGGATCTAAGGCCACAATCCCGACCCACCAAGTAGGAGTATTTTAGAAGATAATTGTCTTTGTGATAATTATCTTGGTATGGATATGTGTTTGGTTATGAGATATATCTATATGATATGTTACGTGTATGATAGGGATAGTTTTCCCCTGACAGTGGTCCTTAGGACCAAAGGGTAGTTCAGTACTCGGATATGCCTGATTGTATGCTTATACCTTGTTGTTGTATGCTAGTAGTAGGAGGTGGAATAGACCCCAGTTACCGGTTGAAAGATACCGATGATGATTATTGGTTGAAAGATACCGATGATGATTACCGGTTGTAAGATACTGATGATGACTACCGGTTGAAAGATATCGATGATGATTACTAGTTGAAAGATACCGATGGTATTGTATGGTATGTGTTATGATGGGGGAACTCACTAAGCTTTGTGCTTACGGTTTCAGTTTTTGGTTTCAGGTACCTCTTCGTCTAAGGGGAAGGATCCGGCGGCGTAGCATGACATCACACACACATATGAATTTCCGCACGAAGTTTTCTGGGATTGTACTCTGATATGATATTTGTTTATGACGTGGGTTTCGAACATGATACATTGTTTTATGAAATGACGTGTTGGCACAGTATTTTCTAATGAATGATTTTATGAAATAAATAACTAAAATGAAATTTTTGGGCTTGAATTTTGGGATGTTACACGCGCATAGACGATTTGTGCGACCAACTCCAAAGAGCAAGCTACTTCTCAAAGATCGATTTAAGATCTGGGTACCATCAGTTGCGAGTCCTGGAAGGAGATGTCCCCAAGACGTCCTTCCGAACTCGATATGGTCACTTTTGTAGTGATGCCCTTTGGGTTAACAAATGCACCGGCGGTGTTCATGGACTTAATGAACTAAGTATGTCGTTCTTTCCTAGACAAATTTGTGATTGTGTTCATAGATGCTATACTCATCTATTCGAAGAGCAAAGAAGAACATAGTCAACACCTCCCACAGGTCTTGGAAATATTAAGGGCAGAGAAGTTATACGCAAAATTCTCAAAGGGAGAATTTTGGATTCGGAAAGTAGATTTCATTGGTCATGTGGTCGGGTATCGGGTATTATTTTCTTAAGGAAATACCCGCTCTACCCGAAACCCGAAAATTTTACCCGCTTGACACCCCTAACTTGAACCTCTTCTCATATGTGCTCAACATGTTACTAGGTGCGTGAACGATATACTCAAAATTGGTGGCTCGGATGTGTTCTTAGATGGCAACAAAATTAAATTTAACATAACAAAATTTTGTTATGATTCAATATTAATTTGTTATGATTCAATATTACATTACAAATTTAACATACTTTGTTATGATTCAATTTTATTATTTACTGTAGAAAGGAAAAAACTATCAATTTTAGTATATTTAATTTTTTTTAATTGAAAACAATGTTGAAAAATAACAAAGCGATTAACCACTTGTTCTCGGTATGCGTTGTATGGCCCAATACATTTTCAAACTTGTAAGGCTTTCTATTCATGTAATGACATTATTTAACTCACAATTCATGATTGTAAGGATGACTATATGACAATATTTTTTAATATTTTTTAAGGTATTTTATGTGGAAAAAAAATTGTTATTTAAGAAAGTTGTTGAGTTTTGCTCAAGCTCATCATGGTTACACTAGGGACTCATCACAAGGAAAAAAGTCTCCTCTTTACGATATTGTCAAACATACCCTAACCATACTTAAGAAAAGGGTACCGCCTGTAGTTCTAGGAATCATGGTATGTTTACTTGGAATCTTGATTAATTCTACCATTTTTTTAAGAAATCTAAATTTTTGGAAACCATTTTGGTTGTGTAGACAAAGGGATAATCAATCTGAAATGGAATCTATAATGAACCGACACACAAACTAGTCGGTTAGAGATTTGAAACCTTGAAAATTGACCAAATTTAAAAAAAAAATAAAAAATAAAAAATAAAAAAAAAAAGTGATCCATTTTTAGAGTAAACATAGTATAAGTCAAAAAACACAAATACTATTTTGTATTTTAATTTGTTTTATGTAAATTACAAAAATTGTCCCTGTGGTTTTATATTTTTTTATGTTTTGTTCAATATTTGAAAACTTTTTCAATTTTGGTCCTATCATCAAGGTTTGTTAAATATTTTTAGTTTTAAAGCAAAACTATTATCTATAAATGCAAGACAATATGGTGTTTCTTAAATACGTTGCCACGTTCGCGGTAAGCTCTCTAGTCTCTCCCTTCATATTAATATAAACTAGTTGTGAAACTCGTATATGTCACACCCCAAAACCATTGAACGGCGGAAACGTTCTAGGACGGAGGACGTCATGTACAGTATCACAACAATGAAAAGTAGTAAACAAGCAATAACATCATCCATTGCATTAATAATAAAATTTTAATACAAGTGTATTCTGATATGTATAATAGACACTAATGAATAAATCAAAATGAAAGATGAGTCTTGAACGAGCTCCATCTTCCTTAATCCTTGCATTGGTACCTGTCTATGATGACCTGAGGATACAAGTAATTTTGAAAGAGAGTATCAGCTTTAAAGCTGGTGAGATCATAAGTATTTTAGTGTCTTAATTTGTTTGTAAATACTTGTATGTATTTGAAATGTAAGTATTTGTATGTATACAAATTTTAAGTATTGAAAATGTAATTGAACTGTATGTATGAAAATGGTTGTAAAATAACTGTAAACGTTTGAAAAGTCCTAGAAATCCCTATGATTCCTATTAGTAACAAAAGGAGTCTTCTACCAAGACTTAACTGTTCTCAATGTAGTCTTCTACCAAGACCTAACTGCTCTGCATGTACAAGACTACCAAGACCTAACTGTTCTGAATGTAGTCTTCTACCAAGACCAAGCTGTATTAGTATTACCCTTTGGAACAAGGGAAACTAACAATGTTAACTGAAGACATCCGTAGATGTACATTTACCTCTGTTGCTAACAGTTGGGTATAGGAATAGTCAATCCCCAAAAGTATACCTGTAATGGTATCAACCGTTGACATCCGTGGATGTGCTTTTACCTCTGTAGCTAATAGAGATTTTAGGAATGGTCAGTCCCGTAATGTATCCTTGGGTACTAGGATATTAAATCCAATCTATCTCGTCGATTATGTGATTGAATCACAAGGTAAAGATAAGAATGAGGATTATATAACAGAATCTATACATATAAAATGTACTAGTAATTCTTGTAAGTGTACTCATGTAAATATGATCATGTGTCCATATTTATGTAGTAGTACGATAATGTATTGTAATGTTCTAGCTAGTATTGTACGTGCTCTCTACCTAGCAAGTATAGTAATGTACTCGTTCTAGTATCGTCGTATATGTTCTCTTTCTAGTATAATTGTATATGTTCTCTCTCTAGTATAGTTGTATATGTTCTTCTCTAGTATAGTTGTATATGTTCTCATAGTAGTAAGTGTTGACTCACGAATGAACTGACTCATAGTATGATATTGTGTTCTAGTAATAGTTCTAGTATCTTCCTAAACTACCCATATGGTAGTTTACTAGTAATCTAACTGGTACGTATGAACATGGATGTATACCCTTGCTACCCAAGGGCATGGGATGAACTGGAAAGGTCTTTATGACTATATATGTACATATGTTATATAACTAATATTTAAACGACCTTCGGACGAGTACCCTATATCCCACCAGACCACATCTCAAGCGCGAAAAGGAAATAGGGTGGATAGCCTTCCTAAGTCTTTTAAACATTTCTTATATAACTATACATATAGAGGCACGCAACTTATAATTTAAAAGCATAAAATAAGATTTGTAAAACCTTTGAACATAAATATTTTCTAAGAAAAGGCCGACTTGATGTCGATCTATAAAATGGTTTTGAAGGCATGGGTTTGATAAAGCAGTTTAGTATAAAGAACATTTGTTTGAAACACAATTGTAAATAAGTTTGAAATGTAATATACAGAGTAAAATGTACAGTGTAATAAGGAGTTTTTAAACACATAAAGTGTTTATGAAAACTTTTGAAGGAAATTGTTTGGTAAAACGGCTAATGAGTAGCCAATCATTTGAATGTTGCTTATTAATCACATGTGATTGATATAATAATTAACAAAATTCTACTTGTATCCCCCCCCCCATAAAACATTTAAAAACAGTTTAAAACATTGATTAAAGGGTATGAACTCACCTGTAGTGTGTGGTTCTGATGAAAATGTTGGATCGGTTGCTAAGTATCAAGTGGTGGCTTGAGTACACACGCGAATCCTATTTAGCATATATTGGCACACATATGAATATAATTAGTGTTATAAACAACTAATAAGTGAATTGGGACCACCTTAGGGACTAGTAAACACTTATATTGAAGTGTTACAACCATATATGATTGTATGAAGGGGAATAAGGCTTTACAAAGGAGTGTATGGCCAAAATACACACTATATGTGTGTGTGCGGCCAGGTGTGCTGCCAGCACATGTGTGCGGCCCTGTGTGCGGCCATGTGTGTTGCCAGATGGTGTGTGCTACCATGTGTGCGGCCAGATGGTGTTCTTGGTGTTCTTGGTACCTTTTATGAAGATCTTCAAGGAGAATGGATGATACTTGAGAGGATTTCGTGTTCTATGCTTGAAGAAGTGAAGGAAGTGTTCAAAAATGACTAAGTGTGATATATATATATATATATATATATATATATATATATATATATATATATATATATAGGTGGAGTGTGCGGTTGGGAAGGGTGTGAGGCCGCAAACACATGTGTGTGGCCGCACACTCCATGTGTTGGAGTGTTTGGCCTCTTTTTGATTCCTACACTTTGAGTTAACCCATTTCCACACTCCAACCTTGATTATAACACGTTTAGAACGCTCCAATAGACCCTAAATGGTACTACAAGATAGCAAAACGAGTCTATTATAGATAAGAAATGAAGAATGCAAGTTAGAAATTTTCGGGTTGTCACAGTATATTATATGAGTTAATTAAAACATAATGTTAAACAGGAGCGATTAAATGAAGAGTTTATTTGAATTTGAAATATAAAATAAGTGAAAATTATGAACCCTGGTTTCCTATTAGGATTATAACCTAATAGCCCTTTATACATATTAACACTGGTTTCCACGGGTTATAACCTAGGTACATATATAATAATAGAGATGTTAATTAGTGGAATTGATTAATTTTTTTTAACAAAAAATGAAAATACCACATAATGACATGTAGAATTTAAATAATTCAAAAATCTCACATAATGACATGATAAAAATCTTGAGGAAATGAGAAGTGGCAAAAACATTTTCATTTATTAGGATAGATTAGAATAGGGAGATTAAGTACCCGAAAAAAAAAATCAGTTAAAGCATTTGACAATCTATCACGACCCTCATGAAATTTTTGTTCTCAATGGACCTTTGACTATATATATACACACACAAATATATCTTTTGTCAGTGGTTTACATACACAACACACACTCAATATTAGTGATGTTCATAAAAAAAATGTCTTAATCCCTTTAGCACTAAGAATGTTGCTCAAATATGTACACATTGTATTTAATAGTCATGAATCCCCAAAATTTTCTACCTGTTTAACAATTGTATAAAACAGAACATCTACCAAAAATTACATAAACTAAGTTAGGACTTGATATAAAAGCCCTCATTTCCTTGACTTTCTCTATTAAGTCAAAAAGAAACACCGACATATAACTTATCAGATTAATTGAAGTCCTCATTAAGATTAAGTACAAATTGATATCACTAATCATCCATTGATGAAAGCTTGTAAGAAGCTTCTGCTTGTGCTTCTTCCAATTTTGCAATAAGATCCTTCATGAAAGAAGTATTAGTTCCATGAGTAATGCGTAATACATCAACTGCTTGTGTAAGCGACTTAATAGCTTCATCAGTGTATCCAAGTAACCTGAAAATTTTATAAACTTTTTATTTAAAAAAATGTTAAGGAAGTTGGATATATACAAAAAAAATAATGTACTATTACAAACCATTCAAGCTTCCCACACGTGTAATATTGCAACCCTCTTAAAGGATGGAATTTAGGGTACACTCCTGTAATTAAATAGAATAATCAATGGTAAATGGATATTTTATTATTTTTAACTTTTGATTATAATGATTATGGAAGATATTTTTGTAATAGATAATGTACTTTCATAAACTGGGATAGTGAGTCTACAATATGTAAGTGCTTTCTTCCAATCTTGCAACTCCATTAATATCTGTAAAAAAAAAAAAAAAAAAAAAAAAGTGTGACATTTATCAACTATTTAACTTCTTTAAAAAATATATATGTATAAAAAGGATTAAATGCATTACTTTTAATAGAGTTTCCCTTGTACGCATTAGATTGATTGAAAAGGGATGACAAAGCTTCATTTGGAGTTTCTCAACCATTAAATACATGTCAAGGGCTTCCTTGTTATCTGAAATCTAATTAAGGAAGATTTTCAAGAAATGAAAAAAAAAAGTAAAAGATATCGACAAATACATATATATTAATTACATAGAAAAAATTAAAGGATACGACAAGAGGAAAGTGCTACAGATGCCTTGTTTGAAATTGTTTTTTCTTCACTAGCAATCTTTACAATTTCTTCTTTCTCCCTTACAATCCCACATTGTTGGCATTTAAATCCTTTACTTTCTGCAAACAAAATTATAAATAAATAAATAAATAAATAAAACAATATCAACACTACAAGAAATCAAGTCTCATGGATTAATATCATACCAAGATCACGAAGCAAGAAGCCATTGCATGTGTGATTCTTGCATCTGTATCCTTCAAGAATTGCACTTTCTTCAATGTCATCATGCTCACCCTTTCAATCAAAAGCAATGCAGTTTTTATTCATAATAACAAAATGTAACTTATAATTTGTAACCAATAATAATACCAAATATCTTCTAACAAATAATGATTTTTTGGTGAAGTGAGTAATAAAAGTAGAATGTAAATTACCAGTTTTATGCATCGGGGACAACTGCAGATGAAGAAGTATTGGTCTTTCAGAGCCTTTTGTCTAGTCATGGTGCTTCCTGCTGTCTCTATGTAACTTATCAATACCTTTATATTATATTATATTATATTATTATTAGAATAAAATCATAAATAATCTGATTCTTAAAAATAAAAGGATTGTAATTAAAACATACCTCACTGCCTTTTGGTATTGTTTGCATAGCACGTACAGTTGCAATTCTGCCCTCAAATACAAGAACTGAATTTGGAGAGCAACTGTAAAATCAAAGTCATTTGTTAGTTGATGTGAGTGAAGTTTCAAAGAAGAAAAATACCATTTTTACCCCTGAAGTCACCTGTGATTTATAATGGAAATGACGGGATATAATCCGGTTCCTAATGGTATCAGCTCACTGTCACAAATTGTATGTGCATTGCATGCGAGCTGTATGTGAAATGTGATTAAAATAGTTGGTTTTAATTATTGGGAAAAATAGCTGCAAGATTTACTAATCTAAAAAGTAAATTGGATGTTTAAAGAACATTGTACCTTGGAGAAATTCTGTGCAATCTCTTTAATATTGAGAGTAGACCACTGGAGTATTATATTTACAAGACTTGCCATTTGTGCATACAACACCAACTGCATCTCTTCAACTTCAGAGATATCTTTATGAAAATGTGTCAAATTTAACAACAAAAACCATTGAAACTTAGCATCACAATACATATATATACTGGGCAATACTCCATATACACAAGGATACGAGATACTAAATCTTTCACCAGATTGTAGTTGTCTGTCACACTAGTAGGAATAACCTGGCATTAATGCTAGTGTTAAATATTATATATATATATATATATATATATATATATATATATATATATATATATATATATATATATATAGAGAGAGAGAGAGAGAGAGAGAGAGTTTCACCTTTTCATTCTGCAATTTCCTGCGTAGGTAAAGTTTAACCATCAAACGTATAGAAGGTGTAAGAGATTTTATTCTATTTTTCTCCAGCTTGGCGAGAAGTTGGCATTCAAGTCGATGGACCTTCCAATCAGATGTCTAAAATGATCACCAATGAAAACATCAGATTAAGAACTAAGAAGGAGATGATGATTTCAATAATGATGAACTAATGGAAGCAAATAGCAGCATATTTTCGTTTAGTTGTTTGTTATGGCATCCTAGACTATTGTAGTTCGAAAAACCTATCCAACTATAATTGGGTAGAATTTTTCAAAGTACAATATGTTCAAATGAAAGAAAAAAGAAAGTACAATACCTTGGATGAGAGAAAATTAAAAGTAGAAAGATGTAATAGAAAGAAATGAAAGTAGGATGTGATAATAAACAAATTAATGGAAGATGAATGCTATAGATAAGATAACAACATGAAGCAAAATATACCTGGCACTTACTTCCACAATACCACACAACTTGACAAGATGAACATCTCTTCACATTACTTGATGTAAAACACCAATCGCATCTGGATTTCACTGGAGTTTTGTTTGGTACAGAAACATAAGGTTCTTCAGATAATATAATTTCTCCTGTAATTTAAGAATATAAATAGAATGATCAACATCCAATCCACACAAACCTGTTTCATAGTATCGTTTAATTGTATCGGTTTTGAGAGGAACACATTTTGACCGGTTATCCAAACCACGATTGACCCATTTGCTAGCTACAACTGAGGGATGAAGGTTTAGAAATCGAGAGATACCTGGGGAATATTCTCGAGTAGTGAAGAGGCAGCGACCTTTCTCCGGAAGTGTCGAAACTGATAGACCATGGTCATGTAGCAGGAGCTTCTGCAAATCTTCCATAACGAGCAAGAGTAGGCACCCAATTCGCACTGAAGACGGCAAACAGAGAGAAACCAACGAAACCCTTTCAGTCCTGTGATATACTCGACTTATAATTAATACAATATTTAAAAAAATAACAACTCAAATTTATTTACATATATTAAACCTAACAAACCTAACCAATATTATATAATCTAAAATTAATAATTAATTATTTTAAATAAATTATTAATTAAGAGATTTTTTAGTTATATAAATTTTAATAATTGATTTAAATAAATATGTGAAATTATATCATTTTATAATTTGTATTAAGTTTATTTTAATTTTTATTCTAGTGTTATTAATTTAATGTAATTAGAGTGGTAAATTTAAAATTTGAAATGGAAAATTAATAGGTTTACAAATGACATGTATTAATTAGGAGATATAATATGGTGACATATGACAAAAGGAAAATAAAATATACATTAATTAGGAGGCCTAATAAGATGACACATGTCAGAAAGAAAATAAAATTATTATTTTATTAGATAAGAAGATTACTTATTAGTTATTTTTTAAACATACATCATTAAATATTGAGAAAATTACAAATTTAGCCTAATACACCAATTTCGTTATGAAAATAACCAAAAAAACTCAATTTTGCAATTTTAGCCATTAAAATCGAATATGGTTTATATCCATCTGCGATTTCATGAAACCATCTTCGTGCTTTAGCCACTTGTACATTCAAAGGTGGTTTTTTTTTAAAAAAAAAAAATATGTGTGTATGTGTATATATATATATATATATATCATTTCTCCAGCTAAAATCGCTCCATCTGCGATTTCCTCTCAATTTGATTTGTGATTTTGTGATTTTTTTCATTTTATTTTTTTATTTTTGACTACGAAATTGATGGGTTTGACTACGAAATAACCTTATTATATATAAACTTTTGCAAAAAAATTATCAGTTTAGTTGTTATTTTTTTGGAAAATTTGCTTAAAACCTCTCTAAAAAATATTGAATATTTAGTTTGCCTTATAAGTGGTGGGAGATAGCAAGTTACTGAAACAAATTTGGAATACGTATGTCCACATGGAGGTATTTCTAAATTCACTTTGATATTTTCTGATTATATTAGTTATGGTGAATTTCTATCTTTGGTGAAAAGCAAAATCGGTTTGTTAGAAAAATATAAAATTAGTTTTCGTTTCCATCATCCTGAATAGAATCGTTATATAGTCATGGTTGAAGACATGGATGTTAGAATGTTGATAAATGTAATAAAATGTAGTGGAGAAAGGGTTGTGAAAGTGTTTGTGGTGGCTGATGAATGTGATGCAGATAAGGAGGGTGGCCAGAGTAGAAATGAGTTGGTTGCTAATTTATGCAGCGATAAAGGGAGCAACAATCCAATAGGGACTTTCAATACTCCTAGTGTACCTCAATTTCATAGTGTTGCTGAAAATGTTAATGTTAGGTATTCACCTATTCACTATGTAGATCCTGAGAATTACAAGTATGTTGGTGATGATGATGTTGATACATATCTTAATGACATGGTTGGTCGTTGTGTTGATGTTCCCGAACAAGAAGTTAAAGTTATGAATAGGCGTGTAGTAGATAAAAGTAAAAAGAAAAAAGTTGTTATTCAAAAAGATGAAAATGTGCATGTTTACAGGGATTATGTTGATGTTGCTGATGTAGCTTTAGATATAACCGACTTAGAAAGCAATTCTGATGGAGATGAGTTAGGTGATGAAGTTAAAGCTAAATTTCTCGATAACCTTTTTTTACGGTGTAACGACCCAAATTTCACGTCCAAAAATTTTCTTTTTAAATCAATATTTTAGAAAACGGTTGTAATTAAAACATTGTCTGGTCAAACAATTTCATAACATACATCGTGTCTGAAAACCAAAACATGAAAAACAATCAACTATCAGAGTACAAAATCCCAGAATGACTCATGGTGCGAAAAACAAGGTGCGTGTATGATGTGCCGCTACCGCGCCAGCTCCTTCCCTCTTGAAGAAGAGGTACCTGAAAACAAAACTGTAAACCGTAAGCACGAAGCTTAGTGAGTTTCACCATAATACCTCATACCATACAAACATACAATGAACAGCTAGGAGATACGGGCCTCGCCCACACTCCCCTATCTGAGAGATACGAGTCTCACCCACACTCCACTATCAGAGAGATATGGGCCTCGCCCACACTCAGCTGCTACCATAACATACAAGTATCACACAGACAACGAGTATAAACAATTCTATCATACTGGCATATATCATAATCAACCTCAACTATGAGATACGGGCCCTGCCCACACTCCGACACTAACATATCGTCTATACGGGTCGGCCTTGGTGCCTTAGACCCGTTACTATTGGAAGGAAACTCACCTCGTAACGTAGCTACCGAAAGTCTGACTGCCAGACGTCTGGCGGCTGTACCGGTAATCCTCCGGCTACAAATCCATAAACATATATTAGCCACTCATAAATACCCTTAGGTCAATTGACTGACCCACCCCTGGTCCAAGGTCAACTCCTTGGTCAAAGTCAACTTCCAGTTGACTGGATTCGCCGAGTCGTGGCACAGACTCGTCGAGTCCTTCTCCTACTAACCCGATCCTACTCGCCAAGTCCCTCTTCCCACTCACTGAGTCACCCTTAACTCACTACTCGGGACTATAGAGCTGACTCATGATCCGACTCGCCGAGTCCCCACGAGCAGATCTCCTACTCGCTTCCAAGTCCTCACCAGAGCATCCCTTAAGAGGATTTGGGGTTCTGGGACTATTGCTACACGTTAAATTGCTAATTCTACGTGCAGATACAAAGGGTTGGACCTTCAACACTTAAACCCCTCTTACTCGGTGACAGTTCATATGACTCGCTGAGTTTGAAGAACAACTCGTCGAGTTCCAGGCAATCTTCATAGGACTCGCCGAGTCTAAAGTCATCTTCATAGAACTCGCCGAGTTCCACTTTGGGACTCGCCGAGTCCCTTCAACCCACTTCTCATACAGACCAAATCTGAGACATTCAATGCTTCTAAACCATAGATCTATGCTCCTAGGGCATGCTTATCACGTAAAGTTGCAAACTTTACGTGCATGCATGGCCTTACAAGCTCAAAAAGGCAAATCCAAGCTCTTTAAGAGGTCATACACTCAATAGGGACCTCAATAACTCCAACCACAAAGACTTTACACTTCTAAGATGTCTATAAGGTCCCAATCTGAAGTCCTTTCAGAACATAGAGCATGAATACATGGAGTTTGAGGTTTTAGGGCTTGAAAACCACTAATTTGGGACAAAAAGGGGATCTAATGAACTAGTGATCAAGGCAAGAACTTTTCTACCTGAATGGAAGCTTTTCACAGTATAGATTCCGGATCTACCTCCCCTCCTTGCACACTTCGACCTCTTCCCTCTTCTTCTAACCTCCCAAACCTTCCTCACAAGGCCAAAATCACCCTCAAGAACAATATGGGGGCTAGGTTTTCTTTCTACAGCTCTCTGGAAGTGTTAGGGACAAAGGAGGCCAAGTTAGAGCGTTTAAATAGGGTGCAAACACCCGTATTAGGGTTTTTGCCCAAACAGGGTCTACTCGCCGAGTCCGGGGGCCGACTCGCCGAGTCCAAAGTTCAGACCCCGCGTCTTATCCCGCTCCTACTCGGCGAGTTGGTCCTTCAACTCACCGAGTCCAAGGCAATAATGAACTAATTTAAAATATAAATCATAAGGAGTACATACCATGAACTAGGTGCTACATACGGTATGCCCCCCTGTACCAGCATGTCTAGTTGATATTAATGAAGATATCCCAGCACAGATGTAACATCCGGGATTTGAAGATATTATTATTATTGATCATCTTAATTGAAGTGTGGAATGGTTTGATTTGGGCTTGCAAGTGGGTTGAGGAAGCTTCGTACGTGGGGAGTACATTGCCATGTACGCCCAACGTACTCGTGAGAATGAACTGTGGAGGCCATGTATGTACGCCCAACGTACCAGGAGTACGCCCAGCGTACGTGTGCAACTCTTTAAACCCTAAAATTTAGGGTTTACTCCCTATATAAAGAACATAACCCCTGTTGGTTCAACCTCCCTTCACCCTTAGCCAACCTCCACGAAAACCCTAACCCCCCCTTTTGTGTGTCTTTGTGCTTTGGAAGCCATTTGAGAGTACTTTGGTGTGGTTGTGTGCTTTGGAAGAGAAAGGAGTTTGAAGGAGCAAGAATCCACCAAGAGCTCGTAGATCTAGAAGATTGGCATCATTTCTGACTCTTTTGAGGTATCAAGTTCCAAACTTGGCCATTATATGTTTAGATTTGTTCATTTGGGTATTTTATGTCACCTTTTGACACCTTTGCTGAGAATGCTTGAGTATTGTAACGACCCAAAAATCACGACTACAAATTTCTTTTAAAACATTACTAAAACTAGATTTATAAACAACGTATCATAAGTCAAACATAACTTTCGAGTATTAAATTCAAAACATAATATCATTATCAGAGTCAAACATTCCCAGGCTAACTGACTATGGTGTGTGCTCTGCAATCTTCCCGAGCTCCTCTTTTGAAAACCGAGTACCTGAAACCAAAATTGAAAACCGTAAGCACGAAGCTTAGTGAGCTCCCCCAAACTACCACATACCATACCATAACATATAAAGCACATACTGGGCCTTGCCCACTGCATCGGACCGAAGTCCGGGCTAACTGGGGCCTTGCCCCCTGCCTCGGACCGAAGTCCGGACCAACTGGGACCTTGTCCTGTGCATCGGACCGAAGTCCGGGCTAACTGGGGCCTTGCCCCCTGCATTGGACCGAAGTCCGGACTAAATGGGGTCTTGCCCCCTGCATCGGACCGGAGTCCGGACTAACTGGGACCTTGTCCCCTGCATCGGACCGAAGTCCGGGCTAACTGGGGCCTTGCCCCCTGCATCAGACCGAAGTCCGGACTAACTGGGGCCTTGCCCCCTGTATCGGACCGAAGTCCGGGCTAACTGAACAGAACATAGCATAAACATATCAACTAGCATGAACACACATATACTGCATACTACATCGGGCCGTGGCCCGGAACACATAACACATAATTCTTGTCTGAGCCACGAAGGCATCAAACATACTAAATACTGCATCAGATCAAAATCCGGAAACTGCTACCAGCTAAACGGGTCGGCATTGTGGCCTTAGACCCGTTCCTACTAGAAGGAAACTCACCTGAACTGCTGAGCTCTGTTGATAAACCTCTGGCTGCTACTCGACAATCCCCTGAACCGCTGCTCCTCTAGCTCTCCGAGCTATCAATATACATATAACACTTAGTCTGACAGTCAACTAAGTCAACTCTGGTCAAAGTCAAAATCCTGGTCAAAGTCAACCTTCCAGGTCAACCCTACTCGCCGAGTCCTCCTAATGACTCGCCGAGTTCTCGACTCGTCGAGTCATTCTATGACTCGCCGAGTCCAACTAGTTCCAAGTCCTGTCCTGTCCAACTCGCTGAGTCACCACCCGACTCACTGATTCGAGTCTCAACTCGAAGGGTTTGAGGTTTCGCGACCTGACTCGCCGAGTCCAAGGCAATCTTCAACCAACTCGTCGAGTTGTTCTTCCAACTCGCCGAGTTCATGCTTAACTTCATCCGACTCGACGAGCTGTTCATCTCACTCGTCGAGTTCCTCCTCATCTTCAAGCTACTCGCCGAGTCCACTCGAAGGACTCGCCGAGTCTATTCAGATCTTCATACATGCAGAGGACTTTTGAGTCATGCATGGACTCCATACTGCAGATCTACCCTTCCCAAGCCTATTCTCCACGTAAAGTTGCAAACTTTACGTGTAGAGAAGGAGATCTAGGCACCATACACCATAAACTTAGGGTTTGAGACAAAGGGGCTCAACAATCAACCCATAGACTGATGCTTTATGATTCTCTAGGCCAAGATACACATAGATCTGAAGTAGCAACTTCAGATCTGGGCTTCTAACTCGAAATGGCTCAAGAACTTGCCCTAAAAGCCCCAAATCCTATGATAAAGGTTGATCTAAATGCAAAAGAGGGAAGGTCACGACTCATTACCTTCAAATGCTCTGGAAGACCTCACAAACTCTGGATCTACTGCCAATTCTTGAATCCCCAATGTGAGCCTTCTTCCTTCTTCCTTCAAACCACCCAAAATGGCAAGAAAACTTGAATGAGCAACAATGGAGGCTTAGGGTTTCTGGTTCTGGACTATAGGGCCGCAACTGAGCCCTAGGAAAGAGAATAAGATGCTTAAATAGGGTACCAAGTCCCGAAATTAGGGTTTCCAAACCCAGACCTGACTCGCCGAGTCCACTTGCCGACTCGCCGAGTCGGTCAATTGCTTTACATCCGGATCCCGCTCCGACTCGCCGAGTTTCTCCCTGGACTCAACGAGTCAACCCTCTTCAACTTAGGGTTTTTCCTTTCCTTTCTTGACCTTTCTGATTTCGGGTGTTACAAGTATTGAGGGTTTCAGAGCATAAGAGTTGTCCTTTTGGAGTCTTAGAAGTATCTATGGTCATAAAAATCGGATCTTGATGGCTAAGCCACAACCATGCATGTGTTAGTGGGTCTTAAAGCTTGTTAAAAGGACCAAAATCATGTTTTGACCCCGACCATGCATGCAAGCACATAAAGTTTGTGACTTTATGGTTTAGGAAGTCTTAAAGGACCTGGATCTACAGTTTGGACGTAAAGACTTAATGGATTAAGTCACAAATGATGTCCCAAGGAAGTTGGCTAGTACGCTGGGCGTACTCCCTGGTACGTCGCGCGTACTGGGTCAGCTCCCCGTTTTGGTCAAGGACAGCGTACGTTGGGTGTACATGCCAAGTACGCCGTGCGTACGCATGCAGAGAGGATGTTTTGGGCCTTCAGGCCTTAAGATAATGGGCATGGACTTTGGGCCCCGTGGCCTACTGTGAAGTATGATTTTAGACTTGGGAATCTGGAATTAGAGTATTGGGCCTATTGGGCCATGATTGGACCCTTTGGAATTATTAGATTTGGACTTGGAACTTTTGGGCCCATTTGGAAGGGGATAAGGCCCAATTCAGAAATTGGGCAATTAATGGACCCTTAAGGAGTCTTTGATGGGTCATAGGAGGGTTAGGCTTAATAAGATAGAATTGGGACTTATGAATGTTCCAATTGGACCAAGGGGTAAAATGGTCATTTTACCCTAGGTAGTGTTATAGACTCTGATTGAATGTTAATGTGATTATGATAGTTGGGAGTCATCGGAGCAGCTGTTAGAGACTACCTTCTGCGAGATTCGACACGCAGTTTACAAGGTGAGTTACCTTCCAGTAGAAGTGGGTCTAAGGCCACAATACCAACCTACTAGTAAGAGTTTGTAGTTAGAAGATTGTTTGTGTGATAATTGTCTGGTATGCTACTGGTTGTTATGATCTATGTGACAGTATGTTATGATTCTATGTGGTAGTGGTAGGGGTGAAATAGTCCCCGATATCCGGTTGAAATAGACCGAAAGGGGAGGCCAGCACCCAGATATGCTAGGCACTTATCCGGTTGAAATATACCGAAGGGGAGGCTGACACCCAGATATGTCTGGCTTAATATGTTATTGCGTGGTATGTGGTATGATGGGGGAACTCACTAAGCTTTGTGCTTACGGTTTTCAGTTTTGGTTTCAGGTACCTCTTCATCGAAGGGGAAGGAGTTGGCACGGTAGCAACGCATCAAACACACATCTGATTCCGCATTTTGAGATCCACAGGATTGTACTCTGATATTAGTATTATTATTTTATCATTATTCCACGACATGTTTTATGATATTTGACTCATGAGGTTACGGGCTGTTATGATATGTTGATGTTTCCAGTAAACAATTTTATAAACCACTTAATTTAAAATGAATTTTTTTGTCATGATTTTCAAGGGTGTTACAACAGATGGTAAACATCAATCTTCAAAAGATTTAATGTCTTATTATATTTAAGAACAAAGATCTTCTAAAATGGGCTATTGGGAAAAATGTCTGCGAGAAGGTTTTCAGACGAGGACAAGTAGATCCACCAAATCAAGGTATGAGGTTGTGTGTGTTTCGAAAAATTGTTCTTGGTTACTAAGAGCAAAAGGAATTAAAAATTTTGGCGGGCTTTTCCAAGTGAATAAATTTGTTGATGTACATACATGTTCTTCAATAATTTTGCAACCTAATCATTGACAAACAAACAAATATGTTTTGGGTGAATATCTTGCTGGTGTTTTGGCTGAAGATTATAGTAGAGTATATCGGGGAAAGGATATTATTAATGATATGAATGCTCAATTGAGTATCAATATCTCATACCAGTAGGCTTGGCGTGCGAAGCAATATGTATTGTTGTTGTTAAGGGATATGAAAGAGGATTCTTTTACCAAACTTTCAGCTTATTTCCACAATTTGGTCAAACATAATCCGGGTACGGTGACACATATTCAAACTGATGGTGATGATCGGTTTGAGTTTTTGTACGTTGGACTTGGTTGCTCAGTTAGTATTATATTTTATTTTTATTTTTATTTTTATTTTGGTGTATTTGAATAGATATACAATGTATCGTAGGTACACGCTTTTGTCAATTTTTGTAAACCGACCCTTGTAGTAGATGGAGCTCACCTAAAGGGCGAGTTCAAAGGTACCATGTTACTTGCAGTTACTAAGGATGGACAAAACAATATATTACCGGTTGCATATGGTATATGAAAAAATGAGTGTACAGATTCTTGGACATGGTTTTTTCAAAAACTATGTGATTGCATAGGCAATATGGAGGAGCTTACAATTATATCTGATAGGTCTCCATCTATAGCGACATTTGTTGCCAAAAAATTTCCTCATGCCCATCACGGAATATGTGGTGTCCATTTGTATTTCAACGTAGTAGCTAGATACGGGAAGAGTAAGACAGTTAAAGGATTTTTTTAGGAGGCTTGTAAGGCATATACAGTTGAAGATTTTGATGCTGCCATGGAACTTATGAAAAAGACAAAAGAACCGGTATGGGAATACTTCAAAAGTATAAATCCTGAAACTTGGTCTAGGGCACATTTTAGAGGGAACCGATACAATCTTATGTTGTCCAACCGTGCGGAGTCAATAAATGCATTATCTAGACACGCACGTAAGGTGTCGATACTTATGTTGATCGATTTTTTTTCGTGAAACAATGAAACAGTGGTGGTTTCAAAGACGTAACTTTGCAGGTATTAAGTTTTAATATTAATATTTTTGTTATATTTTATTGATCGTAACTATCTAATTTTGTTTATTTTTTAAGCAGAAGCAACAACAACACTCACCCCTTGGACCGATGATATTGTAAAAGAAAACAAAAAACATTTTAGTAAATGGAATGTTCGCATGATCTCAAGTACTAAATGTGAGTTCAAAAAGGGGGCACAAAACGTGATTGTTGATTTCCAACAAATGACATGTACATGTAGGCATTGACAACTTGATGGCATACCTTGTGGTCATGTCATAAGAGCGTTAACAGTCAACAATTACCAAGACTGCTCGAAGTTTGCATTAAATGCTTACTATACTGAAACACTGAGGAAAACGTATGAGGAATCAGTAAACCCTTTGCCAGAGCCATCCGAATGGGAGATCCCCGATAATTTGATGATTGTTAAGCCACCTATAATGAATAAACTTCAGCCAGACAGGCCAAGAAACACAAACCGCATTTCATCCCAAGGCGAGGGTCCAATTAGAAAAGAGTGTTCTACCTGTGGTCAAGCAGGACACACGAGAAACAATTGTTCTGGAAGGGCGTCCGGTAATGGAGCACATCGCACGGGAATTTCTACTACAGAAACAACATTTAATATTGGTGGTTCTTTGACTTGGTCACAAAGCTATGACTCCGATTTTGATATAAAACAACCTTAAATTGAAGAGTTTTTCAGTTATTATGTATTGTAATGTTTTTATTAAATCTTATAAGATGTTGTTATGCTTTCATATTTTGATATAAAACAACCTTAAATTTGAAGATGTTTTTATTAAAACAACAAATGAAGCTTAACGGTAAACAAACATGTTAATCTAAAAAAAAACACCAAACCCAATAATGTTACAAGATTTTTTTAACTAATTATTAAACTCAGGGAACTGCAACGGGTGCTTTTCTTTCTCGATTGTTATATAATCATCCCTAATTCTCATTTTATCTTCCAAACGATCCTTTTGCACCCGAAGTTGTATCATCTCCGTGTTCTTGTCAGCAATCCATTTTTCAGTCATTTTTATTATCTTCTTAGTCTTTTTTATCCATTATTCATGCTCTTTGATTTTCTTTTTCTTGAGGTCTATCCATTCTTGAGCTTGTTTGCATTCCGATGCAATAACATTACGATGTTCACTGAGAACTCGGGATAACTCTTTATCCTGTTTTTGTTGTTCTTCAGCCTTTTTCAATTCTTCAAAATTTTCATCCTACATATATGGCCTGCTGAAGAGGGTGTAAAAAAATGGTCAATTGGATCACAGTAGTAACAATCTACATCGTTGCATGAGCAAATTTCGAACTTTTCGGAGGAACACATAATAAAGTCGAGATTTTATTTAGTATTTGTAATAAGAAATCGTGGTATAAGTTGTATTTATACATACTAGTAATCTCCAAATCATAGTCCAAAATGTAACTATTTCGTATTCAGAGTTGTAATTCATAGCCAAACTTTGAAATGACTGCACATTAATGACAAGTTACTGTAGTAACCTGCAAATCGTAGTCAAACTTCGAAATGGAAACACATAAATGACATGATAAGTCACTGCAATAACCTGCAAATCATAGTCCAAATGTTACTATTTCATAGTCAGATTTGTTAACTCCTCTTTTTATTATTATAAATACATGTTTAAGCTAGGGATGTCAACAGGACCAAACAGGAGTGGAAATAGCTGCCCCTGCCCCAGCTCTCGAAATCAGTTGTTACCCCCTCCCCTGGTCCCGTCCCCGGATCCCCCGTTTACATAGCCCCTATGCCCGCCCCCGTTCCCCTGGATCCCCCGGTTTATAGGCTTAAAATTCGATTTTTTTTGCTAAAAAACTGTTTTGTTTTAGGCTAAAAAAACTATTTTTAATAACTTTAAAAGCTTAAAACCTAATCTTTTAGAAACTAAAAAAAATTAAAAATCCAACATTACAAAACGACAATCTCAATAATCTTACAAATATAAAATACGACAAATCCAACATTACAAATATAAAATACTTACATGTCCAAAAATATATGATCAATTCGCTACATCTTCAACATCCATTAATTGGAAACGGAAAAGTGAAACCTACACTAAACCTAAAATTAAAAAAACTATTTTATATATGTATTTTATATTAAATATATATTTTTTACATAATGTACAATCGGGGCCCCCGCGGGAGTACAGGACGGAAATACCGACTCCGACCCCGGTCTCGAAAATAAACGGGGTTTAATTTTGCCCCTGTCCCCGCTCCCGCTCCCGGGTTTTTTAAAAATTTAGTCTCGTACGACATTGGGGTCCCGCGGGAGCGGAGTTCCACGAGGTTTTTTGACATCCCTAGTTTAAGCTCTACGAAACAAATACCCATATCATCTAAACGAAACCAACTCCTATATTCAGAAATGTCGTCGAATGCAGCATCTTCTTCAAATGAACTACCTGTTTCCAATTCTGAACGAGCATGGACGTCAAACAACGTGTTGGTTCTAACACGATGTTGGCTTAGTGTTAAGGATGGTGTAACGTTACTGACTCCCCCGCATTGCCTAGTAGGTGATGAATGGACCCACATAACAACTTTGTTCAACAATGAGATGGGAGAATGACAACACCGAAAACAATCAGATATTGTCAGTAAATGGATGGATGTAAAGGAAGAAGTCACATGGTTCAATTGAGCATTTAATTATGCGAAAAATTCCAATTTTCGTTATGTAGAGGACGAACAGTTCATGGAAGATGTTAAAGATTTTTACATTTTGGAGCGTGAAGGCAGAGACTTTGAATATGAGGACGTTTGGAAGGTTGTTAAAAATAATCAGTATTCCAAGTAGACGGCTCTATTTCCGTTAAAAATAACCCATGGAATTGTTTTAAGTTTAATGCTTTGTTTGGTAGTAATGTTTTAAGTGTAATGTTTGGTAGTAATGTTTTAAGTGTAATCTTTGATGGAATTGTTGTTAGTTTAATGGTTCATGGAATTGTTGTTAGTAATGCATTGTAATGTATCGTTGAAATTTATGCAACGAGTTTTTCTAATTAACATTAAACCAGGGAAAGTAACTATGGACTAAGATTATTGAGTATGAATCATTTCCTTAATTTCTTATTAGGATTTTACTCTATATATGATTAGTGTGAAGAGTTCTAGTATCAGCAGCTCGAGTGTGAGATTTGTCTGTCTTTAGATTGAGGTGAGTCCTCTTACTATACTGTGTAGGATGTTAGCTCTCTTTGTGACTCTTGCATGTGTATGTTGGGCTGGGCATATTTAATTGTATGTTGGGTTGGACCCATTTACGTGCATGTTGGGTTGGGCCCAATTACATGTATGTTGGGTTGGGCCCATTTGTATGTTGGGTGGGTCCATTTGTACGTATGTTGGGTTGGGCCCACTTGTATGATATGTGGTATTTTGGGAAACTCACTAAGTTTTGTGTTTACGGTTTTGTGATTTAACATTTTCAGGTACTTCCAGTTCTAAAGGGAATGACCTGACTTGACTGCACAACGTTTCCCCTATGATTTTCCGCATTGATGATTTTTGTTATACTCTGATACTTGAGATACATTTAAATCATTATTGATTTTGGGAACCAATGATGTATGGATTTTATGGCTTAAAAATCAAAAAAATTTATCGGTATTTTGGGATGTTACGGTAAATCAATGATTGTTTCCGCTACCTAGATATAGTGTATTGATGCATAGAAAACCCAACACTTACTTGCACAAAAGAAAAATGATATTCACACATACAAGGAATGAGAGTTGCATAGTAGCTAAAATTTGTCTAGACACATGATGTCTTAAGAATGAGATCATGAAGACTCTATTTGGATGGTACCTCCTTCATGAAGTGATGTTTATTTATTATTATGGTCAACTTGAAGAGTGCCACTATTTGTAACCATATCCTTTTATAAGGACCAATAATTCGATACATAACCAATAGCTCAAAAGACATATAAAACAAGGATGCAAGATAGCCGATTAGCTATTACATTGGAATGTGATCATTCATTTTATACATTACATCATGTATTAATTATGATATGAGTAACAATTTTTATCAAATGCTTGCAATAGTTTATTGTGTCTAAAATTCATATAATTCACCAAACATTACTGTCTTACGTATTTTGTTATATTTTGTTATGAATGCCATGTATCCCAGAGATATAATGTTTAACATTGGATAGAAGAGTTTATGAATATAGAAGTGATACAAGATTTCATAGATAGAAATAATGACCTAAAAGATAGATTCTCTCCCTTGGTGGCCTAGTTATGTTATGATACTGAGGGAGAATATGATTTGAGATTAGTAACACCCATATAGTTGTATTATAATAGTTTGGCAGCCGAGTTTTTATTTTGGGCTAATTTTTTTTATGACGATGTCAATATGAATTTATCTGGTTTGTATTGATCATGTATTCATGTTCCTTTATTATTATTACTAGGCGAATGCCCGCGCGTTGCGCAAAAACATCTATATAGTTGAAGTCTTTACAAATATATGATTTTTTAAATATAACAATAACGTTGTTGTTAAATTTGATATAATAATTTGTCTATACTAAATTGATATAATATATTGATATTTTAAATTATATGATAATATATACATTTATTATAACTTCATAATCTCAATCGTTTGAATGACTTCTACTTACACATGAATAAAATTAAATATAATATATGATTTGATGTTATTTGAAGTTGTTTTTATTGTTAATTAATTTTTTAAAATTTATTTGCTTAATGTTTTAATTTATATCATTATAATATTATTTAAAACATCAAACATTGTTTTTTTATTTTAAAGCTAACAATATAATCATTTATATAGAGTTGTTTTTAACTATTGTTATTGTAAGTTATTTTTAGTTATTTATTTGGAAACTTTTAACGATTATAAAAATATATTTAAGAAATATTTTATTTAAATTGAAATTATAATTTAGTTTTTGTTTTTATCACTACAATTTATCACTTTTAACTATTTACAAAATATTCTTTAGTTTTTTAAATGGAACTGAAATTTATATTTGAGTTGACATTGTAATGCGCAAAAACACCTATATAGTTGAAGTCTTTATGAATATATATTTTTTAAAATATAACACTAACGTTGTTGTTAAATTTGATATAATAATTCGTATATTAATTTGATATAATATATTGATTATTTTGAATTATATGATAATATATAAAAATCAATTATAACGTCATAATCGCAATCGTTTGAATAATTTCTATTCGCGAGTTACAAATCAATAAAATTAAATATTATATATGGTTTAATATTATTTATAGTTGTTATTTTTAACTAATTTTTTAAAATTTATTTGCTTAATGTTTTAATTTCTATCATTATAATTATTTAAAACATCAAACATTATTTTTTGATTTTAAAGGTAACAATATAATCATTTATATAGAGTTATTTTTAACTAATTTTATTATAAGTTATTTTAAGCTACTTATTTCAAAATTTTTAACAATTATATAAATATATTTAGGAAATATTTTAGGTAAACTGATATTACAATTTAGTTTTTGCATTTATCACTATAATTTATCACTTTTACCTATTTACAAAATATTATTTGGTTTTTTTAGTGGAACTGGAATTTATATTTAAGTTGACACTGTAATGTTATATTTAAATTAACAATTTAAGTATTTTGTCCAAACTGTTCAAAAATTGTAGCTCTAAACTGATAATGGTTTACATGCAATAACATTTTAAATCTAATAAATTAATTATAATATGTTAAAATTTAAAAACATAACTTTATAAATAGAAGTAAATATATTATTTTAAAATTGAAATTTAGTCTATGATTATACTTTAGGTTTGATATTTATTTAACCTTATTAACCAACTTATAATCATTATTAGAAAGACACTACAATTTATCACTTTTAACTATTTATAAAATAATCTTTGGGTTGTTTAAGTTAAATAAAATTTATATTTAAGTTGAGCCTATAATGTTATATTTTAATTAATAATTTAAGTATTTTATACAAATTGTTCAAAAATTATACCTTTAAAATGATAATGATTTACATCCAACAATATATTAAAACTAATAAATTAAGTATAATATGTTAAAAGTTAAAAAACATAATTTTATAAGTAGAATTAAATATATTATTTTAATATTGAAATTTAGTTTATATATGAATATACTTTAGATTTGATATTTATTTAACTTAATTACCAAATTATAATTATTATTATAAAAAAATTGAAAAGTCATGGGAGTTTCAAATGAATGTGGTGAAAGGAAAAAAGAATGGAGGTTTCAAATACATAAGATTTAAGAAAAAATGCTAGCTTTTATAAATATGTATGATTATGTAATATAAATTAATGGATATAGTCTTTAAATTATCCTAGGAGAGTTTTCTCGATCATTAATAAAATCTTATTGTTTTTCATTACCGTCCTCTTCTTTGTTTCTTGTGAGATCCATTAGCTTATTTAAAAAAGCTCCCATTGTGAGTTTGTGGTTGCACAAGCTAATATAGACAGGGTGTTTGGGATAATTTTTAGAGGGACTTTTAACTTTTATTTTTTTCTAAAAATCAAAAAGATGTTTGGTAATCCTGACTTTTCCAACTTTTTCAATAGAGTAAATGTCACCTTTTTTAAAAATCAGGGAATCCTGACTTTTCCATCTTTTTGTACAAAATGACTTTTTGGCTTTCAAAAGCTAAGCCCGACACCCTCAAAATAGCTTATTAACCTAAAAACTTCTTGAAAAATCTCATGTTAGATGTTTTTATTTCATGTAGTGTTTTTATTTTAGAAAAAAAAACAATTCCTTAACTATTGCAGAAGTGCAGAACATAATTGTAGAATTCCAAAGGTATGTTATTTATGTCAAAAAGTGAGCTCGTTTATAGCTAAAACATAATCTAAAATCAAGAAATGTTAAGAGTGTGTTGCACCAAATAATAAAAAGTCTTACCTTTTTTTTCAGTCATTTTTGAGTTACAATCTTCAACTTAACTTGCAAACAATCATCCATGCAACATTTAAATCCATGGATGACTTTTGCAAATCAAATATCAATAACAGATATTATATATGTATTTCTTTTTTTTTATACAAATAAATAAACCAACACAAGTTTTTAATACACCAAGTAGCTTTCCCACATATACAGACCTGACTCGTATTACTTGGATTAAATAAATTTTCATACTACAATTCTCCAAAAACAAACAACTCACCTCCCACTTTTTATACATCCGAAAAAGAAAAAACATCTCATTGTTTCTTGAATTCTTCAGCATTGAATTTGTTCCAAGCTTCCTATCAAGATAACCGGTTGTTATATTTGTTGTTCATTGCAATATTTCAGTAACCAAAATTTACTTTTTTGGCCATTGTCAAGAAAGTAAACATCATTCATCCAGATTCCCAACAATTACATAATATAATATATATGATTAAAGAGATCTTACTTTGAGAAGATCAAAAACTTTCTCTGCAATATATTTTTGTTCAACAGTTGCACCTTTCTGCTGAACTTTGTCTGGATGAACACATAAAGTTGCTTTGTAATAAGCTTTTTTAACTGCTGTTGATGTGATCAAATCAGTCAGTGAAATTGCTTGCCACCCACTTCCACCCCAAAGCACCTAATACCAATATTGTCAATTTTCATAGACTTATTAAAATAAATATCCTAATAAAAAAACATAATAATAAACAAAACAAATCCAAGATGAAAACGTACATTTTGCAATGAAGATAAAAGTGCACGCAAATTGCCTTCTTTTCCAACAGCCCAACGCTTTATATCACCTTCTAGGGTTGCAGCTACCCTCTGAAAAAATTAATATGTTAAAAAAAAAATTAAAATTTATCCAAAAGTATTCTATTCAAACAGTATAAGAAGAATAAATAAAAGTTGATATGTAGAAGTACTTACGTGCTTCTCATCTTGCTCTTGTTGTGCCTCATAGTCACGCTTGTTCTTCTCATTCAGTGCTTTAGTCTGACAAGTCGATTAAAGTAATCATCAAAACGATTATTCAAAAAATTGGTTCCTTCTTATTTGTGTTGAATGTTAGGGTTTCAAATTAGGGTTTTGAGGATTTGATGGATGGATTCTTCATATTTGATACAACAACAAATCACGAATGAAATCAAAAGAATACCATGCGTTCCCGAGTCGACATGTGGTGGTTTAATCTGGCTCTTCGTCTTTCTTCACTTTCCCCTTTGATTTCCTGAAATTCTCCTGATGGAGTTGCATCTTTAAAATGGAAAAAGAAAAAAATCAATTCCAGAAAGAAAATGTATTAATATACATAGAGTTTACAAGGAGTCTTGAAATATAATCACCTCCCATTCCAAAAAGATAAGAGAAGTCATCTGTGCTATTTGCATTTGTTGGTGCTTTCTTTACACTATACGAGGCATCAGAGGAAACCTTCTTTCCAACTTTAGTGCCACCATTGTTGTTGAAAAGAGCATCATAAACAGAATCCTGAAACACAAACATAAGCCCATGTCTACAGTTGCCTACACCCCCATTTGCTACATAGGACATAGGACAACATTGTACTGCATCAGTCATTGTTGTCATGTTCTGTTATGTAGCAAATGGGGCCTACATATTGCATAAATTCTGACACTTTGTTTCACCTCACTTGAAGAGCTTTGACTGGTTCTGGTGTTTGACTGATTGCCTGAGCTGAAAAGGGAATCCAGATAATTGTCAACTCCAAAAGCACCATTATTTGCTCTAGCACTCTCATGTGTTCTCTCAAACATTACAAATGGATCTTCTGTTGAAGCTGAATATGATCTGGCTGAACTTGATTGACGAGTGGGATTTGTTTCTGATTTTAATCTGTATATATGAACAAGAATCGTTTACTTCCCCTTAAATATAAACTAAGTTGTATTGAAAATGAATAAATGATGTATTAACTTCATATTCATTTTTGATCATTTCAGCAATCATGTGTAAATTGTAATCCACCTAAAAGTTTCATATGTTTGTGTAAACAAACAAATAAGCAAAAGGAAGCAAGTAAATGATAAAGGCTTACATACCTATTGATTGAAGAACTTTTTACACCAAAACCTGATAGCAAATCTGCGGAATCAAAAGCAGTTTCTTGCTTGTTTACTGAAACCTTTTTTGGACCATTCAGCTTAACTCCATTACCATTCAGATTTCCAAGTAAATCGTTTGATTTTGAAGCATTTGCTTGTTTTCCCCCGGAGTTATTTCTGGGAGCATTCGATTTCACACCCATTCCACCAAAATTTCCAAGCAAATCATCAATTGAATGGGTCTTCTTAAACGCATGATGATCAACAGAGCTCGCTCCTGAGCTCGATTTCTTCAACCCAAACACATCGTCATCATCGTCGTAATTATTCGAATTCGAAACCTTGAAAACTGAGTCGAGATCAATACCATTAGCCCCAGAATGAACTCCCCCAAACACATCATCAAAACCGGAATTCGGGGGTTTCATATCGTTACTACTATTGGATCTAAATATCCCATCAAGATCATCAACATTAAGTGAAGGATTCGAATTGTAACCCGATTTAGATCGATTAAACGACGAAAAATCCTGGTTGAGACCAATATCTCCAGGGAACCCATTGGAATTGTTATTGGGTTTGTTGGTGCCCTTCAAATCGGCCAATGGGGCTGATGATTTTCCATGTGCTTTGAAGCCGATACTTTCTACTAGAACACCAAACTGATCCATTTCAAGTGAGGAGGTGGTGGGATTTGTTCGATGTAAAAACAAAGAGAAAAGATACAAAAAAAGGGGAAAACTTATAGAAATTTGAGCCGAAAAGCAGGAGCTATCGGAGATGGTTTTCGAAAGGAAGGAATATGATAGTCGGATGGGATGAAGAAGATTCAGTGCAAACGCGATAACCCACCGACAAAATGATTGAATAATTGTCTCAATTCCTTTCTCGATCGCCTCTTTCCTTCTTCCCACCTCAGCCTTGATGGAATGGAGGTGTCAACGGTGCGTCGTTAGGTGGTGGTGTTTATGTGGGGTACGACGTGTTCGATGATGAGCTGTAACACTTATAGTTACAAAACTTCTCCCTGGTTTTTCCATTAAAGCCATCTTACCCCCTCTGGATTCTACACTGTATTAAAAACCCAATTAATAAAAAGTCATAGATGTTTGATGTTTCCCTTATGTATGTCCAAAAAATTATAGTAGGTTTAAACACTAAAATCTTAATTTTGTTACACTGTTGAAGTGACTTAACTTATTGCTAATAATGTTGACATGTGATGTGAATGTCTCAAACAATCAAATTGAAAAAATGATGTTTGGATGATGAGATGCAAAAGGAATATGTAGTTGTTAATAATTGTGATCCAAGTGAGGGTTTAGATTTGACATGGAACACATGGGACGCCTCCAATGAACAATTTAGAGTCTAGAATAAAAATTCGTATGGTTCCTTAACCATGTTTAGCTGTCAATTCAAACAAAAAACAATCACTTTAATATGTATAAAGCTTGGTGGCCGGTGAAAGAACAAAACCCAAATCAATGATTCTTTCAAAAAAAATTATTACTAAAACCAACTTATATATGAAGTGAGTCGATATGAATTAGGACTCAACAAACTTATGATGTAGAAATATAAAAATGAAACATCTACTTATAATGAAAAACCTCATAATCATTTTCTTATCGGAGTAGATGTGACTTTTGAGACGTATTCATGCCACCAAATATGATATATCTTCTATAAATTATATTTGTACTTTTTTTTATCAAATACATTCAGATGTCTTTTAGAATATTCAAGATAGGTCACACTTTTTTATATATAATTTATTGTATAATATAAATTTTAGGTGGATCCTATAATCCACATTGGCTCTAAAAACACCTGTCTTTGTCTCTGCCAACGAACAAACACAATACGTGGCAAACTAACTCGATCATAAATGGTCGATGAAAACACCCCTTATAATATGTTAAGTAACTCATCATATGAGTAACTTGAATAACAATAAACTATAATGACTTACTTAACAACAAAATGTGGTTTGATTAGTGACATGTTTAGCAAGAATAATAATGTGTTATCTAAATTGCCAACAAAAGTGTTAATACTTACTTTATTCTTATAATGGCTAACCCCTACTGAAATTACTTCTTTGTTAATACTTAATTCTACTTTCCATTTTAAAACTCATTAAATAGTTTACACATTTTGTATTATTTATCGCCTCTTTTCATAACATTAAATTCGTTTTAATTATAATATTCTATTAGTTCCACTTTATATTTTGAAATTCATAAAATAATTTACACGATTTTCTTGATTACTTCTTGTCTTTTTTTTTTCATCGCATCTAACGTTCATTTTCATCAAATTTTCTTAATCAAACCATATATTTTTAAATTTCATATATAAAATGATTTACATGATTTTATTGATTAATACATATTTCTTACTTTTTGTCATTCTTTATCTAATATTCAAATAAAATATTCATACATTCTTTATTTTTCTCACTCTAACTTCTGCATTTACCCTCCCATTTATATTGTAACTAGCAAGTAATTTCATGTTTGCTTACCTTGATAGCATTCTTATTTCTTCTTTCTTTCGTATCCTCGTATTGTATTCCATACGCATAACTATGATTCCTATGATCCTATCTTAATCTATATGCCTATATGGTATTATTCTTTAACATTTCTTTTTAAAATTATATAGAAGTTCTGCTTAACACCTTCCATAACTTAAAGCCTTGGCACATCCAGTTCATAATCCATAGCCCAGAGCCCAAGATCCAGTTCCTAGCCCACACACCCACTTAAGCCCATTTTCTCATCCATCCCAACTACAATCCAGTCGGGAATTATATCATACACATGCACTTGTTCTCATTTATTCTAGGCCAATGATGTCCTTTTTGTAGGTAATTAGTCTAGAAGCAACGTTAAAAACATCGGGCGTATTCTTAGATGTTTCCACATTTCTTCTGGTAAATTTTCATAAATCTTCGAGTATTATGTATTAGGGTCCCTCAAAACGAAATTTACAACGGGCCTCAATCATTGGATGTGAACGAACCGGTGACTTTACCCTTCATTTACTTGGGTGGAATAACTAATGGATAATTGTTATAAGCATAATTAATTAATTCCTACAAATAAATTTCTGATTATTTATTAAGTTTTTGATCAATGGTATAATAATTATATCAATTTCTACTTATTTATCAACACTCCATAAATAACAAATTAGTTTACTTTTTATTTATTTTTTCCGAGCTTTCATGGCTCTAAAAAAACATTGGAACCCTATCCTCTCTAATAAATGAATATTTTTTTTCCACTTGTCACATTCTAATTCAATTTGCTAAATGTAATTTTGTGGGTATTTTGAATTAATTTTTTTCCATATATCATTTTATGAGGTTTTTTATTTTATTAAATTTTACATAATATTTTAATGTAATAATTATAATAAATATAGTAATAAATGAATATCAATTTTATTGATTAATTTACCTTTTACCGAAATAATATTTCATTTTGGATGGATGATTGGCTAAACTGTGGTGAACTACTACTCCATTTCTCGAACCTTTACTCCATCCAAAAGAAGAAGCATTGTTTGGTAGTTAATTGTATTTTCTCTTACCTTTACTCCATCCAAAAGAAGAAGCATTGTTTGGTTAGTACCTCGGCTTCAAAAAGCATTGTTTGGTCGCTAATCGTATTTTTAATTTATATATAATTTTTCCGTTGGTTCCAAAAAATAAATAAGTAAAGATATAGAAAAAGATATATTATTTCAATATTATACCTTTCTAAGTTGAAAATGTTCCATGGAAACATTGCAATTTCATAAAAGTATCCGAGCAATGGAAGGGAAAAAGTTTGTTTTTTTCTTTGGTGTTTCCGATTCAACATGGTTGAAACTTGAATGAGGTAGAAAGTGACATTATATTACCTTAATTTTCTTTTTTTGGATATATCGTTGTACTAAGTTTGACTTTGACTATTACCGTGTGAAATATAAAAAAAATACTCCCCCTTTAATGTAATCAACATGTGTCAACCTTCACAAATTACTTTATTCTATCAAAGTTTAATATAATCCTAAAAATAATGATGTATTTTGTAAAGATTAACATGTGACAGCCTTCACAAATTACTTTATTCTATCAGAGTTTATTATATCCAAAAAAAATAATGATGCATGTTGTAAAGATTAAATAAAGACAAATCCTTCCTAACATTAACTACCAATATTTGAGTAGTTACGATAAAGATAATATTATGAGTTGTAACTTGTACTTAAAAAGTTGTACATTCTCTCCAAGTTGCACCATCAACAAGCTACATAACATATCCAATGAGCTCAAAGCAACCATTTGCTTGGGTGAAAGTAAGGTCACCATTAATGGGGAAATGCCGGTTCTTGTGTGTCATTTGTCTCTTCTTCATCCTCCCCTCTTTACATCGAGCAGCAATTTCTTCTTCATGCCCAACAGATTTCAACTATGTCACCACCTTCCCATGGGATTCTTCCGCCTGCCGGACCACGACCACCAACGACACCGCCACCCCAAACTGCTGCCAAACTCTCCGGAGTCTCTTCGGCATCGGCCTCGCTCACCACCTCAACCAAACCTCAACTTTCTTGTTCCCAAACCTCCAATCCTCCATTTCTTGCCTTTCCGATTTCCAATCCCATCTCTCTTCAATCTCCATCACACAGATCTTCTCCACCTGCCTCACCTCCACCACTGAGTTCGTCGCAACCCCGTCAAAATGCGCTGAGATTGTGACGTTATCAGATTGGGTCAACAAATCAGGTCCGACCACCGCGCTTGACTCTTCCTGCAACGTTGATTTCGCAGGATTTCTCAGCTGCAGCTCCTGCCTTGATGCAGGAATGGCGGTTAACACCCGGTTAGTAGCTTTAAGCCGTAACTCAAGTAAATGCTTCACTTTCACCGCTCTATACGCCGCCGCAATCGTCAACAGTTTTGGCCCGGAAGACACTCGAACTGCCGATTGCATCCTCGGCGTACCTTTAGCTAAATCCAGATCCAATTCAAGATCCAAGAAAAACACCATTTTCGCGATTTTAGGAGCTTTGATCGGAACTCTCCTTTTTCTGGGTGCAGTTTTCGCGTACAGGAGATTCAAAAACAAAAGGAAAGAAAATCAATTTCACACAGATTATGTAAGAACAGTAAAAGCTCGTGTTTTGCCCAACACCGGTGCAAAATGGTTCCGTATAGCGGAGCTCGACGTCGCCACCGACGGATTCTCTGAACAAAACTTCATCGGTCAAGGTGGATTCGGGATTGTTTACAAAGGAACCCTATCCGATGGAACGGAGGTCGCCGTCAAAAAGATGACCAGCTTCGATACTGAAGCAGACGACGATTTTGTAAACGAAGCCGATATCATAAGCAAGATAAGACATCGGAATCTTCTCCCCCTTCGAGGATTTTGTGCAACTAGTGACGCCATTAAAGGAAACGAAAGGTACCTGGTTTATGATTTTATGCCAAATGGTAATTTACATGATCATATCTTCAATAAACGGACACCGGAAAAAAACTTAACTTGGCCTCAACGGAAATCGATCATTCTCGATGTTGCGAAAGGGCTATCTTATTTACACAACGGGATTAAACCCCCGATATTTCATCGCGATATAAAGGCGACAAACGTTCTTCTAGATTCAAACATGAAAGCCCTAGTTGCGGATTTCGGATTAGCTAAGCAAAGTAGAGACGGGCAGTCTCAGATGACCACCAGAGTCGCCGGAACTTATGGCTACGTAGCACCGGAATACGCTCTTTACGGGCAATTGACCGAAAAGAGCGACGTGTATAGCTTTGGGATCATCGTTCTTGAGATCATGAGTGGGAGGAAGGTGCTTGAAGAGGTGAAAGGGGCGGCGTATTCAGGGATGGTTCTGATCGCCGATTGGGCATGGGAGAAGGTGAAATCGGATCGAATTGATGAGGTTTTTGATGAGTCGATGAGAGAAGAAGGGACGTCGCCGATGGGTGTGATGGGTAGATTTGTAAGAGTTGGATTACTTTGTGCTCATGCCATGGTGGTGCTTCGACCTACCATTTCAGAAGCTCTGAAGATGTTGGAAGGTGATATTGACATTCCTCGGTTGCCGGACCGGCCACCGCCGCTTGGTCAAGAGTCTTTTGGACTGAGCTTCCGGCATGGTACCAGTTTGTGGTCGAGTAGCGATGGGTCGATAACGAGTCCAATTCTCAACACTTGAAAATTTTAAATGGTAATGTCTTTTGTACCATTTATGTAATTATAGGATTCTTAATCGTTCATTTTTCTCTATTTTTCTCTTTTACAAAGTTTGTTGAAAAATGATGCTTGTAAAATTTGAAGAACTTAATTTGTTATACATCGAACTAGATTTAGAAACTAAACACAAACCTATAAATGGTAAAACAGAATGTTTTTTTATCGTGTGAGCACAGTAAATTAATGAGATCTGTAAAGTAACTTCACACACACAAAAATTATAAAAGACTTAAAAAATATATGTTTACCATATTAACCACAATAACAATAAAATGTGGAAGGACATAGACATTTGTGGAGGGGATGAATTTCCCAATAAAGCTAGAGAGCCCAATATACAACTACCTTTTGGATCCATAAATGATAAGTGCAAACAAAAAAGAAATCTACCTTTTGATGAGTTGGCTGTTTGTCTCGACTTCAAAAAAGAAAAGAAAAAAAAGAAAAGAACTTACTTGAAATAGTTTTCTAAAAGAATACCTCTTAGAGAAAGTGATGCGGATCTTTTTGACTTTATGTAACATGCAATGCAAGATATTTCCAGTTCAAAAATTATAGCTAAAAACTTAATTGTTTATATTGTTACCATCGGAGATCTTTTTTTTAAAATTTTATACGTTTTGTAACAGACATGATCGTCACATTTGGATCAAAAAAATCCAATCAAAATAAATTTATATTCAGATTTGTTCGCAAGATACTATGTCTGTATGTCTGAAAATATAAGATTATAATATAGACTAATTCGAAATGATTTGATAAAATGATGATCATAGGGTAGGGTCTAGTTCTTAAGATTCAGATAATAAAAAAGTTCCAAACCTTTATGCATGCACCTCCGTACAAGTGTTGCGTACAAGTTCCGGCCAAGATGATCGGGAAATATCAAACCAATTTGAACCGTTCACATCACACTCAGGGACGAGTTTATGTATACCCAAGGTGGGTCACATGAACTATTTAATTTTTTAAATAATACCAAAAATTATATACAAAAACATTTAGGAACTACCTTAAAATTTTGGAATGACCTACCTTAGAGAAAAAGAATGAAAAACGAGATGGAGAAATTTGGGGTGGTGAAACAACAAGAAAGAAGTGAATCGGTGAAAATGCAGATCTTGAAGCTTTGGAACGGCGACTACCAAAAGAAAGAAATACAGTTAGGTTAGATTCAAAAATAGGCTCTTGGACTTTAGTTCCTGAATCTCTTTAGGAGAATTTAAGAGAATGGGCCCAAAAGATAACATGTCTTTTATTAGTTATTTTAGTTTTACATCTATTTTGTTATTTCTGTTATAATAAAAAATGAATATATATCGGCTTTGTTTATTTTCTTTGTTTTTATTCTTGTTTTGTTTTGTCCTTGCCTAGTTACTTGCTAGGCTTGTGGTTTTTTTTAAAAAAAATGTATGATAGTTTACAATCACTTTTTGATTAAAATAAGTTTTATATATATATATATATATATATATATATATATATATATATATATATATATATATATATATATATGTGTGTGTGACAACCCGATATTTCAACTCTTTGTAATGACCAAAATGGGTCAAGTATTGTAACCACTTTTGAGTAATAAAATTTACTTTCATAATAAAATGTACAAATAGTTCTATTTAATTTCCTTCTATGTTTAAATGTCTTTGAACCATGATCGTACGTGAAAAGAACGCCCAAATCCGACTTCATATGGCGAAGTTATGATTTTTTCAAGTTCGGCTTAGCAACAGACAGCTAAAAACTCGAACCGGAGATCGAGCGACTTTTGGCCGGAATGACCTAAACGAGAATCGAAGGTCTCGACAATGGTATTCCAGCGGTAAAAAGTCTGGCAAAAACCGACATCAGATAAAGAAGTTATGAATTTTTAATGAAATTCCTTAAGCACGATGAGTTTATAATATATAATAAAAAAAATAATTTCGGAATTTGCCGACGGAGTCTAAACGAAAGTTGTAGAGCGTAGTCTCACCTACGCGTGGATATAAAGACCATCGAAAACGGAGCTCGTATGAAGAAGATATGAATTTTTGAAGTTTATTAAATAAATTAATTATTTATTTAAATCAAAATTCGGACCTTATCCGAAGAGGAGTCAGCGTCCTCGTCCGGGTACGCGCTGCGTACCCCTGTACGCCCAGCGTACCCGAGAGACTTGGCCTCTGATCGTCCACGTCGCCATATCCGAGGAAGCCGACCCGTCCGACCCGTCCGACCCGCCGTCCCATCCGACCCGCGTACCCAGCAACCTGTCCCATCCGAAGCCGAGGCAGTCGAGGCTTCGGTCATGCATGACGTACGCATACGCGCTGCGTACGAGCGTACGCCCAGCGTACCGAGGCAGACCAGCCTTACTATAAATAGGATGCGAGGGCTTCCAAGGAAAGGGCTCATTTCTCTCCTCTCTCTCACAATCTTGCCTCGTTTTCCGTGTCCGTTCAAACCCGAAGCTCTGGTCTTTTTGGCTCAAGTCCCGAGGGTCGATTTTACTCCCGAGAATCCCGAGGAAAATCCGTTTCCCGAGACGAAACTCTGCCCGGTTTTCCATCTCGCTATCTTCAAACTTTCAAGTGAGTTTCATACCCCTTAATCAACCTTTTTAAATATTCTAAATGCTTTTATATGCTTTCAAGGGGGGATTACGAGTAAAACACACGAGTATTATCGTGTGTTACATAAAGAAACTCTTTTATATACTGTTATATATTCAAATCACATGCGATTTATAAACCTTTACGGAACTTTTATATATATAACATATGTTAAAATAGCATTCTATCTTGGGAAATATAAATTTGTTGTAATGCATATATAAACTAAACTTTTCTTAGATTATTCTTGTCTATCTTAGACTCTACACCAAAAATCTATGCTTTCATAAACAAGTGATTCCTTTTCTAGGTATTTCTAAACAAACAAGGCACACTTTTAGAAAACTATAATAGGTATAGTTTTACGAACAAATTCCTAACTCTTATGTACTAGAAACATGAATTTCAAGAAGTTTACTTTCGTATACAAGAGCAAACGTAACATTTTAACAAGTAGATCTGTTTTTATACCACGGTTTTGTGAGACACTAACTTCATGTACGTTCGAGTACACATTTCAAGTCCTGTATTATATACCAGAATCCCTTGGAGGGGGAGCATGGTGTTTGTGTATAGATCTATACGGGCTTGACAACCCGCGCCCTGACTGTTAGCTGCAGTCCACCGTTTGGGGTGACAAACGTCATAACATTCCAACGCCTGAAGAACGTTGTGTATAGGCATTACGAGTCAATAGTATGGTTATAAAACTCACAAGGGGTATTAAAAATGCATTGATTTACAGGGTTTTCAAACTCATTGGTTATTTTACATTTACATACATTTTGGAAACAAACATTGGTCTTGAGTGAAGGCTACTTTTATACTAGTAGAAAATATAGGATTTTCTAAACACAAACAAACAAAGATAAATCATTTCATTCAAACATTGGTCTTGAGTGAAGGCTACTTTTATACTAGTAGAAAATATAGGATTTTCTAAACACAAACAAACAAAGATAAATCATTTCATTCAAACATTGTTACTTAAATACTTATGAAATTCACCAGCTTAATGCTGATCTACTCTTTCAAAACTACTTGTATGTCCCAGGAAATCAGTAATTTCAGGTATTCATTACGCTTTTGATGAAGGGATGCTGCGGCGACAGTTTAATCTCGTATTTTTGACATCATATTGTAATTGAGTTTTGAACATGTAACTTTTGACAAATGTAAACTTTCAATTATATATATGATGGTTGCATTGCTTTCGTTACTATGTATTCATTTGTTACGTTACCACATGAAGTCATCCGCCCCCGAACGTTTCCGCCGTTCAGGTTTGGGGGTGTGACAATATATATATATATATATATATATATATATATATATATATATATATATATATATTACACATTTATAAAAAAGCATTATGTATTGTTAAAACATAACAAGTTATTTGTACATGTTTATTTTTTTAAATATATGTAGGTAATTATCTACACATATGACTAATTTAACATATTGGCTTTGTTTTAAATTTAAGTTGATTTTAGTCAAAAAGATAAAATAAAATAAGGAATGTTTGATTTGGACTGGGTCCTCTCACCATCAGTTTTTATACATCTTGAATTGGTTATTTTTATGGTTGAACCCAACTATTTCTTAAACCAATCATAGTTAGTGAACCACGTATGTTTCGATTCTAGACTCGCCACTGATCACAGTAGTAGTAGTGTAAAGGCCGTAAGTCGGGGGGCGGCCATAACATAAAGCTATTACTTTCACACCTCTCTCTCTTTATATATATATATATATATATATATATATATATATATATATACACACACATATATATATATATATATATATATATATCTAAAAAGAGAGAGATCTGCTGCGTGAGCAAGGAGCCCAACAGTTTGGAAGATATCTTGAGAAAAAGGTTTAGCATCGGTCTATCATATATGTACTCCAGTTTATTCGAAGTCTCCCAATGGTGTAAGGTCGTCGACTTATTGGGAAAAAGGAGGAAGATCACTTTGATCTCTTGTTTCGGAGAAATCAGTGGCTCACGAGGAATTAAAAGGAACATCTTATATTTGATCTCGAAGTCCTCGTATAGCACTTCTTTCAATCCTAGATGGGGGATCACTTGTAAGAATGACATAATGAGGTAGAACCAATGGGCCCTTAGTCTGCCCCTTATGTAGTACATAGAGGTGTCGCGAAGGAGTGAAGAATGCCCCTTTCCTCCCGGAAGAACCGGACGACCAAATACAAGCACTGACTTCAAAAAAGAGATAGCCTTCCTCTCTCTCCTTTCTTGCAGCTTACGAACCCCCCGAAAACAAGATTGACGCAGAAAGGTAGCGAACTCTTTTTGCTCAATAGCTAAATAAAGAGAAATTACAAGGATGAATGCAAATAGCAAGGCGTTGTGCTGTGTGAAATGAGACTGGCTGCCCTAAGTTAAGTGCTTCCTTATTAATATTAATTAATGATCTTGCTCAGTAGGAGGGCTTTCCCCCTTCTGTGTAGCCTGATTCTCTCTCTGGAAATGAGGGTGCCCTCGATTGACATTTATCATCGAATAAGGAATCCTTCAATGGATGAGAAGGTTGAGTTACAGTACAGACTCCGTTGGCTTTCGCAAGGAAGCATCTCGAAAGTTCCGCAATCTATGGTTGATGCCTCACTCGAACTCTATCCCATACCCTAATGTTGAAGCTACTCTGCCTCTCGGAACCCAAAAAGAAAGTCGGGCGCTTAGGAAGCTATGCAAAACCTGAAAAAAGGAATTTGCATGCTTTCCATCTTTTAGCTCAAAGGTTATGATCATCTCCTCATTAGGCTATTTTGAAAAAAGTATAGCTGACTCATCAGCTGAGTGGTTCGCCTCTTGTCCACCGGTGTTGTTTACTTCATTTTCCGACCTGGAAAACCAATGACTCTTCAGGTTAGGTTCTCTTTCAACATAGACATCCCATTGACCATGGATCAACTTCGTTCCACGAAACAGAAAGGAGGTAGGGGTGCAGAGACAGCCATGAGGTTTGCCTAGAAGCAGCCGCACCAAAGGGAGAATTGGGGATTTTTCTGATAGGAGATAAGGGTGTTTTTCCTTGGCGCTATAAAATTCGCCCACCGGGGTTTATTAATTGGGCTAATTCATAGATCTTTGGGCTTTGATTACCAAGGAATAGAGACTTTACAAATCAAACCAGGGGATTGGCATTCCATTGTTGTTTTTCTATGTTCTAGAGACTTGTATGTAACTATTGAGAGTGAAAAAAGGTAGGTTTTGTCAGTGATTAAATGGAAAGGTTAGCTAGAGCGGAAACTATTCACAGGTAGACTGTTAATAGGAAAACTATTAAGCAATTCATCCTTATTTACATGAGAATTCGGATTATTTCCGGGGGAAGTATAAGTCAAAGGCTGGTCTCTATTCCTAATGGTTGTGGTATAGAAAATATTGTGTAAAATACGAATTATTTTTCACTTATAGAATCTTAAAATTGTAGAATCTTAAATCAAGATTGGAATTTTAACAATAATACAAATGTTTTTAATGATCCGACAAGTGACATGTTGTGATGTCAGTAATGTCAAGCCTTAAGTTTTAGGAGCAAGGGTTAATGTCATAAAAACCCTCAAGTTTTAAGGTTTTTGTCGGTTTTGCCCAAAGTTGGATTTTATGTCCGTTTTTACCCTAACATTTTCCAAAAAATGTTCGGTTTTACCCTTTTACCGGTGATAACAGGTTACCATTATATTAACTTCGCAAAAAAACCCTTAAATTTAAAGTTTTTTTTACGTTGTTACCCTTAAGTTTATAATTTTTTAACACTTTTATCCTATATATTTTGTTTTTCAAATTATACGTATTCAAGCAGAAAAATCATATTTATAAACGAAAAAAAAAATTAATTAAATATTGTATTTACATTTTTTAATGTTAATTCTTATATATATATATATATATATATATATATATATATATATATATATATACACATATGTGTGTGTGTATGTGTGTATGTATGGGTTTTTTTTCTTTGATAAACCATTTAAGATGTAAAAAAAACAAATTAATATGTTTTTAGAACTATAAATATATATTTTTATGTATTTAAAAATATACATATTAATAAAAAAACTTGTTCATTCATAAACATGTTTATATAAGTATATACATATATTTTTAGAAGTGTAAATATATATTTTGATATATGTTTTTTTTAAGTATAAATATATTTTTAGAAGTATAAATACATATTAATATATAAAAATGTAAAAATATGTATTTATACTTCTAAAAATTATATCTATCATACACATATTTATAATTCTAAAAATATTGTTTATCTTTTTAAATGGTATAACCATGCAGAAACACAAATACACACAAACAAACAAATATATATATATATATATATATATATATATATATATATATATATATATATATATATATATATAACATTAAAAAAATATAAATATAATATTTAATTGATTATTTTTTCGTATATAAATACGATTTTTCTGCATGAATATGTATATTATGAAAAAAAAAATGTAGTTAGGGTAAAAGTATAAAAAAATTATAAACTTAAGGGTAAAAACATAATTAAATGATAAACTTAAGGGTTTTTTTGCGAATTTAATATAATGGTAACCTGGAAAACCTGTTATCACCGGTAAAAGGATAAAACCGAACATTTTTTCGAAAATGTTTGGGTAAAAACGAACATAAATTTCAAATTTGAACAATACCGACAAAACCCTGAAAACTTGACGGTTTTTATGAGATTAACCCTAGGAAGCAACAACCAAAGTCACAATGTTTTTTTAAAAATGATCAATATAATTTAATGAAAAACTCCAAATAAATACAGTAGTTAAAATTAAAACCTGCTTCTTCGAAATTCATCTCCGTCGGCTCGTTCCCGCCGGCCTCCACGATCGCGTCTCCGCTTCTCCATCTTCGCATCTCGAATCGAACTCGCTCCCACACTTGCTCGCCTGTATATCCCGTTGTCTCAATCTCCGAAATCCTGAATGGCAAGTCCGAACTCTCAATTTAATCTTCATTCTTTTACTTTCCCTTTCATCAGTTTTGGTACACCAAGCAAACCGTTTGATATTTAAGCTTTACTGCTCCTATTTCTGTAGACTAAACTCAAAATTTGTAATGTCAACTGCCCAACTGGCAAGTCTGTTGGCTTGGAGATGATAAGATGTTAATGCACGAAAGCTGTTTGATGAAATGCCCATGACAATTATTATTATTATTATCCCTTGGGGACTTCTTTTCATACTCGTTACTCTTTAAGCTCTTAGTTATAATCTAAATGCAAGAAAGTTGTTTGATAGTCTCCAACTCTTGTAGGTGATCCACGACAATATGATCAGAGTATTCACCAGTCCTATGAAATCAAGTTTCAGAAATCTTTTTCATCCCAGAAGAAGAACATACTGCTCGATTGAAACAAAGAAAGACATATTATTCGACCCCACAAAACAAATATGCAAAATCATGATGTCATGTCCAAAGCTAGGAGTTGCAACTGCACTTGATCAAAGTGGTATAAGGCCATCACCAGAAGTAGTAGAACAAGTCCTTAAAAGATTCACAAATGCAGGCATGTTGGTGTATCAATTCTTTGATTGGGCAGGTAAGCAACGTAACTATGAACATTCTATAAAAGCTTATCATGCCATGATTGAATCTTTAGCCAAAATCAGACAATATGAAATCATGTGGGATCTTATAAACACCATGAGAACCAAAAACCTACTCAATATCGAGACTTTTTGCATAATTATGAGAAAGTATGCAAGAGCACAAAAAGTCGAAGAGGCAATCTACACCTTCAATATCATGGAAAAATACAACACCCCTCCAAATTTATCAGCTTTTAATGGTTTGTTAAGCGCATTATGTAAATCAAGAAACGTAAGAAAAGCCCAAGAGATTTTTGACACAATGAAAGAAAGATTTAAACCTGATCAGAAAACTTACAGTATATTAATCGAAGGGTGGGGAAAGGATCCCAATTTGCCTAAAGCAAGAGAGATTTATAAAGAAATGGAAAATGACGGATGTACCCCTGATATTGTCACATACGGGATCATGGTTGATATTTTGTGTAAAACAGGTAGGGTAGATGAAGCTATTGATATAATAAAAGACATGGAATATAACGGTTGTGGGCCCACATCCTTCATATACAGTATTTTAATTCACACATACGGGATTGAAAACCGAATCGAAGATGCTGTTGATACGTTTCTTGAAATGGAAAGAAACGGTGTCCATGCTGACGTGGCAGTTTACAACGCGTTGATTAGTGCATTTTGTAAAGTAAACAAGGTTAAAAACGCGTATAGGGTTTTAAACGAAATGGAATGCAAAAAGGTGAATCCAAATTCAAGAACTTGTAACATTCTTTTGAATCATTTGATAGATAGAAAAGAAAGTAAAGAGGCGTTTAAGGTTTTCAAAAGGATGATCAAGATTTGTGAACCTGATGCGGATACGTATACGATGATGATTAAGATGTTTTGTGAAACGGGTGATATTGAAATGGGACAAAAAGTTTGGAAGTATATGAAAGGGAAGCAATTTGTTCCTAGTTTGCATACTTTTTCTGTTATGATTAACGGGTTGTGTGAAAATGAAGATGCTTCTGAAGCTTGTGTGTTAATGGAGGAAATGATTGAGAAAGGAATTCGACCACCGAGGTTGACTTTTGGGAGGTTGAGAAAATTGCTTTTGGATCAAAAGCGTGATGATGTGTTCGAGTTTTTACAACAAAAGTTGGACTTATTAGTAAAAGAGCCATTATGCGATTGATTAGATGAATGCTTCGATTTTGTTATTCGTGTTTGGTGGGCCCCTCTCTTAGGACAACAATCAGGTGGGCCGTTGTATATCTGATTTATATCTGAGATGATGTTTTTTGGGCAGTGCAGTGTGTGTCAACTCAGGAGTTGTTGAATGTCACAGTTTGTCTTTTAAGTTCTAGGTTTATTTAACCCTATAGTTTAAATTTTAAATGTAATAATTATTATGTGCAATATTATGTTATATATTAAATTGATATTAATTAGTTATATATATTAAATTTAATCAAATTTATTTAAAATTTTAAAAACTTTATTTGGTTTTAATACAACAATCAGTTTAAAATGATTGTATTATGAATAAATCATTTGGTTGTAATTATGAAATAATATAATTGATAAAGTTATAAAAATGTGTGTGATAAAATTTCAAAAAATTAATTAGTACTAGGGTTGCTTTTAAAAAACTAATAAATGTAAGGGGTAAGGGCCAACTAGGGTATAATATGGGAATTCACATTTGGATGAAAAGAATACTCGAACCCAACAAGAAAAATCGAACCTGAAGGGTAGCAAAAACAAAACAAGAACAAGTGAACATCATATTCATATGCAATTATGTGATTATCTTATCATAACATGTACTTTATGTATGAGCAGATTCATATGTATATTGAATGTATTATTGTGTGAATTTTATGTATGATTATAGAGAAATCACATAATCATATATAAAGCTCACATGTGGATTCAATATATTAGTTTGTGAATTATATATATATAATGATAGTGAAATCAAGTAATTATACATCTCATCTCATGTATACCGACATGAAAAGTGTTAGAATATTATAAAGCAAATGTTAAGACTGTATATACACACAAGCACATTAAATTATTAAAATTTTATATATCGATGGCGATGGGTACTTATTTACCAAAATTTTCTAGTTGCTATTATTATGAAAATTTGGAGTGGTACATGTAAATAGAGCAAAGATGTTTGGGTGGAATTAGGATTTTAATTTTCAACTATAAAAAATATACTTTTGTCCACCAATTGAGTCATTAGTTTTTGTATAATCTTTCAAATAAAAAAAAATGTTTATCAATTTTGAAAAGAAACAAACACTCACTCAGAGGTGCACAAACACCCGTTTTAAACCGGTTCTGGCAAAAAAAAAAGCTTCGGTTTTATTGAAAATGAAATTTTGTAGAAAGTTTTTTTTTTTTTAATTTAATTTAATTTAGCAACCGGTTTAGTTTGGATTTTTATAGAAAACCTGAAAAACCGGTTTCAATTAAAAAAAAAACTATATCAAACGGATGGTTTAGTTTAATTGAACCAATTAGAGAAAAAAAAACGTTTCATTTCATTAGACCGGTTAGAATTGTGAAACTCTATACCCACTCCTTTAAAATGTCCAACCAAATTAGACATTGGCACCATTTAGAGATGTGACATGTAAAAGAAAAAGCCCAAAAGGCTTGAAATCATCATTTTATTTTTGACCTCTATTGAAATGATCAGAGTTTCTTTATATTAAATGGTCTATCCATTTGATTTTCACAAGTTAAAAATAGGTAGAATAGTAGAATGCCAATAAATTGTTAGAGTTTCATATTTGTTTCACATGGTAACTCAAATTTTATTTCAAACTATGTAACCTATCTAGAGCCGGTAAAAATCGATTCAACTCACCAATTTAACCCAAACCCAACCCAAAATTAACAGGTTGGGTTGAAATTTTCAACTCATTTAGATTAAATGGGTCAATCCGTCTAACCCATTTAATTGAATATGTTGGGTTGGTTAAAGTTATCAACCCACCAACTCATTTAACTTTAATATATATATATATATATATATATATATATATATATATATATATATATATATATATATATATATATATTTAATTTAACAATTATTTAAATATTACCATGTATTAATCTAAGTATTAATTTATAAATCACAATGTTGTATTGTTATTCTTTAAAAAAAAAAGCAATCTTAATTCTTATTTTTTTTCTTTGCGTCAACAACACTATAGTCACTCTTCAAAAGTATTTTGAAATTACATATCTTTAATGTTATTTGAACAATTTTTTTTTATTTGTGAATTGAGATTGTGCTTTTATTATACTTTCAAAGTTTATTTAAGTTTGAAACTATTTTAAGTGGTAAAAGTTTTAGTTGATTTATTTACTTTTTTATTTTAAAATGAGTTAACCTAGGTTTAACCCATTTATTTAATAGGTTGTGTTGAAAATTATATAAACGGGTCAACCCGATGACAACCTATTTATCTGAAAGATTGAATTGGGTTTAAAATATCCACTATTTAAATAAAAATGTTAGATTGGGTTGAAATCTTCAACCTCATTAATATACGGGTTGCACTTAAACCCAACTCAGGCCGGCCCATTACCAACTTTAAACCTATCAATTTGTAGATTTGTTACATTGTTTTTGAACTTTTATATTTTTTTCCATGCTGGATATGTGATGTGAAACGTGATTAAAAGTTTTAAATAGTTTAAGATACTATTTAATGAAATGGTTTTTAATAAGTCGGTTGCATATACTTATTAACAAGTCATTGTCATGTTCAATTTAACCGGCTACATGTTTGAAGATCCATATTTCATACTAATAATGGAACAAAAATGAAAGTTAAATAATTAAAGCTCTTGGAAAATGTTTAAAATACTCGAGGCTACTTAGTAGCCTTTTAATTCTTTAATTAAGAGGTAAATTTTTAACTTTTTAGATTCAAAATGTTTGATAACCTTTTATAACTTTTGTCTCTTAATTGATCAACAAACTTTTAATTTTTAAGAGGAGTTGTATCTGAATAAAAAAATGTGTGTTTCGGAAATACCCTATTTTTTCAACATATCTTTTATGGTTTTCCCTCTTCATTATTCTTCCCCAACCTCTTAAAAATTTGGATCTTAAAAGTTTAAATCTTACCAAACAAACCTTTGAATAAAACAAACATATAACTTATTTACTATTTAATGACATTGTCGTTATAATATAAAGTTTGTTTTTAATCCAAGTCAAACCATATACGGAACAACATAAATGATTCATGTATATTGGTCCGTTAATATGTTTCAAGTAAATACGTAATTTCATTTTCCCTTCACACATATTTTAATGATATATGACTAGTTACGTTCATATATCTAACTATTCCTAAAGTAGCACTCAAATTAAATGTTTTTTTTAGATAAAATATAATATAAGGTAATAATAATACACCTTACCGGAATAATTAATTAATTATGTTTACTACAAGCAACATAGATAATAGAAAACAACCCTATTTATGAAAACATTTGATAGATTGTATGAATTTTTAATTCCTACTTTCTATAACCTACCCACCTAACCCGCACCCATAATGACAAATTTTGCCATTTAAGTTGAAGGAATTTATAGTTTCACCCCTCCAATTTTAGCTTCATTATAACGAAGTCACCCTCAGAATATAAATTTTAGAAATATATCAACATGATATGTTGGAATATACTAGTACTCCAGTAGCATAAAATATATGGAAAAAACTATAGCAAAGACATACTCAAAACAATAAACATGTTTTATTTTCAAGAATAAAAAAAATATAACACATAGTTATTTATCACTTTTATGATAGTAAGTCGGTGTGAGTAGTAATACAAATGTAAAACATAAAACAAACAAATGATTCTTGAGGCATGTGCCATGCAAATAAGACAGACAAAGGGAGTAAGTCAGCATGGAGTCTAGAATGTATATCAACATGGTTTATTATTTAAATAAAATCGATAACAATTGAAAAAAAAAATTCAAAAAATACTAGTTGCGGATTTTGATCGGGTCGTATAAACAATTTTTTTTGAAGTTATTACAATTGTATCCAACAAAGAGGCTGAGGAGGAAAGAGTGGGGAGTGGGCGACTACTAGACGCTGTAGCGAAGGGGTGGCTGTCAACGGTGGCAGGTGGCAAATGGCAACCGATACATCTTATCGACTAATCGTCAATTGTGATGTAGTGCACCGGATAGTGATCGACGATTGTATAGCGGGAATTGAGGCTTGAAGAAGGAAACGACATTGAGACTGAATACTGATTAATGATTATTGTTCCTTTTTTACTTTTTTTTTTTTTTTTTTAATTTAACTTGTAGTGAGTTATTCATATTGGATTACACCTTAAAAATTTTGACCTATTAAAATATAAAATATGAGTTGCATTTGTTTTTTTCTTTGCCAAAGATATTATGATAGTTCACTAGATTTATCTAAGATAGGTCATAAATATAATAATACATAACTTGTTATATATATATGAAAAAAATAGGTGGGTCAAATGACCCACCTTGGTTATATGTACATTCGCCATTGTAAGTCAGCATGGACATTAGAACAAAAGGAATAACTTATAATACAAGTTTATGCACTGAAATATCAACAATAAATATTAAAAAAACTAAGTAAGCACCATACTTATATTACCAAGTCCTACATGTCTAACCTATGACTATCCCCCCATTTCCTTTGAAGACAACCATCTCCTCCTCTTACCATGAACCATCAACGACCCAACCCTTCTTATTGTTGTTGATTCTAGTATTCTTTGTATGTGTTAATACTATTGGAAGTGTCGTTTCCTCAATTTCATATTGATCATTGTCACTCCCAATGAGTTTTCTAATAGCCTCGTTCAAGATATCGTCTAGCAAAGTTCCATTGCATGTCTTCCTCATCATCCTTATTTTTGTTACTTCCATCTTTTTCATTAATACTCAGACAATATTTAGATCATACATGGCATGTTTAATGCTACCCTATAAAATTTATCCTTCAATTTTAATGGTCTATCAGGCAAGACACCTGAGGTCATCCTCAATTTTAACCGACCGCCTTACTATGATGAGTGGCATCTACCTCGACACCCCATTCTTTGTGGATCATAAACTTAAATACTTAAAACTCTCATTTGGATGAAGAGCTTTCTCACATATAGTTACATCCACTCCTTCATCCTTTCTATCCCCACTAAAATGGTAATAAAGGAACTCAATTTTAAGAATGTCAGATTTGTAGCCTTTTATCTTCTAACTCTGACATCCATTTGGCTAGTAAGATACCTCGTCCAAGATCACTAAAAACTATATGGAGAGAGGGGTAAACCCTGATGGAGCCCAATTTTTACTAGGAACAACTGTGTGCTCTGATAAGGGCCCAGACAAAGTCGTAAACCAGTAATACATATCATGTACAAGTATACTATAACACCCTGTTTCAAGTCGTTTCCTAATTCGGACCATGACCCGAAGATCAATTATCATAAGGCTTCGGGCTTTGAGGAAAGAGAGGGTTAGACCCATTTAGATGTGGGTGATGTAGATTATGTGATCCAAGAGTTCGGTTTGTGATTTGGAGCCCAAGGGTATAATGGTAAAAGTGATGGTTCAGACCTTTCATAAATTAACGATTTAAGTTCAGAAGGTTTTAAGACAATAGAGAGTTGATAGAAGTGTAGGACTTCTCATTACCTTTCCGAGCATATAAAGAACGCCGAAATCAGAGTCGAGACGAAGAAGTTATGGCTTTCAGAAGAGAGGAAGAATATGGGTCTAGTCCGATACGCTGGGCGTACTGGGCTCATGTGATCGCGGATGACCAGCCTGGTACGTTGGGTGTGATGGGTTTTGAGCAAAAGAACATCCTATGTGCACATGCAAAACCCTAAAGTTTTGGATCTAGGTTTCTCTATTGTACATGAAAATTTATCCAAAGCTTGAAACCCTAATCTAGCATACTATTAAAAACGAGATCTACAATAAAATTAGTTTAGATGATACCTTTAATAGTTGCAAGAATCTTTGATCTTCAAGAAGCTTAGTGTCACAAGTGTAACACCTCTAATGGCTCACAAACACTACAAGCAAGAAGATGATCTAGAAGAGAAAAAGAGAATCACAATTTTGGCTATAGTAACTCTAGGGTTTCTTGGTGTAGCTGAAACTGAAGCCATGGGGTTCCTTATATAGTTGAGTTGCTAGGGTTTCATTCAAAACTCTAATTGGATGACTTAGGCCCTAAGAAGTTTAAGAACCTTCTGGAATAAGGCCTCCTTGGACAAAAGTATTTCGTCCCCCTTATGTCCATGAGGGTTCACAGCCCAAAATCAACTATCTTATAATTGACAGTTCCAGTCCCCCTTGTTTAATTAATCTCTTTTAGCCACATAATTAATTCTTAACTAATTCTTAACCAATATTTATTAAACTATATGATTTCTCTTTTAATATATTATTCATATAATATATTAATAAATCATAATAACCTCTCTCTCTCTCTCTTTCTCTCTCCATAAATCATATTGTCAAGTTGCTTTGGTGAAGACAACCTAAAAAGACCATGCACAACCGGGTCAAGTACATACCGAATATAGTTACGCGCTTAGACACTAATCCTACAGGGCGTACCAAGAGTATGTTAGGCGTACAACCGCCATACTTAAACCCTAATTTTTAGGTTTTGGACCCTGTTTAAGCATCATTAACCTTTGGAACCCTCCCCATATTCAGCCTCCATCCCCCTCAACCTACAATATCGAACCCTAGCCCCATTTATGAATATCTTGAGCCTCTTGAGCATTTTTATGAGATATTGGTGCATCTTGAAGAAGAAGAATCTTGGAGAAGGAACATTAGTTAGATTAAAGCTTATGTGTAACATCCCAAAAATACAGACCAAAAATTTCATTTTTAAATACGTCATTATAAAACCAACAGTGTAATAAAACATCTATAATATCATGTCATGTCAAAACCAAAGTAGAAATAATCAAACGTGTTATCATAAAACAATATCAGAGTGTAATCCCAAAGATCTCGTGTGCGGAAAACCATAATGTGATGCGCTGCGATCAAGCCGGCTCCTTTCCTTTAAACACGAAGTACCTGAGACCAAAACTGAAAACCGTAAGCACGAAGCTTAGTGAGTTCCCCCATCATACCACATACCACACAATCATATAACATACATATATTGTTAGGCATATCTGGGTGCCCGACCTACCCCTTCGGTCCTCTCGACCGGATACTGTCTAGTATATATGGGAGCTGGCCTCCCCTTCGGTCCTCTCGACCGGATACTGACCAGTATATCTGGGAGCTTGCCTCCCCTTCGGTCCCCTCGACCGGATACTGACTAGCATATTTGGGTGCTGGTCTCCCCTTCGGTCCTCTCGATCGGGTACTGGGGACTATTTCACCCCCTACTACTACCACATAATACATATATCACGTAATCTATCTAGCATGGCTGGGCATGACCACCCCTTCGGCCCTATCGACCGGTAATCTGGGGGACTATCTCCCCCCTACTGTCACTAGCACATAGCATCATATCATACTAGTACAATAACATATCACAGGTAGTAGCAACCCTAGATGAATATCACAGAGACAATCATCTATCATACAACTCCTACTGGTGGGCCGACATTGTGGCCGTAGACCCACCGCTACTGGAAGGTAACTCACCTCACACTGCTGAAGTCCTGTAGACACAATCCCACACTGCTGAAGTTCGGCAGACTCAACCCCAACTGCTGGATGACATATTCCCGAACTGTCAACACCAAAATAACACCCAATTAATAATTGGGTCCCAATACACAACCATAAGTACATTCTTTGGGTAATTACTATATTACCCCTAGCTTGGCTTATTCAAGCCCAAGGCCCAAACCATAGGCCCAAAGTCAATTAGGGATCAAAGCCCAACACATGGCCCAATTTTCCAAATTGGGCCTAGGCCTACACATGGTCTCATTCTGAGGCCCAACATCATACAATCATTAAGGACCAAACTATGGCCCATCTATGGAAAATTGGGCCCAAGCCCCTTACATGGGTCTTACCCTAGGCCTATTAACTTATTCTAGTCTAATTGCTTGACTTTGGATGGCCCATTGATAACCCGATCATCAAGGCCCAATAGAAAGCCCCAACAATAAACCCAAGTGAAAATTAGGGTTTCATATAAAATGATGATTGGGGTTAAGTTTCCTACTTAACCCATTAAGGACTTAATCCATTAAGTCCAATATTGCTTAGATTAATCTTTGCCAATGATTATTATTTAATATCTCAAGTTATTAAATAATTCTCGTGTGTGTGTGACCCGATTAATTCTTAAAGTTAGGTTTTTATTGGCATTAGGGTGTTCCAATCCAAATATTAGCCCATTTATCAATTTGTTGGCCTTTTATGACAATTAGGGCTTTATTGGGCCTAATAAACTCATTAAAATCTTATTAAGCCCATATGAGTTTTATTGGGTCCATTAGAGTCCATTAAGCTTCATTGGGCCCATTAGAGCTCCTTTGAGCCCATTAGGGTTTCTAGCACCCCAAACGAATCTATCACAAGAGGCAAAGCACACCGCCACCCAACACGGCGGCCGGTGGCGGCAGCCACCACCCTAAGGTGGTGGTTTTCCATTTTCTTTTCATTACTCTTCCTTTTGTTACATTTTACAACTCTAATCCCAAAATTAACACACTAAACAAACTAATCACACACACACACACTAAAATACACACACCTAGCGGTACATGGTGGCAGCCACCACCTCACGGTGGTGGAAGTGGTTATCCTTGATTATTCTGGCTAGACATAACAAACATGCACACTTCAGATTGCATAGCACATGCTAGCCAGCCACCTGGTAGCGAAAAGTCGAACACTATACCCTCTTCACGGCGGCATGCGATGGTCCCGGCAGTAGGAAGCAGCTGCACAAGATGGCGGTGGCAGTGACAGCCGGCGGTCGATCCTTGCGGTTCACGTCCTCGCCGGCGACTTGAGGCAACACATCAGCAGAACGAAGGGAAGGAGAAAAAGGGATGGTGGCAGCAAACGACACCCAACCTTGCGCCTACAGCCGGTGGCAACGGTTTCGTCTTCACTATGTGACACATCAACAGAAGATGAAAAGGAGGTGTGGTCGCGAATGGCAACAACGTCGACAACGGGGCGGACTCTTGCTGGTGGTCTTCATCGCCCCCACGATGGAATGGTGACAGCGTTGTGACGGATTAGTCGTCGGCAACGAGAGAAATGGTGGCGCCCGGCGGTCTTGCTCGATCGGAAACACAAAGGTGGGGGGTGATTGGTTCTTGATGCAGGCGGCTGAGGAGGCTCCCAACATGGTGGCGGTTGTAGAGAACTCTAGATTGGGTTAGGGTTTTGTTCATCCAAACATGGGAGGGAAAGAACGCACGGGTTTAAAGTCCCGTATCCCATCCAAACTTTCTACAAATTTGTCACCTCTAGTCCCTCCTTACCATATCCTTTTCAATTTAAATCCGAAAGTTACCCTTTAGCCCTCCCTTCCATAATTCCTTACAAAATAAAGCCCCTAATTTACAATACAACCCCTAAGCCTCTAAAATCCCTTCAAATGAAGTCCAGAAGTTACAATTTAGTCCTTGACTTCATTAATACTTACAAATTAAATCCATATTTTACACTTTTAACCTCCATCTTCTAAACTTGTGACAATTAGCTCCTCGAGACCATCCTTTGATATGTAATTATTTATTTTAGGGCTACCATTTGTTCATTAATTAATTTATTTATTTAATAAATAAACAGGGTATTACATTATGAATCCATAATCTATTCATCTTCACCATCTTCCAGAAGGTATAAAGTTCCTAGCTTGGTGATTCTTTTCTTAAATCTAGGAATAGTTGGGTTTTTGGGAATATTTGGTCCCATAAGTTGATTCTTGTGAGTAATTGTTACTTTAGAGGTTTTGGGTTGTTCATTTTGATGTTTTTGAGGTCCCTTATTCATAAAGTTTGCATCTTGATGTTTGTGGACCAAATATGCATGAGTTGTTGACCTCTTGGTGAAGCTAGTAGACTAGATTTGGGTTTTGGGTCTCTTGGAGCCATGCAAATGCCTCAAGTTGATGACTTTATTGATTAAGACACCCATAAGAATTAGATCTTAGTTTTGGAAGTAATGTCTTAAGGGATTAAGCACTTTTAAGCGAGTTCCTCGTCATTTTGATATGTTAGAAACTTAAGTTGGGTGTTGGGCTCTATTAAGCCATGCAAGGTCATAAAGTTAGGAACTTTATGACTCTAGACGTCCATTAGGCTTAAAATTGAGGATTTAGACATTTGGTCTTAAGGGAATAAGACCTAAAAATGAATTCTGTTGACCGATCCGTACGTTAGGCATACTCGACCATGGCCTCGTTTTCTTATTTGCTTAGTACGCATGGTGTAAGGAGTGGTGTACGCATATCGTACTTATGGTTGGGGAATTTGGTCACTTTTGGGTCATTTTAGGGTTTGGACCATATATGGTTGAGTCTAGGCTTGGAGGGGTAAAATGGTGTTTTTCCCAAAGAGTTGTAATTATGTAAAAGGACCCTGATTATGGATTATAATCTATTTAGTGATTGGAATTTATTTATTTGTGATTAGTGTGGGGATTTCCCATTTCGATAGTTCAAGCAAGAAATTGGTTTGTCATTGGAGGTGAGTCTCTTCACTGTACTCGTGGGTCGAAGGCACCAATGCGGAATCACCGAATTATGTTTGTAGGAGGATAGTTGTCTTTGTGACACCTTCTGTTATGTCTGTATATGTTTGTTGTCTTCGTGACTATTGCTGATATGATTATATGCTTAGTTGTAAGGGGTGAAATAGACCCGATATTAGTTGAAAGACACCAAATGGGGGGGGGGGGTTGAAATAGACCTAGTAGTAGTTGAAAGAGACCAAATGGGTGAAATAGACTCACTACCGGTTGAAAGAGACTGAAGGGGGGTGAAATAGACCCAAATATGTTTGAACTGCTATGTATGTATGGTATGAGGTACTTTGGGGAACTAACTAAGCTTTGTGCTTACAGTTTATCTTTTTGGTTTCAGATACCTCCATTTTCAAAAGGAAGGACCTGACTTGATCGCACTGTATCCCCTAGAGTTTGAATTTCGCACTAAATGTTTACAAACTACTATGATGTTTTGAGAATACTTTGTGTAACACTTGGTTTCAGATTTGCCTTGTTGCTTGGGGATGCAGCCCAAGTATCAGTTGTCATGGAGTTTAGGGCTTTGGGAAAGGAAGTATTTGGCTCAGTCCAGAGGTGGGTGTTATAGTATAAGTGATCTGAGCGTACGATTGTGTCTTTCGAGGCCATGGGTATGACTATAAATTGATATCTCAGTCTTTTATGGGTTTTGGGTTTTGTTTGGAAGGTTTTAAGGGTTGGGGGTATTTTTGGGAGGGTAGGGCTTCTTTCCACCTTTTCGTGGATGTAAGGTTCGTCGGAAACGGACCTAGAATGAGTAAGTTATGGCATTTTGAAATTATTGACAGAATTGGCCCTTGGATGGAAATGCTTGCAAATCAGACCCACACATGCAAGGATGTATGCGCGTGTTTAGCTGGGTACGACCAACATAAGTTGTGGTATGCCCAATGTAGAAATGGGAAAAATGGACGCGAGTTTGGGATACGTACGCCCAACGTACGCTTAGGATCCCCAAAACCCTAATTTTTAGGGTTACACTATATATAAATGTCTGCCCCGACATTCATCCTTTCAGCCTCCATTGTCCTTAGAGAGCAGAAATCGAAACCTAAGCCTCTTGTATGCCTTGTGAGCTATTTTGGTGCACATTTGGGGTGGTTTTGGTGGTATAGAAGAAGGAGCAAGAACGTGAAAAGAGCTTGTAGATCCAGAAGTTTGGCATCTTTTCTGAATCACTGGAGGTATCAAGCTTTAACCTTGACCATTGTGATGGGTTTTATACAAACAATCCTAAGTGTGCATGCAACCCTAGTTTGGATCTATGTTTTCACTATTAGATACACAACATTATGAACACAAGAATAAAACCCTAATGTACATTGCTATTTTCGAAATTAACATACAAGGTTGGATTACATACCTCTTGTTGTTATATTGCAATAACAACTTAAATCTTCAAATCCTAAGTCTTGAAAGCAAGCACCACAAGTGTAGTGCCTCTAATGGCTCACAAACACCACAAGCAATTGGAGAGGCTTAAGATGGAGGAGGGAGGAGATGGAATTCATCCTTGGGACCTCTTAGGAGCATGTGCACGAATTCTAAAGGCCTAGGGGTCTTTATATAGGGTTTAGATTAGGGTTTCAGTCCTTATCCTTATCCAGTTGCTTGCCCACCAAGCAACCACAAGATAAGCCTTGAAAAACCCTTATCTACTTATCCTTGGACGATTTTAAGGATATCCTTATCCTTGAATTCGTCCATCCTTTAACAAGGATAAATATTGCCCTATCTTGCAACTATCTTATAATTACAATTCAGCCCCTCTAGTTTAATTAACTACACTTGATCACAAAATTAATTCCTAATTAATTATTGACCAATATTAATTAAACAAATATGATTTTTTCCTTTAATATATTATTCTTATAACATATTAATAAATCACAATAACCTCTCTCTCTATTTAATTTCTCCAGTCAAGTTGCTTTGGTGAAGGCAACCCAAAAGGACCATGCACAACCGGGTCAAGTACTTACCAAATATGGTTACGGGCTTAGACACTAAGCCAACACATTGCTTGTTTATATATAGTTTTGGAGTGTTATTTGTGGCATTTTGGCCCCATAGTTGATACTTCTTGTGTTTTGGTAGTTCCAGTCCATAAGAGTTGTTCTTTTGAGCTATTGGAAGCATTTAGTACCATAAAAATCGGGCCTTAATGGTTAAGCCACAACCATGCAAGTGTTAGATGGTCACAAAGTGTGTTTAAGGACTTAAATCATGTCTTAACCCCCATCTATGCGTGCAAAGACATAAAATTTGTAACTTTATGGCTTAAGACGTCTTAAAGGGTCTGGATCTATCTTTTGGACGTTAGGACTTAATGGATTAAGTCACAAAGGAGTTTTTTTAGGAGGCTGATCAATAGTCGGGCATACCCCTAGTACGTTGCACGTAATGAGTTAACCTCCTTGAAGTTGGTCAAGGCCAGCGTACGTTGCGCGCAAGTGTCATGTACGCCGCACGTACGCATGTAGAGTGGTTAACATGGGTTTTTGGGCCTGGATTTGTTGGGCCTCATAACCCACTATGGAGTAAGGCCTCTGGGCCTAGGACTAGGATTTATGGTATTGGGACTTCTTAGGTTAGGTTCATGATGGATTGGGCCTTATTGGGCCTTGTGGGCCATTTTGGGTTTGGGCTATTATTTGGGTTTGTGGATTGTTGAACCAGCTAAGGAGGTATGTTGGATTGGGAATGAGTTATTGGGCTTTAGGGTAAGACCCATGCAAGGGTTTGGGCCCAATTTGAAAAATTGGGCCATTAGTGGGCTTATATGGATTTTGGAGTTTTGGACTTATTAATTTGGTTTTGGGCTTGTGCCTTAGTTATGAATCTTGTTAGGCCAGGGGTAAAATGGTCATTTTACCCAGAGTATGGATTATGAATCATGGTTTGGGACCCAATTGCTAATTGGGTGATATTTTGGTATTGATAGTTCGAGGAGTTGCTAGGGCAGCAACTAAAGATTTCTTGCAGTGAACTCAAGCAATGTGAGGTGAGTTACCTTCCTGTATGAGTGGGTCGAAGGCACCAATATCGGCCTACTAGTAGTTGTTTGTACTAGAGATGATTGTATTTGTGATAGTTGTTTGGTATGCCACTATTTCTTATGTTATACGTGCTTATTTGCTACGATATTATATGGTAGTGGTATGGGTGAAATAGACCCGATATCCGGTTGCAATATACTGAAGGGGAGGCCAACACCCAGATATGCTTGACACTATCCGGTTGAAATATATTGAAGGGGAGGCCAACACCCAGATATGCTCAGCAGTATCCGGTTGAAATAAACCGAATGGGAGGTCGACACCCATATATGCTTAGCAATGTATTTATTGTATGGTATGTGGTATGATGGGCGAACTCGCTAAACTTCGTGCTTATGGTTTTCAGTTATGGTTTCAGGTACTTCTTCTTAAAAAGGAAAAGATCCAGCATTATCGCAGCGCATCACACTATGATTTTCCGTGTAACGACCCAATTTTCACGTCCAAAAATCTCATTTTGATTAAGTGATTTGCAAAACATTTGTAACAAAATATCATCCGATCATATCATTTAATAAAAACATGTCTCGTATCTGAAAACCGAATCATAAAAACATAATAATTTCAGAGTACAATTCCCAGAATATCTCATAGTGCGGAAAACAAAGAGCGTGTGTATGATGTGCCACTACTGCGCCAGCTCCTTCCCCTTCGCTAAGAGGTACCTGAAACCAAAACTGTAAACTGTAAGCACGAAGCTTAGTGAGTTCCCCCATCGTACCACATATCACACAATCACATAGCATACATACTGCCATACAATTCTGGGGTGCCCGACCTACCCGGTACAACCATTCTGGGGTGCCGACCTACCCGTACGACCATTTTGGGGTGCCGAACTACCCATGCGGCCATTCTGGGGTGTCGTCCTACCCATGTGGCCATTCTGGGGTGCCGTCCTACCCGTGTCAAGCCATTCTAGGGTGCTGACCTGCCCTGTCGGTCCTAACAACCGACCCTTAGGGACTATTCCACCCCATACTGCTATTATCACATATATCATAACATAAACATATTATCAGACATATCTGGGGTGTCCGAACTACCCTTCGGTCCTAACAACCGAACTTGGGGAATATTCCCCCTCCTACTACCACTATCACATATAACATATCATGCCAGCATATAAACATATCATCACGTACTGTCATACATATCTGGGGTGTCTGACCTACCCTTCGGTCCTAACAACCGAACTCTACTACTGTCGCATATAACATATCATGCCAGCATATAACATATCAGGTAGTAGAAAACCTAGATGAATATCACACAGACAATCATCTAACATACGACTCCTACTGGTGGGTCGATATTGTGGTCGTAGACCCACCGCTACTAGAAGGTAACTCACCTCATAGTAGCTGCTGATTTGCGCGGGAATCCTCTGACTACTGCCGCTGCTGCTTCGGAAATCTTCCGGCTATAATTCCCACAAAACACTTAGTCATACACTGCTAACTGTTCTTAGGGTAAAATGACCATTTTACCCCTCCCCCCACAATTTAAGTCCAAGCTAAAGTCAACTTCAAATTGACCCGACTCGCCGAGTTGGGCCGTCAACTCGCCGAGTCCCTCACTCTTTACTCGTCCTTATCCATGACCCCACTCGTCGAGTTGGGCCGTCAACTCGACAAGTTCTTCCCTCATATGAACATCACATGAAAACTCATCCGACTCGCCGAGTTGATGAACAACTCGTTGAGTTCACCTTTATTTGAAGAACAAGTTCTGTCCTCGATTCGCCGAGTTGACGAACAACTCGTCGAGTTCATCTTCATCCTTAGAAGATTGCCTTGGACTCGCCGAGTCCGTTCATGCACTCACCGAGTCCCATGAACTTCCAGAACAATGGCTTAGTCCAGAACGTTGGGTCACTCCCCGGGACCCCCTAAAACCTTTCCACACTCAACTGGGTCCTTTTGACCCTTAACTGATATAGGACAGAAACCTTGGACTCACCGAGTCCAAGAATGGACTCGTCGAGTTAGTCACATCCACTCACTAAATCTTCGATTTCTGATGTACAACCTTCGATCAAAAGATAGATCTATGCTTCTACAATCGACCTAGCACGTAAAGTTACAACCTTTACGTGCTTGCATGGGACTTTGAGCTCAAAAAGGTCCTAAAACAAGCTCTTACATTGCATGGGGCCTTCTTTGAGTGCAAGAGCCACTCCTTTCTGCCTTGTAACCCCTCTAAGGACCTAGATCCAAAACATCAACCCCCAACCATGCTTGCAATCATGGTTGGTGACCAAAATGGCTTAGAAAAGCCCTAAAACTCCACAAGATGGGATCTATCAAAAGAGCAAGCAAGGTATAGACTTTATACCTTCCGTAGACTGCAAATGATGCTCAAAATCGGATCCTTCTAGCCTCCTCTTGATCCTTCAAGCTTTTCCTTCCTTCCTTGGGTCACAAAAACACCAAAATCACTCCAAAAGCCTTAGATTGCTTCTATAACGGCTAGGGTTTGCTATGGGGGTCTTCTGGGAGCAAATGGGACGAAGGAGGCCGAGTTAAGGTGTTTAAATAGGATGAAAACCCTCAGATTAGGGTTTTTGTCCAGACAGGGCCTACTCGCCGAGTTCGGGACCCGACTCGTCGAGTCCACTGCTTAAACCCCGTGTCTCATCCTGATTCTACTCGGTCAGTTGGTCCTTCAACTCGCCGAGTCCAAGGCCAAAAATGCAAAATATTTTAAATAATTAATAAAAGAACACGCACCAAGAACCAGGTGCTACATTCCACATATGAGATATGTGAGAGTTTTACTCTGATAATATTTTCTATGACATGTTATGGTTAATTGACATATTGGTTTTTGTCACACCCCAAAACCATGAACGGCGGAAACGTTCTGGGGCGGAGGACGTCATGTACAGTATCACAACAATGAAAAGTAGTAAACAAGCAACAACATCATCCATTGTATTAATAATATAATTTTAATACAAGTGTGATCTGTCAAATTATGATAAACACTAAAGTATAAATCAAAATGAAAGATGAGTCTTGAACGAGCACTATCTTCTCTAAACCTTGCATCTGTACCTGTCTATTGTTGACCTGAGGATACAAGTTATTTTGAAAGAGAGTATCAGCTTTAAAGCTGGTGAGATCATAAGTATTTTAGTATCTTAATTTGTATGTAAGTATTTGTATGTATATGAACTGTAAGTATTTGTATGAATATGAACTGTAAGTATTTGAAAACGTTTTGAACATCCTAGAAAACCATATGTTTCCTACTAAAAGTATCCTTCTACCAAGGCATCTAGTATCTGTGTGTGTCTCTTGTAAGAGTGTGTATTTTCCCAAAATCTGACTATCATTAACCAAAAATATAGTTTCTACATTACCGTGCATCGTGTGAATGTTCATGAAGTGAATGTAATAGGAAAATGAAATAGTACTATGGTGTAGTATCAAATAACTACAACCGTACTAACTACCTTAAGTCTATTGTAATCTTGTAAGTACTGTAGTATTTGAAATAAGTGACTACTTCTGTACTAATATTGCCTTATTTGAGGGATAAGGCATAATGTGATGGCTAGATCCCAGGCTAGACGTTCCCCTGTCAAAGGGATTTTGGGACCCATACACGACCCCTGCATATTTGCAAGCTGTGAACATCCACATTACTATGATCATGTATACCCAATATAACTATCACAATGCGTTGTGATTCATTGGTATAATTAGATCCTGAAATCGTTCCATGCTATAGCACCTAGTGATGTCTGTCCTATTATCGTATATGTAAAAGCACTCATGTAAACATATCTATGTAAACGTACTCATGTAAGCGTAATCATGTAAACATATCTATGTAATAGTATAGTAATGTACTGTAATGTTCTGTGTGTGCTAGCTGTAACGTGTGTTCTCTCTATATCTAGCATGTATAGTATTGTACTGTGTGTACTAGTTGTAATGTGTGTTCTCTCTTTATCTAGCATGTATAGTAATGTACTGTGAGTACTACTCGAACTGACTCATGAATGAACTGACTCATGGTATGTTTCATTGTTCTAGTAATAGTATTAGTATCCTCCTGTGCTACCCCTATGGTAACTTACTAGTGAAGTAATTGGTACATATGAACATGGAAGTATACCCTTGCTACCCAAGGGTATTGAATGGACTGGAAGAACCTTTATTACTATATATGTACACATGATACATAACTAATATTTAAACGACCTTCGGACGGATGCCCGGTACCCCACCAGACCACATCTCAACGACGAAAAGGAAATAAGGCGGATCGCCTTCCTAAGTCTTTTAAACATTTCTTATATAACTATACATATATAGGCATGCAATTGACAATATAAAAGCATAAAATAAGTTTTGTGAAAACCCTTGAACATGATTACTTTCTAAGAAAATATCGACATGATGTCAGCCTATAAAACGGGTTGGAAGTATTTGTTTGATAAAACAGTTTAAGTACAAAGAAACATTTGTTTGAAACACAATTGTAAATGAGTTTGAAATGAAAAATACAATGTATAATGAACAGTCTAATAAGGAGTTTTAAACATATAAAACGTTTATGAAAATCATGTAAAGAAAAATGTTTGGTAAAATAGTTAATGAGTAGTAAATCATTTGAATGCTGCTTATTAAGCACATGTGATTGATATAATAACTAGCATGATTCTACTTGTATCCCCCCATAAAAACATTTAAAACATTGATTAAGGGGTATGAACTCACCTGTAGTGAGTGGTACGGATGAACTGAAGATGTAGGATTGCTTGGTGCCAAGTGAAGTCTTGAACACACTCTATGATCCTAGTTAACATATATTATCACATATATGTATCGAATTAGTCTATAAACAACTAATAAACAAATTCAATACACCCTAATACATGTTAAACACTTTTAACAAGTGTTATAAGCCTTAAGGATTGCATCTAGGTGTCGTAGGGACAAGCTAGTGTGTGTAGGGTTCAAGGAAAACTCCCTAATGGAGTTCACGACCCTAATGTCACCAACAAATGAGTTTACGGCTGTAAGCTCATACTCATATGACCATTTGATGTTTGAGGCTCTATAAGACCCTAAAAAGCATTTCTACTTAATGGCAAGGTATTTGGAAGAGTTTAGGGCATCCTATAACTCATTTGAGGAGTTCACAGCCCTGGGACCAAACCCCTTGGAGATTACGGCCGTAATCTCCCATGGAAGGGTGTTTTTGGTGTTTTCAAGCCCCTAAATGAACTAGGAATGAATCTAGGCTAGTGTCCACGGCGTAAGGAGAGTTTAAAGCACACTTTGGCCCTTTTGTTTGGAGTTCACGGTCCAAGAACTCCTTGGGCTGTGAACACCTTACTCTTGGTGTTCTAGGGGTGTTTTCTAGTCCTAAACATATTAGAGTACAAATCTAAACTAGTTTTATTGCACAAGGAAGGGACTAGGGCACTTTTTTCCCCTTAAAGAAGGGTTTACGGTCCAAGAACTTCTTGGGCCGTAAACTCTTTAATCTACATGTTTCCTTGTGATTTCTTGATGCTAAGACACCTAACAAGCCCTGTAACACTCTTAGATAGAAGGACTTACAATTTGGAATGAAAAGCTGAAGATCCTTGAGAGAGAAATTGGCTTTTCTCTAGTTGGAAATGTAACAAATGAATAAATATGGCTTAGAACCATATATATATATATATATATATATATATATATATATATATATATATATATATATATATATATATATATATACCCTTAGGGTTTTTGGCAGAAAATATTTTATTCAGGCATTGAATTCTAATATCAACGAGTTTTGGAATAACAAAGTTGCATAATACCTTAGTGCATCCTCTCTCCTGATATCTCTTCAAGTGTAAAACCTGAAATACTCAAACTTATACCAAAAGTCTGAAAATTTACTGCAACTGTTCTAACTTCTATTGACTTGATATGTTATACAGAATGGAAATTTCGGGTTGTCACAATTTTGATATGAGATGACATTATAGATGTTTTCAGACTATTGGTTTTATAATTACTTAATTAAAAATGAATTTTTTTAGTCTTGAATTTTGAGATGTTACACTCTGACTTTGATCGTCTTCTGGAACAATGAATGAATGGTTTTAACTTATTTAAAACGGAAATTTTATCCAGTAGTTTTGGAACGTTACATGTACAACCATGACATATCTCTTAGGGAACCCTCTAGCTTCCAAGGTCCTCCAAATTACCTCATGAGATACATGATTGTACATCTTTTCTAGGTTGATGAACATTATATGGAGGTCTCTGTTTCTCTACAAGTCATCTAAGGAGATGGATCGTTTCAATCTTAAACTAAACTGCATTCTTAGTATTTCACTAAATGAACATTTAATTAATATTGAAAACCAAGCATGTGAATACATCGTAACTAATATATTTTATCTACACATCTATAAGTTTTTTTCACAAACTTTGAAAGGAGAATGAAATCCAAGATATCATTCTTGTTACAAGTATTAGACGGACAATAACAAAGATGGTTTATGTATTTATTTGAATTTATAAAGTTTTCCATGCTTTCCACATGAAACTCAAGAGATATGTGTTAAGATGATACTTGATTGTTTTTATACAAAACTTCCAAAATCAATGTTAGATATAATACATTAAAAACGATGGTCATATTTTTGTATGCGAAATTATAATATCAAATATGCATCTTTTCCCATATAAAATACAATTTAAATGCTAAAAAATACAAGACATCTTAACATTTCACCAATGAATGCAACTTATTTTGCTAAACTTTTCATTTATGTAAAATTTACTAAAATTTGATAGAAACCTATATAAGTTTATTATGTTAAATAATTAAAAACAATATGCTACATAAGTTACAACATCATTCAAACATCTTGATTTCTTTTATATTGCTACGATTGCCATGCTTATGATCTTGAGAAAAGAAAATATTTATCAAAGAAAAGACCTAAAAATGACAAGAAAGAGACTTGGTTGCTCAAAATAATAACACTTGAAAAGTATAATGCTCAACTCATAAATCGCCATCTGCCTTAAAAGATCAACAAGTCAAAAAAGGAGAAAACATTTATTTGGGTGTGCTTCGACTACTCCGAAAAATTGTTCAAGAAGAAAACCCAGCATACACACACACCAACACCATCAGCTCAACCAGAAATTCCAAAAACACCACCTTCGTGCATGCTCATCTATGGCCTCTATATTACCATCTAACATCCTCATTGTTTCATCAACAACAGTAATTAGCTCAAAAAACTAAACGATTTCCAGTTTTCTTCTCATAAATCTATCGCAGATTCTATTTATTTGCTGGGTTAATGGCAAATGCATCCTGGGGTTTCACTCCTACAGTTCCTCATGTTGATCGAACGAGGATATTTCCATCTATAGCCATTTTTCGATCTGGGTTTTATTCCCCTGATCGAATTTCCAAGAGGGTATCCTGCGCAAGTACTGCTAATGGTGCTGATAAGCTATCCCCTTCCGAATCTCGCTCCCCTAGGTACTTCTTCTCTTCTGATTGAATTATTTTTAGGTTATTCTATATCTATCAAATACCAATGCCTCTCTAAAACCTGTACTTGTTAGTTTGTGGGTATTTGTGTATTTGCTGTGTTGTTTGTTGTGAGTCTGTGTGTATGCAGGCTCCTCTTTTCCATAGATTTTGAATGTTGAATCACTGAAAAATAGCGTAAGTATGTTTCTTCACCATTCTATACACGAATCAGGGTCGCTGAAAGAATAGACTTTTTTCCCCACCAAAAAGAACAACATAACTGTGGTGCTTGCTTTCGCATCATGATTAGTGTATAAAAGGGTGATCTTGGTGCATGAAAGGGCTTTAAAAATGATTAAGGAGGAAAGTCAGAGAGCTTATTATCAGATCATTGCATTAAAGTCTGCATTTTAGCATTTGATTGTGTAATTCATGGGAAGAAATCAAATGTCTAAGTTTCTTATTTCTTTTTCATATTCTGTTAATTCTTTTTCAGGGTAGTTGGAAAGGGTTGCAAGTTAGTTGGATGTGGTTCTTCTGTACCTAATCTTCAAGTTTCTAATGATGATCTTTCTAAAATTGTTGACACAAATGATGAATGGATATCTGTTCGAACTGGAATCCGTAATCGCCGAGTTCTTACAGGTTGGTTTATTTACAAATTTGTCCTCATTTATTTTTCAAGTTTCCCATGAAGTTGATGGTAATCTCAATTGTTTATAAACAGGAAAAGATAGAATGACAGGATTAGCTATTGAGGCAGCTAAGAAAGCCCTAAAGATGGCAGATGTTGATCCTGATGATGTGGATTTAGTCCTGTTATGCACATCAACCCCTGATGATCTTTTTGGTAGTGCACCTCAGGTCTTACTTCATCAAACTTTAATCTCAAAAAAGTAGAAAAAATGAATCTTAGGTGTTTTTGTGTAGAAAATTTCAAGATTCATTGTTTTTCATGTGTCAGATACAAGCAGGACTTGGGTGTAAGGGAAATCCATTGGCTTTTGATATCACAGCTGCTTGTAGTGGATTTATATTGGGTCTAGTTTCAGCTTCTTGTTATATCCGAGGTTATTTTATTTATTTATTTTTTTTTAAATTAAATTAAATATGCTCGATGTTTTCATAATTTTTATTAAAATTTAAATGTAGGTGGTGGATTTAGAAATGTTCTTGTGATTGGAGCAGATGCTTTGTCTCGTTATGTTGATTGGACAGATAGAGGGACTTGTATTTTATTTGGTGATGCTGCTGGTGCTGTATTACTTCAGGTTATATTGTTATGTGAGAGTAAATTTACTATTTTTTTTTTTTTTATTTTAAATATTGTTATGTGAGATTTAATTGTTGCAACTTTTTGTAGGCATGTGAAAGTGAGGAAGATGGGATGTTTGGTTTTGATTTACACAGTGATGGTGAAGGCAACAGGTTCTTCCTCCATGAAATTTCATATATTTATTGTAACAAAATTACCTATTTGCCCATTGTCAATTGTTGGCGAACACATAAAAGATATCGTTTTTTTCTTTTTCAGACATTTAAATGCAAGCATAAAAGAGAATGAAACAGAGGATTTATTTGGTACAAATGGCTCAATCCCGGGTTTTCCTCCAAAGAGTTCGTCTTATTCATATGTCCAAATGAATGGTAAAGAGGTGTTTAAGTTTGCATGTCGGGTGGTCCCACAATCAATCGAGTTGGCTCTACAAAATGCCGGGTTGACTCGGTCTAGCATTGATTGGTTATTGCTCCATCAGGTATACCGAATAAACTGTCTGAATTAGACTCAATGACCATTTTACCCTTACATTCCCAAAAAAAAATTCACAATATTCATCACTTTTAACATGAGAGGGGGGAAATAGTGTATGTAATTTTGGGTCCCACGGACCATTAAAGGTTGACGAGTGAGTGAGGGAAATGATTCTCTCTCAAATTTAATTTGTTGTGTATGTAAAAGACGTAAATGCCCTTATGCAGGCGAACCAGAGAATCCTTGATGGGGTTGCAACGCGTTTAGAAATCCCGACGGAACGAGTGATATCGAACTTGGCAAACTACGGAAACACGAGCGCGGCGTCGATTCCGTTGGCGTTAGATGAAGCGGTGCGGAGCGGGAAAATCAAATCCGGGGAAACAATTGCTACTGCGGGATTTGGGGCTGGTCTTACATGGGGTTCTGCTATTATTAGATGGAACTAAAAAAAACTAAATATTCAACTTATAACAAACATTGCATGCTTCACTTGTCTGTGTCTATTATAATGTCTTTATTTTATTTCTTTTTTGGGTTTGAGTTTTGTTCTGTTGTAGTTATGATGTTTAAAGGCGAAGAAGAGTTGAGGTTCCATTCCTAAGGATATGTTTTTTTTTGCTGATTGTTTTAATTTGAAGTGGGTTTTAACCAATGTTGGTCAATTTAGAAACGAAAAAACTGTCATAAAAACTTTTCATTGACCATATCCATCAAAATGAACAAATCATAAGGCGAAAAACTATAACTTTACCCTGTATATCATAAATATATATACATCAAAAGTCAAAACAAGTAAACATATTTTATTATATATTTATAAATAAACCATACAAATGAATCAAATTAACCTATTCCACTTCCCAACATCCAAACTCTTGACAATTTTGTCTAATTTCTTTAACTTAATTCCATTCATTCCAAAAACATTCTCCAAAGCAAAGCAAAAGCTCCGCCCCTTATGGTCTAAAATATTTGTATCAATCATAATAATAATAAATCAAAAGTAAAAATAGTTGAAAATAATATGCCTGAAATTGAAGTTTTGTAAAAATGAGCATACTCTTAAGTCTTTTACCATGATCCATATAAAAAAAAAATAGAACATACAGTCTAGTATAAATTGGTCTAAAATATTATATCTATCATATCATCATCTTTTACTTCAAAGGATACAATCAAAACAAAAACATGTTTTCAGATTTTAATGCCTTCGACCTTTGGATTCGCTTTTTGAAGCCATAACCCCTGAAATCTGGTTTACCTCATACAATATCGCAGCCGAGAACAAAAAGCTGTGTAAAAATAAAAAAAAAATTCATATCAATTTCAACAAATAATTTGTAGTTGATTATCAATTACTAGATTTAGTAATCCATATAAAAAATATATATATAATAAAAAAAAAAGTAAGATAAGGTACCAAGTTGTTATACAAACTCGATGCACAGTGCCAGCAGCAACAAGAGCAACAGCTTCAGCTAGAATAACTGCAAATAAAAAAAAAATCATGAAGTTTTACTTACCCATAATAGCAATGTGCTTTATTTTTTTTTATCCATAATAAGTTGATTAATAACAATGTACTTATAAATAACATAATGCTGTAAAAATGCATGTACATTGCTCTTATAAGTAAAAAACAAAGTACATTGCCTATATCGGTAAAAAGAGGAAAATAAATTGCTTAATGCATATTCAGCATGAAGGCTAATATCAAGTCACCTGCACCCCATCCAGTTTTAACCCCGGAAGTTTCCTGGAAATTTCCAATGAACTGTAAAAAGGGGAAAGACAAAGTTAAGCACTTTATCATCATCAATTATATAGCAAGAATTAATATTCACATTTGTGAGTATGTTTTGGAAGTAAAATAAGTAATGTAATATCAAAGTTGGACACTCGTAACACGAAAGAGTAAAGGGACCAAAATTGCCAAGTGGATAGAATGTAGATATACTTTTGGAATTGGTGGGTAAAATCCTGGAAATGTTTGAAGGGATTTGTGAAAGAATATGACTAAAGATATGTTATGCATCAACTTCGGCCACATATGTTAGATAAGGGCAATATGGGAAAATCATTAAATAAAGATAATCTTATTAGTGCAGGGGCATTTTAGGCATTTTATATTAGTTAATTTGTTATGACAGATAGTATAAGAAGAGGGTAGTGGGCAGGGAGTGAGGTATCTATCTTTTGTGTGAAATTTGGAATTTATTCTTTGGGAGATTGGCTATCTCGAATCAGCTAAACTATCATTGTTCTTGTAATCTTTTGGGTATATTTGAGGTTATCAATCAATATTTGAAGCTGTTGTTACTTTTTGTGTTATTGAATCTGTTGTTATAACTCAGTTCATAACAAGATAATGCTAAAAGAGTCGAAAATTTGAAATATTGGATAAATGAATCTATAGTGTGTGACTATTGGCTCTTATCAAGATAGGTAAAAACACCATTCAATCAAGATTACCAAACAAATTATTATTTCATTATCAAAAAGAGATCACAAAACCAGCTAAATGAGCAATAGAGCATGAAGACTATAGTTGCACAAATCCAATGAAAGGTAATGGTTATGTCACCATATTCATTTTGGTGTTTGAAATCAAACAAAAACAAAAATTAAATCCACAATTTCACCCTTATCAAAGAGCCCCAACACATGAATTAGTGCATGGATGCATCATTGCAGATTTTCAAATGCATAAAAGTGTTGATAGATAAGACTGAACTCACAGTTAGTAAGAAAAGAAACACAAGTGAACTGGTGAATCCTCCAAGTATGGTGAACAGTTCTGATGATGCTAACTTCCCTCTATACATTTCTTGCAGTGAGAGAGTAACAACAAAGAGAAGAAGAGAATATAGCATTGAATTCCCAGCTTCGGCCATTGGCTTCAAAGCATTAAAACAACAAAAACAAATATCATTAGAATCTGTTTCTCCCAAATCACAATTGCTATAATTTATAAAACAATAATTATTACAAAATCGGGAGATACTTAAAACATACAGCATCAAGGAGCAGTTTCAAGAGCTCAATTTCACTTTTCAAGGACAATACTTGTATCGTCATTTAGATCAAGAAGACTATTAATCAAACATACGGCATTTAAGGTTTTACAACTGAAAACGCACAAAAATTTGTTGGAGATGAATCATAATATTCAGCATGACAGATCAGTGTGTTCGCGAACTTAGCTAAACTACCCATAAATAAATTTCCACCTACTTTTCAAAACGTAACAAGTGTAGCTTGCAATCGCATATGTTTTCTGCAGGAACGAAGACCAAACAACCAAAGTCTTCGGTATATCAACAATCACAACACAATAATCCAAACTAAAACTGTAATGCTTGAAGATAGCTTCTCGAATTATAAGATCAACAAGATATTAAGTTTTTAGTGAATCGAACAAGAGACAAAAGGAAGGATCCGGAACAAACCTTTTGAAAATGATGAATCCGACGCTGATTTATGTCCCGGTGACCACCGTCGCTTGGTGAACGACAACAATGGAGAAGGTTTAAAGGGGCACCTAAATGGGCTACAGATCAGTTGGCTATTAGCTTGTTAAGGGCCACACAAGGGTATCCAAAATAAATGGGCCGTTGATCCGTCAATAATTTTTGTATTTTCTAAATATTTCCATCAGTTCATATACTGATTTTTTTTTTCATTGATTAAACTTATTCAAAGTTTTTAGAGGAATATTTTAAGTTTGGGATATTTCAATCTGTTTGGCTCGCGGATTTTTACAAGGATCATCCATTCACATTTAGAGCTATCCAAAAGCACCACCCATTAAACATGACGTTAATTACTTTGAAATTTTTTCTAGAATTAGTATTTTACCCGTTGCTGCACGATATTAATGAATTTAAGTAGAGGTGAACATGATACTGTACCAATTCTACCGGTATTGTACCACGTATACTTAACACTAATATATTTGACTACCTACAGGTTTGATTGGTACAAATTGATAATAATATAAATCAGATAATTTTAACGATTAGTGAAGAAACTAGTTATGTAGTTCTTTAATTTGTTAAAAATATCTAATGAAGTACCATTAAAGTAACGTTTTAATTTTGTAATTTAACGTGGTAGTAAATATCAACTAATGCAACTAAGGGGTCGTTTGATACTTGCCGACTGGGTTAGAAGCTGATTGAGTTAGAAATTCTGACTGAATCTACATCTGACTGAATCCATGTTGTTTGGTTATGCATCTGACTGAATTTGCTGAATAATCAAAATGACCATTTTACCATTATGTTATGTTTGCAACACAACATGAATCTATTTAGTTATAGCAATATCATTTAATACAAAAGCAATTCTCACAATTACACTCGTGTAAACTTTTGTCAAAACAATTCTCTTAATTATAAATATTCATCAAATCATATAAAATCATTATCACAATTATATTGATTTACAAAATGATTGAATTTCTACATATACACAAACTAATTTGAGTGTTTTTCTTTATTCCAAAAACATGAGTAACAACCCAATTGACAGCTTTATATATTGCATTCTTCAAGATTCAAAGAGGGTGATGATCTCTTCTATGAAGCACCAACATACATACATAATTCTACAGAATTTCTACTTCCTCCTTAAACCAATCACCAGCTAACGCCTCAAACCACTCTGCATCATTCCTATTGTCTAGAACACCTAGAAGGACAATATAGCTTCAGTTTCATGGCTCCCTAATAATCAGTGTAGAAAAAAAAGGGAAGAACAGCAAACATAAACATTCATGTATTGTTCTAACAAATGAAATTTGAGCCAATTTAGAAGAACAAAGGATAAGCAACTTAACCAATAAAACATTTATACATAATTTTCTACAAGAATTCCAAAGAAAATTGCAAACCAATCGAATCGATTAACCATTCAACCCCACCCATCTCCACCCATTCCAGAAACATTCATGTATTGTTCTGCAACTCACAAGTTTGCTTCCTGCAAACACACACCCAACCACCTTTTAACTTCAATCATCACAAATTCCAGATGTATTGTAACATGACAAGCAAAAGCAAAGAATGGACATGCTCAATATAAACATCATCCCACAAACCCATCAAGAAAAAAAAAACAAGAACAGGAAGAAAACATAAAAAAAACGACCCAAAATAGTTCATACCGTCACAAGATCTTCGTCAAAATCATCATTGAACATCAACAGTTACAAATACTCAAGAAGACCCACAAGTTAATTTCAGAGATGATGGCATGGAGGCGCGATTTCAGGGGCTGTTTGAGCGGTAAGCATGTCGTTTTTTGAGAGTCGATTTCAGCTTGGGAGTGTCGACGGTGAGTGTCGATCATATGAGGAAGGCGAGGGGGAATTGTTGGAGGAAGAAACGATGATTACTGATGATATGAGCGGAGGAGCGAGAGTTTGATTGTCTGGGGAAAAAAGAAGGAGAAGGGCACGTTAGGGAGAAAAGATTAATGGTCTCGGTCAGCATCTTTTTTTTTCATGACCGAGTCAGCTATCTATGGACCGAATCAGAGAATTTTTTACATAAATCAAACAAGCTGATTGGATTGGGTCAGACATTTTTGTCTGACCAGACCCAATCAGACTATAATCAAACAGGCCCTAAATGACTTATATCATAGTCTTAAAACTATAAACACTAAATACAATTGACAATTTTTGTGTGTGTGTGTGTGTGTGTGTGTGTGTATATATATATATATATATATATATATATATATATATATATATATATATATATATATATATATATATATATGTATATGCACATACACACACTTACATTTATAAATGAATTGGTTGATACAGTATTACCATGATATTCAAATTTATGTACCAATATCGTACAAAGATTCCTTTATTGGTACAATACTACCTACCAACCATGTTAGCTACCAAACATAATGGCTACCGACTTTCTTGGTTCGGTTGGTAACATGTTGGTTGGTTTTCCTTGATACAATTTTGACAGCCTTAGATTTAAGTAGTAGAAAGTTAGTTTCTATTTGTTGAAAGTAAACGAAAATGTTGTTTGTATTTTCATTTCAATTGAGTATAAACATCTTTTGATATTACATGTACCATTTTTGGTGAAAGAAAATACATTGCTATTTACCATTTTTGATGAAAGAAAATGCGCTACTATTGTTGTTAGAAAACATAGTAGCTTGCTACTATATTTGCTAATAAAAAACGAAATACACTGTTATTTTATTTTTATTTTTTTTATCAAATATCATAGTAATAAGTATATAGTATTATGTAAGTTGTATACAGTATTATGTAAGTTGATAGAATACTTAAAATCATAGTAGTTTGTTGTTTTCGTATTGATATTACATTTACTTTTTTTGCTATAGAAAAATGCATTGCTATTGGTTTTCACAAAAATTTCTGTAACTACATACTACGCATCGTTTTTCTATAAAAAAAAAAATTTCTGTAAATTTTTTTTTTATAGAAAAACGATGCGTAGTATGTAGTTACTAGTGTGCTTACTGATATGGATAAATATGAATGAATTGTCAAAATGGAAAATAAGAAAAGTGGAAGGGATGAAAAGCAAAAGAAAGGGCCACCGACATTAGTAGTTAGAACATATAATGCGTTCATTAATTCACATTTTTATTCTGTGTACATATAACACCATCTTAATTGAATTTGATCAAAATGTTTGTATTACATATTTTACGTGTTAGACATCGTTTATTGATTTATTTATAGTCTGCATGCTCCATCTTTATTTCAAGTAGGAGTGAGTATCGGGATCAAGTAGCTGCTTTTGAAATCAAAATTGTTCCAGAACTGTTGGTTTTGAATTTGGAATAGAATCGATGTGAGTGGGTTCAGTTTCGATTTCTAAAGTGTGGAAGTGATTGAGACTTGTTCTAGTTTTAAGTAGGGATAATGTCATAAAAAGCCTTAAGTTTGGCAAAAAATGTCGGTTTTACCCTTCGGCAGACTTTTGGTTCGTTTATACCGCAAATTTGTCATTTTTTTGTTGGTTTTGCCCTTGTTACCTGCAATAGCAGGTTTCCAGGCTATTATGAATTATTTTTTTGCGAAAAAACCCTTAAGTTTACAAATATTTTGCAAAAAAAACCCTTAAGATTATAATTTTTTTTTGAATATATTTCTTAATTATGAATTATTTTTTTGCGAAAAAACCCTTAAGTTTATAAATATTTTGCAAATAAAACCCTTAAGATTATAATTTTTTTTTGAATATATTTCTTAATTATGAATTATTTTATATTTGTTTGATATAAACTTTTTATATTTAAATTTTAAAAAAAGTTACCTAGTTTTAACAAAATTTAAATATATTTCTTAATTAATACTTCAACTTTTCAAAACAAAATTAAAAAACATTTGTTAGTTAATAATTAATTATGCTAAAATAGTTAATATGAATAATATGGTATCAAGTATTCAATTAATTTTTTTTAAAGGTAAATAAAAATATTTTATATGTTTAAAAGGTTTGTATTTCAGAAATACTAACATATCATATTTTTTATATGTTTAAATACATAATAATATTATCACTTTTTTTATAAAAATACCATAAACATTTTAAACATCAAAAATAAATATAAACATTTTAAACATATAAAATATAAATATATTTGTCTAATTTGTTATATAAATATATTTATTTTTATAAAAAAATATGATAGTTTATTATTTCTGAAATACAAATCTTTTAAACATATAAAATATTTTTATTTTTTTTAAAAAAAATTAATTGAATATAACTAATGTCATATTATTATTAGCTAACAGACGTTTTTTAATGTTGCTTTGAAAAGTTGAAGTATTAATTAATAAATATTTACATTTTGATAAAACTAGGTAACTTTTTTAAAATTTAAATATAAAAACTTTATATTGAACAAATATAAAAGTTATCGTACATAAAGCTTAAAATATGTTTAAGTAGAAAACTATTTAGTTTTATAAAATTTTGAATATATATTTATATTTTATATGTTTATAATCTTAAGGGTTTTTTTGCAAAATATTTGTAAACTTAAGGGTTTTTTCGCAAAAAATAAGTCAGAATAACCTGGAAACCTGCTATTGCAGGTAACAAGGGCAAAACCGACAAAAAAATGACAAGTTTGCGGTATAAACGAACCAAAAATCTACCAAAGGGTAAAACCGACATTTTCTGTCAAACTTAAGGTTTTTTATGACATTATCCCTTTTAAGTATTATTATTACTAGGCGTAAGACCCGTGTAATACACGGGTTTATTAAAAATAAAAATTTAATATCAATATTTAAACATTAAATTTAATATCAATATCAATTTTAGAGCTCTCATTAATTATGACATTTATTACATTATAAATATATCAATTCTTTTTTAAGGAAACATTTATTTCTCTCAATATTATAACCGAAATAAGTTATGATATGTGAACAAATCAGAAAATTACATGTGGAAATAAATAAATTCTAAAAATTTATTAAAATGTCATGTGTCCAAATCAATGAGGACATGACATGTGGCAGAAAATGAGTTTTATTTATTAGTATAGACTAGTTGTGAAACCCGTATGTTATACGGGTTGGATAAAACAAAAAAATTAAATATGAAGGTTTAAACAAAAAATTATTTAATTTTGAAATTTAAAATTTAAAATTTAAATTTAAAAGGAAACATATTTAATAGTATATGAGTTGTAATATTGTAATTTAATTGTTATTTTCAATTAAGGCAATTATTAATTGAGTTGTAAATATGATGTGTTAATTAAGAAAAGATAAACAATGAGAAAATGACAAATGGAAAAAAAATTATTCAAAATTACCAAAAAATGACATGTGTCCAATTTAATAAGAAAGTGACATGTGGCAAAATTATTTTCATTTATTAAAGAGGATTATTGTTTTTCTTCTTCTTCTTCTTATTATTATTATTATTATTATTATTATTATTATTATTATTATTATTATTATTAGAACCGTTATGTATTAGGTATTTGTTGGACTAGTTTTCTACTAAATATATTTTTTAATTAAATATATAAGATTATAGAATGTTGAGTTGTTTCCTTCTAGTTTTTATTTTTTTACCATAGAATTTTAATTTCTTTTGTTGTTATTATATCCAAGTATTCCATAATTAAGCGTTGTAGCATGTGTTGTTGAAGTACAACACATATTTGTTATTGAGTTTGTATTTATAATACATTATGATTGTTAGTTACATATTTGTATGATGTATTTAGCCTTGTATATCCCAATATATTTACAGTGTATTAGGCTCAATCTAATTTGTATATTGTATTTATTGTGATTGATTAATGATATAAGGGCATGAAAGATTATCACGTTGACATGGTATCAGAGCAACAATACCATTGTCTCCCTCATCACATTTAAGTGGATTTTACTTCACCGATTTCAGAATTGATCAATTAACTCTCATTCATCTCTCATGTAACATTCCAAAAATACAGATAAAATTTTTGTTTTTAAATTCCTTTAATTCATAAGAAATTGATATCAAAATAGTCAAAAGAGTGTAATTGTATCATGTTACCGGAGTACAAATTCTCAAAATCACTAAGTATGGAAAAACATAAACTGATTTGGTGCGATCAGGTCGGGTCCTTCCCCTTTCGAATTGGAAGTACCTGAAACATAACATACTGTCAAGCATATCTAGGTGCCTTCCTACCTCTTCGGTGTATTTCAACCGATACTGCCAAACATATATGGGTGCTTCCCTACCCCTTCGGTTTATTTCAACTGGATACTATCAAACATATCTGGGTGCTAGCAATCCCCTTCGGTTTATTTGAACCGGATACCAGGTCTATTTCACCCCTACTACTACCACATAACATCATAACAAAAATCACAAAGTCATCAAACAAATACAAGAATAACTGACAAATACAATCATCACACTACCATATAAACTAGTGGGCCGACCTTGGTGCCTTCGACCCACGAATACTACGAAGGAAGACTCACCTCAGACTGTGGGTATCAAATCGCACTCAATGGATGACTCACGAACTCCTCTCCCTATCACACAAACATAAAACCCTAATTAGAAATTAGGTCACATTCTAACATGAAAGTCCAAAACCCTAATTCTTGACTTAAGGCAAAAAGGCTCCTTTATATTTGCCTTATTGGGCCTCTATTCCGCCAAGGCCCAAATCCATAAAAGAAAACCCACAAAGGCATCTAAGCCCACTATAGGGCCTCTATGACCCAATATGGACGAAGAACACCTAACTAGGCCTAAAGCCCAAAAATGGCATGTTACAATCAGGTGGGCCCAAAAATGAATACTCAAAATAAAGACAAGTCTGCAAGTGCTCCGTCTTCTCAAAACATGCCATCGGTACTTGTCTACCGATGACCTGAGAATACAAGTTATTTTGAAAGAGATGATCAACATTTAAGGTGGTGAGTTCATAAGTATTTAGTGTCATATTGTAACAACGTAATTTTCAAAACAAAATTTTCATTTCTTTAAAACATGATTTCATTCCAAACCAACCATAAAAATCCAATGTAACATAGTCATGATACAAAACATGTCAAATCCCAAGATCAACTAAATCCAAATCCGCCTGCGGGTGTGTGTACGAGTCATGCCAACGCTTTCCCACGGTCCTCGCTAGTACTTGAAACACATAACACAACAGTTGTAAGCATAAATGCTTAGTGAGTTCCCCAATATACCACTTACACACATACGCCCTTCCAGGCCATGACCATCCGGTCCATGTGTCTTAGGGGATTTTCGTCCTAACCTGGTAAACCTTCCGGTCTTACCCGTGTCGACCTTCCGGTCCATAACTCTCTGACCTTACGGTCCACATCATAATGCCTTCCGGCCCATAACATAATGCCTTCCGACCCATAACATAATGCCTTCCGGCCCATATCAACATGGCATACAAATCACATACATAGCGCATACGAAACAAGCAACTCATACGATGCATATATCTCATAACATACCAGACCTTCCGGTCACACATAGGTACCCTTCCAGGTACAGTATAGTGAGAAGACTCACCTTGTATGATGTCTAGTGTCTCATGTGCTCGAAATCTCTGAATCTCGCAACAACAACCTAGCCTCGCCTAATCACATCAAATAATTATTCCAAATCATTAACGACTCTCAAGGCTATACTATTTTCCTTTCTAAAATTCCACAGAAGGGTAAAAGACCATTTTACCCCTCCCTGACCCAAAAATCCACATGTTGACTAAAACCCTAAAAGTCAACAGCAAGCAGTACGCGGGGCGTACCAGATCCTGTACGCGGGGCGTACCCTTGCTTTCCAGAAACGGGGTACGCGACCCTCTATGTGGCGTGTATTGGGATTACGCCCAGCGTAATGCCCGATTTCTTTATCCAACACATTCAGGTCTTAATTGGCTAAGAGTTGCATCCAAACATCAGATCTGACTCCTCTAATGTGTCTTAATCCATAACGTTGAAACCTTTAAGCCTTTGCATGGCTGTAAGGGTCATTTTGTGCTCAAAACACCTTTCCTCTTTCCCTAATGAGGCTATAAGTCATGCATGACACAAGATCCACGTCCAAGACTAGATTTTTATGACTCCTTAACACATATTACACTAGAAAAGGTCAGATCTAAGCTTATGGAGACTCTTTGCACATAAAGTCTCCAACTTTGAACCAAAAACCCTAAAAATGGTCCAACAAGCAAAACTTATGAAGAACAAGGAAAGCTTTGAGCTTTATACCTCAGAAAGGATCTCCAACCACTGTAGAGCTCGGATCTATACTTGTTCTTCAACTTCTAGCTCCAACAATGGCTCCTTCTTCTCCTTCTTCACCTTGAAAAGACAACTTCAAGCTAAAAAATACACACACACGCCAAAGCACAAATCTCATCTCTCCAAGGACTCACTCAAGGGTGTATGGTGGCTAGGGCAAAGGACTACATGTTCCTTTTATAGTGCAAGGCTAGGAATTAGGGTTTTGCATCTGGGCCGGTTATGCCCGGCGTAACCTTGGGTACGCCCAGTGTACCCGGATGGACCCGCGTACAAAATAAGCACGCGAGTACGCGCGACGTACCCCCAGTACGCCCAGCGTACTCACTAAATCCACCTTTCAATCTTTAAGGGACTAATTTGTCAATTATCCAAAATAGAAGGGTCATAAAACTAACCTGGCTTTCGGGTTGTTACACAAATGTTGTATAAGTTTGAAGAAAAGTGTTTGCAAATGTTGTAAATGTCTGAAAATGTTTGCAATGAAAGTTTGTCGTAAATGTTTGTAATCTCTTAGAAAATCCTATATTTTCTACTAAAATGCAGCCTTCTACCATGACTCGAATGTTCTGAGTGTTTGTTTCTTGTGAGAGTGTGTATTTTCTCAAGTATGACTATCATTAACAAAATATAGTTTTACATTACCGTTTATGTGAGAAGATCATAATGTGAATGCAATGAGAAAATAATAAAGTACTGTAGTATTGTATATAGTGACTATTGTTGTACTAACTACCTTAAACCAATTGTTAATTAAGGTAAAATGTGATATAGTTATAACCATACTTGATCGACTAGTAATAAACACGACACTGAAATACGTCGAAAAGTTATGACATTCGTCACCCGTAGACCTGCAAGTTGTAGGATAGTCAGTCCAGTATAGATCTATACACAAATTCACGCTCTCCCTCCAGGAGACTCTGGTTACAAAATGAGACACAACAGTATGATGCCATGCCCCGAAGTAGTGGCTCACATTTATGTTATAGTATTCTTGTATTTTTATAGTATGCTCTGTCCGTATAGTGTATAGTATGTTCTCTTTGTATAGTATATAGTATGTTCCTCCTTGTTTCTCATTATAGTATGCTCTATCTGTTCCTCGTTATAGTATGTTTGAACTGACTTATGTATGAATTTACTTTTGTATGTTTCATTGTAGTAGAAATAGTGAGTAGTAATCTCCTAAACTCTACCTATTATAGTTTACTAGCAATGTTGTTTGAATGACTGAGTGTGTTTTATACACCTTTGCTACACAAAGGTGTTGAACTGAGATAAAAGCTTTTATATCTATATACATATACATAATATATAACTAAGGTTCAAACGACACTTGGACAAACAACCGGATACTCTAAGTCCACAACCAAACAAGGAATAGGAAATAAAGCGAGTTATCAGTCCTAAGTCCTTTCAACCTTACTTATATAACTATATCTATATAGACATGATTTTGACAATATATATAAGTTAAAATAGTTTGATAAATAGTTTTAGCAAAAAATGAGTTTGATAAAAATATTTTGAAATAGATGTTTGATAACAAAGATTTGAGGTATAAGAAATCTATATGTTTTTTCTAGTTATTAATCACATGTGATTGAAATAACTACGATGTTTCAACTTGTATCCCCCCCCCCCCATAAAAGCATTTAAAATCAGTTTAAAAGGTTAGTTAAGGGTATGAACTCACCTGCAGTGAGTGATGCGAATGTAAAATCGTTATAGGATGCTAAGTGTCAAGTGAAGACTTGAACACACACAGATCCTATTAAGCACATAATGATATATATATATATATATATATATATATATATATATGGATATAATTAGTGTATATACAATTTAATGATGAAGGGAAACACCTTAAGGACTAGGATACACTTGAATGGAAGGGTTAAAATCACATATGATTGTATATAAGGGGTGTATGGCCACATAATGGCGTTTACGGCCAAGGGTACACGACCCTTTGTGATTACGGCCATAGGGTTTACGGCCCTATGAGTTTACGGCTGTAAACTCATCAAGTCTTGTGCCAAAGAGGTGATTTAAGGTCTTACAAGAATAAAGGAAGTGTTCTAGACCCAATCCAAGCCTTAAGAAGAGTTTATGTCCAACTAGTAGCCTTAACGAGGGTTCACGGCCAAGGGAGATGCTCCTGGCCATAAAATCTCATTGATCTTGGGATTTGGTTGATTTCAAGGATGAAAATCAAGGGCTTCTACTATATAACAAGTATAGGGAAGAGATACTTACGATATGGAAGCAAAAAGGGTTGATTTCGGCCCAAAGAACTAGAGTGTTCTTGGTGTTCTTGAAGATCTAACCCAAAAGATGAAGTTAATGGATGAAATCAAAGGGTGATATGTAACGCCCGGGTTTCAGGGCTAAGCATTTTTGTCAATGTAATAGTCTAGGTCAACTCTTGTAACTCTTTTTGAAGTAATAAAGATGATATATTTGAGTATTATGTGAATTATGTGTGTTTATGTGTATATTATTTAATTATAAGTGTATAATTAATAAATAATAAAAATAAGCGTCAAAATTAAAGTATGAGATAATCCCGATATCTCTACATAAAGTTGTAGAATATGTCTCAAGGTTTCCGTACATATAAAGAATGCCGAAATCCGAGTTATAACAAAGAAGTTATGACCCGTCGAAGTTTTACGGTAAAACCGGCACGATACCGGGAAGCGTAAATAGTGAATTTACGATAGAGTGAGATTTAGCCTTAGCGATCTAAACGAAAGTCGTAGAATATGTTAAAATAAGAACATCGATAAAAAGAACGCCCAAATCTGACTTCGTATGAAGAAGTTATGATTTTTCGAAGTTTCGGAATAGTAGTGTACAGCCCGAAATTCGAATATTAGATCGAGCGGTTTTTAGCTGACACGACCTGAACGAGAATCAAAGATCTCGTTAAGGGTAGCGTAACGAGAAAAAGATGGGTGAAAACGGATGTCGGATGAAGAAGTTATGAGGATTTAACGGACCAATCGTGTCCCGGCCTGTTAATAATATAAAATTTAAAATCAAGCCAAAATTAGCCGACGAAGTCTAAACGAAAGTTGTAGAGTACGTTCACACCTTCGCGTGGATATAAAGAACGTCGAAAACGGAGGTCGTACGCGAAAGTTACGAATTTTTAAAGTTTGTACTCGTTTTTGCGAGGTCTGATACGAATTCGCTGACGTGGCGCTTTCCCAGCCGTCCGATGATGATCGCTGAAGTCGCCTCGGATGAGTGACGCGTCGCCCCTCGCTACGCCCAGCGTTCGGCCTCGTACGCGCCGCGTTCGCTTAGCCGTTCTCGGTCCAGAAGAAGCCACGTCGCACCACCGAGCCTTCGCCACCTGGAGGTCTGATCCGAAGTTACGCCCCGCGTCCGAGGACCTGTACGCCCAGCGTACGTCCGAGGACCAGGCTATAAAAAGGGACCGAGGCTGCCCACATTTTCACACCAAAAATAACTTCTCTCTCTAGTTTCTTTCTCTCTCTAGAGTTCCAAACCCCCCCTAAACCCTAGTTAAACCCCTAGCACCCTAGGGAAGCCCCGAGGCTCCCGGTATCCCGAGAAAAAGGAGTTTTTCGGTTTCGAAACGTTGCTCCAATCAAGTCCCGGTTCTCGATAAAATTCGCTGTAAGTGTGCTACGCTTACGCAATTTTTAATATAGCTTTCAAATAATTATAGGAATGTTATTAGGTCCTTAAAATAATTATTTGGGCTATAATTATGAGTTATATCGAGTATTATTAACGCTTAGTAATACTCGGACTAATTAATTTGTCGCGGTTATCGTTAAACTAAACCCTAGTGGTATCGGTACTAGGTTTTATCGAAGGAATATCGTTTTGAGAGTATCGAAGCGCTGTCCGAGTGCTGAGTCACCACCTACTCAGGTGAGTGCATAGTTACTTTCAACTTACACATAGATATGAAGTATTTTATATAAATTACGTGCTATATGTGCATATTATCTGAATACTTGCTATCTATGCTAGATGAACATTGTTATACATGTTTTCAATGATTTAAACTGTATATGTATTTTATATCTACGAAAATGTTGGGGTAAAACATGGGTAGATGTAATAGCTGATGTGTGATAAAATGATGAGAGGCCTCGATGTTGATGTTGTTGTTTCTGTCATCTAGCGGAGTATGGATGACGACCACGGACTCTTCTAGACAGTCCAGTGGAACACTAGCAGGCTCGCAACCTGTAGGTGTTTGTGAACGATGTGTTCACCGGTGTACTCCATCCCCCACATGGTTGCCTTTAGGACATTTATTGCTGAGGAATCCCCTTAGCAGTAGTGTCCGTCCCGATGATGATCCTTAGGCTAGGTCCCTTATGATAGGTGTTTAGGGACGTAAAGTGAGGATAACGGGAACGGGTAATCGGGTTATTGTTGATTGATGAAATTAATAAACTTATTTATTGTGGGTTGAAAACCCTATGTGCTCACCAGGCTCCCAAGCCTGACCCACTCAGTTTTATGTATTACAGGTAGTGGCGCATGAGCATAGATGTGATGTTTTGGACGAGGGATTACGGATATAGGCCTGTAGATATGAAATAATGTAGTAAGGCTTATATTGTACTGTTTATGCTTTTGATCTGTACGAACATGACATCCCGAGTCTTTTAATGAAATACATTTCTATGGAAATGCTTTTGATAAATCTTTATCATATTTTTGTTTTGGGACAAATTCCGCAACACTTTCATTTAAAATGTAACTCTGATTTTTAAACAAAGCATAAACAAACCGGTCTTTTCTGGCCGTGATTTTGGGGATGTCACATGATACTAGTTAAGGAGATGTATCAACAAATCAAAGGATGAAACACTTACATATTTGAAGATCAAAATGAAGATCCTTATGATACTTGAGAGAGAATTCGGGTTTCTTGACTTGAGATGGTGAACAATGAGGGAAAAGTGATGGAACATCATACTTAAGGCCATGAGTTTACGGCCACCATGAGTTTATGGCCGTAAACTCATGTGATGTGGTCGTAAACTCCTCATGATGGACTTTATGGCTTGCTTAATGGTTTAAAACTTCAGCAGATACTTCCTAACACTCATTCCTTGGATGTACTAGGCTTAGAATGCTCAAACAGACCCTAAACAATGCTAAAAGATAGCAGAAACAAGTCTGACTTTGATTGAGTTGAATGGTTGTACATGGTAGAAATTTTGGGTTGTCACAGAGAGGTTCACCCACTTGTTCCGAGATGATTATGTTCCCTCGGTGGAAAGGGAACGTTTGGCCCAGGAGTTTATGTCTCTCAAGCAGAAGACAAGTCAATGAATGAGATTACGAGGATGTTTCACGAGAGGGCGTTGTTTTGCCCTGAACACGTGTCTACTGAGCAGGGACGTGTGAGCCAGTATATGAGCAAATTGAGGAGGGATATACAAGAGTTCGTGGTGAACTCATCATAAAGGACATTGATGAGCTTTAGACCAATGCTAGACGGAGGGAGATCGAGCTAGAGTTACAGACCGGGGAGGAGGAGGAGTCTCGGGGTAGGGACCGGAGACCAGTGCAGTCGCAGTCGGCAACGAAGTGGGCTAAGCCTGCTGATGCTAGGACTGGGGGCCAAAAGGGCTACACTTGTGGTAAGTGCGGCAAGAGTCACGAGGGATCGTGCTGAGCGGGGATTTGCTACAAATATGGAAAAAAGGGGCATATGGCGAAGGACTGCCCCAAGAGGTTTGCAGTTTGCTTCCATTGCAACTAGACCGGCCATCGGAAGGCCGAGTGCCCCCGACTTCTTTAGGGATCAGCACGAAGATCTGCACCTACTGCATTACGTGCTACTGAGAGTCGACCAGCGAAGTTCGAGACATCGAGGGTTCGTGTGAGAGCCTTTCAGCTAACAACGGAGGAGGTCCGGACAGCACCTAACGTCGTGGCCGGTACGTATTTCCTTATTTATGTTATTTCGAGATATGTTGTGCTTATATTGTGCTGTGTATAGGTACTTTTCTTGTGAGTTCTGTACCTGGTTTGGTGTTATTTGACTTGGGTGCGAGTCGATCCTTCATGTCTTTAGCTTTTAGTCGTCACATTAGTATCCGGCGTGAGGCGTTGAGTCGATCTCTGAGGGTTTCTATAGCCGACGAGCATGTGGTTTTTTCTATTGATATGATCTAGGGGTGTGTACTAGAGATTTTTGGTGTTGAGTTCCCGATAGAACTAGTACCGATCTCGATGAGTGATGTCTGTGTCATAGTAGGCATGGACTGGTTGAGTCGGTTTGGAGCTGTGATCAATTGTGAGCGTCAGTTAGTGAGTATACGAGACCCTAGTTGGGGAGTGATTATGGTGTATGGCGAGGGTACTAGATCTGGATCAGCTTTCTGCTCTGCTGCCAGAGCGAGACAGAGTCTACAGCAGGGTTCTATGGGATTTTTGGCATATGTGATGGATACGCGGATTGCCACCAAGAGGCTGAGTTCTACCGCCGAGGTTCCGATAGTGTGCGAGTTTCTGGATGTTTTTCCCAAGGAGTTGTCGGGTGTGCCTCCCGAGAGGTAGGTAAAGTTCCAGATCGATTTGGTTTCGGGAGCAGAACCTACTGCCAAGGCACCTTATCGCCTTGCGCCACCAGAGATGCAAGAGTTATCCTCAAAGCTCCAGGAGCTGTTAGGGAAGGGTTTTATCAGACTGAGTAGCTCACCGTGGGGAGCGCCGATCCTTTTTGTCAAGAAAAAGATGGTTCACACCAGATGTGTATTGATTACCTGGAGTTGAACAAGCTGACGATCACAAACCGTTATCCTCTACCAAGGATCGAAGATCTGTTCGATCAGTTGCAGAGAGTGTCTTGGTTTTCCAAGATTGATTTGAGATCTAGATATCATCAGATGAGAGTCTGCGAGGAGGATATCCAAAAGACGACCTTTAGGACTCGTTATGGGCACTACGAGTTTGTGGTGATGCCTTTCGGGCTCACCAACGCACCGGCAATGTTCATGGAACTCATGAATCGAGTGTGCAGGCCTATGTTGGATCGATCGGTGATCGTGTTCATCGATGATATCCTGGTATATTCAAGCTCCAGAGAGCAGCACATGGAACATCTTAGAGAGATTCTTGGAGGTTTGAGGACAGAGAGGCTTTATGATAAACTCTCCAAGTGTGATTTCTGGTTACGAGAGGTCCAGTTCCTGGGACACCTCGTTAATCAGAATGGGATATTGGTCGACCCGGCTAAGATTGAGGCAATTATGAGATGGGAGGTTCCGAGATCCCCGATAGAGATCAGGAGTTTTCTAGGTTTAGCTGGCTACTATCGGAGATTTATCAAAGATTTCTCCAAGATTACCGTTCCTCTCATCAGGTTGACCCGCAAGGGTGTTACTTTTACTTGGGGTCCTGAGCAGCATGCCTCATTTGAGACCCTTCACCAGAGACTGTGCGAAGCCTCGATGTTAGCGCTTCCCGATGGTGTGGAGGACTTTTTGGTTTATTGTAATGCTTCTATATCCGGGATGTGCGCGATGTTGATGCAGAGGGGCACGTGATAGCATATGCATCGAAGCAGCTGAAGCCTCATGAGACGAGGTATCCCACCCACGACCTGGAGCTAGGGGTGGTGGTGTTCGCCCTCAAGATCTGGCGCTACTACTTGTATGTGGTCTGGTATACCATATATGCGGACCACAAGAGCCTGAAGTATCTCATGGGTCAGCCCAACCTGAATATGAGGCAGAGGAGGTGGTTGGATGTAGTGAATGACTATAACTGCGGGATCTTATATCATCCGAGCAAGGATAACGTGGTAGCCGACGCCCTGAGCCGTAGAGTAGCGAGTGTATGTGTGCATGAGGATGACAATGATGACTATAGTCTTAGATATCATTCGAGAGGCCCAGGTAGAGGCCATGAGACCAGAGAACCGCAAGAGGGAGCGGGTGATTGGGCAGGTTTTCGAGTTTGAGACGGACAATCGTGGGCTTATGACTTTTCGAGGGCAGATTTGGGTGTCCTATACAGGTGGAGCTCGTCGTTTATTGATGGAGGAGGCGTATAGATTGAGATTCTCGATCCACCCAGGGGCCACTAAGATGTATTTGGACCTGAAGAGAGACTACTGGTGGCCATGTATGAAGAGGGATATGGCATGGGTTGTAGAGAGATGCTTGACTTGTTGTTAGGTTAAGGCGGAGCACCAGCATACACATGGTCCGTTACAGCCTCTAGAGATTCCCCAGTGGAAGTGGGAACAAATTTCAATGGATTTTATCACCAAACTACCGACGACCATGTGTGGGGTTGACGCGATATGGGTGATTGTAGACCGGTTGACAAAGATTGCTCACTTCCTCGCCATCAGTGAGAGCTCTTCTGCAGAGAAACTGGCCGATATTTATGTGAGAGAGGTGGTAGCATGTGATATTGCCATATTTATACATATTTTTAGGCAATATTTAAGTACATTTTTATATATATTTTGGTCATTTGCATAGAATAATGATACTTATAAGGTTAAATTATAGTTTACAGCCAAAATAGAAGACATTTTGAAGAAAGGGACTAAAAGCGTTAAAGGATGGAACTTTGGAGGTTGAAGGCTTGAAAGACAAGAGAAACACCCAAAAAAGACGTACTCACGACGTGAACGGTTCATGGTTCACGACGTGAGTGAGAAGAATCAGAAAATAAGTATCCGGGTGAAGGAATCCTTGACGATCACGATTACTCCGAGTTCACGACGTGAGTTTTAAACGCTCACGATGTGAACGGTGATTTTCGGAAAAATATATATATCCTTCTCTATATCGATTGGGGAGAACTTTGGCTGGCTAGGAGGATTCCTGGAGACGAAATTCAGAGGAAAAAAAGCTCTGGAAGTTGGTTTTAACACCAAGGAAGAAAGAGTTCACAATTTGTCTTATAGATTGGTACATTTGAATATGTTTTTGCTTAAAAAAATTTGTTTGTTTAGCTGTTAATATGTCCAGCTAAATCTAGCTGCTTCTGTTAGCTAGATGAAGTTGGAACTCATGGTTTTAATGCATTAGACTTAACTTTACTTGTTGGTGATATGCTTGTGTTGATTGATTTTACCTAGCATGCTTGAATTAGTTATTTGATTGCTTGAATTCTTGGTCTGTTCAGTTAGTGAACACAAATCTGTATGAACTTGAATACCTAATAATATAGTGAACACTAGTTTATTGGAGCTAAGATCAAACCAATCTTAGATTAGTAATTGAATCATTAAATCAAGCTGTGTTAGAGAACTCATATTATGACTGTAATTGTGTTTAGATTAATCAATCTTTCATGGCTCCAGTCTTATTTAATAATTGATTCTGTGTTAACTATTATATGACCATAAATAGATTTACATGAATTGATTAATAATTGGTAGATTTAGAATTAAATTACTAATACTTCTTAAATTGGTCACCAACAGTAATAATTATAGCTAATGTATAACCATTGAGTGAAAGCAGATTCGATCTAACAAAAGTGCTTTGTTAATTAATTGAGTTTCGTTAAAGGATTAAGTTCATCTAAACTTGCAAAATTAGATAAAACCCCTTCTTAGTTTATGAATAATTAGATTAATTTAGTAGTAAATAGATTAATTAATAACACCGTTCCCTGTAATCTGACTAGGTACACTGCATATAAGTGCATAGTTAGTCTAAGTTTGTTAGGTTATAAATATTAAAATTAGTGGGTACTTTCGTGCACATCAAGTTTTTTGCGCTATTGCCGGGGAACGGCTTAGTTTATTATTTGTTTATTTGCTTTAGGTTAATCGATCCTTTTTGTGGGATAAAACCTGCAAAAAGTTAATTTTCCAGCAAAGTTTTTATTAACATAAGTTTTTTTTTTTTTTTTTTCTCTGTTTGTCCAGTTTTCACAACTTGAGAGCATTTCTCACGACGTGAATATAGTAGTTATCAGTTTATTCATTTAGTAGACATTTTCAATAAATTCTAGGAAGGTTTGATTTTTTCTGATTACAGAACTCACGACGCGAGTTTATAAGACTCACGACGTGAGAACTATGATTTTTAGCTTTCTTTAGTTTTTAGTTTATTTTTCTGTTTTAGTTCGTTTTTACATTGTCTTTATAGATTGTCTGCAGGAGTTCATGACCAGAGGCTCAAACACACCTTTGGTGCCCCCACTTGAAGATCCGGAGTCAACCCTTCACAAAAACAAGAATAGGAACGTGAAGGAAGATCACACGCCAAAGAAGACGCCATTGCAAGAACTTAAATCTGCCTTTTCAAGGAAGTTGGGGAAGAAGACAGGAGAGTCAAGTTCAACCCCAAAGGATAAAAGCAAAGTTGAAGAATTTGGTCCGGTTTCTAACCCACACAAATCAGAATACGAGTCAGACCCAAAATTTGAAATATTCGCGAGTGAGCCCAAAGACGAGCAAGAGAACGAAATGGCAAACATTGAGGAGATGTCCATGGGAGCTTACAAAAAGCGGATATAAGAAGATATGGGTCCTGGTTTAGTCCATCCTGCAATACCTGCCACTGCCACATTCGAGCTGAAGGGACATATCTTGACTGCACTGAAGGATATCCCATTTTATGGGAAGGATCATGAGGATGTTTTTAAGCATCTTGATGAAGTCAATGACATTGCGGATTACTTCAATGTCCCAAATGTTAATAGAAACACTGTCTTGCTTAGGATGCTTCCCATTACTTTCAAGGGAGCTGCTAAAGAGTGGTTAAAATTACTTCCACCGGGTACGATCACCACTTGGGCTCAAATGCGTGAGCAGTTTCTTGACCATTTTTGCCCACCATCCAAGATAGCTAAACTCAAGAAGGTAATAACCAACTTTTAACAACAGCCGGGGGAGTCATTATACGAAACATGGGAGCGTTACAAAGGCTTGCTCAGAAATTGCCCTCAACATGATCTTAATGTCCAACAAGAGATGTCAATCTTCTATGATGGGGTCAACATTATGACAAGGAAACTCCTTGATTCTCAAGGACCTTTGACAAAGAAAAATCCAAGTGAGGTCAAGGAGTTGATTGAAGAATTCACGAAGCACTCTCGTGAGTACCACAACCCTAGGCAAGATGGAATCAAAGGCGGTGGAGGGGCCCAAACTGAAGAAATAGCAGCCATGATGGCTATGCTAAATAATATGGACCGGAGGTTGACACAAATGGACCACTCAATTCATGCCATAAGAGTTGGTTGCGAGAGGTGTAATGGTCCACACTTGACTAAGGACTGCAATTTGGATGAGTATGGGAATAAAAAGGCTCAAGTATGCTACTCGAGTGGGGACAAGTATGATGAAGACTGGAGAAAACCAAAGAAAGAGTGGTTGCCATACGAAGAATATAAGAGGCAAAAAGAAGAGAAGTATAGGCAAACAAGCCGAGACTTCTACCAAAAGGAGCAACCACCAGCTGAGAAAAAACCCGATCTAGAGACCATGTTAGTTAAGTTTATGGAAGCTTCAGAAAAGAGACACGAGGCTACAGATTCTGCTATTGATGAACAAAGAACTGTGATGAAGAATCATCACGCAATGATGGTAGAATAGCAAGCTTTAATAAAAAATCAACAAGCCTCCATCAATAATCTTGAAGTGCAGCTTGGTCAACTAACTACTTTGGTTCATTAGAAGCTTTCCCCGAAAAATCCTGAAAAGAAGACTCAATCTCACATAATGGCCATAGATACAAAAGAAGAGGCCATCTCTGAGTTTCTAGAGGCATTAGAAGTGGAGCCATGACAACCCGATCAAAAGCCAAAGAAGCCAAGACCCGAAAAAGAAGAAGCTGCTGGAACACCTAATTCACGACGTGAGCCCGCTATGCTCACGTCGTGGGATCTGTCTGCATAGAAAAATTCTGTCTTTGTGCCAGCATATCAGCTACCTTTGCCATTTCCTTCCCAAGCTGCCCTTAGTCCACTGGAAAGAGAGTATATAGAGTTTATTAAGCACGTGAAAGGTATCCTGATTAATACTCCCTTTGTCGTGTCGTTATAAAAAATTCCCGAATATGAAATTTTTTTACAAGACTTGATAGACACTCGTCAACAACTAAAGAAGAATTCCAAAGTTATTCTAAGTGAGCAAAGTTCAAGGGATGTATTGGGAGATATACCTAAGAAGATGGGGGATCTTGGACGCCTCACTCTTCCATGTGAGTTTGGTAACAACATGAAGGTTGATGCTTTAGCCGATTCTGGGGCTAGCATTAATTTGATGCCTTATTCATTTTATTAGAAGTTGGATATTTAGAAGTTGAAGGCTACAAGAATGACTATTCACATGGTGAACCGTTCAGTGACACAACCTAGGGGCATTATTGAATATATTTTAGTAAAAATTTGGAAATTCATTTTTCCAATAGACTTTGTAGTGTTAGATATGAAACAAGATCCCAATATACCAATTATTCTTGGTCGGCCACTGCTAAACACTGTTGAAGCTCTTGTTGATATTCGGGAGTGTAAGCTCACCTTGAGGGTTGGAAATGAAAAAGAAATTTTTGGAATGGAAGATGGCTTTCAAGGGAATCATGCTCATGAAGAAGTGTTCAACATGGATGAAGACGATGAACTTGAAGAATTAGAGAAGCTCATGGAAGAAGAAATCAAGACAATTCATCAAGTCAAAAGAACAAAACCAAGAGCAGCTGTTCCATATTTAGTTGAAGTCATTGCATACACGAGTCCAATTTCTTGGGCGAGCAAGGAAGATGATGAGATTACAAGTGATGAAGAGGAGGTTACTTCAAAAGTAAGAATTCCAGTGGTGAAAGAAGAGAAGAATGCTATGGAGTGCAAGGAAGAGACTAAAGGGACCAAACGCAAGCTTGATGAAGACGGTGTAAAGGCTAAAAAGGAGAATTCGAAGAAGGCGTACAAAAGACGAGTTCAAGCTTACAAGAGGCGTTTCAAGGAACAAAAGATCTTAGTGGTGGATTCTTCTGAGGACTCAATGTAGGAGGCATGGAGTCCAGCTCATGACTCCAAGAAAAAGAAGCGCTTCTCGGGAGGCAACCCGAGTTTGGTTTGCAATTTTTTTCTCTTTTCTTTTTAATTTTTGCATTTTAGTCTTAGAAACATAAATCATATCATCCAACTCGATTTATTCATAGTTAAACACTGAGTGTGGGACCCTAAAAATGAAGTGGTGATAATTAAGAATTTAGTTCATGGACAAATTTTACTTAATAATAAAAATTTTCGTGCAAGATTCACGACGTGAATACTTAAGAATTCACGATGTGAATTCTAAATAAGTCGGATAATATAAAAATGATGCATGTCAGCCCATTTTCTATTAAACTTATTAGCCCATGACTAGTCCATTATTAAGGAGTGCATGGCCCACAATTCCGCCCAGATAGGACTCACGACGTGAATCCTTAAGGATTCACGACGTGAATTTTGAAAAACACCGGACCACAGATTAAGGGGATAAGAATCCCTTTGAGCCTCTTTTCTTTATTCCCCACGAAGTGAACACAAGATCTGGTCCCCCTTGCTCTAATTTTGGCCGACAATCACACAAGTTTTTTTTTTACTTACCTCATACTACAATCTAAGGTAATAATTCTTAATTCTTGAGTTTAATTTTTCTTTAATAGTTGAACCTAGGGTTAGGGTTTGTTAGTTAGTTGAAATGTATGAAATATGCCCTAGAATTCGTGGATTAGCCTTGGTATGTTGATGATTTATGGTTGAAATTATCATAGGAGTAAACCCTATTAGTATTGTGACCGGATTTGCCCCTGATTTTTGCGATTCTGCTTGCTGAAGTTGCGAATTCACGACGTGAATCCTGGGACTGAACAGTTTTCTATTTTTCCTTTATTTTTAATAGGTTGGATTGTTTCTTTTAGATTTGTTTGTTGCTATTTTTTGCAGAAATGGCTCCCAGAAGAGAGGTTCCAGTTGGAGTAGCAAGTTTACATCCCTTTTATAACTTCCCAACAACTACACCCCGGGATATATATACGCGATGGAATAATCAGTTGGGTTGGCTTTACAATCGGGAGTTTGCTATTGCGCCCACTATTCAGTGGGCACGGTTGAGGGAAGTTGGGTTGGTGGATCAGATGTCCCAATATCTTACCAAAATATTTTTGGGCGATGGATTTTCCTTCACGTGCAAGGGATGGTACAATTTGTTTGCCATCAAAGAGCGGGTTTATAAAGAGTTATGCATGGAGTTCTTTTCGACAGTGACATTCCATGAGAATGTCCAGGATCCTACTTTTTCCTAGGCTTTGGTTTTCCATCTAGGAGGGGAATATCGGGAGTGCAGTCTGGTGGAGTTTTCTCGCAAAATGGGGTTGTATGAGGCTCATGAGACCATAACTCATGAGTTTGTTTTATTCTTGATGGACGCCACACGAGGGTATGTAGATGGTGTTACAGGACCAGATTTTTGGAGCAATATCGTAGCCGGCATGTTCAATTCCGGTGTATCCCACGAAAGTAGCATCAGATCACCGATACATCGCCTTATTATCTTTTCCATTCACCATAAACGACATGGTGATAAGGTTACTAAGGCCAACTTGTTCTTTTTATGGTGCATTTTACAGCCCGGTGTGTGCTATAACATTCCATATTTCTTGGCTCGATACTTGGCGGAGTATGATACGAGTGCTCGTCCTGGGAGCCCCATTTGTGGAGGGCACTTTGTTACGCGCTTGGCCCGATCTTATGGCCTCATTGTTTCCGGCATCACTCGTTCTTTGACATGATTGGAGGGAAACGAGTTTAGTATGGGATATTTAGAGACAATGAGGGTAGTCAAGAATTATGGGACACATTAGGGAATTGTTGAGGATAATGATGATGGTGATGACCAGCCGGCCGACCAACCTGAACCACAACCGAGGCCGAGGCGCAGGAACGTAAGAGGAAGGGGAGAACGCGGGCAACCAATGCATCCACCCGCATCCATGGTGGGAGCACCTTTTGGGGGTGACATGGCTGGTTATTTTGACCAGTTATCTTTGTGTGTCAATTAGATTGGTGGTACCATGGAGAACATTGTTCGACACCTTGGAGTAGAGCAGCCGCCTCATTTGGGGTATCATTACCCGATTTTCCCGAGATGGACGGAGTATAAAGGGCATGGAGCCGACGGGTTGGGCACTAGCGGGGTGAACGAGGATGACGAGGATGATTGATCATTTTCTTTATTATTTTTGTTTTATTTGGTTTAGTTTTATGTTCTTTTTGTTTGTTTGGGATTGTAAAACTATTTAGATATTATGTTACTCTTTCTCTTCTTGGTTGTTATTTTTTAGCATTACTAGGAGTGCGTATAAATGATGACGAGATACGAGTGCATATGTGCTTAGCCGGGAGTGTTTAAAGTCGAGAGTTGAGACCCATGATTTAACTTAAGTGTGGGGTGTGTCAAGTGAGAAGAAAGTTGGAGAGAAGAGTTGAAATTAATAGGGTTAGAAGAGTCTTAATCCATTAAGACATGGGGTAAATATAAGAAGTGAGAAGAAAGGTTGAAAGAAATACATTTCTGAGAATCCAGTTTTCACGTCGTGACTCTTTTGGTGCTCACGTTGTGAGTCATTATCTGCTGACTTTCGGAACCCGCTTCCAATCGAATTCACGTCGTGAACATTTACACATTCACGTCGTGACTTTGTATTTTTCACGAAAATAATCATATTTTTTTGCATATTCCTTATGTGGTTCACCACCATTCTTTTTGGGAATTTTATGAAGATAATAATGGCCCATTTTATCTACCATACAATATGGCGTTTGCTTTCCCACATTGTTCTTTCCATTGTGCACATTTTTCTGCACCACATTTGTTGAAGATTGAAGACTCGATTCCATATTTTGCCGGTACATTACTTATCTCACGTGTTCAAGATCCAAGTTTCTATTTTTCAAAGTCTGTATTCAAGATGCACATTTCATCCATACTTTTGGAGATGATCACGCCACTATCCCAGGGGAGTCTGTTCTTTTTTCTCCCTTCTCTTAATTTTTCTATTCATTTAAGCATACAAAGAGGGCATTGTATGAAATAAGTGTGGGGTAGGGGGTAGAAAGAGAAAATTGCTAGATAATGGTAAATTTTGAAAATTTTAATAATTAAATCTAGTAATAATAATTTGAACAACTGTAGTTATTAGTGTTATATGGGATGATCCGATAAGAGCTCAAATGTTTAGTTGAGCCAATACACGTTATAGGGCATTTGTGGCCTCCCTTATTTTAGTGAAATCATGGAACAAAAACATAACCCTGCTTAGTTTGAGGGATGCAAAATATTTAGCAGCCTGAACCTGAAATGTATCCAGGAAAGATATGTCTTAACCAATAAAGGTTGAAGTTAAGCGCCCTTGCTTAAGCATGTAGGTTTTTGAGTGAAAAATAAAAAAAGTGAGTATACATGTAAAAAGAGAGAGAGAGAGAGAGAGAGAGAGAGAGAGAGAGAAATTACCAAAAAGTGAAAAAATTGAAGAAGAATTTTGGAGCTATCAAGTTTGAAGATAAAAGATCAAAATTCCAAAGAATCAAAAGTTAAAGATACCAAAAGTGATATATATGGTGAGTTCAAGCAATCAAAGATCAAATATCAAAGAAGTGAAGAATTCCAAGAGCTCCATTGTGGTATCTAAAGTTGTAATTTTTAGATTGTGTACGCTTGGGCAGCTTAACCAAAAATATCTTGAGGTTAAAAAGCTTTCTGAGTATGGATTCGGAGGGTTGCATAAAATGAGCATTGTTTGAAAGAAGTGGGTAATTGTTTATGAAGACTGTGAGTATTTAAAGTATGGGGGGTACTTTAGGAAAATTTTAGACACAAATGCATGCGTTGAGGTCTTGGCATAATGGTTGAGCTGGAATTGGATTGTTCTATGAAATGCTAGTAATGAAGGTTTGAGTTTAAATAAGTAGATTTGCTTGAGGGAAAGCAAAGCCTAAGTGTGGGGTATTTTGATATTTCCATATTTATACATACTTTTAGGCAATATTTAAGTACATTTTTATATATATTTTGGTCATTTGCATAGAATAATGATACTTATAAGGTCAAATTATATTTTGTAGCCAAAATAGAAGACATTTTGAAGAAAGGGACTAAAAGCGTTAAAGGATGGAACTTTGGAGGTTGAAGGCTTGAAAGACAAGAGAAACACCCAAAAAAGACGTACTCACGACGTGAACGGTTGATGGTTCACGACGTGAGTGAAAAAGAATCAGAAGATAAGCATCCAGGTGAAGTAATCCTTGACGATCACGATTACTCCGAGTTCACGACGTGAGTTTTAAACGCTCACGACGTGAACGGTGATTTTCGGAAATATATATATATATATATATATATATATATATATATATATATATATATATATATATATATCCTTCTCCATATCGATTGGGGAGAACTTTGGCTGGCTAGGAGGATTCATGGAGACGAAATTCAGAGGAAAAGAAGCTTTGGAAGTTGGTTTTAACACTAAGGAAGAAAGAGTTCACAATTTGTCTTATAGATTGGTACATTTGAATATGTTTTTGCTTAAAATAATTCGTTTGTTTAGCTGTTAATATGTCCAGCTAAATCTAGCTGCTTCTGTTAGCTAGATGAAGCTGTAACTCATGGTTTTAATGCATTAGACTTAACTTTACTTGTTGGTGATATGCTTGTGTTGATTGATTTTACCTAGCATGCTTGAATTAGTTATTTGATTGCTTGAATTCTTGTTCTGTTCAGTTAGTGAGCACAAATCTACATGAACTTGAATACCTAATAATATAGTGAACACTAGTTTATTGGAGCTAAGATCAAACCAATCTTAGATTAGCAATTGAATCATTAAATCAAGCTGTGTTAGAGAACTCATATTATGACTGTAATTATGTTTAGATTAATCAATATTTCATGGCTCCAATCTTATTTAATAATTGATTTTGTGTTAACTATTGTATGACCATAAATAGATTTACATGAAATGATTAATAATTGGTAGATTTAGAACTAAATTACTAATACTTCTTAAATTGGTCACCAACAGTAATAAGTATAGCTAATGTATAACCTTTGAGTGAAAGCAGATTCGAACTAACAGAAGTGCTTTGTTAATTAATTGAGTTTCGTTAAAGGATTAAGTTCATCTAAACTTGCAAAATTAGATAAAAACCCCTTCTTAGTTTATGAATAATTAGATTAATTTAATAGTAAATAGATTAATTAATAACACCGTTCCCTATAATCGACACCCGACTTACCTAAGATGTACTGTAATCTGACTAGGTACACTGGATATAAGTGCATAGTTAGTCTAAGTTTGTTAGGTAATAAATATTAAAATTAGTGGGTACTTCCGTGTACATCAGCATGACATGGAGTGCCGACCTCGATAGTGTCAGATCGAGATGTGCGTTTTACTTTCAGTTTTTGGAAGAAATTTCATGAGGAGTTGGGTACCTAATTGCATTTTAGTACCACATACAACCATAGACAGACGGGCAGAGCGAGCGGACGATTCATACGCTCGAGGACATGCTACTTGCATGCGTTATGGACTTCGAAGGAAGTTGGGACACCTATTTGCCCTTGGCTGAGTTTTCTTACAACAACAGCCACCATTCCAGTATTGGCATGCCTCCCTTTGAGCTCTTATATTGGAGGAGGTTTCGGACTCTCATCTGTTGGGGAGAGGTAGGGTAGCCAGTGATGGGTGGCATTGAGATAGTGATGAAGACGACTGAGTAGATTCAGCAGGTCAGACAGAGATTACTGACAGCCCATAGTCGCCAGAAGAGTTATGCAGATCAGCGATGATCCGAGCTAGAGTTCCAGGTTGGAGATTTTGTCCTCCTGAAGGTATCCCCATGGAAAGGGGTGATCCGATTCAGGAAACGGGGCAAGCTGGGGCCCCAATACATTGGTCCTTTCAGAGTAATCGCCAGAGTAGGTAAGGTAGCCTAACAGTTAGAGCTATCTGCAGAGTTGAGTCAAATTCATAACACCTTCCACGTGTCTCAGTTGAGGAAGTGTGTAGCCGATGAGACGACGGTGGTGCTATTAGAGGACATTCAGGTGGATGCGAGCCTGAATTATATTGAGAGGCTGATTGCGATCTTGGATCGAAAATTGAAGGTTCTGGGGAACAAAGAGGTGCCCCTGGTTCAGGTCCAGTGGCAACATCGAAAGGGGTCCGAGTGGACTTGGGAGCTGGAGTCCGAGATGCGAGAGTAGTATCCAAAGTTATTCCAAAGCATGACTTTGAGGGCGAAGTCTGATTCTACTGGGGGAGAATTATAACCTCCCGATTCCCAGGTACTTCATTTATTTATTTATTTAATGAGTGACTCGACGAGTTGATTGTCTGACTCGTCGAGTAGAGTTGGATTGAGCACGTGGGTTTAAAGACCGAATCGACGAGTCAGAGAGCCGACTCGACGAGTTCGTGTTGTGAGATGAAACCCTAAATCTCTAGGGTTGGGACCTATTTAAAGGAACTTATGTCCTCATTTCTGCCTCACCAGCTATCCAACTCCCCTGTGTGAAACCTTAATAGGCCATTTGAGCTAAGAGAGAGTGATAGAGCTAATATTTGACTGTGTTTGATGAATCATTGGAAGAGAAGAAGTGAGATTCAAGCAAGGAATGAGGAAAGACTGTGAGATCCAATATTCATTCACTTGGAGCTTCTGTTGGAAGGCAAAAGTCATCAACTTACTCATCATGTTGTTTAGACCTTGTTAATGAGGAACTTTTGGGGCTTTTTCCATATTCTCCTGAGATTTGGTATGAATTGTGCTTGTCAAGCATTGAGACATCAGATCTAGACCTTGTGAGGTCCATAGAGTCCAAAGGTCCCAACTTTATCCATCCATGAAAGAGTTATTGTGCTTAAACACCTTAGTTAGAGCTTGTATTGGAATTATGGAGCAAATATGCCATGCATGAACGTAAAGATCGAAGCTTTACGTGACATTCGAACCTTGGGAGGCTAGATCTAGAGTTTGGAGGGGTAGATCTGCCTTAAAATGTCTGAATGATAATTTGATTTAAGGGACTCGACGAGTCAAAGAGCTGACTCGACGAGTCAGCTAGGGTTTTCCTTGATGAGTCTAGACATGGGTAACTCGGCGAGTTGACGGGACAAATTGACGAGTTAAGTTGGGTTTTCGTGATGTTCTGAAGGAATAAGGGGGACTCGACGAGTCACATAGATGCACTCGGTGATTCAGGCCAACACGGGCAGCTGAATCGAGTGTTGACTTTTGTTGACTTTAGGGTTTGGTCAAGGCAGGGAGTATTGGATCATGGAGGGGTGAAATGGTCTTTTACCCACTCCAAGAGTTGAGAGAGAGAATAACCTAGTTTATTTTGAGTTTTGATTTAAGATTTAATTAGAGATTATTACCTTATGTGTTAGGCGGAGGCTAGTTCGAGATTCGTGTACGAGATTATTACTTGCTTGCTTACGAGTTGAGTCTTCTTACTATACTTTACCTAGAGTGGTAATATTTGTGTGACCAGAGGGTCTTATGTGTTATATTGAGTATTGTGATATCCTGCATTATGTCTTTGTGATCTGTGCTATGTATTATTCTGAGCTTACCGAGTTAGGGCTGGAGGGTCCACCCGAGTTGTAGGACTGGAGGGTCCCACTGAGACACATTGACCGGAGGGTCTTATTTGAGTATAACCCTGAGAGGCTAACGAGATATGTGTGGTATTTTGGGGAACTCACTAAGCTTCGTGCGTACCGTGTTATGTGTTTCGGGTACCTCTCAGGATCATGGGAAGGCACCGACTTGATTTTACACACTGATGCGAGATTATGTGGATGATTATGGGATAATGACATTTTCATGTGGATTGTGTTGACACTTGAGACAATTATGTTTTTGAGATATAATATGAGTTTTCGTGTGTTTTAAAAATGAAAATTTTGGTTTGAAAATTTACGTTGTTACACGTTGCCTACTGCTCAGGGCCCTAGCAAAAAATAGCAATCTTCTTCATCAGCCAGGTCAGGGGAACCGCTATCTTGGAGAAATCCTAAATAAATCTTCGGTAATATCCTACCAACCCAAGGAAACTATGAATCTCGGATGGAGACCTTGGAACTTCCCACCTCATGACAGTCTCCACCTTGGCCGGATCGAGCAGAATACTATCGTGGTTGACAAGGTGCTCTAAAAACTGCACCTCGTGCAACCAGAACTCGCACTTAGATAACTTTTCATACAGCCTCTGCCTCCTCATGGTCTCTAACACCTCTCGCAAGTGCTCCTCATTCTATTCCTAGGTCTTGGAATAGACCATGATGTCATCGACGAATACAATCACGGACCGATCCAACATCGGTCGACACATGCGGTTCATGAGGTCCATGAACACGACTGGGACATTCGTCAGCCCAAAGGGCATCACCACGAACTCGTAATGACCATACCGAGTCTGGAAGGCCGTCTTCTGCACATCATCCTCTCTGACCCTTATCAGTTGATTACGCGAACACAAATCAATCTTGGAAAACCAAGATGCACCCTGAAGCTGGTCAAACAAGTCATCAATCCTCGGGGTTGGGTAATGGTTCTTTACCGTCAGCTTATTTAGCACCCGATAGTCAATACACATCTGATGTGATCCATCCTTCTTTTTCAGACATGGCATCAGAGCACCCCATGGTGAGCAATTTGGTTGGATGAATCCCTTGTCTAACAACTTCTGCAGCTGTGTAGACAACTCCTGCATCTCTGGTGGAGCTAATCGATGTCGTGCCTTGGCTATTGGAGCCGCATCAGGAACCAATTCAATCCGGAACTCCACCTGCCTCTCCGAAGGCACCCTAGGCAAATCATTCCGAAACACATATGGGTACTCTCGCACAATTGGTACATCATCAACCAATGCCTTACCCTGTTCCCGGGTATCCATACAAAGGTGATGAACCCGAAACATCCCTGATGAAGATAGTGTCTGGCCCTAGCGGCTGAGTATAGGACTGGCCCGCATTGAGCGTCGTCTCCATGAATCACCAACCCTCCCCTACTTGGGGTCCGAACACATACCATGTGGTTCACACAATCAATCACCACCCCATTGCGGATCAACTAATCCATCTCCACTATAACCTTGTTCCCGCGCTAAGGAATGGGAATCAAATCGATCAAATACCGCTCGCTAAACATCTCTAGAACACAATCCTGATGAGCCTTCGATACTCGGGCAGATTGGTCATCCGTAATCTCGACCTTTAATGGATGACCCAACTCGATCGAAGCTCTAACAAACCTCTTGCTGAGCATAAGAGACACGAAATATCAGGCCGCCCCCGTATCAAATAATATAGACACAGGGATACCGCGATCCTAAAATAAAACACATAAAAATATAAGCAACAAAATCAACATAAATAAGAGTTAAGGAGAAGAGACATACCCGTCACCACATCTGATGCTGCTCGCACCTCCTCGGCGGTCAACTAAAAGGCCCAACTCCTCATCACAGGAGCATCCATCTTGCCATGGCGGCCATCTATGATCCATAGCGTCGCTAGAGCTGGTGCTACCACTAGTCCTCCTGATGCTAGACTCAGACAGTTGGCCTTTTTCTGACCCCTCTGATTGCAATCAAAGCTAATCAGGTTTGATGTCTGTGAAGTGGTGATAGAAGCAGTACAATACTTGCTAAATTTCCCTGTCTTGTTACACTTGTAGCTGCCCGAACCACCCGATCCACAAACCCCATCCTGCCACCTGCCACATTTTCCGTAGTGTAACTTCCCAAGACCAGGTATAGCTTATAAACCCTTGTTTTATTGTAATTGACAAGTTTGGCCCTTCATTAGAGAAAAGGTGGTAGCTGAGTATGTGGGGTGTACGCGTGTGTACGCTCAGTTTACTCATGTGCATGATTTGGACGTGGATGCCACCTAGTACGCTAGGCATACCAGAGAGTACGTTGGGCATCCTAGGCCCATAGTGAAAACTCTAATTGTGGCGTGTGTCCCTATTTAAGGAACATGATGGCCTCATTTCTGGCCACCATTTCTAGCCCTCAACCCTCTCAAAACCCTAATTTTCGTCCCTTGAGATTGAGTGTCCATTTGTGAGCTTCTTAGTGTTCTTGTGGCATCCTTGGAGTGAAGAAGGAGCATTGAAGAGAATAGCGTTGGAGTCTAGGCTTTGGATATGAGCTTTTTTGTGGTTGGAGCATCAGTTGAAGGTATAAAGCTCAAAGCTTTCCCATCCTTTTTGATTTGTGCATAATATAGTCCATTTTAGGGTTTTGGTCCCAAAGCTTGAAGATTTATAAGTCGTTGAACTCCAGAGACTAATTTATGTCCCTTTGAGTGTTTTTAACGAAGTGGATTCATAAAAATGGTGTCTTGGACGTCAAAACCAACCCATGCATGAGATCTAAACGTTTTGGGAGAAAAGAGTGAGAGTTTTGTTGGATTAGTGCCTAAGTCCATAACTATAATTGGTATGTACTTGACCCGAGAGTAGCATGGTCCATTTGGGTTGCATGGCACAGGAACAATATGAAGGATGGATAATTGAGAAGAGGTTATTGTAAGTCCCTAATCTGCCCGTGTATCAGTCATATCCGTTTGACGGTGCGGAATCCCAATCAAACGGATGATGTCAGATAAAAATAGAAGAGAAGAAGAATAAGAATAATATGAATCTTGAATGTATTGATAATATGAATTAAGTTCCTTACACAAGATTCACCCACACAAACGTTCCTTTCTTCTCTCTGGATGTAAACTCCTTCTAGTTCATCAATCTCTACTCCTCACCCTAACACCTCTATTTATACTTGAATATGGGCTGGACACACATGGGCCGTAAATGAGTTTACGGCCGTAAGGTGTTTACGACCGTAAACTAGGCCATAAATTCATAAAATATTACATAAAAATATAATTGCCCAGAAAAGTAAAGTATAAACCATATTTTGACCCAACAGTTATTTATGGTTTATTAATATATTATAAGTTCTAATATATTAATATGAAATCATATTATTTAATTAGTATTAATCAAGAATTAATTTGGAATTAATTTTGTGATCAAAAGAGACTAATTAAATATATGGGGATTGATTATGTAAATCATTCATTCTTATAATGTGGGCTTATGATCCATTGTTCTTTATGTTATGCTAAACCCATGTGGGGATTGATTATGTAAACATGATTTTGACTTAGCCGGTCTTGGTTTCATAGGAGCATCTCTTGAACTAGACTTTTGGGCCTGCATTCCCTTCTTGCCCTTGGGATTCGGATTCTTGGCCTTCTGCACGTTCCAATCGCTATTGTCTGAACGTGACCTTGAGGGGTTTCTTTTGGAGTATCTCCCTCTTGGCGCGTTCTGCCAGCCTTGAGCATAGTAAGGAGCGTATGCGCGATTTGGACAATTTCGGGCAATGTGACCAGGTGTTCCACAGTGAAAACATGTCCTTTTCTTCACTGGGGAGTTGTCTCTTCCTGCCCCTGGTGGCATATCCTTGCCTTGTCTCTTGTTTTTCCCACACGCACACTTGCGACAGGCACTCTGTTGCGCTGGAATTGGAGGCCTGTATTTACCAACAACAGATTGATTAGAAGCAACAGATTCAGAGTTCAAGGGGTCGTTTGTTTGTTTAGAAGAACTCTCCTTGTTCTCGTCCTCTGTTACTTTGCCTGCACAAGAAGTAGCAACATTAGAATCTTCAATATTAATAACTCCTCCTGACACAAATCCAGCTGGTTTTCCGTATTTAAGATGTGCCTCCCTGTCAATTTCTTCTTGTTTCATAGGGATGGATGTGTAGTTATGATTGTAAGGAGGAGGTACACTATCATACCCTAGACCCTTGTCTTGATTCCTTTTAAACTGCATGCTTTGGTCTATCATATTTGCAACCACCTCACTTGAGAAATCATATTTTCTAACATCAAGTTTGGCGGTTTCAAACTTTCCTTTCAAAGATTCAACTTCAGCCACTAGCTCAGCATTTTGTTTGACTACATAATCATAGTTTTCACATTTGTTACTGTTCTTCCTGAAGTTTCCTAAAGTCCTTGGTTTTAGCTTCTAATTCAGCCTTCAGGGGTTTTTGTCCTTTCCTGAGTTGATATCCTTCATATCTCAGGTCCTCAACTTCTCTTTTAAATAAATCAATTTGATCCCTAAGAAATTTAATCGTATCTTCACATGATTGAGAACATGAAACTTCACATGAATGAGAACATGACACTTCATTGACCGGAAGGTTTACAGAAGTCTTTAAAGCGTCAAGCTCTTCAATTACTTCAACAATACTAAGACGATTGAGATCTTTTGTCTTCTTGATGACAGCTACGTTCATATCCCACGATTTCGGAAGTGAATTCAATAGCTTTTTGTTTAGCTCAGATTTGGTCAAAAAGATCCCAGCAATATTCATCTCAGTAGTGAGTGTGGTAAATCGCTGCAACTGAGCTTCCAGGGTTTCTCTAGGGATATAATCAAACATGTTGAAATTTTGTCTTAAGATATCCTGACGACTCTCTTTCATGTTTTCAACTCCCTCCTAGACCTTAAAATCAATTAAAAAAACACAACTAGAAGCTAAGATAAAAATCAAACGTCAAATTTAAAATGCCTTTTTTTTAATTTATTATTATTTTTTTTATTTTTAAAAACAACCTTAAAAGTCAAATTTAAAAAAATCAAGCTCAAAAGTCAAACTTAAAAGTCAAACCAAAAAAAAATCGAACTTGAAAGTCAAACCGAAAAGTTAAATTTGAAAATTTAAAAAATTAAACGAAAAAGTCAAAGTTTAAAGTCAAAGGTCAAACTTGGAAGTCAAAGTCAAAATTTAAGGTCAAAAGTAAAAAAACAAAAGTCATAAATTAAAATATAATTTTATTTATTAATTTTAATTTAATTAATTAATTTAATTTTATTTTGGATGAAAAAGGAATTTAAAATTAAAAGAAATTGAGTTTTTGGGTTAAAAATGTAAAAAATGCGAAATTGGAAATCGAAGATATGATATTTCAGATAAATCACGAAGGCATATAACATGTGTTAAGTTAGATCAACTGGAAGGCTTGTTGGCTGATGATGCGAGACAGCCAGGGTCGAATCCTGGCAGCTCCAAAAAGTCCCTCATTTTTTAATAAGAGCTGAACGAGTAAGAGGCTCCTGCTGAGCCGAGCCGATCTGCCGAGCCGAGCCGCAAACTCCGGAAACCCTAGCCGTAAACCCGAACCCCGCCGCCGGCCGTAAACTGTTTCCGGCAGTAAGCTCCGACCGAAAACCCTTCAACCATTACGTGAAAAACAGCGATTTTTCGACTTTGAAGCTCCAAAACTCGATCAAAAACCTCTTTTTATGAAAAAAAAAACACGAAGAACAAACCCCCCTTATTTTTGCGAGATCTATCCAAAAACGCAAGAATATTTCGAAAATAAAATCAAATAATGCCCCAAAATAGGGTTTACGGCCCAAGAACTCGGTGTTTACGGTCGTAAGCTTGGACCGGAAACACCAATTATTCAGATTCCAGACGAAACAATAAATCCTTTTGACTGATGCAACTTGGCTCTGATACCAATTGTAAGTCCCTAATCTGCCCGTGTATCAGTCAGATCCGATTGATGGTGCGGAATCCCAATCAAACGGATGATGTCAGATAAAAATAGAAGAGAAGGAGAATAAGAATAATATGAATCTTGAATGTATTGATAGTATGAATTAAGTTCTTTACACAAGATTCACCCACACAAACGTTCCTTTCTTCTCTCTGGCTGTAAACTCCTTCTAGTTCATCAATCTCTACTCCTCACCCTAACACCTCTATTTATACTTGAATATGGGCCGGACACACATGAGCCGTAAATGAGTTTACGGCCGTAAATGAGGCCATAAATTCATAAAATATTACACAAAAATATAATTGCCCAGAAAGTAAAGTATAAACCATATTTTGACCCAACAGTTATTTATGGTTTATTAATATATTATAAGTTCTAATATATTAATATGAAATTATATTATTTAATTAGTATTAATCAAGAATTAATTTTGTGATCAAAAGAGACTAATTAAATATATGGGGATTGATTATGTAAATCATTCATTCTTATAATGTGGGCTTATGATCCATTGTTCTTTATGTTAGGCTAAACCCATGTGGTGACCCATGGATGATCCATCGAGGTTTAAACCCATGAAGCATGAGGAATATGGAAGGTCATGCACATTAGGGTTTGCATGGTGTAACCCTAATTAAGCCAAACTATATAAGAACCCCTCTAGCTCATGATATCGGCACCTAAGTAAGCTTAGAAGAGTACTAGCAGATTTGGTGAAGCAAGACAACCTCCTCTTAAGTTCCTCCATTGTTGGTGGTGTTGTGTGATTCCATTTGAGGTGCAACACTTGCGGCACTAAGTTATTAAAGGTCCAAAGTTTCCAACTACAACAAAAGGTATGTCATCTAACTAGAATTTTGTAGTAAAGATACTCCATTGTAAGCTAGTTAGGATGATGCTTTGGAAAAATAAAGTTTTCATGTATATTAGAGAAAAAATAGATCCAAAGCATCTAGGGCTAGAATGCTCAAAACCCTTTAGTGGTATCAGAGACTAAGGTTGTTTTCCAATATACTTGATGCTCCTTGTTTTCAAAGCTTGAAAAAGTCGACTTTCTGCTTTTTAGACAGTGGACTCGTCGATTCCACTCGGGAATTCGCCGAGTCCCCTCAAAAACTGACCAACTCGTCGAGTTGGTTCCTGCACTCGACGAGTTGGTGGTCCAGAATGCAGATTTTCGAGGTTTTTGGCTAGAATTGGACTAGGATCATTACCCTAAGCTGTTTTTGAACTTATAAACCTGTTTTTGATGTGGTAATTATCATTCTTATCCAATTTAAAAGATAAATTGTCAAAGTTTCATGATTTGTATTAGTTTAAAAGATTAGGCTAATTTCTTGAAACTTGTTTGATATGAATTATCTTAACTTTTGAGTTTAATTAGATTATAGGCATATTGTTTGATTTTCTTGTTAAAACTTTTGATCTAATTGTTTTGATGAAATCCATAACTTGTCCTCAAGTTATGGAAAGTGAAGAGTCTCCCTTTAAAATGTCATCTTAAGTGGTTTTAAGTCTTCCATAATTTGCCCTCAAGTTATGGAACTTGAAGATTCTTTTACATAAATGTTTTATAAACTCCATAACTTGTCCTCATGTTATGAAATGTTAAGAGTCTTTTCATTAAAACCTATATTAAACTCATAAGTTAAAGATACCAAAAGTTTTTGAATAGTTAAAAATTTGCCCTGCAGTTTTGGAATTTGTAAATGCAAAGTCTTACTTTGAAACATTTAGTTCCAAACCCTATAATTTTAAAAGTTTAAAATTCAATCCTTATACTATTATAATATTATAGGTTTAATATATATATATATATATATATATATATATATATATATATATATATATATATATATGTAACATCCCGAAAATCAGGTTCAACCATTTAACCCTTCATCTTTTCCAAGTTGTCATATTAGGTCCCTTTATGTTAAGTGCCAAGTTTGTGAGTATGCTAGGCGTACAAGGAGTACGCTACGCGTACTCGCGCGCTTATTTTGTACGCGGTTCCATCCGGGTACGCTGGGCGTACCTAAGGTTACGCCGGGCGTAACCGGCCCAGATTCAAAACCCTAATATGACTTGAGGGCTATAAAAGGAATGAGATGGTCTTGTCCCTCAGCCACCATCTTTCAGAAAGAAACCCTAAGAGAGTATTTCCTTCGTTTTAGCTTGGGTGTGAGTGTTCTAAGCTTCAAAGTGTCATTCCAAGGTGGTGAAAGAGAAGATGAGACCATTGTGGAAGCTAGAAGTGGGTGGACAAGTGTAGATCTGAGGACTACAAAGGTTGGAGCTTCTTCCTGAGGTAAAAAGTTCAGATGTTGCCTTGTAGTTTGTGTGGTGTGCCTCTTGGACCAATTTCTAGAGTTTTGGTCCCAAGATGGAGACTTTATGAGAAAATAGTCTCCATTGGCCTAGATCTATCATATTCCAGGACTATATGAGTTGTATGTTCATAAAAATGCAATCTTGGACGTGAATGTTGAGCCATGCATGAGATCTAGTGTTTTGGAGGAGAAAGGAAAGGTGTGAGGAACCTTTATAGCGATGTAAAGGCTTAAAGGTTTCGACTTTATGGATTTAGAGATATTAAAATGGCCAGATCTGGAATATGGGGTTATGTCTTAATTGTTTAAGACATTAGAATGAGGAAGTAAGAAACTGGGATGTATGCTGGGCGTAATCCCAGTACGCGCCGCGTAGTGGGTCGCGTTCCCCATTTCTGGAATGCAAGGGTACGCCTCGCATACAGGAGCTGGTACGCCCCGCGTACTGCTTGCTGTTGACTTTTGTTGACTTTTAGGGTTTTGGCCAACATGTGGACTTTTGAGTCAGGGAGGGGTGAAATGGTCTTTTACCCTTCTGTGGGATAGTGAAAAGGGTGTAGCATAGACTTGAAAGCCGTTAATAATTAGAATGATTATTTGTTGTGATTAGGCGAGGCTAGGTCGTCGTTTCGAGCTTCAAAGATATCGAGCACGTGAGGTTCTAGACATCATGCGAGGTGAGTCTTCTCACTATACTGTACCTGGAAAGGTACCTATGTGTGACCGGAAGGTCTGGTGTGTTATGAGATATATGCGTTACATGTTATGAGTTGTCTGTTTTGTATGCGCTATGTATGTGATATATATGCTATGTTTGATATGGGCCGAAAGGCATTATGATATGGACCGGAAGGTCAGGGAGTTATGGACCGGAAGGTCAACACAGGTAGGACCGGAAGGTTTACCGGGTTAGGACGGAAGTCCCCTGAGACACATGGACCGGAAGGTCGTGTGAAGTATGGCCTGGAAAGGCGTATGTTTGTAAGTGGTATTTTGAGGAAACTCACTAAGCATTTATGCTTACAGTTGTTTTGTTATGTGTTTCAGGTACTAGCGAGGACCGTGGGAAGGCGCCAACGTGACTCGTACACACTAGAGAGAGAATTTGATTTTTGTGATCTTGGGATACAATATGTTTTGATGACTATTGTTGGATATTTTTTGAAAATACTTTATATGAAAATGGTTGTTGAAAAAATGAAAATTTTGTTTTGAAAATTACGTTGTTACAAGTTGGTATCAGAGCCTTGGTTTGAGGGATTCGGAAGCACCTTCGGGCGTAGCCGAACTCAAATTGAGGATTTGAGGAAAATTTCAAACGATAAATTTTTTTTTTTCTAAAAAGCAAGAGATTTTGAGACAACCAGAGCGGAGCAGTGTCTACGGTCAGTCAGCGCCCGAACGGTGAACCCCCCAAAATGTGCTTACGTATGAAATATGATATGTTATATTATGTATGCTAGAGCTGTCTAGGTATTCATATTAGGACTAGAGTGGCCTGATTTTGTGATGCCTTAGCCTAGGAGAGAATGTGCTGCTATGTGATGCTTGTGGGCGAGTAAGTAGCAGTAAGGGGCTTATGAGAGGTCTACCAAGGAGTAGCCTATGCCAGTGAGATATAGAGTACTTGTGATTTGGGATCCAAGGATGAGGACTTAGGGTGAATACTGATGCGGTGTAGGCGGTAGTATAAGGGCCCGTACTACCGAAGACACCGGAGCAGTGCGCACTCTAGGTAAGAATCCTTTGGGTACTAAGGAACAAGTAGGGTCAAGATTTCGAGTGTGAGCATGCTCGATCGAGTCTTTGATATTATTATGTTATATTTCAGAGACATCATGGTTGGGACACGCCACAGACCTGAGACGAGCGGTGTGAGTGACGGGGAGCTTCGTCAGATGATCCACAATGAGGTGGCTGTGGCGATCAGGGCCGAGATTCCGAAGATGTTTGGGTCTATCAAGACCACACTGATGGAGACTTTTGATGAGCCGTACGCTGCGGTGACTGAGGCCGCAACCACTGCAGCTACAACAGCTGTGGCTGCTGCCAGGCCTAAGGGAGGTGACTCGTTGTTATTTCGGGAGTTCAGCAACACGAAGCCACCCGAGTTTGATGGGACGCAGGATCCGATCGCTGCGATGAGATGGATCGCTAACATTGAGGGATGCTTCTATACGTGTTCATGTCCGGAGCACCTGAGGGTATGGTTCGCTTTGAACCAGCTTCGCTTGGGAGCGAAGGATTGGTGGAAGTTCGTGACAACGAACTTCACTCTTGCAGAGATTTCAGTGGTGACGTGGGAGAGGTTCACCACCATGTTCAGAGACGAGTATGTTCGCCCGATGGAGAGGGAACGGTTGTAAAAGAATCTTCAAGTTCCATATGGGTACTCTCGCACAATCGGTACATCATCAACCGATGCCTTACCCTATTCCCGGGTATCCATACAAAGGTGATGAACCCGAAACATCCCTGATGAAGATAGTGTCTGGCCCGCGTTGAGCGCCGTCTCCATGAATCACCAACCCTCCCCTACTTGGGGTCCGAACACATACCATCTGGTTCTCACAATCAATCACCACCCCATTGGGGATCAGCTAATCCATCTCCACTATAACCTTGTTCCCGCGCTAAGGAATGGGAATCAAATCGATCAAATACCGCTCGCTAAACATCTCTAGAACACAATCCTGATGAGCCTTCGATACCCAGGCAGATTGGTCATCCGTAATCTCGACCTCTAATGGATGACCCAACTCGATCGAAGCTCTAACAAACCTCTTGCTGAGCATAAGAGACACAAAATATCGGGCCGCCCCCGTATCAAATAATATAGACACAGGGATACCGCGATCCTAAAATAAAACACATAAAAATATAAGCAACAAAATCAACATAAATAAGAGTTAAGGAGAAGAGACATACCCGTCACAACATCTGATGCTGCTCGTGCCTCCACGGCGGTCAACTGAAAGGCCCAACTCCTCATCACAGGAGCATCCGTCTTTCCATGGCGGCCATCTATGATCCGTAGTGTCGCTAGAGCTGGTGCTACCACTAGTCCTCCTGATGCTAAACTCAGACAGTTGGCCTTTTTCTGACCCCTCTGATTGCAATCAAAGAAAATCAGGTTTGATGTCTGTGAAGTGGTGATAGAAGCAGTACAATACTTGCTAAATTTCCCTGTCTTGTTACACTTGTAGCTTCCCGAACCACCCGATCCGCAAACCCCATCCTGCCACCTGCCACATTTTCCATAGTGTAACTTCCCAAGACCAGTTATAGCTTATAAACCCTTGTTTTATTGTAATTGACAAGTTTGGCCCTTCATTAGAGAAAAGGTGGTAGCTGAGCTCAGTGTACTCATGTGCATGATTTGGACGTGGATGCCACCTAGTACGCTAGGCATACCAGAGGGTACGTTGGGCATCCTAGGCCCAGAGTGAAAACTCTAATTGTGGCGTGTGTCCCTATTTAAGGAACATGATGGCCTCATTTCTGGCCACCATTTCCAGCCCTCAGCCCTCTCAAAACCCTAATTTTTGTCCCTTGAGATTGAGTGTCCATTTGTGAGCTTCTTATTGTTCTTGTGGCATCCTTGGAGTGAAGAAGGAGCATTGAAGAGAATACCGTTGGAGTCTAGGCTTTGGATATGAGCTTTTTTGTGGTTGGAGCATCAGTTGAAGGTATAAAGCCCAAAGCTTTCCCATCCTTTTTGATTTGTGCATAATATAGTCCATTTTAGGGTTTTGGTCCCAAAGCTTGAAGCTTTATAAGTCGCTGAACTCCAGAGACTAATTTATGTCCCTTTGAATGTTTTTAACGGAGTGGATTCATAAAAATGGTGTCTTTGACGTCAAAACCACCCCATGCATGAGATCTAAACGTTTTGGGAGAAAAGAGTGAGAGTTTTGTTGGATTAGTGCCTACGTCCATAACTATAATTGGTATGTACTTGACCCGAGAGTAGCATGGTCCATTTGGGTTGCATGGCATAGGAACAATCTGAAGGATGGATAATCGAGAAGAGGTTATTTATGGTTTATTAATATATTATAAGTTCTAATATATTAATATGAAATCATATTATTTAATTAGTATTAATCAAGAATTAATTTGGAATTAATTTTGTGATCAAAAGAGACTAATTAAATATATGGGGATTGATTATGTAAATCATTCATTCTTATAATGTGGGCTTATGATCCATTGTTCTTTATGTTAGGCTAAACCCATGTGGTGACCCATGGATGATCCATCGAGGTTTAAACCCGTGGAGCATGAGGAATATGGAAGGTCATGCACATTAGGGTTTGCATGGTGTAACCCTAATTAAGCCAAACTATATGAGAACCCCTCTAGCTCATGATATCAGCACCTAAGTAAGCTTATAAGAGTACTAGCAGATTTAGTGAAGCAAGACAACCTCCTCTTAAGTTCCTCCATTGTTGGTGGTGTTGTGTGATTCCATTTGAGGTGCAACACTTGGGGCACTAAGTTATTAAAGGTCCAAGGTTTCCAACTACAACAAAAGGTATGTCATCTAACTAGAATTTTGTAGTAAAGATACTCCATTGTATGTTAGTTAGGATGATGCTTTGGAAAAATAAAGTTTTCATGTATATTAGAGAAAAAATAGATCCAAAGCATCTAGGGCTAGAATGCTCAAAACCCTTTAGTGGTATCAGAGACTAAGGTTGTTTTCCAATATACTTGATGCTCCTTGTTTTCAAAGCTTTAAAAACTCGACTTTCTGATTTTTAGACAGTGGACTCGCCGAGTCCACTCAGGAATTCGCCGAGTCCCCTCAAAAAACTGATCAAATCGTCGAGTTGGTTCCTGCACTCGACGAGTTGGTGGTCCAGAATGCAGATTTTCGAGGTTTTTGGCTAGAATTGGACTAGGATCATTACCCTAAGCTGTTTTTGAACTTATAAACCTGTTTTTGATGTGGTAATGATCATTCTTATCCAATTTAAAAGATAAATTGTCAAAGTTTCATGATTTGTATTAGTTTAAAAGATTAGGCTAATTTCTTGATACTTGTTTGATATGAATTATCTTAACTTTTGAGTTTAATTAGATTATAGGCGAATTGTTTGATTTTCTTGTTAAAACTTTTGATCTAATTGTTTTGATGAAATCCATAACTTGTCCTCAAGTTATTGAAAGTGAAGAGTCTCCCTTTTAAATGTCATCTTAAGTGGTTTTAAGTCTTCCATAATTTGCCCTCAAGTTATGGAACTTGAAGATTCTTTTACATAAATGTTTTATAAACTCCATAACTTGTCCTCATGTTATGGAATGTTAAGAGTCTTTTCATTAAAACCTATACTAAACTCATAAGTTAAAGATACCAAAAGTTTTTGAATAGTTAAAAATTTGCCCTGAAGTTTTGGAATTTGTAAATGCAAAGTCTTACTTTGAAACATTTAGTTCCAAACCCTATAATTTTAAAAGTTTAAAATTCAATCCTTATACTATTATAATATTATAGGTTTAATATATATATATATATATATATATATATATATATATATATATATATATATATGTAACATCCCGAAAATCAGGTTCAACCATTTAACCCTTCATCTTTGCTAAGTTTTCATATTAGGTCCCTTTATGTTAAGTGCCAAGTTTGTGAGTATGCTAGGCGTACAAGGAGTACGCTACACGTACTCGCGCGCTTATTTTGTACGCGGTTCCATCCGGGTACGCTGGACGTACCTAAGGTTACACCGGGCGTAACCGTCCCAGATTCGAAACCCTAATATGACTTGAGGGCTATAAAAGGAATGAGATGGTCTTGTCCCTCAGCCACCATCTTTCAGAAAGAAACCCTAAGAGAGTATTTCCTTCGTTTTAGCTTGGGTGTGAGTGTTCTAAGCTTCAAAGTGTCATTCCAAGGTGGTGAAAGAGAAGAGGAGACCATTGTGGAAGCTAGAAGTGGGTGGACAAGTGTAGATCTGAGGACTACAAAGGTTGGAGCTTCTTCCTGAGGTAAAAAGTTCAGATGTTGCCTTGTAGTTTGTGTGGTGTGCCTCTTGGACCAATTTCTAGAGTTTTGGTCCCAAGATGGAGACTTTATGAGAAAATAGTCTCCATTGGCCTAGATCTATCATATTCCAGGACTATATGAGTTGTATGTTCATAAAAATGCAATCTTGGACGTGAATGTTGAGCCATGCATGAGATCTAGACTTTTGGAGGAGAAAGGAAAGGTGTGAGGAACCTTTATAGCGATGTAAAGGCTTAAAGGTTTCGACTTTATGGATTTAGAGATATTAAAATGGCCAGATCTGGAATATGGGGTTATGTCTTAATTGTTTAAGACATTAGAATGAGGAAGTAAGAAACTGGGATGTATGCTGGGCGTAATCCCAGTACGCGCCGCGTAGTGGGTCGCGTTCCCCGTTTCTGGAATGCAAGGGTACGCCTCGCATACAGGAGCTGGTACGCCCCGCGTACTGCTTGCTGTTGACTTTTGTTGACTTTTAGGGTTTTGGCCAACATGTGGACTTTTGAGTCAGGGAGGGGTGAAATGGTCTTTTACCCTTCTGTGGGATAGTGAAAAGGGTGTAGCATAGACTTGAAAGCCGTTAATAATTAGAATGATTATTTGTTGTGATTAGGCGAGGCTAGGTCGTCGTTTCGAGATTCAAAGATATCGAGCACGTGAGGTTCTAGACATCATGCGAGGTGAGTCTTCTCACTATACTGTACCTGGAAAGGTACCTATGTGTGACCGGAAGGTCTGGTGTGTTATGAGATATATGCGTTACATGTTATGAGTTGTCTGTTTTGTATGCGCTATGTATGTGATATATATGCTATGTTTGATATGGGCCGAAAGGCATTATGATATGGACCGGAAGGTCATGGAGTTATGGACCGGAAGGTCAACACAGGTAGGACCGGAAGGTTTACCGGGTTAGGACGGAAGTCCCCTGAGACACATGGACCGGAAGGTCGTGTGAAGTATGGCCTGGAAAGGCGTATGTTTGTAAGTGGTATTTTGGGGAAACTCACTAAGCATTTATGCTTACAGTTGTTTTGTTATGTGTTTCAGGTACTAGCGAGGACCGTGGGAAGGCGCCAACGTGACTCGTACACACTAGAGAGAGAATTTGATTTTTGTGATCTTGGGATACAATATGTTTTGATGACTATTGTTGGATATTTTTTGAAAATACTTTATATGAAAATGGTTGTTGAAAAAATGAAAATTTTGTTTTGAAAATTACGTTGTTACAAGTTGGTATCAGAGCCTTGGTTTGAGGGATTCGGAAGCACCTTCGGGCGTAGCCGAACTCAAATTGAGGATTTGAGGAAAATTTCAAACGATAAATTTTTTTTTTTCTAAAAAGCAAGAGATTTTGAGACAACCAGAGCGGAGCAGTGTCTACGGTCAGTCAGCGCCCGAACGGTGAACCCCCCAAAATGTCCTTACGTATGAAATATGATATGTTATATTATGTATGCTAGAGCTGTCTAGGTATTCATATTAGGACTAGAGTGGCCTGATTTTGTGATGCCTTAGCCTAGGAGAGAATGTGCTGCTATGTGATGCTTGTGGGCGAGTAAGTAGCAGTGAGGGGCTTATGAGAGGTCTACCGAGGAGTAGCCTATGCCAGTGAGATATAGAGTACTTGTGATTTGGGATCCAAGGATGAGGACTTAGGGTGAATACTGATGCGGTGTAGGCGGTAGTATAAGGGCCCGTACTACCGAAGACACCGGAGCAGTGCGCACTCTAGGTAAGAATCCTTTGGGTACTAAGGAACAAGTAGGGTCAAGATTTCGAGTGTGAGCATGCTCGATCGAGTCTTTGATATTATTATGTCATATTTCAGAGACATCATGGTTGGGACACGCCACAGACCTGAGACGAGCGGTGTGAGTGACGGGGAGCTTCGTTAGATGATCCACAATGAGGTGGCTGCAGCGATCGGGGCCGAGATTCCGAAGATGTTTGGGTCTATCAAGACCACACTGATGGAGACTTTTGATGAGCCGTATGCTGTGGTGACTGAGGCCGCAGCCGCTGCAACTAAAACAGCTGTGGCTGCTGCCAGGCCTTAGGGAGGTGACTCGTTGTTTCGGGAGTTCAGCAACACGAAGCCACCCGAGTTTGATGGGACGCAGGATCCGATCGCTGCGATGAGATGGATTGCTGACATTGAGGGATGCTTCTATACGTGTTCATGTCCGGAGCACCTGAGGGTATGGTTCGCTTTGAACCAGCTTCGCTTCGGAGCGAAGGATTGGTGGAAGTTCATGACAACGAACTTCACTCTTGCATAGATTTCAGTGGTGACCTGGGAGAGGTTCACCACCATGTTCAGAGATGAGTATGTTCGCCCGGTGGAGAGGGAACGGTTGGTTCATGAGTTCTTGACCCTCAAGTAGGGTAATGATTCGGTTACTGTGGTCACCCAGAAGTTTCATGAGAGGGCGATGTTCTGCCCTGAGCAGGTGTCCACTAAGCAGGCACGGATGAGCCGGTATTTGGGCATTCTGAGGAGGGACATTCGGGAGTTCGTGTCGAACTCGACGTACCAGACATTTGCTGAGCTTCGGGAAAATTCCCGAAAGAGGGAGATTGAGTTGGAGACTCAGGCCAGGGAGGAGGCCGAGTCTCAGAGGATGGATCGGAGGCCGACTCATCCTCAACCGGCAGCCAAGCGGACTGTCACAACTGGAAATTTTGTGTCATGTAATCTAAACATTCAAGTTAATGTGAATCAAAAACTTCAATCAAATACATTATACAAGTACCACAAGTAGTCATCAAACAATTGGAAAACCCTAGAAGTTCTTGTTAAGTCTATTTTGGACTAGAACTTCCTTATTGGATCCAAGTGGACCAATAAGCTTCCAATTGGACTATCATGGGCTTAGAACCCTAATTGGGCTCTAATTGGACTCACATCTATTTATTTCAATATTGTGAGCCATGTTGGACCTAGAATGAAATAAATTAATGACTATGAACCATAATTAACCTAATTTGACCCTAACAAGTCATAAAAATCACATTTAAATTTAAATGGACCAAAAATCACTCAACTTAACCATGAGAATTGGGCTTAAGTATTTAAGGCCCAAACACCCTCATTTCCTCCATTATTCTCGGCCCAAAAGCTCAAGCCCAAGAAGAGGGTTGACCTTAGTGTGCCACCTCCTTATTGTCTTGTGGATCTCCATGCAAATCCATTCCATGTATCCATGCACATCACTTCATGTCTACATCTCCCTCTCTCTTCTTGAACTCGGCCGAGAGCAACACCACACACACACAAAACACTCACAAACTCTCTCTAAAATTCACTCAAGACTTCTTCCTCTTCTCCATCCAAAATCTCGAAAATTAGGAAGCATTCAAGGAAGTTCTTCCACAAAATCATCATCTAAGGTAAGGTTTTGCTTGGATCTATGACTTGTATTCCTTATTTATCAAAAATCTCTTCCTAATCCATGCAAAAATCATGATCTTGCACTCTAGAAACCCCATAAACTCGAAAATTTCATCAAGGAGTACAAAGGCCAAAAATCACTTCATTTCTTCCAATCTTTCTTCAAAAACCGAATCAACACCCAAGGTGAGTTTCATACCCCCTATTTTCTGTTTTTATGAGTTTTATGGGGGGGGGGGGAATACAAGTGAAAGTGTAGATCTATATGTGTTTTGTATGCCTTGTATGATTTCCATGCTTATATGTATGCTTTTATGTGTTTTAATGTTGGATCTAGCCATAAAACCCCTCAAAACCGAGATATAACTTATGTTTTATGATTTTAGCTTCAAATGTATTTCTACATACGAAGTGTTTCAAGAAAAATGGCTAAGTGGTTTAGTAACAATTTTCTTTGGGTTAAAAACACAAATTTTGGGCCTAAAATGCGAAAAATACAAAATAAAGGGTCCAAAATGGCATATTACGAATTCTGCTGGATGAAGTGTGCCAAAACAGTTTCCATAGATCAATTTCTGGAAATATACTCATTTAGGGGATTAAAAACATAAATTCCAAGCTTAATGGGCTAAAAATGACATTTTTGGCCCAATGAGGCCCATTATGCGAATTTTTCTGTTTTGGAGGGCCAAAACTGTGATTTTCTGTAAAACAGTGGACTATAAGTGTTCCAAATCCTTTTCAAAGGTTTAAAATGCTTTTTAAATTTAAAAAGGACCAAAGTTGCAAAAATTTTCCAATTTGGGCCAAAATTGACAAAATTGCGAAAAGAAGGGTATTAACCGAGAAAAACTGAAATTTCAGGGACTTAAGCTGTTTTCTATGAAAAATATGCTGGAAAATGTTTATTTCAATAATTTTTGGTGTTAAAATGTCAAGAAAATTGATTTAAGGACCAAACCGGAAAATATTTTAAATAAAGGGTTGAAAAAGTAAATTTTACAAACAAGGAGGGGCTGAAAACAGAAAATTTTCATGACTAATTCAATACATACAATTTGACCAAGTAATGGTACTACAACTATCGACAAAATACAATACACTACAACACCAAAAGTCGTTAAACGAATTGGTTCGGTCTCGAACCAATAAAAATCCGAAACCACTAACACAACGATACTATGATACTACAATACTATGATTCATACAAATAACGATTCGGAATTCATTATACTTGTGCACAGACGTCTACACACTATCTTTGGGCCCCACAAGTGTAAAATCTTGTTCGTTGAGCCTAGCTAGCCGACGACCTGATCTTAAGGCCCAAAGACTTCATCTTACGAAGTGTTGGGTTTTACCAATCCGACACGACGTAACCGGACTTTCAATGGCTGTAGACTACTGGTCCCCAAGGGTCCTTTAGTGTCGCTAGTAGAGTCTGCCTTTTTGCGAGGCGGGTCTGGGACCCCTCGTACTTTTTATCCCCAACCGGCTAATGGAGTCGTCGAGGCCTTCGTGTCCTCCTTCTCTTTGGATGTGGGACTACAGGACGGTTGGATAACGTGATTAGTACGGACGACGCCTTCGGGATCGTTAGTATTGCTATAGACTAGTCGTTTGTGTAACGCGTGTTTGTAGCGGATAATCATGCTCAAAAATAATCCAATGTCGTCTGGAATGATAACTTCATGCGTTGCAATGGTTTCAAGAAATTTCATGGAATTCAAAGAATTAGGAAAACATCGGGTTTTCCTAGGGTTTTCAATACATACAATTTCAGAATACATACGATTTCAACAAACAATATTTTACAAGTATAGAAAACAAACAAGCATACTTATGGATCTTCACACCTTTTTGACTATACTATTTTCAGAAAATATCGGATTTTCTGGCGGTTTTCAAACGACACGAAACATTGTTTTTTTTAAATACAACTTATGAACTCACCAACATTTCATATGTTGACGTTTTTCAAAATACTTGTATTCTCAGGGAACCAGTGAATCAAAGGAAACCTTATTCAGTGATGGCTTGCAGTTTACTTATGTACGAATCGAATAATTTATGGTGGAATGTAATGTTAAACAATGTATTTCATGTAAACTCTACTGGTTGTACAATACTAATGCATGGTGACGAATGTTGTTATGTTTCATATATATTCAATGTTATGGTATTCAATTGAGTCACGACAGCCCCCGGACGTTTCCGCCGTCTGGTTCGGGGGTGTGACAGGTTGGTATCAGAGCTTTGTTTATAGTGAACTAGCATGTCGAGCCATACATTGATATGCAACTATAAACCAAAAGAGGGACTAACATAACTCTGAACAAAACAAGTAAATAAAACACGCTTGCTTGCATTAGGGATAAGGACCTAACGCCGAATCAAACACAAAATACTGGTATCTCGGTTAATTCGGGACTGTTCTTAGTGATACTAAGGAGTGAATGTAGCCTGATCAACTACATTCTCTCCAAGGTAAAACTAACACACGTCTTGATGAGATCGGGATAGCTAGGGAACCTAAAACTGTACCCTTTATCACCAAAAAGAGAACGTATGTTTAGTCTGCAATAGTGAAAGAGACATAGGATAATATTAGTGAACTTTTACGTGTTTGCTATGTGTTGCGAATCTAGGATTGTGTGCTAAATGATAGAAGTACTTAAGTCCGTACCATACCCCTAGTTAGTAGGATCACAACCTCACAAAAACCACGTACACTCAACATCTTTCCGTTTCGTGACAAGAAGATGCCTCTCCGACCTACTCGCGGAAATCCCGAACCAACCCCGCCCGAAGTTGACTCCACTGCTTTCCAGGCAGCCGTGTCTGCTGCGGTCACAGCAGCTATGGCACAACTTCACCGAGGGAACAACGGAGGAGGTAACGGGCAAGGATCCGGAAATTCGAATAACGGGACAAACCAAGGACTCACTAAAACGTGCACCTACAAGGACTTTGCGAACGCTAAACCCCGAACTTTCAACGGCACGGGAGGGGTGATTTCCTTGAAGAGATGGATCGAGAAGGTAGAGTCGGTGTTTGAGATATGCGAATGCCCCGAGCAGATGAAGGTGAAGTTCGCGGCCTGCACTTTCGTGGACCAAGCCCTCACTTGGTGGAATGGACATGTGGAAGCTATGACACTTCCTGTCGCCAACTCTATCCCATGGGCAGAAATGACAGAAATGTTAATGGCTGAGTACTGCCCCCGAGGCGAAATTCAAAGGATGGAGCAGGAACTATGGAACCTCACGGTGCAGAATGCTAACATCGACGCCTACATCTCGAGATTCAGCGAATTATCCCTATTGTGCCCGGGTATGATCACGTCAGAAGGGAAGAAGGTTGAACGATTCATTTGGGGACTGACATCCCCCATTCAAGGGAATGTGATAGCTGCGAACCCTGAAACTTTTGACAGTGCGAAGAGATTGGCAAAGAGGCTGTACGATCATAACAACAAAAGAGGCGAGAAACCAATAGAGACTGAGAAGAAAAAGGAGGGTGATGGCAGGAGAGGGAAGAACCCCAAGAGGAAGGGGCGTCAGGGCCCCGAGACCTCTAAAAGGCAGCAAACAGTGGCAGTTAACGCTGTCACCGCGCCGGTTCCAGTCACCCCACATGCTCCAGCCTCAGCTGCTTCAAATGCTTCAAGACCCTACTCCGGTAATCTTCCTAGTTGCAATAAGTGCGGCCTCCACCATCACGGCGAATGCAGGGAACTCGATTGCACCAGTTGCAACCGAAGGGGACACACTGCAAGGTTCTGCAGGACTTATCCTTCTCAGAGTCAGAGTCAGGGAAACAACCAAAACAACAACAACAACAATCACCGCAATAACAACAACATCAATACCGGCGACAACAATGCAGGGCCTAGCCACACCTGCTTTGGGTGTGGAAGGACGGGACATTTCCGTCGAGATTGCCCTAACAACAACAACTCAGGAAACAGAGGAGCAGGAAGAATGCTGACTATGGGTCAGAGTGATGCAGTTCAGGACCCAGCAGTTGTAACCGGTACGTTCCTCCTAAACCACACCTATGCATGCATCTTATTTGATACCGGAGCGGAACGAAGTTTCGTAAGCAAGAAGTTTAAACATTTATTAAAACAACAACCCCAGAAGCTAAATGAAACCTATACGGTGGAAATGGCCAATGGGAAAAACCGAATCCACTGGGGAGATCTACATCGGATGTACCCTAACCCTTAACCAACACGTCTTTCGAATAGACCTAATGCCAGTATCAATTAGGAGTTTCGATGTGATTATCGGCATGGATTGGTTAAGCCCCCACCATGCTGAGATTATGTGCCATGAGAAGGCCATTCGCCTTCGCCTCCCAAATCATGAAACCCTAGTGATTTATGGAGATAAACTCAGTACGAATCTTCGTCTCATCTCGTGCATCAAAGCACAAAAACACCTGCGAAAGAACAATTTGGCGTTCCTGGCTCACATAGTGGACAGGACCAAAGAAAAAACTAACATCCAAGACATTCCGGTAGCGTGTGAATTCCCGGACGTGTTTCCTGAAGATCTTCCGGGAGTACCCCCAGAGAGACAGGTTGAGTTCCGAATCGACCTCGTTCCAGGAGCGACTCCTCTCGCTAAATCACCATATCGGTTGGCTCCTGCCGAAATGCAGGAATTGTCCAGCCAACTCAGTGAGCTTTTAGACAAGGGATTTATCCGACCTAGCTACTCGCCATTTGGAGCTCCGGTGCTCTTTGTCAAAAAGAAGGACGGATCTTTCAGAATGTGCATCGATTACAGAGAGTTGAATAAACTCACTGTCAAAAACCGCTACCCACTCCCGCGAATCGACGATCTATTCGACCAGCTCCAAGGAGCTAGCTATTTTTCAAAAATAGATTTACGGTCCGGATACCATCAACTCAAAGTCCGAGAAGAAGATATTCCTAAAACCGCTTTCCGAACCCGCTACGGACATTATGAATTCGTCGTAATGCCCTTCGGTCTAACAAATGCACCCGCCGCATTTATGGACCTAATGAACCGAATCTGTCGACCGTTCTTGGACAACTTCGTCATTGTGTTTATCGATGACATCCTCGTCTATTCTCGAAGCAAAGAGGAGCATGGCCAACATCTCCGACAAGTCCTAGAGACGCTGCGATCGGAAAAGCTTTACGCCAAACTCTCCAAGTGTGAGTTCTGGCTTCGGAGTGTGAATTTCCTAGGCCACGTGGTTAGCCAAGACGGAATTCATGTGGACCCCTCTAAGGTCAAAGCTGTGGAGGGATGGGCAACTCCGACTACGCCCACAGAAATTCGTCAGTTCTTAGGCCTAGCAGGCTACTATAGGAGATTCATCCAAAACTTCTCTAAAATCGCCAAGCCACTTACCTTGCTTACGCAAAAGAGCATGCCATTCAAATGGACAGACCGGCAAGAGATTGCGTTTCAAACCTTGAAGCAAGCTCTCTGTAGCGCTCCTGTACTATCACTACCTGAAGGAACAGAAGATTTTGTAGTCTACTGTGACGCGTCGAATCAGGGCCTAGGCTGCGTTCTCATGCAACGTGGAAGAGTGATAGCATATGCGTCCCGCCAACTAAAGACGCATGAGGTAAATTATACGACCCATGACCTAGAACTGGGAGCTGTGGTTTTTGCTCTAAAAATTTGGAGGCACTACCTGTACGGTACAAAGTGCACCATCTTCACAGACCACAAGAGCCTCCAGCACATCTTGAATCAAAAGGAGCTGAACATGAGACAGCGGCGATGGGTGGAATTACTAAATGACTATGAATGCGAGATCAAGTACCACCCAGGCAAGGCCAACGTGGTAGCTGATGCATTAAGTCGGAAGGAGTACACAAACCGCCGTACGAAAATGCACTCGATAACCATTCAGTCTCATCTGGCCACTCAAATTGCATCAGTCCAGGCAGAAGCCATGAAAGCGGAAAATAGAACTAGCGAGACATTACGCGGGATGGATAAGAACCTAGAAGTCAAGGAGAATGGGGTATACTACTTCATGAACCGTATTTGGGTCCCAAAAATCGGAGGATTTAGAGGGACCGTTATGAAGGAAGCCCACAAGACACGATACTCCATTCATCCCGGTTCGGACAAGATGTATTTGGACATTAAACAACACTATTGGTGGCCTAACATGAAGGCGGAAATCGCGACTTACATTGGTAAGTGCCTTACGTGCGCCAAAGTAAAAGTGGAATACCAGAAACCTTCCGGATTGTTACAACAACCGGCAATCCCTGAGTGGAAATGGGAGGGGATATCTATGGACTTCGTGACCAAGCTGCCCAAGACGTCGGACGGACTGGACACCATATGGGTAATAATCGACCGACTGACGAAATCTGCCCATTTCCTACCAATCAAAGAGTCCTACAAGATGGAGAGAATGACGCGTTTGTACCTACGAGAGATTGTAAGACTTCATGGAGTGCCAAAATCTATCATCTCGGATAGGGACAGTAGATTCATCTCGGAAAGGGGTTATACGTTTCGGAAAACGGGGAAAGCTGAACCCGCGATACATTGGACCTTTCGAAATCGTCGCCCGAATAGGTCCAGTAGCATACAGACTACAACTACCCGCGGAGCTCAACGGTGTACACCCCGTGTTTCATGTCTCTAATCTGAAAAAGTGCCTATCAGATGAAACCCTTGTCATTCCTCTTGACGAAATCGAAATCAATGAGAATCTCCTGTTCGTCGAAGAACCAATCGAAATCATGGACAGGGAGGTGAAGCGTACTAAGCAGAGCCGCATCCCGATCGTGAAGGTACGGTGGAACGCAAAGTGTGGGCCAGAATTCATGTGGGAACGCGAAGATCAAATGAAGCAGAAGTACCCTCACCTATTCTAGCATTCTCAAATCTAGCTTTCAAACAGAATTTTGGGACGAAATTCCCTCTAACGGGGGGATGATGTCACAACTGGAAATTTTGTGTCATGTAATCTAAACATTCAAGTTAATGTGAATCAAAAACTTCAATCAAATACATTATACAAGTACCACAAGTAGTCATCAAACAATTGGAAAACCCTAGAAGTTCTTGTTAAGTCTATTTTGGACTAGAACTTCCTTATTGGATCCAAGTGGACCAATAAGCTTCCAATTGGACTATCATGGGCTTAGAACCCTAATTGGGCTCTAATTGGACTCACATCTATTTATTTCAATATTGTGAGCCATGTTGGACCTAGAATGAAATAAATTAATGACTATGAACCATAATTAACCTAATTTGACCCTAACAAGTCATAAAAATCACATTTAAATTTAAATGGACCAAAAATCACTCAACTTAACCATGAGAATTGGGCTTAAGTATTTAAGGCCCAAACACCCTCATTTCCTCCATTATTCTCGGCCCAAAAGCTCAAGCCCAAGAAGAGGGTTGACCTTAGTGTGCCACCTCCTTATTGTCTTGTGGATCTCCATGCAAATCCATTCCATGTATCCATGCACATCACTTCATGTCTACATCTCCCTCTCTCTTCTTGAACTCGGCCGAGAGCAACACCACACACACACAAAACACTCACAAACTCTCTCTAAAATTCACTCAAGACTTCTTCCTCTTCTCCATCCAAAATCTCGAAAATTAGGAAGCATTCAAGGAAGTTCTTCCACAAAATCATCATCTAAGGTAAGGTTTTGCTTGGATCTATGACTTGTATTCCTTATTTATCAAAAATCTCTTCCTAATCCATGCAAAAATCATGATCTTGCACTCTAGAAACCCCATAAACTCGAAAATTTCATCAAGGAGTACAAAGGCCAAAAATCACTTCATTTCTTCCAATCTTTCTTCAAAAACCGAATCAACACCCAAGGTGAGTTTCATACCCCCTATTTTCTGTTTTTATGAGTTTTATGGGGGGGGGGGGGGAATACAAGTGAAAGTGTAGATCTATATGTGTTTTGTATGCCTTGTATGATTTCCATGCTTATATGTATGCTTTTATGTGTTTTAATGTTGGATCTAGCCATAAAACCCCTCAAAACCGAGATATAACTTATGTTTTATGATTTTAGCTTCAAATGTATTTCTACATACGAAGTGTTTCAAGAAAAATGGCTAAGTGGTTTAGTAACAATTTTCTTTGGGTTAAAAACACAAATTTTGGGCCTAAAATGCGAAAAATACAAAATAAAGGGTCCAAAATGGCATATTACGAATTCTGCTGGATGAAGTGTGCCAAAACAGTTTCCATAGATCAATTTCTGGAAATATACTCATTTAGGGGATTAAAAACATAAATTCAAGCTTAATGGGCTAAAAATGACATTTTTGGCCCAATGAGGCCCATTATGCGAATTTTTCTGTTTTGGAGGGCCAAAACTGTGATTTTCTGTAAAACAGTGGACTATAAGTGTTCCAAATCCTTTTCAAAGGTTTAAAATGCTTTTTAAATTTAAAAAGGACCAAAGTTGCAAAAATTTTCCAATTTGGGCCAAAATTGACAAAATTGCGAAAAGAAGGGTATTAACCGAGAAAAACTGAAATTTCAAGGACTTAAGCTGTTTTCTATGAAAAATATGCTGGAAAATGTTTATTTCAATAATTTTTGGTGTTAAAATGTCAAGAAAATTGATTTAAGGACCAAACCGGAAAATATTTTAAATAAAGGGTTGAAAAAGTAAATTTTACAAACAAGGAGGGGCTGAAAACAGAAAATTTTCATGACTAATTCAATACATACAATTTGACCAAGTAATGGTACTACAACTATCGACAAAATACAATACACTACAACACCAAAAGTCGTTGTTAAACGAATTGGTTCGGTCTCGAACCAATAAAAATCCGAAACCACTAACACAATGATACTATGATACTACAATACTATGATTCATACAAATAACGATTCGGAATTCATTATACATGTGCACAGACGTCTACGCACTATCTTTGGGCCCCACAAGTGTAAAATCTTGTTCGTTGAGCCTAGCTAGCCGACGACCTGATCTTAAGGCCCAAAGACTTCATCTTACGAAGTGTTGGGTTTTACCAATCCGACACGACGTAACCGGACTTTCAATGGCTGTAGACTACTGGTCCCCAAGGGTCCTTTAGTGTCGCTAGTAGAGTCTGCCTTTTTGCGAGGCGGGTCTGGGACCCCTCGTACTTTTTATCCCCAACCGGCTAATGGAGTCGTCGAGGCCTTCGTGTCCTCCTTCTCTTCGGATGTGGGACTACAGGACGGTTGGATAACGTGATTAGTACGGACGACGCCTTCGGGATCGTTAGTATTGCTATAGACTAGTCGTTTGTGTAACGCGTGTTTGTAGCGGATAATCATGCTCAAAAATAATCCAATGTCGTCTGGAATGATAACTTCATGCGTTGCAATGGTTTCAAGAAATTTCATGGAATTCAAAGAATTAGGAAAACATCGGGTTTTCCTAGGGTTTTCAATACATACAATTTCAGAATACATACGATTTCAACAAACAATATTTTACAAGTATAGAAAACAAACAAGCATACTTATGGATCTTCACACCTTTTTGACTATACTATTTTCAGAAAATATCGGATTTTCTGGCGGTTTTCAAACGACACGAAACATTGTTTTTTTTAAATACAACTTATGAACTCACCAACATTTCATATGTTGACGTTTTTCAAAATACTTGTATTCTCAGGGAACCAGTGAATCAAAGGAAACCTTATTCAGTGATGGCTTGCAGTTTACTTATGTACGAATCGAATAATTTATGGTGGAATGTAATGTTAAACAATGTATTTCATGTAAACTCTACTGGTTGTACAATACTAATGCATGGTGACGAATGTTGTTATGTTTCATATATATTCAATGTTATGGTATTCAATTGAGTCACGACAGCCCCCGGACGTTTCCGCCGTCTGGTTCGGGGGTGTGACACGGACCAAGTCCGCTGATTCGAGGATGGGAGGCCAGAAGGGCCACACTTGCGGGAAGTGCGGCAAGGGTCACGAGGGGGCCTGTCGATCAGGTGCTTGCTACAAATGTGGCAAGGAGGGGCATATCGCCAGGGATTGCCCCAAGTGATTTATGGTTTGCTTCCATTGCAACCAGACCGGCCATCGGAAGGTCGAGTGCCCTCAGCTACATCAGGGATCAGTGCAGGGATCTGAGCTTGCTGCTAGCGTTACCGAGGTTCGACCGGTGAAGGCCGAGGACCCGAAGGGTCATGGGAGAGCTTTCCAGTTGACTACAGAGGAGGTCCGCGCGGCGCCCAATGTTGTGGTTGGTATGTATTTTCTATTTTATCCTTTGTTTGAGATATTGTACTTATATGATGATATGCGTAGGTACTTTTCTTGCGAGTTCTGTACCTGCTTTGGTATTATTTGACTCGGGTGCGAGTTGGTCATTTGTTTCCTTGGCATTTAGTCAGCACATTAGTATCCGTCGAGAGGCGTTGAGTCGACCTTTGCGAGTTTCCATTGCCGATGAGCGAGCAGTCCATGATTCGGAGGTTATTCGAGGGTGTATCCTTGAGATCTTCGGTGTGGAGTTCCCGATAGATCTGGTCCCCATTGCGATGGGGGATGTGTGTGTTATAGTGGGCATGGATTGGTTAAGCCGATATGGAGCTGTTATAGACTGCGAGAGTCAGTTGGTGACGATATGAGACCCCAGTAGGGGAGTGCTTACGGTGTATGGTGAGGGGAGCCGATGTGGGTCAGCGTTTTGTTCGGCTGCCAGGCGAGGCAAAGTTTGCAGCAAGGCTGCAGTGGATTCGTAGCCTATGTTATGGACACACGAGTGGCCACTGGGAGGCCTAGTTCGTTTGATGAGGTTCCGATAGTGTGTGAGTTTCTAGATCGATTTGGTTCCGGGAGCAACGCCTATCGCCAAGGCGCCTTATCGCCTCGCGCCGCCAGAGATGCAGGAATTATCCTCGCAACTTCAAGAGCTGTTGGGGAAGGGGTTTATTCGACCGAGTAGCTCACCTTGGGGAGCGCCGATCCTTTTTGTCAATAAGAAGGATGGTTCACAACGGATGTGTATTGATTACCGGGAGTTGAACAAGTTGACGGTCAAGAACCGTTATCCGTTGTTGAGGATCGATGATCTGTTTGATCAGTTGCAGGGGGCGTCTTGGTTCTCCAAGATAGACTCGAGGTCGGGTTATCATCAGATGAGGGTTCGGGATGAAGATATTCAGAAGATAGTATTCAGAACTTGTTATGGACATTACGAGTTCGTGGTGATGCCTTTTGGGCTCACGAATGCACCAGCTGCTTTCATAGATCTCATGAACAGGGTGTGCAGGCCGATGCTGGATCGGTCGGTGATTGTATTCATTGATGATATTTTGGTATATTCGAGGTCTAGAGAGCAACATGAGGAACATTTGAGGGAGATCCTTGGAGTTTTGAGATCGGAGAGGCTGTATGCCATATTCTCCAAGTGTGAGTTCTGGTTACGAGAGGTTCAGTTTTTAAGACATCTCGTCAACCAGAATGGAATATTGGTTGATCCGGCCAAGATTGAGGCGGTCATGAGGTGGGAGGTGCCGAGATCACCCACCGAGATCAGGAGCTTTCTGGGATTGGCCGGCTATTATCGGAGATTTATTAAGGATTTATCCAAGATCGTCGTGGCACTTACCAAGATGACCCGGAAGGGTGTCGCTTTTTCCTGTGGTCCGGAGCAACAAACCTCATTTGAGACACTTCGCCAGAAGTTGTGCGAAGCCCCGGTGCTCGTACTCCCGGAAGGGATGGAGGATTTTGTGGTGTACTGTGATGCATCGATATCTGGTTTGGGAGCAGTGCTTATCCAGCGGGGGCATGTGATAGCTTATGCTTTGAGGCAGCTTAAGCCTCATGAGTCGAGGTATCCCACCCACGACTTGGAGCTGGGGGCTGTGGTGTTCGCCCTCAAGATCTGGCGTCACTGTCTGTATGGGGTTCGGTGTACCATATACATGGACCACAAGAGTCTGAAGTACTTGATGGATCAGCCCAACTTGAATATGCGCCAGAGGAGATGGTTGGATGTGGTAAAGGATTATGTGTTGGATTAATGTCTAAGTCCATAACTATAATTGGTATGACTTGAACCGACCCGGCAAGGTCCATTTGGGTTGCATGGCATCATGCACTTAGATAGACTTAAATGAGAGAAATAAGACACTTATGGTTATTAATATATTATAAGTTCTAGTATATTAATAATAAGAATAATAAGTGTCATAAGGTTTCTCTCTGATTCATGAAAATGATGGTGAGGAAACACTTTCACTAAGTAGATTTTAGCTAGATAGCAATTGTGATATTTGCATTCTCAAAGTCGTTAGTGGAGCTTTGTGGTTAACCGACACACTAACATGGACTTGTGAGAAGTGGAAAAAAGTTCTAAACAATTGAGACTATAATTAGGCATCCCTTTTCATAGTTCTAAAATTGTTTAGACACACCTGTGAGCTATCTAAAAGAGGTGTATGATTTTGATAAAGTTTTATCAAAACAATCTAGTATCAGAAATCTGAACTTTGGTAAGAAAGTCAACTAATTTCTGAGTATATGTCAAAGCTAGTGGGAGCATAAGTGTTATTCTAATAATCATCCTGTTAGTGGGAGCATGATAATTATGATAAAGGTTGCAAGTTAGCAATGTTAATTATAGAAAACAAAAGTTTCAACTGGGAAAGAGTTGTTTTGCTATAATTAAGGGAGAGAAATTATACTTCATCTCAAATCTAAAAAAGCTTAGATTGAGGTTTTAATCGTATTTAGTCAAGGATATATATATATATATATATATATATATATATATATATATATATATATATATATATATATATATATATATATATATATATATATGAATTTCATGTTGGAATGGCTCAACATAAGGAAATTATGTATATGGTTCCATTATTTGCGTTCTAAAATTCGATTATGATTACGGCATCCCTTTTCATAATATGAATTATGAGAACTTGGCAAATAGAAATGGAAATGTTATAGCAAAAGACTGGTTTAGTCTTTATGTGAGACATCATGAATCGTGTCCCATATGCTTCGGATATAAGATCAATTACATGTGCTATATTCATCCGTTCTAAAATTTTCCAAATACCTGAGGCATTAAGAAGGGAAACGGTTTAGAACTGGATATGACTAAAAGGATTAAACAATTGTCGAGGACAATCTAAGGTTTACCAAAGATTGGTTGCTCAAGGACAGTTGGAAGTATAGTGATAATTTTGGAAGGACCATATTGACATAATCTGTAAGGAGGCAACTCTTGTTCAGAAGTGATAGTCAAAATGGTATCTGGAACTGTTTCAAAGTTAGAAATTATTCAATCTATGTAAGATTAGGAAACTTAATGCAAGAAGGATATTTCCAAGGAGCCGATCTCCTTTGGAATGCTCTGTAATGGTTGTTGTCAAGTCTTTCTAACTTTGTGCATAATCATTACAAGAGGATCAATGCATATAAGTTTAGAATCTAAAAGATTTCAGTAAATGGCATGAATTTGGAATTCTTGCATTTGCAGTAAGGATTTGGGACTGTGAAAGAGGATCATTGGAGTTATGTTTAATTGATCTAATTCACAAAGTGAAGATCATAGACAAACATAGTATGCATACTTGGTGTATGGCATGACTAGTGTTTAGAAAACATAATGTACATGCTTGGAGTATGGGACAACTATTGTTTTAAATTCAAGAATAAAGTTGATAGCTGAAACAGTATACAATGAATAATGTGTAATCATATGGTGATAAATAAAAAGTGTTTTATTTATGTTCATAGGTTTTGATACCATATTAGATTCAATTATTCTTGTGTTTCATTTTGCATGTTTTGACTTCCGGAATAAACTAGGTTATTCTTCCGGAATGACTAAGATATTCAAACCATCCACAGTCGGTCATATGTTGGAAGTAGATATGAATCAAGACTGTCATGGGTTGGCTTGTAGAGGTCTAAGATGTTGGACAAAAGGGCTACAACACTCGTGAGTACTCATAAGTTTTGAGTATTGGATTCAACCCACGCTCATTAGAATCACTTCATGGATTTTATCACGAGTGATCATGAGGCGATAATATCTTATATTCTTCAAACTTAGAGATATGAGTTGTTACTATGAGTTGGTTGTACATTGATTGCACGAAAACGCATTGGTAACTCGATGTTATAAAACGTGCTTTTGTGTATGATTCAACAAATAGTAGAACAAGCCATATGAGTCGAAGTTTATCCATTCCTTTTACCTTCGGGATAAAAGCAATATCTGTGGGCCCCTCGATGATTTGATTATGACAAATGGAAGTGCTCGGCCGGGCCATGACTGATTTGATTTGTTCAATCAGTCAGTCATCATGAATCGGAAATCGGGAAACAACAGATGGACAGAGTGAATGATTTATAATCCATGTCTCAGTCCATATGATATTTAGAATGGAGGAATATATGATTCCTTATCTAATGGACAAGTCATTGACAAAGGTCAGAGTTCATCTACAAGGTCAGAGTTCGACAGAAGCTTTTGAGAGCTACGATTGCTAGTCGGTTCTTGAAGTCATACGCAATAACAGTTTTAGATTTATCCAAGTGGGAGACTGTTGGATTAATGTCTAAGTCCATAACTATAATTGGTAAGACTTGACCCGACCCGACATGGTCCATTTGGGTTGCATGGCATCATGCATTTGGATAGACTATAATGAGAGAAATAACACTTAAGGTTGGTTAATATATTATAAGTTCTAATATATTAATAAGATTATTTAATTAGTGTTGATCAAGAATTAATCTAGGATTAATTAAGTGATCAAAAGAAGACTAATTAAATATATGGGTTGATTGTGTAAATCATCCATACTTATTTAGTGGGCTAATGCTCCATGGATTATCTAGTTGGGCTGAAACCCATATGATGCTTCATGGATGCTCCATGGTGTTTTAGTACCCATGGATCATGGAAATGAAAGGCCATGTCAATTAGGGTTTAAATGGTGTAACCCTAACTATATATGCATCTTATTCTTGACCAAAATTGGCCACTAGTGTGTGTAATAGACGGGCTAGCCGATTTTCATGAAATGTAGAATTCTCTCAAGTTATTCCAAGTGTATTTGGTGTTGTGTGAACCATTTGAGGTGTCACACTTGAGGCACTAGGCACTCAAGCTTCATGAAGATGTTCTACATCAAAGAGGTATGTATTTTATCTTGTTATATTCATCGTTTTTGTATACTAGATTAGGATAATACCTTGGATGTTCATATTTGTATGTATAATAGAGAAAACATAGATCCAAGGTATTTAGGGTTGCATGTACACTTAGGAGTGTTAGAATGCTCAAAATCCAACACTTAAACCCGTTGCTAGCCTCCCTTATCACCCCTTTTGTCCTGAGAAACCCTAGTTCGTGCTTGACCTATCATTGTGAGTGTGAGAGAGCTTATAGAGTTCATTCTTGGTGTTTGTTTGAAGAGAATTGAAGGAGGAAGTGCATAGCTGAAGAAAGAGGCTATAGATCCGATATCTTCACTGGTGAGGTAGTTATATTGAGGTATAAAGCTGATAACTTGGTCATTCATTTGGTAGATCTCTCCATTAGAGGGTTTTGTGTCATTTTAGCTTATTCTTGGGTCATTCTTGGACTTGATCATGGTTTGAAGTTGTGACTTTAGATCTGGACATCTAATGGCTTCTTTGGATGTAAAGTTACCATTTTTATCAAGTCATGGCCCTCCCTCATGCCCTAAACCTCTTAATAAGCCATGTTGTAGTTTTTTAGCCCCCATAATGCCATGAATGAACGTAAAGTTAGAAACTTTACGTGATTAAACCTCCCTAGGACCCTAAATCTACAATATGAAACGTTGAAGCAAAAAGCTAGAGGCTTAATGGGTCAAGACCCTCTTCAAAGGAGTTAAGGTTTGGGTCTAAAGCTTATTAGACGATCTCAGGGTAAAGTTAGAAACTTTACCCCCTAGACGTTTCTATGGTTAGTGATCTGAAGTTTGGAACCTTTGGATTCAAGAAAAAGGGGCTTAATGCATTAAGTAGGTTGGCAAGCTAAAAAAATCGACGAGTTCACAAAGGAAGTCAACGTGTTGGCTAAGGGTTTCCCCGATCCTCTGGATGTTGTTCTAACTCAACGAGTTGATATGACAACTCGGTGAGTTGATTGGGATTTTTTCTTATTTTCTGAAAATGGAAGGAACTCGACAAGTCAGCAAGAGTACTCGACGAGTTGGGTCAACATGGACTTTCGACTTTGACTTTGACTCTGGCCATGGTTGACCAAGTTGACTTTAAGGGTATCTTTTGTATTTCAGGATTTTAATGAAGTTAGCCTCATGGTGATTGTAGGCAGCTGAGTTCGGAGCTGTGAGTCAAGATTAGATCGCATCAGATCAACATTTCTTGAGAGGTGAGTCTCCTCGCCAAACTAACGGGTCAAAGTCACTAAGGTAGGCCCATTATTGCTATGAGTTTTGTTAGTTGATTATTTGCTATGTGGTATGCTAGTTGCATTTGTGGTGCTTGCATGAAAGACCTCGGGGGGTTCTTGAGGTACTTGGGTGTAAGACCTTGGAGGGTTTGCATGGCATTCCATGTAAAGACCTCGGGGGGGTTCCTAAGGCACTAGGGTGTAAGACCTTGGAGGGTTTCCATGGCATCCTTAGTTAAGATCTTGGGGGGGGGGGGGGGTGTTCCTGAGGCAATGGGCTAAGACCCTGGAGGGTTTCCAGGGCATCCTTATATGTTTATATGCATGGCTTATGCTTTTGATATGAACTATATTATTATATGGGGTATGTTCTGGGCAACTCACTAAGCATTGGCTTACAGTTTGTTGGTTGTTTAAGGTACTTCAGTATCTAAGGGCAAGAGCCCGACGTGATGGCGTGGCATGGACTTTCTGGCGTTTTCTTTGGAGACACTCTGGTTTATGAATAAATTGTCTGATGTTATGGATTTGGAAACAATTGCGATTGTAATTTTATAAATTATGAAAATGATTTATTTATTTCAAAATGAAAGTTTTTATGAAAATGATTTATTTATTTCTAATGTATTGGGGGCCCAACTTCCTCCTCTTCCTGAAGCGAATCACACCTTTCCAAGGCAAGACCTTCAACAACACCATGTCACCGACCTAAAACTCCGTGGTGTGAAAAGTGCAAGAAAAAGCACTTCGGAAGATGCGATGGAGAAGTGACCTGGTATAAGTGTGGTAGGACCGGTCACTATTCCAGAGATTGTACATTCGACAATAGGAAGTGTTACGAATGTTGAGATGGTGGTCATATTTCGAAGAACTGCCCAAAGAAGGACACAGCTACAAAGAAAAATGTACCGCCACAGCCAAGGGCATTCCACATGATCCTCGACGAAGCGAATCAAGGATGAGGATTTTATATCCAACGATCAAGTTATGAAGTAACAGTGCGAATAGTAACTTATGATGTAGCCTATTAGAGGCATAGTATAGGGTCAACTTGAACTTTTGTGTAATAGTTTCAAGAATTAATATAAACCCTGGTTTTGTTATCTGATGTGATGAATGATTATATGATTTATGTATGGTGACTTGGTTAACTCCGAGACAATACTTGGGACGAGTATGAGTAGGTGTGAATGGTAGTAGAGATCTATACTACCAGAAGCAAAGAACTCACGCTTGGATCATGGGAAGTCGCAAGGTTACCAAGAAGCTAGTAATTGATTCCATTTTATTCAAGCAGGTCATTACCATTGTTTCGGTAATGACTAGTAAGACGGTTGTTATTCCGACCCTAGTGGTCATACCAATTGAGTCCGACTACGATAAGAGGTCATCGGGACACGACCCATCAGTTTGTTACAATAGATAAATGAAAGTATTTATCTTGAGAAGAAGAAGGAGTCCACAATAAGGACTTATTTTGTAACTTGGAAGTTATGATAGAAAGTACAGCATAATACGATAAGCAGATGCAAGATTGGGCATCATCTGCGGTCAAGAAAGCCATAGAGTTAAATACTCTATCGAGGAAACATTGAAGTTACGGTTATTCCCTAGGATGAAGAGATAACGTGTGGAATCATTATGCAAGTCCTATTTCGTTGATGATTCCGGGACGTAATCATCCTAAGGGGGAGATAATTGTAACGCCCGTAGATCCGGGCTAGTCAATTTAGAGACAATAAGCGTCAAAACTGATTTTTTGAAAGAAGATTATTTAGGATGAATAATCCTAACTAAGTTGTAGTATATGTTACAAGGTTTCCGTGCATATAAAGAACGCCAAAATCCGAGTTATAACGAAGAAGTTATGACTTGTTGAAGTTTCGCGACAGAACCGGCACAACGCTGAATGACGTAAAAAGTGAATTTTACGTTAGAGTGATATTTAGCCTTAGCGATCTAAACGAGAATCAAAGATCTCGTTGTTAGTAGCGAAACGATGAAAAGTTAGGCAAGAACGGACGTCAAACGAAGAAGTTATGAATTTATAACGAAATTTTCTGTCCCGACCTATTAAAAATAAATAATTAAAATAAAAGTCAAAATTAGCCGCGGAGTCTAAACGAAAGTCGTAGAGCGTAGTCTCACCTACGCGTGGATATAAAGAACGTCGAAAACGGAGTTCGTATGAAGAAGATATGAATTTTCGAAGTTTATTAATGAATTAATAATTAAATTTAATTATTAAATCTCGGTATTATCCGAAGGCGAGTCATCGGACTCATCCGAAGTACGCCCCGTGTACAGCGAAGCATGACTACCTTCGCACTCGAGTTCTTCGGATGACGCATGCAGTGACGTTTCGGACGCGTACGCCCCGCGTACTCTGAGGTTCCAGCCTCCTATAAATAGGATGCGAGGGCAGCCGGCTCATTTGCTATTTTTCTCTCTTCTCTCTCCCGTTTTGCATCGATTTGCGTGCCAGAAGTACCCCAAAGCCCCGGTAATATTCTCGAGCCCCGAAGCAAGTCCCGAGATCCGAAGATCCTGAGAAGTCCGATTCCCGAGCCGAAGCTCTGCCCGCGGGAAGTTCGATTTTTGTAGAGATCTTCTAGATCTGCTGAGGATTACTACTTCTGCAAGCCGTAGTGTTGTCCGGGCATCGTCTAATCAAGTGAGTGTGTATTTACTTTCTTCTACCGCATAATTATGAAGTATTTGCTATGAAATACGTGCTATGTGTTATATATTAATTGTCTATATGAGATGGGCTTGGAATTGATGTTTTTATATGGGTGTTAAATGATTTACATTATATATGTAATTTATATCTACAAATATGTTGGGTAGAACACGGGTAGATGAAATAGTTGATGTGTGTTGAAAGAATGTGATAAGAGAAAGGTGAGGATATAATGGTGATGATAATTAGGTGATGATAGATAGGTGATGAATTTACGAGTCCAGGCGATGTTGTGGCTACGTATTCATGTGATGATAGTCTATCCCTTATTATGAATTACGAGTCCAGGCGATGTTGTGGCTACGTATTCATGCGATGATAGTCTAACCCTTATTATGATTTACGAGTCCAGGCGATGTTGTGGCTGTGTAATCATGCGATGATACCCTAACCTTTACTAGATATATATTGAGGGAGTGATCCCCGTATTAGTATTGTCTATATGATACAGGCGATGATCCTTAGGAAAAGTTCTTAGGAACAAACATATAATGAAATAAGATGTACGGAGATGAGAGGTAAACATGATATAGGAGATGACCCTTAGGATAATATCTTTTGGGAAGATTAAATGAAGATAATGGGAATGGGTAATTGAGTTGATTGTTTGATAATGGAATATAATAAATGTATTATTGTGGGTTGAAAACCCTATACGCTCACCAGGCTCCCAAGCCTGACCCACTCAGTTTTCTTTGCATTACAGGTGATGACACAAGAGTATAAGTTGGTGGACTTGACGAGAGATTTTGGATTATAGATCAGTAGTTATAAATAACTGTCGTAAGGTTTATTTTATATTGTTTATGCTTTTGGTCTGTATCGAACATGACATCCCGAGGTTTTATTATTTAACGAAAATACATTCTTTCGAGAAATGTTTTGATAAATGGTTATCATATTTTATTTTGGGAACAAATTCCGCAACCATTTTCTTTAAACGATCACTCTAATTTATAAAAGAAAGCATAAACAAATCGGTCTTTTCTGGCCGTGAAATTGAAGATGTCACAGCAATTGATTTCTCAACCAATTCCAGAGTTCGTATGAGTAGTTTCCTATGGGTGGTGATTAGTAGAGGATGGAGCTTTGGATTTTTGTCAACGTGTATTCAGTCGCTGACAATTCCTCCGTATTTCCATTGGGAGATGGGAGCATTTCGAGGTTTCGAGTTGCGTAAGTGGAAGATCAATGGTTGAAGCAAGACAGCATGAGATGCTGTGATGGCGTACCGAGGTACCTGAGTATGATGTCCTAATTTTTGGTCATGTTGAGACTCGAGTTGTGAAGTGGTGAGTGGAGTACCGAGCGACTTTTGTTCCAGTGGGAACCCATTAGTGAAGTGTCGCCGGAGTGGCACTATCTAAGGGTGTAGTTGTGCTGAGAAAAGTACCTTGCCTTCGAGAATTTACATCATGGAGTGGTGGTGCATAAGTTGGTTGGGTGTAAGCACCTATCTAGGTTGAGCTGCGGAGCATGAGTTGGTGAACTCAGAGTAGTGATTACTTGGTGATGAGATTGTGGGGGTGTTAAGAGAGCAAGTGGATTTGGGTAAGAGTAATCGCTTGGGATTATCAGGAGAAACCATGGAGTGAGCTCATGGTGAGTCAGTGATCGAGAGAGTGTTCTAAGACTACGGGGAGCCGTAGCATTCACGATTTAGTGGGAAAGGGTATCGTGTTTCTACGGTGAGCCGTCGTATTCACTAGTCATCGAGAGAGTGTCGTGATACTGCGGGGAGCCGTAGTACTCACTGGTTAGCGGGAGAGTGTTGTGATACTACGGGGAGTCGTAGTACTCACTGGTTAGCGAGAGATTGTTGTGATACTACGGGGAGCCGTAGCACTCCCTGGTTAGTGGGAGGGTGTCGCAAGTCTACGGGGAGCTGTAGCACTCATTAGCCAGTAAGAGAGTGTTATAACACTACGGGGAGCCGTGGTGTTTACTAGTTAGGGCATGACGCAGAGGAGTTCTTAAGCTTATGTGGCATTGATGATTGGTCTTTGGGAACCTGGTGGTCGGGCCAGGGGTGAGACTGAGGTCTCTATGATAGTCGGATCCGTTATATCTCGAATGGAGGAGAAGGTGTTGCAAATCGGAAAGGATTGGAGAAGTAAGGTACGCATATATTCGAAGATCATTGGTCATGAGTCGAGTATCAGATTGGATATGAGTGGTACCAATTTCGCTGTCAAACCAGACTCTCGAGTTTGAGTTTGGCCCTACTTGTGTAAAGGATATACGAGTTGAGATTTTAGGGTCCTGATGGATTTCATTTTTAGTGGTTGTGGTTTTCATCTGATGTTGTGGACCTGGGAGGGTCGACTCGTTTGGTTTAAGAAGGACCGCAACATGTATGGAGATTAGCGAGTGTTAGAAGACTGAGGTCGGAAATGATGTGTGACTACAGCTCAGCTGTAATATAGCTTGGAGTAAGCGAACTTAGTGATTGCTTGGTCATGTGGTTGGTTGAGATAACTCTGTTGATTTGGATGGTTAGGTTATGCGCGGGCTTGTGGCCATGCCGTTCGAGTTGTCGCGCATGCAAGGGATGGAGAGGAAAGATTTCGAGGACGAAATCTAATTTAAGTGGGGGAGAATTGTAACATCCCGTTTAATAAATAAATAATATTTAGTGGGGTGAGGGTGTCGGGGAGTCAATTGATGTAATTTTGGATTTTAGGGGTTAAAGGTGTAAGTTATGGACTAATTTGAAAAGATTTGAAGGCTTAAAGGTCTGATTGGTAATTTTGGGACCTATGATGAAAGCATTTTTTGAAGATAGGGGCTGTTAAGTAAGTTTTGGACTCAAATTGAAAGAACTTTGGAGTGGTGGGGGCTATATGGTAAATTTTGAATGTTATTTGAAAAGAATAAAGGGATGAGGGATTAAAAGTGTCAATATGGCAATCTTGTGAGAATGGGTGGTGGATCAAACCCGTTACCTTATTACTCCCCAAACCCTAACCCTATTTTCTAGCTGTCATGTATGATGACCAGCCGCCACCACCTCTCCATTTGTCCGCTGCTCCGATCAGATAGGGTCGTCGGCTGCCTCGCCGCTGAGCATCACCACCGCACGCTTTGCTGCCGGAGACAAAGAGAGAAGCCGGAACTTGGAGCCAACCTCGCAAACTGCCTCCGCTGGTGGTTGTGAAGACCGACGAGTTCATGTTGCTGTTACGTCCCCTTCCGCCGGTAAGATGTCCTTTTCTTTCTTACGTTACCTTCTCGATTCCCAACGCCATCGTTGCTCCGGGCAGTTTCTTTCCGTTGAGACCTTAGGGTACCACCTGCCGCCATGAGGGTAGCGGCGTAGTGCATATTCCGGTGTGTGTGTGTGGTGCATGTTTATCTTAGGATGGCGAAGGGAACTTATCCATTCAAATATGGTTATGTGTAGGCTGCTGGAAAGCCACAACAACCACCATGGCAGCCAACCATGGTGGCTGTCGCCCCTATTTTTGTTTCTGCCGCCATGTTGCCGCCTCCTGCCTCCGTGGAGGGTGGTTGTGTGTGTGTGCATTATGTGTAAAGTGATATATGTGATTTCTGAGTCAAGATTTCAAGCCACCGCCATTGGAAATGGTTGCCGCCATCGTGAGCCGCCACTGACCACCACTACCTGAGGTGGTAGTGGGTGGTGCTTGGCATAGTGAACCCTAATCGGCCCAAAATTCTTTATCTGGGCTAGTTGGATGGTTATTGGGCTAAAAACCCTAATTAGGGTTTAGAAAACCCTAATTTTTGGTTTGTTGGGTTGGACCTATTGGGACCCGCATTTGGACTAGCGGACTGAAGTCATGACTCATGCCAAAATCCGTTGTATGATGGGTTAGTAGAATAATAGACTTAATGGGTTAAGTGAGAACACTTAACCCTAATCGTGATTTCATGTGAAAACCCTAATTTTGCTTGGGCCTTGAGTTGGGCCTTTCTTTTGGGCTTTGGTGTTTGGGCTATTGATGGGCCATCCAAGAGCTATCATGTGGACTACAATATTTATATGGACTTCAGGGTAAGGCCCGTATGAGGTTTGGGCCCAATTTGGAAAATTGGGCCATAGTTGGGCCATTAGTGGACTCTTATGGACCCATTTGGTATTGGGCCTTGGTGGGCCTATTGGGCTTGGGTTACTTATGGACCGGATTGGTGGACCATATTTGGACCTAATATGTGAGGGTTTGGTCTTAGATTCTAATGGGTTAATTGTGGGTTTGGCTCAGTGTAGAAGACGGAGTACAACAGCAGCACTTATAGGATTTGTCTGCCATCCGAGGTGAGTCTTCTCACTATACTTACCTGTGTGGTGACTTGGTTGTGACCAGTGGGTCTTATTCGTGTTATTGACCGGAGGGTCTTAATTATCTTATTGATCGGAGGGTCTTAGCACATTATCGACCGGAGGGTCTTATTTGTTTATAAGGTGTCATGTGTTATCATGCATAATGTCTTTGTGACTTATGTTGTTATAGTAATCTGGGTATATGTTGATCTTATGTGTTTACTTGTGTACTGTGATATCTTGTATTGTGTATATGTGATTTATTCTATGTATCAGTATTATGAGCTTACAGAGTTAGGACCAGAGGGTCCTAGAGTTGTGACCGGAGGGTCCACCAGAGTTGTGGGACTGGAGGGTCCCATTGAGACACATTTACCAAGAGGGTCTTATAGAGTTATAGCCTCGAGTGGCTAATGAGTTGTATGTGGTATTTTGGGGAACTCACTAAGATTCGTGCTTATCGTGTTATGTGTTATGTGTTTCAGGTACTTCTTAGGATCACAGGAAGGCATCGGCTTGATTGTACATACGAGATGGAGTTGTGTTTGAGGATCATGGATTTTATTTAAATAATTATGAACACGTGTTTTGATAATTGATATATTGAGATTTTTTGATATAGATTGATGATATTTATGTGATTTTTAAAAATGAAAATTTTGTATGAAAATTTACAGTGTTACAGTAAGAAAGTGTTATAAGTTTGCGGGTGTAGCCGTAGCCTTTACTAGCAGTCAGATAGTGTCAGAGTGTTGTAAGTCTGCGGGTGTAGCCGTAGCATTCACTAGCAGTCAGATAGTGTCAGAGTGTTGTAAGTCTGTGGGTGTAGCTGTAGCATTCACTAGCAGCTAGATAGTGATAGAGTGTTGTAAGTCTATGTGTGTAGCCGTAGCATTCACTTGGTTGGTAAGTAGCATGAGCACATCGTTAGGACGCGGAAGGAATAATAGAAACCATAAGTTTGGGAGAAGTAAGGATATGGAAATCCATGGGTTGGATTTAAGAATTATCTGGATGGATTAGATCTAGTTGAGCCAGTGATAGGACTATAAGGATGCCACTGCAGTTTCGTGACCGAGGAAGCAATGAATTGCTAAAGGTTGCTTGTTATATAAGGCTACAATTAGTCATGTTGCAATTGCGTTTAGCTGTGGGTTGGTAACCTCAGGATTTGAAGTGTGGAATCGATCAGTTGGATCTGAAGGCTGCTAGGGTCACAATGACAAGATAACTAGTAGTTGTAGCTTCAAAGAAGGATTTCGTTCAGAAGTTGTGTGAGGCGACTAAGTAGGGAGTCTTTTGGCTCCGCAGTCAAGCTGGAAACTGGTATTTCAGATGACTGAAGAATGAATTGAGACCACGAAGATCTCGATAGATGTTGGAAAGCAGCCATGTAGCAGCATGCTGATTCAGGCAGTTTAGTATTTCAGGCAGTTTCGTGTTTCAGGCAGTTCAGTGTTTAGGCAATAAGTGTTTCAGGTAGTTCAGTGTTCCAGAAATTTCAATGCTTCAGACAGTCAGTGTCTTAAGCGGTAATGGTGTTTGGGGATTTCATGTATGGTTAGAGTCATAGATAGCTTGGGTTATGCTAAGTCACTTACAACAAGATTATATGAGTTTTGGCTATGTATAAGTGAATCGCATGGATAGGGGGTCTGTGATTCTGTTCTTTTAGTGGGAGCCTTGAGTTATCAGAAGATGAGTAGGCAGCTGAGAGACAAGTGGATTGGAGTCAGCAGTAATGATTCAGTATGGGCGGTCAGTTAGAGGGTCAAATCATCCTGAGAGTACAGATTTCAGAGTAAGTAATGTGATCGTAATGCAAGAAATTTGCTTATCTTCGGGTTCTAGGACCCTGCGAGGGATAGTTTTGGTTTCCTTGGGAAAGCTAGGGTGTGCCCAGGATTGTGGTCATGATACTTGAGTAGTTGTGCGCATAAGGAATGGCAAGAAATGATTTCAAGGATGAAATATAATTTAAGCGAGGGAGAGTTGTAACGCCCCGTTTATTTAAATAAATTAATAAATGTAAGTCCCGGACTAAGTTGTGAAGAATTTAGAAAGTCGGGGGTTAAAAGTGTACGTTCAGGACTTAAATTGAAAAGATTTCAAGGCTTAAGGATTTATTAGTGATTTAGGGATCTATTATGAAAGAAATTTATGGGATCAGGGTTTAAAAGGTAAGTTTTGGATGCAGTTTGTAAAGATTTCTAAGCGCAGGGTCTATTTGGTATATTTTGGATTTAGATTGAAAACAAATTGGGGTGGAGGGGCTGAAGTTGAATAATTTGATCATATGTTTGAAATAAGATACGGGATATACCTGTATCCCTTCCCCACGTCGCTTCCTTCAACCCTAAACCTAAGAGACCATTTCTTTTACTCCAGCCGCTGTCACCATGTGTTACACTTTCAGCCGCCACCTTCCCCTTGTTCTTCGGACCAGTCAAGAGCATCGCATGCTGCCTCACCAACGAGTACCTCCACATCGCTGCCAAAGGATGAGCCGCCGAGACCCACGAAGGACGCGGTGAACGCTGCTGTCGAGTATGAACAACTAAACTTCCGGTTATTCCACCACAAACCACCCACCTATCCTTCTTCTTCGTTCTTTCTATGGTTGGGTGTTGTGTATGTTAGGTGCTGCCGCCAGCAACCATATGGTCGCCATTTAGGACCGCCGCCGATGTGGGTCGCCATCTCTAGGGTTCCGTTCGTCGCCTGCCACCCGAAGTGGCTGAGTCGAAGGTGCCTCGGTCTTCAAGCCATGTTTTCGAGTGTGTATGTGCATTGTTCGAGTGGGGAACAAAAGAACCGCTGCCACCACCGTGAAGCGGTGGCTGTTATCGCAAAAGTCGCCGCTACTGCTGCCTTTTTAGTGCTGATGCCACCACCGTGAGCCACCAAGGGAGGGTGGCTGGACCTTTATGCAAATAGAAATCTTGTAGGTGTATGTGTGTTTTGTTGTAGAAGGTTTTAATGGCCGGAAAACGGAATAGATGCCCACCATGGCCGCCAGCTATGGTGGTTGCCGCCGCGAGCCACTGTCGCCCACCACTAGGGTGGCTATGTGCGTGTGTATGTTAGTTAGTGTGTATGTGGTTATTTTGAATTAAAGTAGTGTAATTGTAATTAGCAAGATGAATAATAAAAAGAAACTCAAAACCACCACCATAGGGTAGTGGCCGCCATCGTGAGCCGCCATTGACCAGCACTACCCGAGGTTGTAGTGGGTGGTGCCCCACTAGCAAACCCTAATGGGCTTAGAGATTTGGTTTTGGGGCTATTGGGCCATGTTTGGGTGGAAAACCCTAATTGTTAGCACTTGGGCCTCAGACTTATTTAGACCCACTTTGGGGCCATTGGGATTGGATTGTGTATTAAGCCCAATTATTCCATATAACTTATCTAGTAGAGTAAAGGAATTAATGGATTAAGTCCTTAATGGGTTAAGTAAGAAACACTTAGCCCTAATTATCATTTTATGAGAAACCCTAATGTCACTTAGGCTTTGTGTTGGGCCGTCCAAGAACAAGCAAATGGACTAGAATAATTTAATGGGCTTTAGGGTAAGGCCCATAGGAGGGTTTGGGCCTAATTTGGAAAATTAGGACATAGATGGGCCATAATTTGGGCCTAGATGGTTGTATGATATTGGGCCCTTAGAATGAGACATGTTGGACTGGATTGAACAATTGGGCCTTAAGGGAAGTCCATGTAGAGGTTGGGCCCAATTTGGAAAATTGGGCCATAGTTGGGCCTTAGTCCATTATTAGACTTTTGGGCCTTCGGATTGGGCCTTGGGCTTGAGTCAAGCTAAGATAGGGGTAAGTAGTCTTTTACCCAAGTATGGACCTATGGTTATGAGTTGGAACCCAATTATTAATTGGGTGTTATTTTGATATTGACAGATTGGGAATTTGTCATCCAACAACTATGGTTTTGTCATCGGGACTTCAGCAATGTGAGGTGAGTTTCCTTCCAGTAGGAACGGGTCTACGGCCACAATGTCGGCCCGTTTAGTTAGCAGTAGTTCCGAACTTCAATCAGATGCAGTAGCTCAGTATGTTTGATGTCTTTGTGATTCAGGCATGTTTTTGTGTTATGTGTTCCGGGCAGCGGTCCGATGTAGTATGCAGTATGTATGTTTATGATATTTGTTATGCTTATGCTATGCTATGTTCAGTCAGTTCCGTACTTCGGTCCGATGCAGTTTCCAGACTTTGGTCTGATGTAGAGAGCAAGGCCCTGGTTAGTTCCGGACTTCGGTCCGATGCAATTTCCAGACTTCGGTCCGATGCAGAGGGCAAAGCCCTGGTTAGTTCCGGACTTTCGTCCAATCCAGTTTCCGGACTTCGGTCCGATGTAGAGGCCAAGGCCCTAGTTAGTTCCGGACTTCGGTCCGATGCAGTTTTCGGACTTCGGTTTGATGCAGAGGGGAATGCACTGGTTAGTTCCGTACTTCGGTCTGATGTAGTTTCCAGACTTCAGTCTGATGCAGAGGGCAAGGCCCTGGTTAGGTTCCAAACTTCGGTCCGATGCAGTTTCCGGATTTTGTTCCGATATAGTGGGCAAGGCCTAGTATGTGCTTTATATGTTATTGTATGGTATGTGGTAGTTTGCAGGGACTCACTAAGCTTCATGCTTATAGTTTTCAGTTTTGGTTTCAGGTACTCAGTTTTCAAAAGAAGAGCTCGAGAAGATTGCAATGCACACACCATCTGTTCAGCCTGGGATGTCTATACTCTAATATTCTTGACAATTGTTATGATATTTTGAGATACACTGTTTATGATTTTTATATGATGTTTGATGTCTATGGTTTTATTATTAAATTAAAACGAAAATTTTAGACTGTATTTTTGGGATGTTACAGACTGAGTACGCAAGGCGTACTTAGTCTGTGTTGATTCTTTGACTTTTTGACTTTGACCTTGACCGGGAATTTGACCAAGTTTAACTTAGGGGAATTTTGGGTAATTTGGGTAGTATTTTGAGTTTAGGTTATTATTTATTGTGTAGGTGACCGGTAGAATCTAGGGGTGAGCAAAAACCGAACCGCAAACCAAAAAAACCGAAAAAAACCGCATAAACCGAAACCGAAATGAAAACCGATGGTTCGGTTTTTAGTTTTGCAAAAACCGAAAATACTCGGTGCGGTGCGGTTTCTAGTCTCGCAAAAACCGCAAAAAACCGAACCGCACCGCATATATATATATATATATATATATATATATATATATATATATATATATATATATATATATATATATATATATATATATATATATATATTAAGTCTTGATATTTGTAAGAACCAAGAACTTATGACAATTAAAATTTCTATAAATGTAAATATCTATCTTATCTATCGGAGGATGATTCTATATTTTTAAGCATACATTCAGTGGTATTTACAATAACAAATAATGTTTATGACATTTTTTTAACATTTAAATATGAAGAGTATTAGTGATATAGTATCATTTTTATGAATACATTAATTGATATTATCGTATGTATTTGTGAAACAAATATTATATTAAATTTGCATTATATTGAAGCATTAGAAACATGTTGAATGAGTGGTTAAGTAATTTGATTTGAAACCAATAGGTTGTGGTATGGATTTATCTCCAATAAATGATTATCACTCCTCATTTGAGTCAAAGTAACTCGCTGAGTTACTTGAGTTTTAGTAAAAAGGCAAAACAGGAAAAAAAAACCCACAAAAAAAACCGAACCGTAAAAAACCGCAAAAACCGAACCGCATAAAACCGAACGGTGCGGTTTCTAAATTTCAAAAAACCGAAGTTGCGGTTTTCGGTTCGGTTTTGGCCAAAAACCGCACCAAACCGCACCATGCTCACCCCTAGTAGAATCAGTAGTAGGAGCAGTGATCTGTTCAACTACATTTCAGACTGTGAGGTGAGTTTTCCTCAATGTACTCATGGGTCGAATGCACCAATGCCGACCCATTAGGTTATGTATCCTAGTATATGGGATCTGATTATGTTATAGTGATCTGTAGATCTGTATGATTATCTGTGCTATTATATGATTAATCTGTTGCTTATGTCGACATAGTGCGATATGGGTTGAAACTTTACTGTTATGTGCGTAAGCCAACAAACCGAGGCATTCCATTCTGATGACTGATTGGGCCGAGGCAATTCATTCCGATGATTATGGGGCATGATAATCCAACCCGATGATTATGGACCCGAGGATAATCTAGTCTGATGACTATAGACCCAACATGCATGTTTATATATGTTATGTTGTGTGGGGTATTTTGAGGGATCTCACTAAGCTTTGACTTACAATTTAAGTGTTATGTTTCAAATTACTTTAGAGGATCGGGGCAAAACGAAGGCGTGATCGTACACATCCTTCAGTGATATGTTTTAGAGATTTTATGATACTATGATTTGGAATATTTGTATTTGGATATTTGGTTTTTATAACTTGGGTTTGATTGAAACAACAATTTTTATTTAAATCGAAAAATAAAAATTTATCGTTATTTTTAGGATGTTACACAATCTAATCAACGCTTAAGTATTTCTTCAAGTTCAATATATCTATATAAGTCTAAATTTTATGATATTAAAAGTTTGATACAAATATAACAAACACAAGTTACACATAAACGCCCATGAAAGTCTTAAATATAAAATACTTAAGAACATCAAACATAAAATTTAAGTTGCAATACACAGTTGCAATGTAACATATCTAGTAGTTGTTTAATAAAATTTAAATTGCAATAAAAAGTTGAAATGGAACATATCTAGTTTTTTTATATGTTATGTAGATTTTTTAATAAAAGCTATGTAGACTTACAATTCTTTTAAGGGTTAATACCTAAAAATCTTCAAGTTTTTCAGGTTTTTATCTCTTTTCTTAAAAGTTAAAGTTTATGTCCATTTTTCCCTTACATTTTCCTAGAAATATTCGGTTTTACTTTTACCTATTTACCGGCAACTACAGGTTGTTCAAGATATTAATTTCGCAAAGGACTCTTAAGTTTCAAGGTTTTTTTTTTTTTTTTTTTTTTTTACATTTTTATCCTCAAGTTTATATATATATATATATATATATATATATATATATATATATATATATATATATATATATATATATATATATATATATATATTTTATGTTTTCACCATAAGTGTGTGTCTATAATGACGCTAGCGACGACTCGTGGGGCCCCCTAACGCCGAACAGTATGTATATATATATATATATATATATATATATATATATATATATAGTTAGGTTCAAATGTTTTCACTATCTATTGTGTGCCTGTATGATTGATTCTGGACCAATCATTTTAGTTATTTTAAGAAAGTAATTAATGTTTATTAAATGCTGAAGATGTAATTAATACCTATTATATCTTCAACATGTAATATGTATTAATTACTTTCTTAAAATAACTAAAATGATTGGTCCAGAATCAATCATACAGACACACAATAGATAGTGAAAACATTTGAACCTAACTCTCTCTCTCTCTCTCTCTCTCTCTATATATATATATATATATATATATATATATATATATATATATTCATGCAGAAAAATAGTATATGTATACAAAAAAATGTTTAATTAAATATTATATTTATATTCTTATTAAATTTTATACCGTTTAAAATGTAAAAAAAAAAAATAATATGGTTTTAGAACTATAAATACATTTTTTTATATTTAAAAGTATATATATATATATATATATATATATATATATATATATATATATATATATATATATATATATATATATATATATATATATATATATATATACGGGAACGTTCAATCGAGAACATTTCTTATCACGAGAACATTTGAGAACAAATTTGAAAAACACAATTTTTTTAATTAAAATTATAAAATAATATTCATATAAATCAAAAAATAGTTACAAACAATTAAAAAACCCACTAACTAACACCACTCACCACCCATCACTAACCACCACCACCAACTACCACCCACCACCTATCACTACCCACCAACCACCACCACCAACCACCACCACCAACCACCACCCGCCACCACCATCACCACCCAATATGAGAGGAGAGAATGACATAATATGGTGGAGGAAGTTAGGTGGATAATTTGTATTTGAATAACAAACATGAATGTTTTTTGAACTCATAGGCTAGAAAATGTTCTCAAATGTTCTCACGAGAAAAATGTTCTCATTGCACTAACCACTTCAAAGTTCGCTCCAAAGAGGCTTTGAATCGCTTCGCTGGAGCGATCTGGTTGATAGGTTGTCCAGTCATCTCGGTGAGGAATTTCGCTATGCCCCCCACTGACATTTCACTGTGAGTACTGCTGTAGTATAGCCAACGGGAAGATCAGTCCCAGGGCTTAATCTAGGCTACCAGCCAAGATGAAGATGGATTGAAGGGGTTTTCAGATTAGTCCGGATCTAGACTTAGTGTAGTAAAGTGTAGCACCTGATTCTTGGTACGTATTCTCTTATTTAATTCCTTGTGCATTTTTCATCTTGGCCTTAGACTCGGCGAGTCAGAGGATCGACTCGCCGAGTAGAAGTGGGAAGGGGCACGGGGTTTACGTTGTGGACTCGCTGAGTCGGGTCCCGGACTCAGCGAGTAAGCTGCTGTTTAGACAAAAACCCTAATCCAGGAGTGTGCATCTTATTTAAACACTCTAACTCGGCCTCCCTTGCCCCTAACACTTCCAGAAGAGCTGTAGAACGAAACCCTAGCCCCATATTGTTCTTGTGAGTGATTTTGGCTTTGTGAAAGAATTTTGGAGCCTAGAAGAAGAAGGAGAAGGTTGAAGGGTGCAAGGAGGGGATGTAGATCCGAAATCTACTCTGTGAAAGGCTTCCATTCAGGTAGAAAAGTTCCTACCTTGATCTCTAGTTCATTAGATCCCCTTTTGTCCCTAAATTGTAGGTTTTAAGCCCTAAAACCTCAAACTCTATGTGTTTACACTCTATGTTCTGAAAGGACTTTGGATCTGGGCCTTATGGACATCTTAGAAGTGTAAAGTTTCTGTGGTTGAAGTGATTGAGGTCCCTATTAAGTGTTTGACCTCATAAAGAGCTTGGATTTGCCTTTTTAAGCTTGTAGGGCCATGCATGCACACAAAGTTTACAACTTTACGTGATAAGCATGCCCTAGGAACACAGATCTATGGTTTAGAAGCGCTGCATGTCTCAGATTTGGTCTGTATGGGACGTGGGTCAAAGGGACTCTACGAATTGGATGAACCACTCGGCGAGTCCTATGAAGATTGCCTGGAACACGACGAGTTGTTCTTCAAACTCGACGAGTCATATGAACAATTACTGAGTTAAGAGGGGTTTAAGTGTAGAAGGTCCAACCCTTCGTCACTGCTCGTGGAATTAGCAATTTATTGAGTAGCGATAGCCCCAAAAACCCAAATCCTCTAGATGGATGCTTTGGTGAGGATTTGTGCGGTTTGTAGCCGGAGGATTTCCGGAGCAGCAGCGGACGGAGGTTTCCCGCACTGATTATCAACAGCTACTTATTTGAGGTGAGTTACCTTCCAGTATGGGTGGGTCTAAGGCCACAATGCCGGCCCACCATTGAGGAGTAATTAGAAGATAATTGTCTTTGTGATAATTTATCTTGGTCTGGTATGCATTTGGCTATGAGTTATATATGTATGATACATGATAGGGATAGTTTCCCTGATTGTGGTCCTTAGGACCAAGGGGTAGGTCAGTACCCGGATATGCCTGACTGTGTGCTTATATCTTGCTATGGTACGCAAGTGGTAGGGGGTGGAATAGTCCCCAGTTACCAGTTGAAAGATACCGAAGGCGATTACCGGTTGAAAGATACCGATGACGATTACCGGTTAAAAGATACCGATGGTATTGTATGGTATGTGGTATGATGGGGGAAGTCACTAAGCTTTGTGCTTGCGGTTTTAGTTTTTGGTTTCAGGTACCTCTTCATCTAAGGGGAAGGAGCCGGCGGCGTAGCATGGCATCACACACACATTTGATTTTTCCGCACGGTGTTTTTTGGGATTGTACTCTGATATGTTATTTGCTTATGTTATGGGTATGAAACATGATACTTGATTTTATGAGATGACGTGTTGATTCAATATTTTCTAGGGAATGTTTTATGAACACCTTAATTAAAAATGAAAATTTTGGACTTGAATTTTGGGACGTTACAAGTTGGTATCAGAGCCCTGGTTTAAGGGATTCGGACACGCCCTCGGGGGTATCTGGGCTCAAACTAAGGGGCTAAAAGATTTTTACAATAAAATGGTTTTCTAAAAATCTAAATGGAAGGATTTTACGAAAGACAAGGTGTGTGAGGCATGCGACCGGCTGGGCTCAAGTAAGTTTTCCCCAAGATAGCCATACAAGTTATGTTATGCTATATGGCTTGATTCAGAATTGCATGCTAGAATAGGACTAAGGATCTAGGAAGATGCCTTGTGTGTCTGATATCTGATTCTGATAATTGCATGCTAGTTAGGGAAAAGGATCTAGGAGGATGCCTTATATGCCTATTGTGTGAGTTGTATGCCAGGACTATTTAGTGAGCAGTAGGATGTCCTGTATAGGTTATGCCTGATTTGGTTACTCGATGCACAAATGCTGCTTGCTTTGTGTTATGGGGGTTCTGGCTATTTCCGACTAACTAAGGAGCGGATATGTAACAATACCTACAAGTTAGTTAGGTGGAAATGGTAGGGGCTCCTGGTGCAGCTGATGGCGGAGGGTAAGTCGAAGAGTGCCCTAGGGAAGCCTAGTATGAGGTTAGTGGAAAGGGTATCGGTAAAGGGACTCGGTGAAGTCGAAGCAATCCTTGAGGAAAGCACGGGTAGATGTGGAAGGTAGTATGGGCCCGTACTACTGAAAGCAGAGGACCCGTACTCGAATCAAGGAGGGCCTAGATGAAACTGGGAACCTTGGAGAGTGTGTTAGATCTCTCGAGTATATGTATGATCCTGACATTTATGCGTGCGTTTTCAGCATGGTGACCACACGACTTGGAGCAGGAGGTTCTGGATCAGGATCAGGATCAGGCTCGGGTTCGGGATCTGAGCAGGTTGATGACGGGCTACGTGAGTTCATCGCGTCTAAGATCACAAGAGGCATCCTTGAGTCGACCCCTATCATCTTCGGGTCGATCAAGGAGGGGATTGTTGAGCTGATGGAGGATCGTCTCCGATCATTCAGGAGTGATATGGCGTCTAGCCAGGTGGGTACGCGCACACTGTCCTTTGAGGACTTTCGTGGAAGTGGTGTGCCGAATTTCCATGGGGTGAAAGACCCCATTGCTGCTAGGAGATGGATCGCAGACATTGAGTCTACGCAGCTGACGAGTTTCTGCCCAGAGGGGTCGAAGGTGCGATATGCAGCAGGATGCTTGCGAGACAGGGCTAGAGATTGGTGGGAGTCTGTTGGTGACTTATTGGGAGCCTCGGCTGTTGATGCTATGACTTGGTCGGACTTTGTGACCAGATTCACGGCGGAGTTGCGCCAGCTGTGTAGCTTCAGCGGCTGGCTAGGGAGTTTTTGGATATGAGGCAGACTATGGAGACTGTGGCGGAGATCACCGCCAAGTTCCAGGAGAGGGCATTGTTGGTGCCCCAGTATGCGGGTGATGAGGATATGAGTAGGACCCGCTACCATGACATGCTACGAGTTGACATTCGAGATCATGTTAGTTTTTCAGCTTGCCCTACCTTGGATTCCATGATTGCCAGGGCCAGGGAGAGGGATATTGATCTGGAGCACGTCTAGAAGAGGATGGCAGTGGAGGAGCTGACGACCGGGGCTTCGGGGAAGAAGCCCAAGGGATCTGATGGTAGGCTGAAAGGCCAGGCAGGACGGGACCGCAGTGGGAAATGCGGACGGTCACATGAGGGAGCTTGTCGCACTGGGCCGGGTTCGGGCTGCTGTAAGTGTGGCAAGGTGGGGCATTTTGGCAGGGATTATACTGTCCCTGCCCCTACAGTATAGATGACAGACCTGATTTGCTTCCATTGCAATCAGAGGGGCCACAAAAGGGCCAATTACCCGAGATTGATAGCAGTGTCAGCAGTAGCGCTGGTCTCAGAGACGGTGCGGGTTACAGATGGCCGGAAGGTCAAGATAGAGGATCCAGTGGTGAGGAGCCGAGCATTTCAGCTGATAGCTGAGGAGGCACGTGCTGCACCCGATGTGGTGACGGGTATGATTCTTTCCATCTGATTTATGTATATGATGTTTGTGATATTGATATGTACTTTGTTTAGGATCGTTCCATGTGAACGGCATCCCAGTTCTGGTGTTGTTTGACTCGGGCGCTACCCGATCATTTGTGTCTCTTGCGTTTAGCAAGAGATTTTCCAAGCCTTCGGGCATGTTGGATTGCCCTCTAGAGGTAGAGGTTGCAGATGACCGTTCGGTGCAGGCATCGACGGTATTTCGAGATTGTGTACTGAGGTTATTTGAGGAGCGCTGCTTGGTAGACTTGGTTCCCATCCCGTTGCATGGTAACAAGGTGATTATAGGCATGGATTGGCTTGGCCCTAATGGGGCAGTGATCGACTGCGCGCAGCAGTTGGTGCGGGTCAGGACCCCAAGTGGGGGAGAGCTGGTGATTGAGGGTGAGAGGCCACATCGAGGACCAGCTTTATGTTCAGCAGCGAGAGCTAGGCGTTACCTCCAGCAGGGTTGCGCAGGTTATGTCACGTATGTTATGGATACCCGGGAGACGGGTAGGGCGACGGTGGATGATGTACCTGTGGTACGAGAGTTTGCGGACGTATTCCCCGAGGAGTTGCCTAGGATGCCTCCGGAACGACAGGTGGAATTCAGGATCGACCTAGTCCTTGGTGCGGCTCCGATAGCCAAGGCACCATATCGGTTGGCTCCTCCTGAGATGCAGGAGTTTTCTACACAACTGTAGGAGCTGTTAGACAAGGGTTTCATTAGACCGAGCAGTTCACCCTGGGGAGCCCCGATTCTGTTTGTGAGAAAGAAGGACGGGTCGCATCGGGTGTGTATAGACTATCGGGAGCTGAACAAGGTAACGGTGAAGAACCGCTACCCACTCCCGAAGATTGATGACCTCTTTGACCAGCTACAGGGAGCATCTTGGTTCTCCAAGATCGACTTGCGTTCAGGGTATCATCAGATGAGGGTCAGAGAGGAGGATGTGCAGAAGACTGCGTTTCGGACGCGTTATGGCCACTATGAGTTTGTAGTGATGCCCTTCGGGCTCACCAATGCTCCTGCCGCGTTCATGGACCTTATGAACCGCGTATGTAGACTGATGTTAGACTGGTCTGTGATAGTGTTTATCGACGATATCTTGGTTTACTCTAAGACGCGAGAGCAGCATGAGGAGCATCTGCGGGTGGTTCTCGAGACTTTGAGGAGGGAGAACTTGTATGCTAAGTTCTCCAAGTGTGAGTTCTAGTTGCGCGAGGTGCAGTTTCTTGGGCACCTTGTCAACCAAAACGGGATTTCGGTAGATCCGGCCAAAGTGGAGGCCGTGATGAGTTGGGAGGTTCCGAGGTCTACTAACCCGACTGACTAAGAAGTCGGTGGCGTATCACTGGGGGCCTGTGCAACAGGCCGCATTCGAAGCATTGAGACAGAGGTTGTGCGAGGCGCCAATTTTAGCCCTGCCAGAGGGCATGGAGGATTTTGTTGTGTATTGCGATGCATCCATCGCAGGTTTGGGCGTGGTATTGATGCAGAGAGGGCATGTTATCGCCTATGCGTCGAGGCAGCTGAAGCCTCACGAGGCGAACTACCTGACGCATGATTTGGAGTTGGGGGCTGTTGTTTTCGCCCTCAAGATTTGGCGTCATTACCTCTATGGGGTTCATTGTACGATTTACATGGATTACAAAAGTTTGAGGTATCTCATGGACCAGCCAAATCTGAATATGAGACAGCGCCGGTGGCTTGATGTGGTAAAGGATTATGATTATGAGATCCTTTACCATCCGGGGAAGGCCAATGTCGTGGCCGATGCGCTTAGCCGCAAGGCAGCGCCGATTAGGGATATCTGTCTGAGGATGACAGTGGTGACTCCGCTTCTGGAGCGGATTTGGGAGGCTCAGCAGGAGGCTATGAAGGAGGAACATCGGAAGAGTGAGCAGATTGTGGGGCAGGTTCCCTCTTTCGACTATGATAGCGGAGGGTTATTGACTCTTCACCACAGGGTGTGGGTCCCTTATCTTGGAGGCGTGCGCCAGGTCCTGATGGGGGAGGCGCACAAATCCCGATTCTCCATTCATTTCGGGGCAACGAAGATGTATATGGATCTTCGTCTGGACTATTGGTGGCCCTGCATGAAGCGGGATGTGGCATGGTACGTGGAGCGGTGCTTGACCTGCAGGAAGGTCAAGGCCGAGCATCAGAGACCACACGGCAAGATGCAGCCGTTGGATATTCCGCTGTGGAAATGGGAAGACATCACGATGGATTTTATCACCAAGATTCCCAGGACCACGCGGGGGGTGGATTCGATCTGGGTCATTGTCGATCGATTGACCAAGAGCGCCCACTTTATCCCGATTCAGGAGAGCATCTTGGCCGAGAAATTGGCTGATATCTATATCAGGGAGGTGGTGGTGTGGCACGGAGTGCCAATTTCGGTGATTTCGGACAGAGATGTGCGGTTTACTTCCAGGTTTTGGAAGAAGTTTCATGATGAGCTGGGTACTCGTCTGCATTTTAGCACCGCTTTTCACCCGCAGACGGATGGCCAAAGCGAGCGGACCATCCAGACTCTAGAGGATATGCTGCGGGCATGCGTTTTAGATTTCGGAGGTAGTTGGGATACCTACCTTCCATTGGCGGAGTTCTCGTATAATAACAGCTATCATGCGAGTATCGACCGTCCTCCCTTCAAGATGTTGTATGGGAGGAGGTGCAGGACCCGGTATGCTGAGGCGAGGTTGGCCAGAGGGTAATGGGGAGCACCGAAGTAGTGCTCAAGACGACAGAAAAGATTCAGCAGGTCTGGAGCAGGCTTCAGACTGCTCATAGTTGGCAGAAAAGTTATGCCGACAAGCGCCGATCAGACCTGGAATTCCAGGTCGGGGATATGGTTCTCCTGAAGGTGTCGCTATGGAAGGGCGTCATCCGATTCAGGAAGTGGGGCAAGTTGGGCCCCAGGTACATTGGACCCTTCAAGGTTGTAGCCCGGGTGGGCAAGGTGGCGTATCGGTTGGATCTGCCAGCCGAACTCAGTCAGATCCACATCACTTTCCACGTTTCTCAGCTGCGAAAGTGCCTAATGGACGACTCATCAGTGGTACCTTTGGAGGACATTCAGGTTGATGACAGTCTGAATTACATCGAGTGGCCTGTAACGATCCTCGACCGGAAGTCGAAGGATCTGAGGAAAAAGAAAGTGGAACTCGTGAAGGTGCAATGGCAGCACCGTAAGGGGTCGGAGTGAACTTGGGAGCCAGTAGACGAGATGATGGAGCATTACCCCGAGCTGTTTCAGGATCGAACAACATACTTCGAGGACGAAGTCTAAAATAAGTGGGGGAGATTTGTAGCACCTGATTCTTGGTACGTATTCTCTTATTTAATTCCTTATGCATTTTGCATCTTGGCCTTGGACTCGGCGAGTCAGAGGATCGACTCGCCGAGTAGAAGTGGGAAGGGGCATGGGGTTTAGGATATGGACTCGCTGAGTCGGGTCCCGGACTCGGCGAGTAAGCTGTTGTTCGGACAAAAACCCTAATCCAGGAGTGTTCACCCTATTTAAACACTCTAACTCGGCCTCCCTTGCTCCCTAACACTTCCAGAAGAGTTGTAGAACGAAACCCTAGCCCCTATATTGTTCTTGTGAGTGATTTTGGCTTTGTGAAGGAAGTTTAGAGCTTAGAAGAAGAAGGAGAAGGTTGAAGGGTGTAAGGAGGGGAAGTAGATCCGAAATCTACTCTGTGAAAGGCTTCCATTCAGGTAGAAAATTTCCTACCTTGATCTCTAGTTCATTAGATCCCCTTTTGTCCCTAAATTGTGGGTTTTAAGCCCTAAAACCTCAAACTATATGTGTTTATGCTCTATGTTCTGAAAGGACTTTGGATCTGGGCCTTATGGACATCTTAGAAGTGTAAAGTTTATGTGGTTGAAATGATTGAGGTCCCTATTAAGTGTTTGACCTCATAAAGAGCTTAGATTTGCCTTTTTGAGCTTATAGGGCCATGCATGCACGTAAAGTTTGCAACTTTACGTGATAAGCATGCCCTAGGAACACACACATACACACACACACACACACACACATATATATATATATATATATATATATATATATATATATATATATATATATATATATATATATATATATGGTTTAGAAGTGTTGCATGTCTCAGATTTGGTTTGTATGGGAAGTGGGTCGAAGGGACTCGGCGAGTCCCAAAGTGGAACTCGGTGAGTTCTATGAAGATGTTCTTAGACTCGGTGAGTTGGATGAACCACTCGGCGAGTCCTATGAAGATTGCCTGGAACTCGACGAGTTGTTCTTCAAACTCAACGAGTCATATGAACAGTTACTGAGTTAAGAGGGGTTTAAGTGTAGAAGGTCCAACCCTTCGTCACTGCTCGTGGAATTAGCAATTTATCGATTAACGATAGCCCCAGAAACCCAAATCCTCTAGATGGATGCTCTGGTGAGGATTTGGAAGCGAGTAGGGGATCTGCTCGTGGGACTCGGTGAGTTTTTCTTCAAACTCGGCGATTCGGATGAGTTTCCTTGTGGCTTTCGAATGGGAGAAGAACTCATCGAGTTGTTGGCCCAACTCGACGAGTAGGGTCGCGGATGGGGACGAGCAGAGAGTGAGGGACTCGGCGAGTTGATGACCCAACTCGACGAGTCGGGTCAACTGGAAATTGACTTTGACTTTGACTTGACTTGGTTAAGGGTAAAATGGTCATTTTACCCTAAGTATAGAGATCCGTTTCTAACTGAGTATTGTGGGGTTTGTAGCCGGAGGATTTCCGGAGCAGCAGCGGACGAAGGTTTCCCGCACTGATTATCAGCAGCTACTTGTATGAGGTGAGTTACCTTCCAGTAGGGGTGCGTCTAAGGCCACAATGCCGGCCCACCATTGAGGAGTATTTAGAAGATAATTGTCTTTGTGATAATTTATCTTGGTCTGGTATGCGTTTGGTTATGAATTATATATGTATGATGCATGATAGGGATAGTTTCCCTGATAGTGGTCCTTAGGACCAAGGGGTAGGTCAGTACCCGGATATGCCTGACTGTGTGCTTATATCTTGCTATGGTATGCTAGTGGTAGGGGGTGGAATAGTCCCCAATTACCGGTTGAAAGATACCGAAGGCGATTACCGGTTGAAAGATACCGATGACGATTATCGGTTGAAAGATACCGATGATGATTACCGGTTGAAAGATATCAATGGTATTGTATGGTATGTGGTATGATGGGGGAACTCACTAAGCTTTGTGCTTACGGTTTCAGTTTTTGGTTTCAGGTACCTCTTCATCTAAGGGGAAGGAGCCGGCGGCGTAGCATGGCATCACACACACATTTGATTTTTCTGCACGGTGTTTTCTGGGATTGTACTTTAATATGTTATTTGCTTATGTTATGGGTTTGAAACATGATACTTGATTTTATGAGATGACGTGTTGATTCAATATTTTCTAGGGAATGTTTTATGAACAACTTAATTAAAAATGAAATTTTTGGACTTGAATTTTGGGACGTTACATAAAGACCATCAACAGGATGAACTCTATTTGAAGGAAGGCATCTATTCAAGTCTTTACTGAATTCGATATGCGTAGATTCGATTCAGAGAAGAGATTCTTTCTTGTAAGAACCCCTATACCTCTTCTACTATGTGAATGAAGACTGTGTCAAGTGAAGTTGCAACTAGGAATTCATTAGCTCACCTCAGCTAAATCATCGGAACTCTCAAATGTTGAACCATTTGGAAAGAACTTCTAGAACATAACTCTCTCTCTCTCTCTCTCTCTCTCTATATATATATATATATATATATATATATATATATATATATATATATATATATATATAACATACATTTTTTAGAAGTACAAATACATGTTTTAGAAATATTAATATGTATTTTAGAAATACAAATATTTATTTTACGTTTATATATATATATATATATATATATATATATATATATATATAGAGAGAGAGAGAGAGAGAGAGAGAGAGAGAAAGAGAGAGAAACATTTTTTAGAAGTACAAATACATGTTTTAGAAATATTAATATTTATTTTAGAAATACAAATATTTATTTTACGTGTCTATATATATATATATATATATATATATATATATATATATATATATATATATATATATATATATTGTGTATAAATATATTATTAGAAGTATACATACATAATAATATTTCTAAAAATGTAAAAATATGTATTTATATTTCTAAAAACTATATCTATAAAATACATATTTATAATTTTAAAAACATTTTTTAGAGTTTAATTAAACGTTTTTTAGAAATAACATTTAAAAAGAATGTAAATACTAAATATAATATTTAATTAAACATTTTTTTTCATATATAAATATGATTTTTCTGCTTGAATACATCTATTATGAAAAAAAAATACTTAGGGTAAAAAAAACTATAAACTTAAGAGTTTTTGTTTTTATTTTTATTTTTTACGAGATTAATATAGTGGTAACACGGAAAACCTATAATCACCAATAAAAGGTTAAAACCGAATTCAAGGATAAAAACATATATATATATATATATATATATATATATATATATATATATATATATATATATATATATATATATATATATATATATATATATATATATGCGGATCATCATTAGGGCCAGGAGGGGCAGTGCCCCCCCCCCCCCCCTGATTTTTTTCTTAGAAGTAGTCTAGCCCAATAAATTTTACACAAATTTGTGGCCCAAAAATAAAAACTTTGGCCTGCCTCCCTTGTTATCGGTAGTCTAAACTCTAAACCAAAGTCGTCGACCCTCTAACCCTCGCTCATTCGCTTTAACGCTCTTCGCTGGAGCACCTGTCCACCTTGACACCTTCCAATCGACAATCTGCAATCACTGCTGATAGCTCCACCTCTCACCTCCGCGTTGGAATCGGCCATGTATGTTCAGTGTTCTCTCCATTTCTCTCTTCTCTCTTTCTCAATTGGACCACCATCCCCATTCCATCAGCCCCCTGATTAAGTTTAATTGAGTTTTATATTCAGTTCTTCATAATGAATGTCTGAATTTACATATTATACTAAATTACTTACTTCAAATTGAAACACCAAACCCAGAACTTGAGTTTACAAAATCTGACATGTAATTATGATGACCTGAGAGGATTAAGGGGTTTCATGAAGGGATTGGAATTGCCAATTAATGGTTGGTGGCCTTCAAATTCATCAACTTTTTCATTTTCCGGTTGCTGCAACTAGGTCAGTATCAATTAGAATTCCTCTTCTGGTAGGATTGTTAGATTAGAACTCCTGAATCACATATTAACGGACAGTAGCTCCGAGTCATTTTCTAATTTAAATAGGGTTTTACCACTTAACATAAACCTGCCTGCACTTCAAGTATTAGATATATCTGATAATACATGATACTCTTGCATCTTGCCAAAAGATAAAAGCTTTAAATCTTACCAGGAATCCCAAATTCAAAGGCTAAGTCCCACAAACTCTCAAGAATTTCCCTTCTCTTTCTTACCTTTCACTTTCCAATTGTAGCCTCAATGACCTCTCAACGGCTCTTAAAGTTCTCCAATACTACCACAATCTAACTATTTTAGCTGTTACTATGAACTTCTATAATGGACAGTTGCTACCTGATGATGATCTGCAGTTCAAATCACTAAGAGTACAACTGGTGAGATATGATAATTTTTGACCTGTTATGGTGTTCATGCGTTGCAATATGAAACATTCTATTGGCTTCATATTGATTGGTCTCATCATTCATTTGTGATATAAATAGATAAGAGAAATTACTAAAAACATTGATTTGAAGTTTGTAATTCTTCTTCTACATATTTTGGGTTTATTTGCAGAAAAAAAATTTATACTTTTGGCCCCCCCAAATTAATTGTTCAAGCTCCGCCCCTATATATATATATATATATATATATATATATATATATATATATATATATATATATATATATATATATATATATATATATATATATATATATATATATATATATATATATATAATACAACTTTGGACAAAAACAACAAAACCTAAAAACTTAGGTTTTTATTTTATATAATCGTTACATTTTGATAACAAAGAAATTTGAGTAGTTAAGTTTCTTGCTTAGGTTTTTATTTTATATAATCGTTACATTTTGATAACAAAGAAATTTGAGTAGTTAAGTTTCTTGCAAGTTTGCAAATAGTGCTCTTTTATGTTTCAAAAAGTTATAAAAGTTTCAAATATGTTATAAATCTTCGCTTTCTAATGTCAAGAATTTGACAAAATATGGACACTTAAAAATATAAAAACACGATCATAATTTCAAGCATATCATATTGTTTTTTCTCTATATTACAAGTACACATCCAAAATTACTAACAAAACAGAGCACACTTATTCTTATTGGAAAAGTACAAATCACGAAGCTAGCATCGTTCATAAAACACTATCCTTTTAACAGAAAATTTAAACAAAACTTATTGTAAGATATTCAATTTCTCTACAAAAAAAACTATCTCCTCCCACTTACAATCATAGTAGCCTCCATCTCTCTTATCACCGGATCTTCACAAAGCTTCCCAATCTCCTCCACCGGCAACGTCACTGTAACCGTTCTCGCCGCTCCTCCCTCTGGCGAAGGGGCAACAATGATCAACCCTTGGCCCTCCGCTTTCCTCACATGGTAGCTCACATGCACAGGTTTCTCGTTGTTCCTGAACTTAGCCTCATAATCAAGCGCTTCCAATTCATCTGTCGATTCCTCTTTCGGGATCATCAAGTGCTCCAAGCTTACAAAAGTTAGTTCAGGGCCATACATTTGAATCGCCGGCGGATACCCACCATTCGATCCCTTCCTACAATTCTCCATCCAATCGATCATTGAGAAAATATCCTCTTTTTTTATCCCTTTCACATGGCGGTGTACGGCTTCCACAGCTTCCGGTAGCCCATCATCATCGCCCATTAGCAGCTCGTTTCGAAGAGACAATTTTGAGAAACTCACGGCGTTTCCGAAGAACTTCATAGGTGCTGGTACATCAAGAAGTTTCCGAGCATCGATGCAAATGGAAATGGATTGTGTAGGCGAAACCGCAATCTGGGTTTTAAGTTCGATGATTCGAGACCAAAACAATGCGGTTAGGTAATCAAATGGGGTGGCGTCGGGGGATCTATCGGAGATTTTGGAAAGACATTGCTTCATCGTTGAGTTGGAGAATTTGAAGACGTATGTGGCCATTTTTTCAGATGAAATTGGTGCTAGTTTTGTATTTTTTTGCAAGTAATCGGTGGTGATGGAAGTGGTATCGGTGGTAGTGGGCGCGGGGCGGTTGTCGAGTTGAGGTAGCGAGAGTATCGGAGGGTCGTAGCCGGTGGATTCGCCGCGGTCGGCGTCGGTCCATGATTTATAAAAGAGGGTCCCACTGGTTGGGTCTGCTAACAAGTGGCTGAAGCTTAGTCCAATTGCCAGACCCCCTTCTAAAAACTCATTCACCTAAATATTTTAAGAAATATGTACTAATATGTTAGATTTTTATAATTTATAAATTTCAAATATTTTATAAAATTAAATATCAGAACAAACAACAAACAAAAGTAAAAAAAATCTAGTTAAGTCATATTAATATTATAATATTAATAGTATAACATTTTGACAATCATATGTAAAATAATATACCAACTCTAAAACAATGTTGTAAGTTATACTAATAGAACATGCAACCATTATTTACGATATATATAATTCAAGAGGATTGTAATATATTAGTGATTCAAATAATGTATTTTAAATTTTTTTTTTAGTAAATTGCATTTGGATCGATAGATCATCAAAAAAAAAAAAAAAAAAAAAAAAAAAAAAAAAAAATCATATATTTAAAATTTATTTAAAGCAAATTAAAAATATTCGTGATATTCAATCAAACAATTAAAGTATATTTTAATTAAAGCGTTCTATAATCTATACAAAGTGATATCTGGAATATAAAAACCAAAAACAAAATACTGTATATATTATAGTACTATTCTTTTTTTATTATAAATGTAAACGGTAAAAGTAAAACATTGAAAACCATATTTATCTCCAATATTTGTGATATGGACATAAAAGATGCAGAACGCCTCGATAAAATCGATTGGTTCGGTTCGATTAAATATTCTAAGATAAATGCAATAAAAACTCTAAAGTTTGATTGAAATATATGTATTTATGTTTTATTAAAGGTAGAGTTTTACAATTTTTTTTTTTAATTCTATATTTTGTTAAAGATTATCGAGTAGAACCGAATATTTATGTCAAACTTAAAAAACATTTATAAATTAGAAGAAAAAAAATAAAATCGAATATTTCTATCAAATATAAGATCTTTAGCGAATCAGAAATAAAAAGGTAAAAATTGAAAAAAAAAAAATGCAAACCTCCAACTTCAATAAAACTAAAATACAAAAAAAAAAAAAAAAGTCAATCCACAAATTTAAAATCTTTTGCCATTTAACTTTTTATCAACCATATTTTTACGTAAAAAGCTTTGGGTTGAATTAAGTCTCAAATACTCTTTTTTCTGTTTAAATCATCGTACTGTTTATATTTTTAGCCAATCATCATATAACTTACTGACTTTATGTTTGATAATTTAGCTAAATTTTATAGATTTATAATGTGTTTTATTACTTTTCTAAAGAATAATAAGTATTGTTAAAAATTAATATTAAATATCATTATATATATATATATATATATATATATATATATATATATATATATATATATATATATATATATTATAATAACAGACCACCCCAATATTAAAAACATGTGTATTTCGAATATAAATAAATTATATCGTAGAATATAACTACCCACCACTATACCATCATTTTCATAGATGATGATATAATTCTAAATAAAAGGATACAATATTTTAAATAATATAAAAACAATAATTTGTGTGGTTATATAATACTACTGTAGTTGATAAATTCAATAAAAACAGAAAACATGAAACAAACGGCATCTATCCTATGTATGTTTGGCCTTGTCCGGTAAGATCCCCAATAGCTATCAAAAGTGTTAAGGTTTCCATATTTAATAAACTAATTTAAAACTGTCAAAATCCGATCCAATCATATTCACAGCAAACATACTGAATTCAGTAGTTCATACTTAACTGTTTAGAAGCACATAAATTGGGTACAGAATGTGAATAACACCAAATTCAAAGGATGTAACTTAAAAATTACCTGAATCTGAAACGGCGACCATGAAGTAGGATTGCCATCTGGCATTTCCTCCCACGCCGTTAGATTCCTCTCATCAGACTCATCAGCAAATCTCAACCATTCATCAACAGTGGTTCCCACATCCGCCTTAAACATCCTAACGCCGGCGTCGTTATACTTAACCTCCCAGTTACCTTCACCATCACGAAACAACCGACCCGTCATCCGTGGATACTTAGATAAAAGATCCGAAAGTGAAACCCGAACATTATCCAAATCCAAAGCGAACCGGCCTCTTTTGGAAAACGGGCTGGTTCGATAGTAGAAGATAATATGAACCGTGTGTGAGCCCATGGTGTGGTCGATTGGGGTCAGACCACAGGTCGAACCCATTGGTTCAGTGGGGATGCTGGACACAACCGTGAGTCGTGAGTGGACGTTGACATGGGTGGTTCGAGTCGTCGACATTGTTGCAACTTGGAAGAAGATGAATGGTTTTTTGTTAATATTTATATGATGATGATGATAAATATGGAGTTAAATTTGGAAATAATAATAGAAGGGAAGTTAGGTTAAAGTTGTTAGTTGGATTCATTAAATTGATGTTTCTTCACAACCACATGGCACTATAACCAAGAAATTTATCATAAATGGGAGCTCGACGTTTTTTAAGACTAACCAACAACTCTGGAAAGCTTTATTTCATTCAAGTTTTAATTCGGTAGGGTCTATCTTTATTTTTTCTAGATCAGATTGCTTCAAAAGTTATTATTCTATGTTCTTGTCAATTAACAACTTTAACCGACAAATTAAAGAAAATGATAACATTTCTTCGTACTAGTGTTGGTATTAATGTTTGTATTTTATTATTTGTAACAGTAACATATTTTTATTACTTATATACTGTCACAAGGTATTAATAGTTCTCTACCTATAATATTAACAGTATAATTTCTTTTACCAAAACAAATAAAATATAGTTGGCTGTGTTTGTGGTAAAATATAAATACCTTATGGATAAAAATGTAAGTAGGGTCCTCTTTTGAGGATGAATACACTTGTCATTACACAAACCATTCTTAGGCATGCCTCCTCCACAGGGAAGTCCATAGCCAATCTATATACCTACTCGATTCATCAAACAATCAAAGACTACACTTAACAAAGTTAAATCGAAAAAGTCATGTCATCGTTCCAAACATATTGAAACTCATTTGATAGCACCGTTACAATTAATCGAGGCACTATACCAACTACGGATGAGGAAAGAGAGTACATGAATAAAGTTCTATATTCATTTTGTTGGAAGTTTGATTTATGTTATGGTTTGTACTAAACATGATTTGGCTCGTACATTTAAATAATCTAGAAAAAACCCAATAGGAAGACGTCAAGTGGATCGTGTGCGATACTTGAAGAGAGCGACTAACATTTGTTTGGTTTATGGTGCTAATACATGAAATAACACATTGGTTGTCTATGCATACTTAGACCATGGTGGTGATTCGGTGAAAAGAATGTCACTTACATGATATATTTTATTTTATTTGAATGTTTTATAACTTGGAAGTCAATGTTACAACCTACCATAGCCTTGTGTACAACTGGAGCTAGAGTACATTTCAATGACTAAGAAAGAATACATATTGTTACATAGTGTGGTTCAAAGTCTCAAGTAAAAGGTGGAGAAACTTATCTTGTTTAATGATAGCCAAAGTGTTTTTTGTCTTGCAAAGAATTTGGTTTATCGTGACAAGACAAAACATAATGATGTAAGCTAAATTTCATCATTGATATTTTAGAAGAAGAAAGTATTTCCATTCAAAAGATATATACCAAGGAGAACTTAACTGATATGTTGACAAAGTTGTAACATACCAAAAATCACAATATATTTTTTTTCATTTTTAGTTAAAAAAAAATCATTGTATTCAATAAAATCCAAGTCATAAGAACCCAAGATCAAGTATAAATGTTCCAAAATCAATGTATCATAACATCTCCAAAATATGTCATCAAAGGATGTGTACGATCATGCCTTTGATTTTCCTCGATCATCTGAAGTACCTGAAACATAAAACTTAAACTGTAAGCAAAAGTTTAGTAAGTTTCTCCAAAGTACCACACACAACCAATAGATAACAATATGCAAATATGAGCCTTTCAGCCTGACTGGACCACCTTGTAGAGCCTACAACCTATCTGGACCGCTCTACGGGTCTTTGGCCTAATTGGTCCGCCTCTCGGGCCTTCATCCTATCCAGACCGCGTCGGGTGTCTTGGCCTTTAGCACAAAGAAGGACAGCCTCAACCCAACATATGATAACATGTCGACATATACAATAACAATCAATAACCAACAAGTATAGATAATCAGGCTGATATACCAATCTAGCACATACTCAGTAAACACAGGTAATCATACAGATCTACTAATGTATCGCATAACGAGCACAACATCAATCCAATATACCATGATACATGATCCATAGGCCGACATTGGTTCCTTCGACCCACAAGTACTATAACATCCCCCTCTAGTACGTATCACAATATTGTCCGCTTTGGGCTCCCGACACGATAACTTCCGAGGGGGTCACCCATCTCTAGATTGCTCTATCCCGAGCACGCTTAACTACAGAGTTCCTTTGGGACCTGCTGTCCTCACGGATTTAAAACACGATGTGTAAAAGAAGGTACCCACACCTTTTTTTAAGGAATGCTTAGTTCTCATTCCCAACCGATGTGGGATCAGGTGCAGCTAACCTACCTACCTTCCCCCCTGGGAAGTTTTCGCGCCAGTAGCCCAAAACGGACAATATTGTTATACATGCCAGAGGGGGATGTTACAATTTGTTAATAATGTTTTATCATTTTCTTACGTGAGGGCAAGTAAGGTTTAAGCTTGGGGAGATTTGTTATATGCCATTTTATGCATCTTTTAGGGTAGTTTTCATTATCCTTTAGCATCATATTTTGTACATTTGCATGTCGTTTATTTAAATAATGATCAGCTCATGTATTCTATTAGAACTCATGTACTACTCATGTTTTTATGTCAATTTCAGATAGTTCGAGTGGAGCAGTGCTTAGGGAGTAGTGCTTAGGGAGCAGTTGAATGCGTATTTGGTGCTCAATTGGTGTCAAAAATAAGGAAGGGATGTTGAGGAATGATCAAGTATAGCTTGGAAGGAAGAATGACAATAAAAATGGCACAAAATTGAAGACATGCGATCACATGTCTTGTCCATGCAATCGCAAATTGGCTCCATGTGATCGCATGTATGGTCGTAACTTTTCTTCGAGGTTTTTTCATCCCAAAAGTTCATCTGGGAGAAAAAAATGAAAACATGCGATCGCAACTTTGCCAAAATGTCTCAAAATAACATCCTACTTCATTAAAAAGCCTGGGACACGTTTTCTTTAAAACATGCGATCACAACTTTGATACATTTGATCGCATGCACGCTGTTTTTGCTGTTGGACATATAAATAGACCTACATAACCTTATAGTAACCCTAGTTGGGCGATTCCAGACGAAGAAAACCACTTCAAAAGGTGAATTCTGATTTTATTTCAGAGACTTTTGAAGATCTGAAGGTTGCAAATCATCTCACACATTTAGTTTACAAGATTTATCAGTAAATGTTTCTTTTATCTAGTTTGATTTCGCTTTTAGCCATGTGTGTCTAAACTTTAGTTTTCAGTTTTGCATAGACTAGAACTTTTCATGTGATAAATTTTCAGATTTTATTTTCGTCTTGTGTTTCGATCTATATTTTTCAGTTTTGAGCTTAATAAATGTTTGGTTTTAAATTCTTGTTAGTCTGATCACCTAGCTAGGGTTTTTATCATTCTAGTTAATCAGTTAATAGATTCTGTAATTGTTCTTGTCAGCTAGTAAAATGTAACAAGTGTCAGAATGGTTCCTTTTTGGGATTTAACTCTGATATAAACTGTAAATATCATATCTTTATGCTTCTGAGCTTGTGAGAAGTATTGGGTATTGATGGGAATTTTACACAGAACTCAATGCAAATTTTCTTATTTAATTAAGAGCTTGTTTAATTGAACAATAAAGAGTTAGGGTTAATTCAAAGAGCTTGTTTTGATTAACTAGTTTAGGTAAAAGAGATTATACTAGATCTTGTTCGTTTTTCTCAGTACCAGCTTAAATAGAATGCATTCTGAATAACCAGATCTGAACTAATTGCATGATTAGGAAAGTCGCAATAGAGCTGAAATCGTTTTTATTATTTATTTTTGTTTAATTTAATATCACTGCATTTTTTAGTTTTCAGTTTAATTTAAATCCCCTTTTTATATTTCTGTTTTGACTTGAATGTACCTGATGCAAAAAGGCATTGACCATTAGGTTGTGTCCCTGAGGATTCGACCCTGCTTCCATGTGCTATATTTTTAGTGCAACCAACAGTGATAAATTTTATTTGCTTAATATGCGTGCAACAACGTGTTAACAAGTCTTGTCAGCCACACAATTCCATAACTCGGATACATGGAAGGTGTTATGAATCTGGTTGAGCTCCTCCTGTCAGTCCAATCGGTAGGCTACATTGCCACCCTAGTTGCCACTCGAAAAGGACCAATAAACCTGGGACCCAACTTGCCCCACTTCCTGAATCGAATGACGTCTTTCCAACGCGCCAGCTTCAGAAGCACTATATCCCCGACCTGGAACTCCAAATCAGATCGACATCAACCGGCGTAATTCTTCTAGCGACTTTGGGTTGTCTACAATCTTTGTCTAACCTGTTGAGTGAGCTCTTTCATCTTGAGCATTGTCTCTGTGCTCCTCATGACCCTCTAAGTAACTTCTCCCCAACAAATCGGGGTCCTGCACTTTCTCCCATAGAGGAGCTCAAAGGTTTGCATACCAATGTTGGCGTGATATCTGTTGTTATACGAAAACTTAGCCAACTGGAGGTAGTAGTCCCAACTCCCACCAAAGTATAGGACACATGCTCTCAGTATCTCCTCGAACGTCTGGATGGTCCGCTCTCTCTGTCTGTCTGTTTGCGGATGGTAGGTGGTACTAAGGTGTACCTAGGTACCTAATTCCTCGTGGAACCTCTTCTAAAATCTAGAAGTGAAGCGAACATCTCGGTCTGACAAAATCGAGGAGGTCACACCATGGTGAGCAACCACCTGTCATACTTAAATATTTGCCAACTTCTCCGCAAAAGAGCTCTCACGAATGGCCGGAAAGTGAGCACTATGCATCAACTGGTCAACAATCATGCATATGGCATCATAACCCTTTTCTGTCTTCGGTAACTTTGTGATGAAATCCATGGTGATCTACTCCAATTTCCACAATGGGATATCTAAGGGTTGTAATTTGGTGTGAGTGTATTGATGTTCGGCCTTGACCTTCCGACAGGTCAAACAATGCTCCACGAACTAAGCTATATCTCTCTTCATATATGGCCACCAATAACAATGTATCAAATCATGATACATCTTCGTTGTGGCTGGGTGGATGGAAAACCTCGATTTGTGTGCCTCGTTCATCAAAATCTATCGGGTCCCACCCGAGTAAGGCACCCAAATCTTACTATGAAGATTCCACAACCCTAACCATTGTAATCAAAAGTTGACATGTGACCAATCACCCGCCCGCTCTTCCGATTTTCTACTTTGATGGCCTCCATGTAACCAACCATGATCATATCTAATACTGGAGTTACTACTATCATCCTCATGCATACCTTCCGAATCAGAATACTAATTGCCCTGCAACTCAATGCATCGGCCACCATGTTGGCCTTGCTGGGGTGGTACAAGATCTCACAATCACAGTCCTTCACTACATCAAGCCATCTCTTCTGCCTCATATTCAGGTTAGTATGATCCATTAGGTATCTCAAAATCTTGTGGCTCATATAAATAGTACACTGGATCCTATACAAGTAATGACGCCAAATCTTGAGGGAGAAAACCACTGCCCCAACTCCAGATCATGTGTATGATAATTCACCTCATGAGGCTTCAACTGCATGGAAGTGTAAGCGATCACGTGCCCCCTATGATTCAGTACTACACCCTAAACCATGATCGATGCGTCACAATACACCACAAAATCCTCAACTCCCTCTGGAAGGGTAAGCACCGACACCTCACAGAGCTTCTGCCGAAGATTCTCAAATGTGGCCTACTACTCAAGACCCCAACGGAAAGTGGCATCCTTCCTAGTCAGTCTAGTAAGAGGAACTACTATATTGGAGAAATATCTAATGACCAGTGTTGTAAAATTGACGAGTTGGTCGATTACTCGGCCAAGTACTCCCTACTCGGCCCCTTACCGAGGCGAGTTGCAGAATCCGAGTACTCCTCGATCGGCCCCTTACTGAAGTGAGCAGTGTTTTAAAGCTCGGCCAACTTGGTGATTAATATGTATAATATACTTAATGGTTTATTATTTAACACACACACACACACATATGTGATTATTAACACATATATATCTTAAATTTTCAGTAATTATTCACGAAGTGAGACCATTGTGTATTTTTCAGTTTCTATGTATTCACATGTTGCTAATTTCATTATATATCTCAATAAACTTATAATTTTGATATATATAAGTCGCCTAAAAATATTTCTACATGAATACCGAATCCGAGTACTCCCGGTGTAACGACCCGTTTCCGGTATGTTAATTAATTTGTTTTGGGCTAAGTTTTCAATAGGGACTCGGCGAGTTCTAGCCTGACTCGCCGAGTCGGGTCGCGCATCTTGGGCACGCGGGAGCCGGCGACTCGACGAGTCCGTATCCTGGACTCGGCGAGTCCATCCGTCTGGGTGAAACCCTAACTCCCCGGGTTTGCTCACTATTTAAACCCCATTATAGCCTCCATCTCGTCACTTTCCCCCTGAGAGCACTGTGAGAAACCCTAAACCTTCCTCTTGTGAGCTTATAAGTGATCTTATTCCATTTTGGTGAAGGAGTGAAGAAGGAGAAGAAGAAGGAAGCAAGGAAACGAGTTCTAGTGCCAAGATCCAAGATCAAGTGTGAACTTATTCAGGTATTTTCGGAGTCCTCTTCTGGTTTCATGCTTAAACTTCCATTAGAGCTCTTTTAAGGGCTATTTGATGCTTGTTCCAAGCTTTATGCTTGCTTGATTGTATTATTAAGCCGAAACACCTATGGATCTGAGTGTTGGGGTGTTGAAGAGTCCAGATCCACTGTCTTTTTGGGGTTACATTGCTTATTAGCCATGGATCTACCCTTATTGTGCATATTTTAGCCTTATTTCCCTCATTCATGTAGTTGTGCACGTAAAGTTGGAAACTTTACGTGGTAAAACAGCTTAATGGACCTAGATCTATCATTTGCATGTGTTGGATTCAAGAGAAATCGAGTAAAAATATGTTGCATGGCGGCGACTCGGCGAGTCGGAAGAACGACTCGACGAGTCACGTCGCGGGTCCCGAGTTCTCCAGTTTCTTCAGTGTCGAGTGGACTAGGTGAGTTAGGGAGTGGACTCAGCGAGTTAAGAGTAGACTCAATAATGGAGGGACTCGGCGAGTTGTTCATACAACTCGGCGAGTCCAAGGCAATCTCCTTAAGGATTAAGAACAACTCGTCGAGTCTGTTCATCTGACTCGGCGAGTCGGATGAAGATCATCTGAGTTCTTGGATCCAGAGGGTACCCGTCGAGTCGATGCCACACTCGACGAGTAACAGCATGTAAGAGTTGAACGGGGAATCTAGGACTCGGCGAGTCGGGTATCCCGACTCGGCGAGTCAGACCTGAGTAAGTCAACTTTGACCAAGGGTAAAAGGGTCATTTTACCCTGAGTATAGTGCTAGTGATTGATTGAGTGTGTTTATGGATTTGTAGCTGAGGAGATTCAGGAGCAGCAGCCGTTAGCTTTCCGAGCCACACACTCATCCGCTAGCTTACGAGGTGAGTCTCCTTTCTGTAGGGACGGGTCTAAGGCCACAATGCCGGCCCGTCCAGTTAATAGTAGTTTCCGGACTTCGGCCCGATGTAGTAGTTCGTAGGTTTGATGCCTTCGTGGTTCAGACACGTTTTATGTGCTATGTGTATGTGTTTGTGTTCCAGGCCACGGCCCGATGCAGTATGCAATATAAATGGTTAGGACATGCTATGTTATGTGCAGTCAGTCCCGGACCTCGGTCCGATGCAGGGGACACGGTCCCAGCCAGTTCCGGACTTCGGTCCGATGCAGTCAGTTCCGGACTTCGGTCCGATGCAGTCAGTTCCGGACTTCGGTCCGATGCAGTTAGTTCCGGACTTCGGTCCGATGCAGGGGACAAGGTCCCAGTCAGTTCCGGACTTTGGTCCGATGCAGTTTCCGGGCTCCGGCCCGATGCAGTGGGCAAGGCCCAATATGTGTTTATGTGTTATTGTATGGTATGTGGTAGTTTGGGGGAGCTCACTAAGCTTCGTGCTTACAGTTTCAGTTTTGGTTTCAGGTACTTCCGCAAGCAAAGGGAAGAGCTCTGGATGACGACATCGCACACACCACCGCCTCAGCTTTAGCCTGGGATTGATTTAGATGTTTTATCAGATGTAGCATGATACAGTTTTTCCGCACAGTATTTTATTATGTTTTGGAATACATCACGTATGGTTTTATTATATGATGCTCTGATTGCAGTTTTGATTATATTAAAAACAAAAAAAAAAAAATTTTGGGTCGTATTTTTGGGTTGTTACAAGTTGGTATCAGAGCCCTGGTTTGAGGGATTCGGATACACTCTCGGGTGTATCTGAACTCAAACTAAGGGGAAATAAAAGATTTTTAATAAAATGTTTTTACAAAAGAATTTTGAAACCACTTAGGAGAAAAAAGAATTGTTTTAAGATAGAGGTGTGTGCATGCGGTCAACCGAGCTCAAGTAAGTACTCCCAAATTACCCATACAAGTTATTTGTTCAATTTCAGTTTAGTAGAACAGCATGCTAGAATAGGACTAAGGGTGTAGGAGGATGCCTTATGTGCCTGCTTATGTGTTACAGCTCTATGAATATTGCATGCTAGAATTGAGTAGACAGCAGTAGGATAGCCTGTTTAGGTTATGCCTGATAGCGTGAGCTTAGCATCCTATGATAGTGCAATTTCTTGTTATAAGAATAGCTTGCGTGAGTCTGTTTCCCTTGTCCGAATGCTGCTTGCTTTGTGCTTAGTGGGATTCGAGTAATGGGAGTTAGCCATTAGGTGGACACGTCACACCACATGTAATCAGGTTTGAATAATCCCAGAGTGCTGGAACTGGCCCTACTGCGCAGCTCTTGTTTGAGTCCAACCGTTGTAGGGACGGATCTTTTACTTGAAGGATTATCCGATCCTCATCACATGTGATGGTGTTCAGGTGATGGCTAACTGGCAGTGCAAGGAGACCTACAGCAGCTGAGGACCAGTCGTATTGAGCTCGAGTTTTCTCTAGGGCAAGCCTAGGGTGAGGGTAGCAGAAAATAGCAGCGGTAGAAGTGACTTGGGGAAGTCGAGGCAGTTCTTGAGGAAAGTACGGATAGATGTGGAAGGTAGTAGGGGCCCATACTACTGGAAACAGAGGATCCGTACTCGAATCAAGGAAGGCCAAGATTAGACCAGGAAGCTAATAGTCGTATTATGATCCCTTGAAATATTTCAATGTTCTGATGTTGTTATGATATGTTTCAGAATGGTAGTTTTGCGTCCGAGGCCAGCAGCCGGCAGTTCAGATGCCGAAGGAGGATCAGGATCGGGATCCGACCCGGAGGTCGGACGGATGGATGAGCAGACCAGAGAGTTCCTTTCTTCTGAGATTACTCGCATCATACTTGAGCAGACTCCTGTGATCTTCGGTTCGATCAAGGAGGGCATTTTGGAGATGATGGATGAGAGACTGAGTACCTTCCGTACTGAGATGGCGGCCATGATGGGGTCGCGCACACTCACTTTCAGGGAGTTCAGGGCGTGCGGGGCTCCTGACTACCACGGGGCACGGGACCCCATAGCGAGTACCAGGTGGTTGGCAGATGTGGCCAACGCATTCCGCACTAGCAGATGTCCCGAGGGGGACAAGGTCAGATTGGCGTCCTGTCTCCTGAAGGACAGGGCACGTGACTGGTGGGAGGAGGTAGGACATACCATCGGGGATGATGCGGCATTGGATGCCATGACCTGGGCTGATTTTTCTACCAGGTTCAGAGCGGAGTTCGCACCGGTCATTGAGGTGCAGCAGTTAGCCAGGGAGTTCCAGGATCTTACCCAGACTACCGAGACAGTGGCGGAGATCACCGCCAAGTTCAGGGAGCGGGCCCTTCTTGTTCCTCAGTATGCAGCAGACGAGGAGATGAAGAAGGCCCATTATCACGAGATGTTGCGGAGCGACATTCGTATGTTTGTGAGCCGGTCCAGTTGCAAAACACTGGACGACATGATTGCTAGAGCCAGAGAGAGGGAGATTGATCTCGAGATGGAGAGGAAGAGGAAACCGGAGGCGGTTTCGGGTGCAGGCAGTATGGGCAAAAAGCCCAAGGTTTCAGATCACAGACCTAGGAGTCAGCAGAGCCACGGTCGATGTGGCAAGTGTGGGAGATTGCACGAGGGAGCGTGCAAGGCAGGGAGTTCCGGCTGCTACAAGTGCGGTCGGATTGGGCATCTGAGTAGGGATTGTACGGCCCCTGCCACTACGGTTACAGCATCGGATCTGATTTGCTTTCAGTGCAATCAGAGGGGACACAAAAGGTCCCAGTGTCCCAGTTTAGCTGCAGCAGGGAAGGTGCATGCACCCGCCCCTGCTACCTTGAGGATCACGGATGGCCGTCAGGGCCGAGCTGATGCGTCGGTGGCGAAGAGCAGGGCATTTCAGATGACAGCAGAGGAGGCGCGAGCGACTCCTGATGTGGTGACGGGTATGTATCTTCCCTTTTATCTCTTTATTATTATTGATTAAATGTTGCTTATGGTTGTATGTCTTATTCAGGGTCGTTCTCTGTGAACGGCATTTCTGCTTTGGTATTATTCGATTCGGGGGCTACCCGATCATTCGTATCTCTTGCGCTTAGCAAGAGGTTCAGTAGAGCTCCAGGGAAACTGGATTGTCCGTTAGAGGTGGAGATAGCAGATGATAGGACCGTGAGGGTCGACAAAGTATATAGAGGGTGTTCCCTTCAGATATTTGAGGAGCAGTTTTCAGTGGATTTGGTTCCGATTCCCCTGCGCGGGAATAAAGTTATTGTGGGAATGGATTGGCTAAGCCCCAATGGGGTGGTGATTGACTGTGAGCTTCAGCTAGTGAGGGTTCGCACTCCCAGTGGGGGAGAGATAGTGGTTCAGGGCGAGAGGCCCCAACGAGGATTGACCTTCTGCTCGGCCGCTAGGGCGAGGCGCTACGTTCAGCAGGGTTGCGCCGGTTATGTAGCCTACGTCTTGGATGCCCGGGATAAGGGCAAGACGACGATCGATGATGTTCCTATTGTTCGAGATTACCCGGATGTGTTTCCCGAGGATTTGCCGGGGATACCTCCTGAGAGGCAGGTTGAGTTCAGGATCGACCTGGTTCCTGGTGCGGCTCCGATAGCCAAAGCACCATATCGACTTGCTCCCCCTGAGATGCAGGAGTTGTCTACACAGCTTCAGGAGCTGTTAGACAAGGGTTTCATTCGACCGAGCAGTTCGCCTTGGGGAGCGCCGATCTTATTTGTGAGGAAGAAAGACGGGTCGCATCGGATGTGTATTGACTACCGGGAGTTGAACAAGGTAACGGTGAAGAACCGTTACCCACTTCCGAGGATAGATGACTTGTTCGATCAGCTCCAGGGAGCGTCTTGGTTCTCCAAGATCGACCTACGCTCCGGTTACCACCAGATGAGGGTCAGGGATGAGGATGTACAGAAGACTGCTTTCAGGACCCGGTATGGTCATTATGAGTTTGTGGTGATGCCATTTGGGCTCACCAATGCCCCAGCCGCGTTCATGGATCTCATGAACCGCGTGTGTAGACCGATGCTGGATCGGTCAGTGATAGTGTTCATCGATGACATCTTGGTGTATTCCAAGACGCAGGAACAGCACGAGGAGCACCTGCGGGAGGTGTTGGAGACTTTGAGGAGGGAGAGACTGTTCGCTAAGTTCTCCAAGTGCGAGTTCTGGTTACGCGAGGTGCAGTTTCTTGGGCATCTCGTTAATCAGAAGGGTATTTTGGTTGACCCGGCCAAGATTGAGGCCGTGATGCAGTGGGAGGTCCCGAGGTCTCCATCTGAGATTCGGAGCTTCCTAGGATTGGCAGGGTATTATCGGAGGTTTATTCAGGATTTCTCCAAGATAGCAGTGCCGCTCACCCGACTAACCAAGAAGTCGGTAGTTTTTCGTTGGGGGTCTGAGCAGCAGGCGGCATTCGAGACTTTCAGGCAGAGATTGTGCGAGGCTCAGATCCTTACCTTGCCAGAGGGTGTTGAGGATTTCGTGGTCTATTGCGATGCTTCGATCACCGGTATGGGAGCAGTGTTGATGCAGCGAGGCCATGTGGTGGCTTATGCTTCGAGACAGTTGAAGCCTCACGAGGCTAATTATCCTACCCATGATTTGGAGCTGGGGGCAGTTGTATTTGCCCTCAAGATATGGAGGCATTACCTGTATGGGGTCCGCTGTACTATCTACACGGACCACAAGAGTTTACGATACCTTATGGATCAGCCGAGTTTGAATATGAGACAGAGGAGATGGTTGGACGTGCTGAAGGACTATGACTGTGAGATCCTGTATCATCCAGGGAAGGCCAACGTGGTGGCCGATGCCCTGAGCCGCAAGGTGTCGGCGGCCCCTATCAGGGATTTGTGTATGAGGATGACGGTAATCACTCCTCTGTTGGAACGGATCAAGGAGGCTCAGATGGAGGGTCTCAAGGAGGAAAGGCAGAAGTGCGAGAGGATAGTGGGTCGAGTAGCTTCGTTCGACTACGACAGCCGGGGTTTGATGACGCTTCATGGTAGGGTATGGGTACCGTACTGGGGTGGGGTACGGCAGATATTGATGGACGAGGCTCATAAGTCTCGGTTTTCTATACATCCAGGGGCGACGAAGATGTATCGAGATCTTCGACCTGATTATTGGTGGCCCTGCATGAAGCGGGACGTCGCTTGGTACGTTGAGAGGTGCTTGACCTGCCGGAAGGTCAAGGCGGAGCACCAGAGACCTCACGGCAAGATGCAGCCGTTGGATATTCCCGTGTGGAAATGGGAGGACATCACCATGGATTTTATCACCAAACTTCCCAGGACCGCACGTGGAGTAGATTCGATATGGGTAGTGGTAGATCGGTTGACGAAGAGTGCCCATTTTATTCCGATCCAGGAGAGTATATCGGCGGAAAGGTTAGCCGATATCTATGTGCGAGAGATTGTGGCACGTCATGGAGTGCCGGTATCGGTGGTGTCAGACCGAGATGTTCGCTTCACGTCCAGATTTTGGAAGCGGTTTCACGACGAGATGGGTACTCGTCTCCATTTCAGCACCGCTTTCCATGCTCAGACTGACGGGCAGAGTGAGAGGACGATTCAGACTCTCGGGGACATGCTTAGGGCATGTGTTCTGGATTTTGGGGGCTGTTGGGATACGTATCTTCCCTTAGCGGAATTCTCGTATAACAACAGCTATCATGCGAGCATTGATCGACCTCCTTTTGAGATGTTATATGGCAGGAAGTGCAGGACCCCGATTTGTTGGGGCGAGGTCGGTCAGCGGGTCATGGGGAGCACCGAAGTGGTGCTCAAGACGACGGAGCTGATCCAGCAGGTCCGTAGTAGACTGCAGACTGCGCAGAGTCGGCAGAAGAGCTACGCCGACAGGAGGCGTTCAGACTTGGAGTTCCAGGTGGGAGACATGGTTCTCCTAAAAGTCTCACCTTGGAAAGGTGTCATCAGGTTCCGGAAGAGGGGCAAATTGGGCCCCAGATTTATTGGTCCTTTCAGGGTTTTGGCCCGGGTGGGTCGGGTTGCTTATCGGTTAGATCTTCCGGAGGAGCTCAGTTTGATACACAACACTTTCCACGTGTCGCAATTGAGGAAGTGTTTAGTGGACGAGACAGCGGTCGTTCCCTTGGAGGATATCCAGGTCGATAGCGGCTTGAATTATATCGAGAAACCGATAGCAATTTTGGAACGAAAGACCAAGACCTTGAGGAACAAGGTAATTCAGCTGGTAAAGGTGCAGTGGCAGCATCGGAAGGGGTCTGAATGGACATGGGAGGCTGAAGAAGAAATGAGAACGCACTACCCGGAGTTATTCGTAGATCCAGCCGTAGCAGACTTCGAGGACGAAGTCTGAAACAAGTGGGGGAGAATTGTAACGACCCGTTTCCGGTATGTTAATTAATTTGTTTTGGGCTAAGTTTTCAATAGGGACTCGGCGAGTTCTAGCCTGACTCGCCGAGTCGGGTCGCGCATCTTGGGCACGCGGGAGCCGGCGACTCGACGAGTCCGTATCCTGGACTCGGCGAGTCCATCCGTCTGGGTGAAACCCTAACTCCCCGGGTTTGCTCACTATTTAAACCCCATTATAGCCTCCATCTCGTCACTTTCCCCCTGAGAGCACTGTGAGAAACCCTAAACCTTCCTCTTGTGAGCTTATAAGTGATCTTATTCCATTTTGGTGAAGGAGTGAAGAAGGAGAAGAAGAAGGAAGCAAGGAAACGAGTTCTAGTGCCAAGATCCAAGATCAAGTGTGAACTTATTCAGGTATTTTCGGAGTCCTCTTCTGGTTTTATGCTTAAACTTCCATTAGAGCTCTTTTAAGGGCTATTTGATGCTTGTTCCAAGCTTTATGCTTGCTTGATTGTATTATTAAGCCGAAACACCTATGGATCTGAGTGTTGGGGTGTTGAAGAGTCCAGATCCACTGTCTTTTTGGGGTTACATTGCTTATTAGCCATGGATCTACCCTTATTGTGCATATTTTAGCCTTATTTCCCTCATTCATGTAGTTGTGCACGTAAAGTTGGAAACTTTACGTGGTAAAACAGCTTAATGGACCTAGATCTATCATTTGCATGTGTTGGATTCAAGAGAAATCGAGTAAAAATATGTTGCATGGCGGCGACTCGGCGAGTCGGAAGAACGACTCGACGAGTCACGTCGCGGGTCCCGAGTTCTCCAGTTTCTTCAGTGTCGAGTGGACTAGGTGAGTTAGGGAGTGGACTCAGCGAGTTAAGAGTAGACTCAATAATGGAGGGACTCGGCGAGTTGTTCATACAACTCGGCGAGTCCAAGGCAATCTCCTTAAGGATTAAGAACAACTCGTCGAGTCTGTTCATCTGACTCGGCGAGTCGGATGAAGATCATCTGAGTTCTTGGATCCAGAGGGTACCCGTCGAGTCGATGCCACACTCGACGAGTAACAGCATGTAAGAGTTGAACGGGGAATCTAGGACTCGGCGAGTCGGGTATCCCGACTCGGCGAGTCAGACCTGAGTAAGTCAACTTTGACCAAGGGTAAAAGGGTCATTTTACCCTGAGTATAGTGCTAGTGATTGATTGAGTGTGTTTATGGATTTGTAGCCGAGGAGATTCAGGAGCAGCAGCCGTTAGCTTTCCGAGCCACACACTCATCCGCTAGCTTACGAGGTGAGTCTCCTTTCTGTAGGGACGGGTCTAAGGCCACAATGCCGGCCCGTCCAGTTAATAGTAGTTTCCGGACTTCGGCCCGATGTAGTAGTTCGTAGGTTTGATGCCTTCGTGGTTCAGACACGTTTTATGTGCTATGTGTATGTGTTTGTGTTCCGGGCCACGGCCCGATGCAGTATGCAATATAAATGGTTAGGACATGCTATGTTATGTGCAGTCAGTCCCGGACCTCGGTCCGATGCAGGGGACACGGTCCCAGCCAGTTCCGGACTTCGGTCCGATGCAGTCAGTTCCGGACTTCGGTCCGATGCAGTCAGTTCCGGACTTCGGTCCGATGCAGTTAGTTCCGGACTTCGGTCCGATGCAGGGGACAAGGTCCCAGTCAGTTCCGGACTTTGGTCCGATGCAGTTTCCGGGCTCCGGCCCGATGCAGTGGGCAAGGCCCAATATGTGTTTATGTGTTATTGTATGGTATGTGGTAGTTTGGGGGAGCTCACTAAGCTTCGTGCTTACAGTTTCAGTTTTGGTTTCAGGTACTTCCGCAAGCAAAGGGAAGAGCTCTGGATGAAGACATCGCACACACCACCGCCTCAGCTTTAGCCTGGGATTGATTTAGATGTTTTATCAGATGTAGCATGATACAGTTTTTCCGCACAGTATTTTATTATGTTTTGGAATACATCACGTATGGTTTTATTATATGATGCTCTGATTGCAGTTTTGATTATATTAAAAACAAAAAAAAAATTTTGGGTCGTATTTTTGGGTTGTTACACCCGGAGTACCCCTGAGTACTCCCTACTCGCTACTCGGTCGAATAGGTTCCGAGTAGCGAGTTTTACAACCTTTCTAATGACCCTCCAATAGTAACCCGCTAATCCGAGAAAACTCAAATCTTAGATGGAGACTTCAGAACTTCCCACCGTAATCTTGGACGGTTCTACCAAAATATTGTTCTGGTTGACGAGGTGCCCAAGAAATTGGACCCCGCGAAACCAAAACTCACACTTGGAGAACTTAGCGTATAACCTCTCCGCCCGAAGAAATCCTATAAGCTCATGAAAATTCTCCTCATGTTGCTCCTTGGTCTTGTAATAGACCAAGATATCATCTATGAAAACAAGCACCGAATGATCCAATATTGGCCTATGTAACGCTCGGGTTTCGAGGATAAGCATTTTCAAACGATGTAATAGTCTAGGTCAACTATTGTAACTGTTTGTAAAGTAATAAAAAGGAATTATTTGATTACTATGTGAATTATGTGTATTTATATGCTTATTACTTATTTATAAATGCGTAATAAATAAAGAATAAAAATAAGCGTCAAATATAACGTATGAGATAAACTCGATATCTTTACCTAAAGTTGTAGTGGTCGAAACAAAGATTCCGGGGATATAAAGAACGCCGAAATCCGAGTTATAACAAAAAAGTTATGACCCATCGAAGTTTCGCGACGGAACCAACGCAACACCGGGAAGCATAAATAGTGAATTTACGATAGAACAAGTTTTAACCTTAGCGACCAAAAAGAAAGCCGTAGAATATGTTAAACCGAGAGCATCCATAAAGAGAACGCCCAAATCTGACTTCGTATGACGAAGTTATGATTTTTCGAAGTTTCGACTTAGCGGTGTACAGCCCGAAGTTCGAATATTAGATCGAGCGGTTTTTAGCCGACACAAACTAAAACGAGAATCGAAGATCTCGTTAATAGTAGTTTAACGATAAAAAGAAAGACGAAAATGGACGTCGAATGAAGAAGTTATGAGATTTTAACGGACCAATCATGTCCCGGCCTGTTAATAATATAACTTTTAAAATAAATTCAAAATTAGCCGACGGAGTCTAAACGAAAATTGTAGAGTACATTCCCACCTACGCGTGGATATAAAGAACGTCGAAAACGGAGCTCGTATGCAAAAGTTACGAATTTTAGAAGTCGGGAAGGCAAAATGCGAAGTCTGATGCGAATTTGGTGACGTGGCAGCACCAGAACCGTTCGTTGATGATCAGCCTCACATCCGATGAACGATGCGTCACCCTTCGCTACACCCCATATCCGAGGCCAGGTACACCCAGCATACCTCGGTTCTTATCCGTCCGATATTGCGAGCCAGCTGGTGCGAGTTGGCAGTTTTATCCGAGGTTACGCCCAATGTAACCGAAGGCTACGCCCAACGTAGGTCCGAAGACCAACCCTATAAATACCATGCGAAATGTTCCGGATTTCTCACTCATTTCTTCATTCTTTCTCTAAATACTTTCTCTCTCTAAGGTTTCTAAACCCTCCCAAGCCTAGGTAAACCCCCTAGCACCCGAAGGAAGCCCCGAGGCTCCCAGAGTCTCCGAGAAAAAAAGTTTTTCGGTTTGAAACTCTGCCCGCACGAAGCCCGGTTTTCAAGAAAACTTCCCAATTTCGTCAAAGAAGATTATTTTAGAAGCGAGGTGTTGTCTGAATCACTCTGTATCAGGTGAGTGTATAGTCACTTTCATCTTACACATAGATATGAAGTATTTTATATAAATTATGTGCTATGTGTACATATATGTTATCGGTTTACCTGAGATGTTTACTGGATGAGAAGATCTATACATGTTTCCTTCAGATCTGAAACTTTTTCCTTCAGATCTACACTTTCTCATCTCAGATCTAAACTTTTTCTTCATATCTAAACTGTATACTTTCAAATCTATGTTTGATGAAAGATCTGAACTTCTTTCATTCAGATCTGAAACTTTTTCCTTCAGATCTACACTTTCTCATCTCAGATCTAAACTTTTTCTTCATATCTAAACTGTATACTGTGAGATCTATGTTGGACGAAAGATCTAAACATCTTTCTTTCAGATCTGAAACTTTTTCCTTCAGATCTACACTTTCTCATCACATATCTAAACTTTTTCTTCAGATCTAATATGTATACTTTGAGATCTATGTTGGATGAAAGATCTGAACTTCTTCCATGCAGATCTGAACTTTTTCTTCAGATCTAGACCGTATATGTATTTTATGCTTTTAATTTTATATTGGATGAAAGATGTAAACATTATTTTTCAGATCTAGACTATATAAATATTTTATGCTTTGAGAGTTATGATAGATGAAAGATGTAAACATTTTTTTTTTAAGATCTGGACTGTGTGTATATTTTATATCTACAAATATGTTAGGTAGAACAATGGGTAGATGAAATAGATGGTGTGTATTAAAAAGATGAGAGGCCTTGATGTATACGATGTTTAAGATGATCCAGTCGTCTAACGGAGTATAGATGACGACCACGGACTTTTCTAGGCAGTCCAGTGGAACTCTAGCAGGCCCGCAACCTTTAGGTGTTTTGAAGATGTACTCCATCCACCCATGGTTGCCTTACGGACACATATGGCTGAGGAATCCCCTTAGCAGTAGTTCCCATCTCGATGAAATTCCTTAGGATAGGTCCCTTACAATAGATGCTTTAGGGACGTAAAGTGAGGATAACGGGAATGGGTAATCGGGTTAGTGATTTGATGAAAATAAATAATGAACTTATTATTGTGGGTTGAAAACCCTATATGCTCACCAGGCTCCCCAGCCTGACCCACTCAGTTTCTTGTATTACACGTAGTGGCAGAAGCATAGTTGGATGATTTGACGAGAGATTACGGATTTGATGCCATATAGTGTTTTGTGGCCTAAGATGTTTATTATTTATAGTTTATGCTTATGGTCTGTATTGATGATGGACATCCCGAGTTTTTGTAATGAAATGGAAATACGTTTCTTTAAGAAATGCTTTGATAAAGTTTATATCATATTTTGTTTTGGGAGCAAATTCCGCAGTGCTTTTCTTAAGATGTTACTCTGATTTCTATTAAAAAGCATAAACAAAATCGGTCTTTTCTCGCCGTAAAATTGGGGATGTCACAGTTGGTATCAGAGCATTAGTTTTAAGCGAACTATGGATTTGTAGGATTTCTAGACTTAAACTTAGAATGCTAAGCGATGATCGTGAGATGAGTGTCTTCCATATTTTAGACACGAGCACTAGTTTATTTTAGGAAAGGTGCCTAAAATGCTTTTATGTGCCAAATGCTTTATGTTTGC